>NC_051861.1:34796513-35513676 GCF_015732765.1 Culex quinquefasciatus
ATACTAGGCCAATAACATTTCATGTTACTTATAACAAGATTTGTTATTCGTCGTTATGATTTTTTTTTTGTTATTGGATTGTTATTGTAATAACAGACTTATAACATTTAAAGTTATTCTTCGAACAAATCTTTGTTATTATTTTTTTGTTATTTTAACAACTAATCCGATCATCCCAATAACAGTTGGCGGTATTCTTCCATAACAAAAAATGTTATTCCAAAGTAATTTTGGCTTTCAATCAATATCAGACCAATAACAAATTTTGTTATGATAACATAAACTGTTATTTAACCCTTATGCAAAAATGGATTTCTCAAGAAGAATCCATAACATTTTTTTTTGTTTTAACAGTATTGGCATAAATTTAGTTATTACCGTCTGATCGGGAATGTATAAATGTTGTCGCAAAATGGCAGAATTTTTGAATGTATTTTTGATTTGTTTACGACGGAAAACAAGTTTTTTTTCTGAACTCAGAGTACTCCATCAAATCGGACCTCCAATTTATAAAAGCAACTTGACACCAAATTTCCAAATTAACACCATTTTAGGCTGCATTGAAAAACACGCCTTTTTTGAATGTTCGTCATGACATATCGCAAAATGAACCTCGAATTTGTGATCACATACAAAAATTACCGTTAAGAACGAAGATTCAAGCTAATCGAATTTGGTGCTGTGTGAGTTGTCGGAGAATTACCCACATTAAAAACAAAAAATTAAAAAAAAATAAAAAAGGAGCAAAATTTCTATTGTTTACAAATAAACGCAACATTTCGGACTGAATTTCTTTGTGTCTCATTAGTTGCGCGGCTTTGTCACCTAAAAACATATGAACAAATTAAAGAATTGAAAAAATCTGGTTCAGGAAATTGTTTTCCTCTGCAAACAAATAAAATTTGAAAATCTCAAAAAGGAAGTTCTCAAGGAACATGTTGTTAATGGTCAAATTTTGAAAGCAAATGTTTGGAGTAGAGCAGTTCTCTACGGAATCGGTCTTTTTTCTTTAATTTAATTTTTTGTATTTTTTAATCCGGCTGAAACTTTTTTGGTGCCTTTGGTATGCCTTAAGAAGCCATTTTGCATCATTAGTTCTTTCATATAATTTCCCATACAAATTTGTTCATACAAAAATGATATGTGAAAATTCAAAAATCTGTATCTTTTCGAGGAATTTTTTGATCGATTTGGTGTCTTCGGCAAAAGTTGTAGGTATGGATATGGACTACACTGAAAAAAATTATACACGGTAAAAAAATGGTGATTTTTTATTTCACTTTATGTCACAAAAACTTAATTTGCAAAAAACACAATTTTTATTTTTTTATTTTTTTATGTCTTAGAGGACATCAAGTGCCAACTTTTCAGAAATTTCCAGAATGGGCAAAAAATCTTTGACCGAGTAATGATTTTTTGAATCAATATAGATTTTTTTCAAAAAGTACTTTAGTGAAATTTTGATAAAGTGAACTTTATCAAAATTTCAAAATTTCACGTTTTTAAGTTAAATCAATTTTTAGATGACTTTCTTGAAAATAGTCGCAGTTTTTAATTTTTTTAAATAAGTGCCCATGTTAGCCCACCTTTGAAAAAAAAATATTTTTGAAAAGTTGAGAAAATTCTCTATATTTTGCTTTTTTGAACTTTGTTGATACGACCCATAGTGGCTGAGATATTGCCATGCAAGTGATAAAAAACAGGAAAATTGATGTTTTCTAAGTCTCACCCAAACAACCCACCATTTTCTAATGTAGATATCTCAGTAACTAATGGTCCGATTTTCAATGTTAAATTATGAAACATTCAAGAAATTTTCAGATCTCTTGAAAAAAAAAATTTGACCGAGTAATGATTTTTTGAACCAATATAGATTTTTTCAAAAAGTACTTTAGTGAAATTTTGATAAAGTGAACTTTATCAAAATTTCAAAATTTCTCGTTTTCAAGTTAAATCAATTTTTAGGTGACTTTTTTGAAAATAGTCGCAGTTTTTATTTTTTTTAAATAAGTGCCCATGTTAGCCCACCTTTGAAATTTTTTTTTTTTTGAAAAGTTGAGAAAATTCTCTATATTTTGCTTTTTTGAACTTTGTTGATACGACCCGGCTGAGATATTGCCATGCAATATCTGTTTTGCAAAATTGATGTTTTCTAAGTCTCACCCAAACAACCCACCATTTTCTAATGTCGATATCTCAATAACTAATGGTCCGATTTTCAATGTTAAATTATGAAACATTCGTGAAATTTTCCGATCTTTTCAATAAAGTTAAATCAAGTCTTACATTTCAAACTGGCCAAACATTCAATATTACGCCCTATTGAAATGTTAGTCTTTATTTAAAATTTTTGAAATTTTTTTTTTTCAAGAGATCTGAAAATTTCTTGAATGTTTCATATTTTAACATTGTAAATCGGACCATTAGTTGCTGAGATATCGACATTAGAAATTGGTGGGTTGTTTGGGTAAGACTTAGAAAATATCAATTTTTCTGTTTTTTAACCTTTGCATGGCAATATCTCAGCAACTGCGGGTCGTATCAACAAGGTTTAAAAAAGCAAAATATAGAGAATTTTCTCAGCTTTTCAAAAATAGTTTTATTGCATAAGGGTTTCATAACAGTTTATGTTATCATAAATTTTTTTTTATTGATGTGATATTGGTTGTAAGCCAAAACAGCTTTGGAATAACATTTTTTGTTATTGAAGAATACCTGAAACTGTTATTGGGATGATCGGATTAGTTGTTAAATTAACAAAAATAATAAAAAAAAGTTTTGTTCGAAGAATAACTAAAAATGTTATAAGGCTGTTATTACAATAACAATCCAATAACAAAAAAGTCATAATGTCGAATAACAAATCTTGTTATAAATAACATAATATGGGTAATTCTCCGCCAACTCACACAGCAGTTGCCCCGACCCCTCTTCGATTTGCGTGAAACTTTGTCCTAAGGGGTAACTTTTGTCCCTGATCACGAATCCGAGGTCCGTTTTTTGATATCTCGTGACGGAGGGCGGTACGACCCCTTCCATTTTTGAACATGTGAAAAAGAGGTGTTTTTCAATAATTTGCAGCCTGAAACGGTGATGAGATAGAAATTTGGTGTCAAAGGGACTTTTGTGTAAATTAGACGCCCGATTTGATGGCGTACTCAGAATTCCGAATAAACGTATTTTCATCGAAAAACACTAAAAAGTTTTAAAATTCTCCCATTTTCCGTTACTCGACTGTAAAATTTTTGGAACATGTCATTTTATGGGAAATTTAATGTACTTTTCGAATCTACATTGTCCCAGAAGGGTCATTTTTCATTTAGAACAAAATTTTTCATTTTAAAATTTCGTGTTTTTCTAACTTTGCAGGGTTATTTTTTAGAGTGTAACAATGTTCTACAAAGTTGTAGAGCAGACAATTACAAAAATTTTGATATACAGACATAAGGGGTTTGCTTATAAACATCACGAGTTATCGCGATTTTACGAAAAAAAGTTTTGAAAAAGTTACTTTTTGCGTTTCTCTTTGTTTCGTCGTCCGTGTCTGTCACGGGTGACCATGAATGGCCATGATCGATGACGACCAACTTTTTCAAAACTTTTTTTCGTAAAATCGCGATAACTCGTGATGTTTTTAAGCAAACCCCTTATGTCTATATATTTTTGTAATTGTCTGCTCTACAACTTTGTAAAACATTGTTACACTCTAAAAAATAACCCTGCAAAGTTAGAAAAAACACGAAATTTTAAAATGAAAAATTTAGTTCTAAATGAAAAAATGACCCTTCTGGGACAATGTAGATTCGAAAAGTACATTAAATTTCCCATAAAATGACATGTTCCAAAATTTTTTACAGTCGAGTAACGGAAAATGGGAGAATTTTTAAAACTTTTTTAGTGTTTTTTTCGATGAAAAATACGTTTATTCGAATTCTTAGTACGCCATCAAATCGGGCGTCTAATTTTACATAAAAGTCCCTTTGACACCAAATTTCCATCTCATCACCGTTTCAGGCTGCAAATTGTTGAAAAACACCTCTTTTTCGCATGTTCAAAAATGGAAGGGGTCGTACCGCCCCTCCGTCACGAGATATCAAAAAACGGACCTCGGATTCGTGATCAGGGACAAAAGTTACCCCTTAGGACAAAGTTTCACGCAAATCGAAGAGGGGTCGGGGCAACTTTTCCCGATTTCGTGTGAGTTGGTAGAGAATTACCCATATATAATTGGCCTAGTATTTTAAAATATCAAAAAATGTTATGCCCAAGTTATTTCCGTCTGCTCGGGCTCACATATCATTTTTGTATGGACAGCTGCCAAATTGTAATATGAACGAACTAATGATGCAAAATGGCTTCTTTGGGCATACCAAAGGCACCAACAAAGTTTCAGCCAGATTAAAAAATACAAAAAAACGAATGACCGAAATCTCAGAGAATTGCTCAGTAGTCTTTCGATACATATTTATGTGAAGTTTAACAAAAACGTACATTATTCCATCCAATTCAATTAATTTGTTTTTAAATGAAATTATTTCAATAGATCTGGACTTCCGAAAGCACGAATTTTAATTTCAAATATAAAAATATTAACAAACCCAATCTCCCCCTACACACACTGTGACTACTGTCCAGCCAGTCGGCAATATCCAAAATCGAAAAAGGTGTCCCGGAGAGATATCGCGCTACTGATGGGCTTCCAACCGGACCCTGTCCAGTCCAGTCCAGTCTGGCTTTCTAATATTATATATATGGTTGCAAAAGTGGAACACGAGTTCGACAGTTGTTTACGAAACATGTCACACACACACAGAGTGGGAGAGACACGAACCCACGTGAAAGCGTAGGATCGTGTCCTACGGGAATGTTGCAATATAGTTGCCGTCATCTCGTTCTGCTCTGGATTGAAGTCATTACTGGGTAAGTGCGTCCCTTGGGGAGGTCGAGGGAGGCACTTTGAATGCATAGAATCCATAGTCGAAGTGCCGCCATGCTCGCATATTTACGCATATTTATCAAGCATTTTTGAAAGCCTGCCAACCAACCACCCACGTGGGTAGTGGGATTGACCACGCCGGTGGGCCAGGTCATCACGGAGACTGGAGTAGAACACTTTAGAGGGATTTGGCCGAGCTTTTCAACAACTTTGATGTAAAAACGCAAAAAAAACCTGCTCATTTCAAGAATCAAACCAATGCTTATTGCTTGACACTCTGCCTCTTTACCGCAGAGTCACGCTTGTTCAGTCGCATTCTCTATCTCTTCTCTTTCGTCGTTTCCTCTCGTGGTAACGCAATACTCTTTCTGTCAAGCTCCTCTCGCTTGGGTGTACAACGCTGATGCTGCGCCAGATGGCGCTGTGGTGCGGGAGAGAAATTTTGTTGTCAGAATAACAGGTGATAACAATCAGGCCGACCATTGTTTGAACACGCACATCTAGAGGGGGGGAGAGAGAGAGGAGGTTAAAACTCTCCGTGGGGAGGCACTCTCACGAAACATTGGTTGCGCTGGCCCTGGGTCTGGAATGTGTTTTTCCCGAAGCTGGGCACGATTTGCGAATAAATGGCGGTTGAAATATTCAATTTGAATCGATTTTCGGGATTTGGCCGGGATTGAGGCTCCGCTTTTATGTAAATAAAGCTTCAACGGTGCGGAACGGACGAGGTGACAAAAGCTTTCCAGGAATTTCCAGGAATTTTTCGAGGGGACCACCACCCCGCGTGCTGCGAGTGATAATGCACCCGAGCGATGAGGGATTATTTGTTTGGGATGCGCGCTCGGGAAAATGAGGTTTGCAAAATTGTGGGAATTAGGTTTTGCAGCTTTGTTGCAGTTGTGGGTTTGGGGTTGGATTACGCATTTCATTCATCTATTATGAATATAAACCTTCAAGGTTTATATGTGATAATGTGAGCATTGTATTTTCTACTTGGAAGTCACAAACACAATCTCGTGAAGTCAATCTTGCTGCAAGATTTAAACAGCATTTAGGGGGAAAGGGTGTGTGGAAGAATTTTGCTCGATGTTCTAAACCAACTATTATATCCATGTGAAAAAAGTCTTAAAAAGCCTCAAAATTGTTCAAAAATATCAAATTTCTAAAAACATTTTTGATTCATTTCAAACAACCATGCGGGGCAGTATGCACCGCAAATGGGGCAAAATGCACCGTGTTAAATCAGTTTTCACTTGTCACAACTAGATGACACCACTGTTTTTACCTGACCACGCTTTTTGCAGAAAATTTAATTAAAAATGCATTTTTTATGTTTTTGGACTCATCTATCTACAGCAGTGTTTTTCAACCGGTGAAGAATTCCCCCTGGGGGGGGGGGGGAATTTGGCCATTCTAGGGGGGGAATGAGGATTTAAAAGAAATTCAATGTCTGTAAACGTATTTGCAAAAAAAAAATAAAATAAAAAAAATAAATAAATAATAAATCATTATTCTATGCAACTATCAGTTTCTTTGTTTAGTTAGAACGACATTAATTTTTTCCAAAAATTTCATTTTAAAAAGTTTCAACTTTAACTGTGTAGTTTGACATTTATTGGGACAATACAAAATGATTTTTGGAATATTTCTCAGGCATTTGTATTTTAATTTTTTTTTTTTTTTTTTGAGACGAGCAATGATTGAACCGTTTTTTAGAACAAGATGGATTTTCAAATATTATTTTATAGTTTTTATTTTGTTTTACATTTTTTAGAGAATACTGTGAATTTTTGCAACCTTCAAGCTTAAACAATGCTTATTTCAACTAATATATCTTGTGAGTTTTTGTCTTATTCCAGACACTCCAAGCATTTTTATCATTATTTTTATAATGGATTAGAGCAGCGATTCTCAACCTTCTTCTAGGCCGGTACCACCTGCCATGTAAATCAAGTAGGCCCGGTACCCCCGTTGAGAATCGCTGGATTAGAGTATTAGCAGAACGCTGAATTGCATATTGAACAAGAGTACACCCAAAATCCGGTGCCGAGAGAATATCTCTACCATTTATTTTTGAGGGACTTTTCGATTTTTCGAGAGGAAAACGATCACGATGATTTGAAACATTTATTTTTTTCCGTTACCCAAAAGTTGTTTACCAATACACAAGAGTGCACTTTCGTAACACGCTATAAACGTAACTCTGTATTTTGTATGTGTGAGTGTGATTTTCAATCTACCCGAAAATCGCCATTTTTTTTACTCGTGCCACTCATGATTCAGTCTGCTGCAGTACAGCAAAGAGGTTAGAGGTAAGTTTTCGCTGCAATTTTTGGCAAATGTTTTTTCGGTGGCAAGCGAACCCTGGGCATGGCACTGCCTCGCCGGAAGTTTTTTCGTCGTTTGCCGGAGGTTTTCGTTGTTGGGTATAGTGTTGAGATATTTTGCGAGACCGTCGAGGCAGCCGCCGCCAGGGAAGTTAAAACTATCTTTTCACTTCCCTGGCGGTGGCTGCTTTGTTCGTTAGATTTGGGTTTGAGCGAATCGGTATCAAAGATTTTGTCTGCGGTGCCGGCTCGCTTCAAACATTCCAATTGAAAACCTCCAGCAAATGATTTACAAACCTTCTGCGACACGCTTTGGATTTGATCACCACCGGGAATGACAGCAAAGTTGGCGCCATCTTGGCCGTCTTTCTCCTCCGTGAAACAGAGTGAGAAAGAAAAAAACATTTTATTTTTTTATCTAGGGGAAATATGCCCATTTTAATCACACTAAGCCGTTCGACCAATTATCATCACTTTTGCTGTTTTCCTCTATTAAATGAATATTTTCAGATGTATCAACAATGGAGAATTGCTTGCTCACTTTTGTTTGAGCTATTTATTACTTTAGAACAGTCAAAAACACTTTATTAAAGCTGTAATTCATGATCAAAGTACTCATAGGCCGATAATAGAAATAGGCTGAGAAAGGGTATAGTTCCCCTATTTCAGATTTGCACACCCGAGGCAACAATCCAAGTGTGCTTTCCGCTGATCCGAGTTGCCATACGATCCGCCAATCCTCCGCCATACGATAATCGCCCAAAACCCGTCATCCAGCTGCCCATTTGCTTCGACATCTGACGATCAACTTTCTTGGCCCCAAACTGGGCGGATAACCTTGTGATTTTTTACCGGGGCGTGCGGATCTGCGTCGACAAGTAAGGCCATCCGACAACCCACTCGCTCGGCCCCAAAACCAACATCCGGCTGCTCATCCGGGTGGATTTGCTTACGGGCGTGTGGACCTGCGTCGGCAAGGAGACACGGTATGTTCTGAGAAGCAATTTGTAAACAAGCAGTGCATTTTGCTCAATTGCAATGTCTGCAGGATGCATTGTTTGTTTACAAATTGATTCTGATTGAAATTAACAGTAATTTGTTTGTGTTGTACTCTTTTTTAGATTTCGTGAGGCTCGTCACGACCAACCGCTACGTGCGGACCTGCGTGAACAACAAGATCCGGCTGCTCGTCAACAAAATCCGGCTGCTCATCAACAAGATCTGGCTGCTCATCCGGGTGGTCTTGCTCACGGGGCGTGTGGACCTGTAAGGTCATCCGACGACCAACTCGCTCGGCCCAAGATCCGGCTGCTCGTCAACAAGATCCGGCTGCTCGTCAACAAGATCCGGCTGCTCATCAACAAGATCTGGCTGCTCATCCGGGTGGTCTTGCTCACGGGGCGTGTGGACCTGTAAGGTCATCCGACGACCAACTCGCTCGGCCCAAGATCCGGCTGCTCGTCAACAAGATCCGGCTGCTCATCCGGGCGGTCTTGCTCACGGGGCTCAAACCCAACATGCGGCTGCTGGTCCGGGCGGATTTGCTTACGGGGCGTGCGGACCTGCGTCGACAAGGAGACACGGTATGTTCTGAGAAGCAATTTGTAAACAAGCAGTGCATTTTGCTCAATTGCAATGTCTGCAGGATGCATTGTTTGTTTACAAATTGATTCTGACTGAAATTGATCGTAATTTGTTTGTTTTGTACTCTTTTCAGATTTTGTGAGGCTCGTCACGACCAACCGCTACGTGCGGACCTGCGTGAACAACAAAGATCATCCGGCGACCTGCTCGTCAACAAGATCCGGCTGCTCGTCAACAAGATCTGGCTGCTCATCCGGGCGATCTTGCTCACGGGGCGTGTGGACCTGTAAGGTCATCCGACGACCAACTCGCTCGGCCCAAGATCCGGCTGCTCGTCAACAAGATCCGGCTGCTCATCCGGGCGGTCTTGCTCACGGGGCCCAAACCCAACATCCGGCTGCTGGTCCGGGCGGATTTGCTTACGGGGCGTGCGGACCTGCGTCGACAAGGAGACCCGGCTCGACGCCGGAAGGAGTTTTCTGCGGTAAGTTTCGATCGCTTTCTTCGGAAAAAAAAATGTGCTGGCGTAATACTACGCCTGCAATTTACTGAACGCTTGACTTATGTGACTTTTTTTTCTCCTTTCTCCCAGATTTTATCATCCGTGGCCATCAATGCGTTGGGGATCTCGAACGAGCCCAAGATGTCGCCGGTGGACGATCTTCCCCGGACTGGTCTGGCGAGGAGGAAGGAATCAACCGGCATGGAGCTGGCCATCATCGTGCCATCGGTTCGGTCTGGAGACGAGGAATAAACGTACGAACTCAAAACGATTAGTTTAGAAGAAATGGTGGCCGGAACGGAACGGAGAGGGAACCGTCCTGAGCACTGCATCGTTATGGAGAAGAAAGAGGAATCGCCTTTAATCAACATTGTTCCTTCGGATCGGGTGCAGGAACTGGTCCATCACGAGCTTTGTCTATTACTGGTTATTGCAATAAAATTCCTTTGATTTGATTATTATTTAGAAATCGTTTTATTTCCTTGCAAAAGAATAAGAAACATAAGAAGAAAAACTATCGTTTCTCACCAACACATGAGCATCTGTTGACGTCCACACAAATACATGCACAAAAACAGGAAAACACTTTGAAACCAATACATAAAAATAGGCTTGAATGTGTGCGTGTTGGCAGGCTTCTGCGTTTGAAATGTTTGTTGAGAATAACGCTCTCGGCAGTCTCGGGCGTTTTTCTCTCAGTCCGTCCGCAGTAACCTTTTCCTCTCAATCCGTGATCGTTATTCCCTCAATTGGATGCCGAGCTATTTTGGGTGTAGTTTAGTGTAAATAAACGGAAACAAATGTAATAAAACTGTCATGAGATATATTTTGTTAGATTAATTTAACTAAATATTAGCAGATGAAGATAAAATATCGAAAATAAAAATTTCTGCGACTTTTAATTCATTCAAATAAATTTAAAAAAAGAACTTATCTTTAGAAATCTTTAAGTGAAAGGAGAATGGGCAAATTTGGTCCAAGGATGTACACGAACGGGACCAACTTTTTTCAAAAGATCTCGCCGAGACATGAAAAAAAGTCTTCTGGACCAACTCTCTAAACCCCGGGGTTCAAAAGTTACAAGTTGTTGAAGTTTGAGCATTTTGGGTTAAAATGTACAAAAAATCGTATTTTTGCTATTTCTAAAATCATTCATTCTGTTTCATTATGGATTTCGATTTTCTTGACTTCATTCGACGCGTATCAGCAAAAACTATGAGTTCTGATATGTCTTAGCATGATTGAAACATGATTTCTCTTGTTTTTATCTGTTTGAACCGTTTGTGCAAGAGGCATCCCATAGAAACAAGTCGAAACTTCTAGGTTTTGAAACCGGATCCTACCCAGACTGCTTCAGTGAGTATGGAAGGCTTCAGTGCAATGTTGTAACAACTTATTGGGATGGTCTGAGTCATCCGAGAACTCCTTGGAGTTAAGACCGGTGAGTCTACCGCCGTAACAAGCAGGATGTCGGCGGTTTTTGACCACGGATCATACCCGCATGGCTCCAGTGAGTGTGGTAGACTGCTTTGCTAATGTTTTAGGATGTCCTGGGTCATCCAAGGACTCCCTGGAGTTATGATCTGTAGGTCTACGGTTGTTACACCTTTTTCCAGACAGATTATCAATAATTTGAAAACAAGAAAAGCAAAAGCATAAGCATAGGTGCCCACAATATGAATAATTTGAAAACAAAAGTACATAAAATAAATTAACACTATAACGCCCAACGCATACAACTTACACTTACAACTTACACGGACGCCCAAGCCTCCCAAAATGTTTTCGGTCTTATTTAAGCTCGCCTAGAGGCGGGGTTAGGTTGTAGCGAGTTAATTGCACTCGAGCGTCCAATTTCCCGTCCCGGGAAGAAAATTTTCCGGGAATTTCCGGAATTTTCCGAAAAATAATATGTATACATAAGGGTGCCTAGAAAAAACGACCCCCTGCTCCACAAGCGGTAAACGGTTTTTTCGGTTATTTTAAGCATCTGTACAAATTTTGAGCGAAATTGGATGAGATTAACCCATTGATACTCGAGACTAAGTTGGCGAATAAAATGTTTTTCTTACAAAAATAACTTTTTTAAATCGCTAATAACTTTTCAGGTTCGAGTTTTACAGCTTTGTAATGTTCTACAAAGTTGTAGAGCATTAAATTTCCAATGGGAATCTTACTTTTGGGAATAATTTGATGGAAGTAGCGCAACTGCAGACCAAGATTAGTGCGCTGACCACGGGGACGCGCTGTCTTGTTTTTGCATGCTCATTTTCATTTCTTTTGTGTCGCTGTTTGTGTGCTTGGGTGCGTGGTTATTATATATAGGTGAAGGGATTTTATTAAATGATAATTATATTGCATTATTATATTTAATTGATTATATAACCACACTATATTTTATACTTAACACATTATACAAAACACATATGAAACTGTAAACAGGAGCGTTTGGTACGGTATGTCCACGCATCCTTCCTCCCCTGTAGATTCTGTGAAATGTGCTCCGTTCACAGAATCTGTCTCCGCGGTTAATGCAACGCAGTAGGCCTGGCCGCTTTAATTTATGCAATACATCTTCGGGGTTACTCAAGTGTACTGCAATAATTAATATTGACAAGAAAGAACTTGGGGCGTAATCTAACCCCAAGTTCTTCCAGGATGCTTTCTTCGGACTGGCTGCGCTTGTGTTCGATTAGATTAGATTAGATTAGATTAGGAAGTAGCGCAACTGCAGACCAAACCGTAAGAAAATTGGGTTTTCCATACACTTTTTCGATTTTTCCATACAAACTTCACCTCCGTGTATCAATGGGTAAATGTTGACCGATTTTGTTCATATTTGGCCCAGAGTCCTAAAATAGCTCAAGGAACAATATTCAGCTTGTGAAGCGAGGTTTTGAGAAAAAGTCCCATATTCTGGGCACCCTAGTTTAAATTTTCCTTACTTTTTGGTCCCAATTTTTTTTAAATTTGTAAAAAAAATAATAATGAGAAAACCTAACTTAATTTTATTCATTTTAATGTACTGTGCATATTGAACAAATAAGAAAAAAACAGGTACATTTCAAGTGTATTTCAGATAATATTTATTGTAAAACGGGGTAACAATGATAAGATTTCATTCTGTTATTATATTTTATTCCAACTGGTAAGGTTTGCCTCAAGATTATTAATTTGTAATAAATGTACAGGGGTAGGCCACACAAGGTCCATTCATTATTGTTGGAAAAAATGTTTTTTAATAGTTTTTGAAAAATAGTGGCGTTGAAAATTGTATTTAGCATTTTGGGGTGACTTTGTACAAAGTATTTGTTGTTAAAATCAGATTGTAGGTGTGCTAATTTTACACAATCACTAAGGTTGCGGATAAGTTTTCATGAAGAAAAAAATCAATGTGTAAATTTACTTAACTTAGTTTAAAAGCTTTTTAACAATATACATATATATTCCATGTGAAATTGATAAAAAGTCAAAAGTTTGCCTGAAAGTCGTTAAAATGAATTTTGTTGATAAAATTACGGTCTAGAACAAGTTATTTGTCAAAAAAAACATAATTTCTTCACGTTTATTTTTTTATTTTTTTTATGAGTCAAAGTTATTCTCAAACATACTTCCTTTAAATGGTAACAGAGACAAATTTAAAAGCAATGTTTAGGTTAACAAGCATGGAGTTGAAAATATATTAGAAAATTTATATTTATATTTATTTTTATAAAGTTGTATGATTTTTAAAAGCAGTCAAGCCATTGATTGACCCCCACACTCATTTTGAACATTGAAGTTGCTGTTCTATAACATTTTGTTGCAAAACATCAATCAGAAGCAGGATAAGATCAATTTTCTATAAATTTCAAATTTCCCAGGAATTATCGGGATTTCCCGGGAATTTTTTAACCCCAGGAAATTGGACGCTCTAGCTGGTACAAATATTGGTTTTAGAAAGCCTGTACACTCGTGAACGTGAATAAAGTTCACGATTACATAGAATATATGCATAAAGCCGAGAACAAAGTGAATGGTTTTATGAATAAAAAATAAAGATTGCGATGAAATTTAGAATATTTTTTTAATTATGATTTAAAATTAATTTCCTGAGTTCATGACCACAGTTCATGAAATCATGAATAAATTTCATGCATTTTGTTCATGAAAACATGATTTTTTTTCACGAATTCATAAAAAGAATGATTCACTAATTCACGAATGAAATGCTACAAAGTAAACTTTCTTCATTTTTTTTAATCATGAATATTTTTCATGATAGTTTAGTCATCACATAATGAAAATTATTCTTGAAATCATGAAAAATTAAAATGAAGATTTTTGGAACGAAAATTTATGAATGCCTGTTAAAAATATTTTAAACATGAATAAAATTTAATGATTAATGATTTTTTTTTTGACGTTTTTTAGAGGACGATGAAAAATCTAATAATAATACTTTCTGTGCTGTTCACTATTGCACAACATAATTAATTATGAAATTACGGTGAAATAAGCAGTCAATCATACTATTCGTGATTACCTTGACATGATTTTAATTATTTTAATGAAAGCGTGCGCTTTTCCAGTAAATTCAGATCAACAAAAAAAAACTGACTCCCATCACGCCACCTTTTATATGAGTACAAAGCCGTACACTGTCCCAACCCACAGAAAAGCTGCGGTTCAGCAGTATAAAAGTACAATTACTCAGGCTGCTCATCCGCAGGTCACAGGTCTCAACCAATCCCCTTCTGGGGAGCGGCACCTGTGTGTTCCATTATCCGTCGATCCGCCGTCATCCAGCGTGGTCGATTCGGGGGATTTCAACGTGATTAAATGAATTAATAAAATTATCAATTACACTCAGCGGTAGCACATTTTTTTTACAGTCGTCCTGTTTTCCCCGAATTAAATGGCTCCGTTATAGCGCCAGAAACGAGCATTTTATTTCGGACCCGAACTGAAAGGAGGAAAAATAGTGCGGCCTCAACACAGGCTCTAATGACTTCACTTTATGGTGCCCGAACTTTGGGGCGAGATAATTAGAGCAATAGCAAATTTATGAGGTTTCACACTGTAGGGAAGAACAGTGGCTTGCGACAGGCAGACTGGGTTTTTGGAGGGCCAAAAGTTATGGGCTCCAGGATTATGTGCACTATAGACGGAGATTTTTACGAAGCTTTTGGAAACTGCAGTAAAGCATCCATTCAGGCCGATTTATGTACATTTAAAATGCTTAATTTCAACATTTTGCTTCTCAAAAACCTTTAAAACAATAAAGGTTTTGCACAATATTTTAATTGACTGAACAATATTTTTAGGAGTTTTATTTTCAGTTTTTTTCATTAGTTTGTCAGAGTTATTTGACATTGTAAATGCAATTTCGCCGGAAGTGCTCCCTTGAGACAAACAAAAAGACCCCTCTCTTCTCAAGATGAAGCAATTTTGCATAATGCAAACCACTTTAATTGTTCCTCTCTCTCTCTTAGAATGTGGTTTACTTTGTGCCCTGTCTGCCGGAAAACAAACTTATAGAACAACTCAACAACATCAACATCAACAACAGCATCAACTTTGCACATGTAATGTCGAAGACACTCCGTTTCTCCCAGGGGGAAATTGGCTGTATCCGAGAGTCAGAAGGCTGGAGCTTTCGATGACCAGCATGACAAAGTTGTGCAAGTTCCGAGGAAGAGTCGGGGCTTTTGACACACTCTAGTGCACAAGCACCATCGACGCTGGGTGTGTTTGTGTGTGTGTTTTTCTAAGTAAAACTTTCCGGGCTTAGGAATTATGAAAAGTTTAGGCAATCTGAGGTTAAACCATTTATAGTTTGTTAAATTTTAATAGCCAATAAGGGAGACCGAGTTTAGGGGAAAGTTGTTCGTGTAGAAACAAAATGTATTGCAAACTGGCCTGAAAGTGTTGCCAGATGTTTTTAAATTATCAGTTTGAATTATACTAGAAATCAGCTTGGTCCAATTCCACAAATCCACCAATTGCACTCAACATTTATCATGGTGTTCAACGTTGCCAACTCAAGCTACCACCTCAACCACCTCTTGGCGATCATAAAAATCGAACAATAATTCATAGGCCACAACAAGTTCGGCTTTTATACCTCGGGCGGAAGCTATTTTGTTGTGCTTGTTTTAAAGGACCCGTACCGAAATTTCACACCAGGGGCCTTCCCGAATTGTTTCCGGCACCCCCGCATAAACACACACCTTCGGCCCGGTTATGAGACACTTGACACTCACTTTGTGCACCTTCTCGAGATCGGTAAAAGCCAACCAACGGGATAAAAATAAAAAAGTAGAACCGAGCAATAAAACGCACCCCTTTTGTTGTGAAAAGAAGAGTGGCTGCTCAAAAACGATTTAAAGTGCAATCTTGATAATCTCGATTTCTTTCTCCCATTTGTGTTTCTTGAAAATAAATTCCCGTTTATTTAGAGATTTTCGAATCTTTGAGAGAGCATCTCGATTTTAATATTTAAATTTTACACTTTCATGTACCGACTTAATCCGTTTCAAATCGCGGTGATTTGTATTCTTATTTCCTTCCCTCAATTATAGACGACCGATCATCGATCATCATTTCAAATACCTCGAGTATCGATTCTAGTTTCTTGACTCTATTCTATACTCTTAATAGCCGAATGTTGATTAGGGTGACAATAAAAACAAATCGACATCAGGAATACCCACTGATTAGCGAAATATAACATTTTTGCTTTTCCCCATACATTTTTGACAATTTTCCCATACAAATTTCAACAATATTGTTACGACCGCTGAGATGGCCACACTGCCGAGCGGTGCAAAGCCAGCGGTGTAATTTACAGCTTCTTAATTTTTTTTAACTTTCATTTTTTAAAGGGCTCAAATAGATCAAAATAAATATTTTTATGCATGTTTCTATTGTGAAATTGTCTCAGGAACACGAATATGATAAAATTAGCACCAGAAAATGGGATCTAAGGGGTCCCTCGAAACAATTTTTTTTTGAGATTTTTTACGTTTTTGAACCTTCAAACTTTGTGTCCCGATTTGCCCCACTTATCGTTGACCTAGAGTGCTTATAGAGCAATTCCAGCCCAAAACAATAATTTTTTAGGCACATTTTCTCGACCCTCTCCGATTTCAATGAAACTTTGTAGACATGTTATCCTAGGCATATACAAGCCATTTTTGTGTATATGGAGCCAGTTACACTCGATAATGACATTTGAGAAGGGTGTAAGTGTTTTAAATATTTTTGAATTTCGTAATTTAAATATTGCTGTATCTCGAAGCCGTTGCATCGCACCAAAAAGTGGTCAAAGACAAACTTGTAGGAAATTTGACGGGCTTTCCGAAAAAAAATACACTGAAAGAAAAAAACACTCCACTTTTATGAGATTTTTTGATTTTAAAGATTAAAAGTCAAATTTGAAGGTGAGCCCACGATTTTTTTTTCGTTCAAAATTTTTGTGAAGATAGCCTAAGATGTTACAAAAAGACTCACGAAAAATGCAGGATGGAGCAACTCACCTAAAAAAATACAAAAATCATTTGCTGAAACTGTTTTTTTGACAAGTGCTCTAAACGTCAAAATTTTCAAAAACCGACAGTCTCAATAATGAACATTGTTCTTAGTCCAATCCTTGTGAAGTTACATCGGGTTTAAAAATAAAAATGTTGAAAAAATAGGTTTTTTGATGGTTTTTGGCAATTTCTATATGACAGACTTGATTTTTCAGCCTCGAAAATATTTGTACCGGAAAGCTCGTCCAATTTCCCATAAGTTTGTCTTTGACCACATTTCGATTGGATGCATGGGCTTACAGATATAAGCTAATTTACTATCTAGGTTACTATACTACACTGAAAAAATATTATGTTTTCATTTATGAGCAATGCACAGTGTTCGGAATGGCAAAATTAAGTGGAATAAATTGATAACTCCTTTATTTGACGTCCTAGCCAAATGGTGTCTTTGGAAGAGTTGTTGTACTTGATTAAGGCTATCTTTTGAAGTTATTGACATACAGGGTGACGACCTTCCAGGGTGTCAACCAAAAACTTACTTTGTTGGATGACGTTGTAGGGCTTTGGTGTCTTCGGCAAAGTTGTAGAGGAGAAAATTTCATGAAAGTTGTAGCTCTTAATCTACTCGAGATATACGCCATTTTGCAAAAATGGTCCAAAAAAGCACTTTTTTGGTGATAACTCAAAATGTTAGCATTTTAGCGGCCTACTATGTTCCGAAGAGTTGTTTATGACAAAAAATTACACATCTTTGCCGAAGACAGCAAAAGGTGTTGAGCCTTTATTGAGGAGTTATAACCATTTTTAGGTGATTTTGAGCCTATTTTCAAGTTGCTATGTTTTCAAAATGGCACATTTTGGCGCAAAACCGAACAATGCGCCTGAAAGTACTCACTTTCAACTACATTTCCTGAAAATATCTCCGTGTCTATCGGTGTCTATTTTTAGATACCTCAATTTGAATTTGACTGTTTTTAATCAATTTATTTATAATTTTTAAGTGGAATCTTATTGAAAACGTCGTAGTAATCGGTAAATTGAAGGGTATAAATATCTATCAATAAGTGCTTATAACTTTTGATAGGGTTGTCAGATCTTCAATGTTTTGGACGCGTTAGAAAGGTCTTCTGAATACCCAGCCTGCGATAAGCCGCATGAGAGATCCGGACAACTTTTCCATCAAAATAACTGAGATCTGGCCTCCAAAAAGTGCATAAATAACTCTGAAGTGCTTATGGCTTTTGATAGGGTTGTCAGATCTTCAATTCAAAGGTCTTTTGAATACCTATCCAACGATATGTCGCATGAGAGATCCGGACAACATCAACATATCTGAGATCCGGCCTCCAAAAAGCGTATAAATAACACTTAAGTGCTTATAACTTTTGATAGATTTGTCAGATCTTCAATGTCTTGGACACGTTGGAAAGGTCTTTTAAATACCTTTCTAAAAATGGCGGGTTTTCTTACAAAAACCACCCTTTTTCCGGACTATTGTTAAAATCGTTTTTTTAGCATAACTTTTGAAGTACTTAACTAAACTGCATAATTTTTAATAGCGACTTATGGGACCCCAAGACGGATCGAATGACGCCAAAACGGACAAAATCGGTTAAGCCAATGTCGAGATAATCGAGTGACAATTTTTTGATCAACATCCCACCACACACACAGACATTTGCTCAGAATTTGATTCTTAGTCGATAGGTATACATGAAGGTGGGTCTAGGAGGTCTAATTGTGAAGTTTTTTTTTCGAGTGATTTTATAGCCTTTCCTCAGTAACGTGAGGAAGGCAAAAATTGCAACGGCCTTATTGTAGAAAATTGCATTTTTTTTAATTAAAATAAAAATTGTAAAAATTTGAAAAAAAATGCAAATTATTAAAAAAAAATTTGAAAGTTGTTAAAAAATATTTCAAGATTGTAAAAAAATGTAAAAATAAACTGTGAAAAATTAAAAAAGTTGTAAAAAACTGTATTTTTTTTAATTTCATAAAATTTGTAAAGAATGTAAAACATTGTGGAACATTGTACAAAATTGTAAAATAAAATCCAAAAAATTGTAGAAAAAAACATTTATTGTGTATTAATTAGATTGCCCAAAATAAGTAAATAAATAAAAGAATTTCTTAAAAATTATTTAAATTTGCCTTAAATTGCTGAAAACTATAAAAAAGCATTTAAAATTGTTCAAGATGCTGAAAATTGTAAAAAGTTGTTTATTTTTTTTCAGAATTGTTCATAGTAGCCTCAAATTGTTTTAATTTCCTTAATATTGTTTTAAAATGGTTGAAATTCTTAACATTGCTCAAAATGAATTATTTTCAATAAACCTTGTTTGAATTTTATGAAACTTTAATTTCTGTGCAAGCCTCCACCCTGTCCCACTCTCCGAAGGCATCGCAAAGGCTAATGCAAGCAGCAAACAGAAATAAAGGGGCAACCTCGATCGGCCACAGGCTTGCCCCGAGCACCGAAGGAGTTAAAAGCAATAATAGTAAAACATAGGTACAACAGGGTGGAGGCGGGTGTGCCATTTTATTGTCGAAACGAAATTTTCCACCCCACGGTTCCGGAGTCAAGACCGACCTGAAATAAAAGTACGCCGTCTTTTTGCCTCCGTTAAACTTCCTCACTTTAGAAATCGTGTCGTTTTTCTCACCTGGCCTTGCCAACGGGCCAGTTTCCGGTGAAAATTTTTATTCGGCTGTGCTGCTAAAAGCAAACAGATTTATATGGCCCCGGCATGTGCTTCTTATGACCCTCCCAAATGCACTTGAGACTTGTTCGAAGGCAAAAATTGGTCCCGCAAACCGATAAATCAGGTTCACCCAATTTCTTCTATCGACGGAGAGGTAGTTTTGCAAATCTAGAGTAAAAAGAACAAAAAAGTTCACCTCTTAAAATCAGATGTTTGCTCAAATAAGCACTTGAAACTCTGGGTCGTCACATCGAATTTGCCCTTCTGAACTTCCTCCTAGACTCGGGGATGTCGAGTCCCCGAGCAAAAGGACAATTTGCACAACGTTGTTGATTTGGGATGTCGATCACGTTTCTGGTTCAATTTCGCTTTTGCCCGAAACATTCGTCTTGCTCATATATTGCCACTAGTATTTCGACTGGCGCAATTGCCTGCCTCGTCGTTGCAAAGTACCAGGTCTCTTGCTGCTGATTGCAGGGTAAATATAGTTCAAAATGTGTGCAGCGAAGCTTTCACGAGAAAGCTTTAATCGTGATGAATTGAGCCATCAATTTCAAAGCATTATTTTTTTTCAGATTACACAAATCGACTTCAATACTGTTTTCAACATATTAGCAAATTCATAAAAAAAAATAAAACTGACACCTGGCCAAAATATCGTCACCGTCGTGCTAAAATGCCGTACGTGCATTTTGGGCCAAATTGAGTTAAGAACGCTATTTTGTGCAACTCACAATGCCTTCAATGACCTTCACAGATCCCCAAAACTCGATTTCAATCCTGAGATATTCAACGAAATCCGAAAAAAAACTCTGTGCACTTTTGACACTTTACATGTGAATGAAGTTTCAATCTAGACGTACTATCTTGTCACTCCCTGAAATTTGGTGTAAGTGCGACAACTGGCCAAAGGGATTTCAGGTCAGAGCGCGTTTGACTACCGTAAACATTTGTAATTATAACTCGGGACTCCAGCAACCAACTTCAACCAAACTTCGGGACAATGCACATAATGGTCAGCCAAACAAAACGTGTGTGTTATTGTTTACATTGCGTGTTTTCGTTTTTTGGTAATTCAAGGTCAAACATCAAAACGCGTTTTTCTCGGAACGTGGAAATGGCGGGTGCGACAAGACAGCACGACGACGTCGATATGAGCACTCTAGGTCAACGGGAATTGGGGCAAATCGGGACACAAAGTTTTATGTTTCAAAAACGTCAAAAATCTTTAAAAAGCTGTAGCTTAGGCAAAATTCAATTAAATTTAATAATTCAAAATGCATCTGAAAGGGTTAAAAAATACAACAAAATGCGGGCTGATGCATCCCAATTGGTTTAAAGCTAAAGGGAGTTATTGGCATTTTAGTGGAAAATATAGCACAATTTTCAAACTCAAATGAAAAAGTGTTCCATCCAGATATTCACTGGATTCGACTAGAATATTTTGGGGGACAACTGGGACTACCATCTGAGACTGATAACGCTTTGGGTAAGGGAGTTCAACGCAGAAAATAGACACTTTTTTTAGTGAATTTTTTGGTAGCAATTTTTTGCTCGGGGGACCCCTTAGATCCCATTTTCTGATGATAATTAAATCATGTTAAAAAAATCTTCGATTCATATTTACTGAAAATCAAATTCGTTTCCAAAGATAGGGGAAAGTGGGGCAAATGCAACAAGCTAAGGAAATGCTCGTTATAACCCACTTAAAACGTTAAAAAAATTGTCAGATTTTTTCATAATCATCTTTTTCCAGGTCTTGGCTAAGACTTTGATAGAACATGTTTTCAAAAAATTCGGTTTTTTATAAAAAAAAAATGGTTTTTTTTATTTTCCGTGCTTTCTACTCAACTGGTGGGGCAAGACGAACAATCCGTTGGGGCAAGAGGAACAATGCATGAAACAACATGTTAATTTGCTAACAATTGAACTTTCTTTCATCTTTAGATTCGTTAATCGTTTATCGTTTTTACGAAAAAAAAAATTAGTTAGATGATAAACAGTAAATTTTCATAATATCGCTACATTTTGCATGGACAATTTTTTAAACAATTGTCAGTTTTTAAGTACTTTTATGTATTTATTTCCCAATAAAATATGTTGTTGCAGCAATTCGTATTTTTTTCCATGCTAAAAATCCATATGGTACACTTGCCCGACCTGAACAAGATTTTTTAAAAGCTCCACTGATCTAGAAAAAATAGCATTTTGATAAAATGAGCCTTAAAACGAACCCGAAGCCTTATTTTGTACTTTCCAAATATTATAAGAAAACAAAAAAATCGAAAAAAAAACTTCATTAAATCTTATGCCCCGTGGCATAACAACATACTGGCAACAATTCCTCATACTGGAAATAATCAAAATTGTAAAAATTACGGCCATACGAGCGATTGTTCTTCTTGCCCAAAATGGTCGTCTTGCCCCACCTTCCCCTACTGAATTTCACCAGAAAAAAGCAGCTTCTTAATTTTTTAAACTTTGATTTTTGAAAGGGTTTCAACACTGAAAAAAAATAAAAGTACCAAATTCCTAAATTCTAGGAATATTGGCTCCTTTCCTTATTAAGTAATCCAAAAAACCCAATTACTAAATAAGTAAAAGAGGCAAAATTCCTAGAATAAAGGAATCGGGTACTATTTTCTATTTCAGTGAATGGATGAAAATGAGCATTTTCCAGCACGTTTCTTATTGTTTAATTGTTTAATTGTTTAATTGTTCAATTGTTTAATTGTTCAATTGTTTAATTGTTTAATTGTTTAATTGTTTAATTGTTTAATGGTTTAATTGTTTAATTGTTTAATGGTTTAATTGTTTAATTGTTTAATGGTTTAATTGTTTAATTGTTTAATTGTTTAATTGTTTAATTGTTTAATTGTTTAATTGTTTAATTGTTTAATTGTTTAATTGTTTAATTGTTTAATTGTTTAATTGTTTAATTGTTTAATTGTTTAATTGTTTAATTGTTTAATTGTTTAATTGTTTAATTGTTTAATTGTTTAATTGTTTAATTGTTTAATTGTTTAATTGTTTAATTGTTTAATTGTTTAATTGTTTAATTGTTTAATTGTTTAATTGTTTAACTGTTTAATTGTTTAATTGTTTAATTGTTTAATTGTTTAATTGTTTAATTGTTTAATTGTTTAATTGTTTAATTGTTTAATTGTTTAATTGTTTAATTGTTTAATTGTTTAATTGTTTAATTGTTTAATTGTTTAATTGTTTAATTGTTTAATTGTTTAATTGTTTAATTGTTTAATTGTTTAATTGTTTAATTGTTTAATTGTTTAATTGTTTAATTGTTTAATTGTTTAATTGTTTAATTGTTTAATTGTTTAATTGTTTAATTGTTTAATTGTTTAATTGTTTAATTGTTTAATTGTTTAATTGTTTAATTGTTTAATTGTTTAATTGTTTAATTGTTTAATTGTTTAATTGTTTAATTGTTTAATTGTTTAATTGTTTAATTGTTTAAATGTTTAATTGTTTAATTGTTTAATTGTTTAATTGTTTAATTGTTTAATTGTTTAATTGTTTAATTGTTTAATTGTTTAATTGTTTAATTGTTTAATTGTTTAATTGTTTAATTGTTTAATTGTTTAATTGTTTAATTGTTTAATTGTTTAATTGTTTAATTGTTTAATTGTTTAATTGTTTAATTGTTTAATTGTTTAATTGTTTAATTGTTTAATTGTTTAATTGTTTAATTGTTTAATTGTTTAATTGTTTAATTGTTTAATTGTTTAATTGTTTAATTGTTTAATTGTTTAATTGTTTAATTGTTTAATTGTTTAATTGTTTAATTGTTTAATTGTTTAATTGTTTAACTGTTTAATTGTTTAATTGTTTAATTGTTTAATTAATTAATTGTTTAATTGTTTAATTGTTTAATTGTTTAATTGTTTAATTGTTTAGTTGTTTAATTGTTTAATTGTTTAATTGGTTAATTGTTTAATTGTTTAATTGTTTAATTGTTTAATTGTTTAATTGTTTAATTGTTTAATTGTTTAATTGTTTAATTGTTTAATTGTTTAATTGTTTAATTGTTTAATTGTTTAATTGTTTAATTGTTTAATTGTTTAATTGTTTAATTGTTTAATTGTTTAATTGTTTAATTGTTTAATTGTTTAATTGTTTAATTGTTTAATTGTTTAATTGTTTAATTGTTTAATTGTTTAATTGTTTAATTGTTTAATTGTTTAATTGTTTAATTGTTTAATTGTTTAATTGTTTAATTGTTTAATTGTTTAATTGTTTAATTGTTTAATTGTTTAATTGTTTAATTGTTTAATTGTTTAATTGTTTAATTGTTTAATTGTTTAATTGTTTAATTGTTTAATTGTTTAATTGTTTAATTGTTTAATTGTTTAATTGTTTAATTGTTTAATGTTAATGTAATGCTGATTGTTTAATCGTTTTATTACACTAATAATGTATATTTTATCTTGTGTTATCAATCTCGCTGATAAAATTTAAAACTAATTCTCCAAGAACACTTCCTGTCACCGAGCAAACATCGCGTCATGGCGGCAACTGGCTCTCGTTTGGTTAATTTATTTAAACACTGATTAAATTTCCCGCACAAACATACACACAAACACCGAGTGGAAACTGTAAAAGTTGCACCCATTCTGTCGTCGAATCGTAACGATGGCGCACCAATTTCCCCCGCTCGAAACTCGAAATCGACGACATGTCTCGTGGCGCCATTTGAGCAGAGTGAGCCTCAGAATGACGTTTAATTAAGAGTTTTGCCCCGTATTCATCTATTTCATGGTGGAATTTTGTCTTCCGAAGGCTTTGCAAGTTTCCTTATGATTGTAAAATGAGCAAGTTTGAAAAAATTGTCAATTTTCAGATATAAATTTGGTGATATAGTTATCGTACGGAATGTTTATGAAAATCTTGCCTACATTTGGGAGTTTTCAAACAATCAATTTTTTAAAATTGCTTCAACTAACGGTAAACGATGAAACTTTCTCCGCTGAAACAAGGCACGACGCCGGACGGCCTCGTCGCATATTTTGCGTCCTCGAAAATCGAAAAATGGCCAAACTTTTCGTCACTATAAAATCTAAAATGCAAATGTGTGCAGAATAACTATAGTTTGACTTGCCATCATCATTGAGCGTGCCACCACGTGTCTTGCGCGATGCCAACGACAAGAGAGTTACAAAGCGACGCAAATCATCTGACCAAAAAATAAACAAGCTCCTGCTTGGTTCATGTCTTCGCAATGTAATCAGAACCTGTAGGTTGGTGTCCTTGCTAAAACATTCGTTAAACAGTTGTCAACCAGAATCTCCATCTGTCCCCCAACTTACTGGATGTAGTTTTTCTTCCTAGCACCATCATCATCACCACCATAATCTTCATCAACGCCACATGGAAAATCAAAAGCTACACCGCGCCCAAATGTATGCAAATTTGTGCCGGCACCCTTCAACCTTACCTTCCTCCTTCACGCCTCGATGTATACTGTTGCCTGTCGTGTGGGCGTTAGAAGAGAGCGGGCGCGATGTGAATATATTCCAGTAAATATTCACGCTAGAAGAAGATTTGGATAAGCGCTGGAAATTTGAATGAAAGTCGACGACTACGACGACGTCCGGATGGTGTAACCCACGTTGGCCAACCCGTTGTGAGTGAATGGAGCAACTTTTTTCCCCCTGTCTATGTTGACATAGTTGCCCTTTTTCGTCTCCAACCGTGGCTTAAACTGCATAAATTTAGCAATATTGAATAGTTGGTGGAATTTAATAAGGGTTGACTACATTACGATGTTTGGGGGAAACTTTTTGAAGCCGTTTGCTATTCTGAGAATAAAAAAAAAACATTATTGTTAAACAGCAAAAAATCTTCTGGTTAAATCGCATGCAAAAGCATGCACATTAGGATGTAACAAAAATGACTTTTTGGCGGGCATTCAGGGGTTTGTTCCGGTGGGCATACTGAGCCTAAATCCCAAATATGAGCTTGATTGGACGTAACAGGAGCTGGCGCTTCGCCCTTCAATTTTAAATGGGATTTAACCCGTAAAAAAAGATTTTTTCAAAAATGTCACTTTTTGAGGCATTTTGGCCACCAATGCGTTTAACAAAAACATCACTGGCGTGTAGGCCAGATCCTTGCGCATCTTTTGGTATATATAACATTGAAGTTTGGAGCATCCTGGAGCTCGGTACAGACCTTCAAAGTTTGGCATTTTTTCAAAAAATCGGCCCCGGCAAAAAAGATATGCGTCGCACCTCGCGACGCCCGAGACGCCATTTGATTTTGCTGGGACCGAATTTTCGAAAATATGCCAAACTTTGAAGGTCTGTACCGAGCTCCAGGATGCTCCAAACTTCAATGTTATATATACCAAAAGATGCGCAAGGATCTGGCCTACACGCCAGTGATGTTTTTGTTAAACGCATTGGTGGCCAAAATGCCTCAAAAAGTGACATTTTTGAAAAAATCTTTTTTTACGGGTTAAATCCCATTTAAAATTGAAGGGCGAAGCGCCAGCTCCTGTTACGTCCAATCAAGCTCATATTTGGGATTTAGGCTCAGTATGCCCACCGGAACAAACCCCTGAATGCCCGCCAAAAAGTCATTTTTGTTACATCCTAATGCACATCTCCTTTGTGAAAAGAGACAATTAACATTACATACCGCATGTACACTATTTGTAAACACACAAAAAATTGCAAACGACGGATTTCAAACCCACCACCGACAGTGAGAACTGGCGCCTTAGCCCACTCGGCCATCAGACCGATTGAGAACGGAAAGGATAAACGATGATACTGTAATATGGGCGCCCATACTGATGGGCTACATAATCCAGGGTGTAATATTACATAAAACTTAATTTCTTCTTAATAATTTAAAAACAATATAAAATTAATAAGTTCTGCGATTGTCCACGCTCCATACAAAAAAGATTTGTTATGCATGGAAATTTTCCACCCGGGAAGTACGGCGGGGGAGGGGGTGAGATTTAAAAAAATGTCCACGTTATTTATGGATGATCCCTAATAGGATGGAACCAATTTCATATAAGGGAGGGCTGAGAAATCAACAAAAGAAACAGTTTCGAATCGAAATTTGAAATCAAACTATATTACCGTATACAACACAATTGCCTTTAAGCGATCTTCGGTCTAAAATTCGTCAAAAATCAATTTTCAACCAATTTTTAATCTTTTAAAAGCATCGGAGAGCTAAACATTTAAAATTAAAGAATGCTTTGGAAAGAATATTGAAAAAAATACCAAAATAAATAAAAATGATCTAAGTCACTAGCGTCCCAGCTCTTTGAGGAAGGTGGGGCAATAATATGGACGTTTTGAAAAATACGTCATTTGTGGACACCCCCTGACCAAATTTAGAACAAATTTCTGAGAATGGTGGGGCAGTTGCCCCATGTTGCCTCACCCTGTACACGCTAGTGATCAAAGTTATCAAATTTACCAAAATTACCAAAATTACTGAATTGACCAAAATTACCAAAATTACTTAAATTACCAAAATTAATCAAAATTGCCAAAATTGCAAAAAATACAAAAATACTAAAATACCCAAAACAACAAAATAAATAAAAACTACCAAAATTAAAAAAAAAACACCAAAATAAATCCAGACCCCCAATAGTAACAAAATTAAAGATATGACCAAAATTACCAAAAATAATGAAAATCTTGATGATTATAACAAAAAATATAAAAATTTAAAAAAAATACAAAACTGCTAAAATTACCAAAATTTATAAAATTCGATTTATTACTTACTAAGCAAAATTGCCTACTGAAATTACCAAAACTAGCAACATTATCAAAATTACAAAAATTACCTAAATTACCTAATTTCTTTTAACATTACCAAAATTCACAACATTCTTAAAATTACCAAAATTCTCAAAATTACTAAAACAACCAAAATTGCCAAAACAATGAAAATTACAAAATCACTAAAATCACTAAAAAATTACAAAAATTATCCTAATAACCAAAATTACCAAAAATCCCAAAACTAACAAAATTACTAAAATTACTGTAATTACAAAAATTATCAAAATTGCCAAAATAATAAAATTACCAAAATTACCAAATTACAAAAAATACCAAAACTGCCAAATTACCAACATTAGGTACCGTAAAACGGGGTGACTTTGATAGGTTTGCGATTTTTCCGCAGAATTAAGAGTACAATTAAAATACATACGGAATGTTTTAGAACCATATTGGCCGTGGTCGAGAAGTGTTCAAAGTACCTCAAAAAGAAGTTTTCATAAAATTTTGAAAAGTTTAAAAAGTTAGATGACTATACATAGTTCAGAAAATGTTGATGAAAGTCATTATTTTAAACTTCTCAAAGTGTCATGATTTTCTCAATGAACAAGATTTTGAATCGGAAAACGGAATGCATTTTCGGATTCTTTGGACAATTTTCCACTAGGAGAAGGTTAGATAAGTTTGTGAACAATAAATAATATGTGATTTTGAAACACAATTAAAAAGTCTCCAAATTTATAGGCAATTTCAGTTGAACTAATTTAATGTAAAATGTGAAAACTCGTGATTCATGCTTCGAATTTAGTATGAAATGCAATTTAAATCGATAGCTTTGTAAACAAAACTAGTTTTAACAAATTTCTGGCAAAATTCCGACATTTTAGCAATTTTACCTAAAATGTATATGTTTTTTGTTAAAAAGCTTATTAACCTCATAAACTTAATATGAATATGAATTATTTTTCTTAATACTATATCAGCTAATCTAGTGATGGAACATTTAACGTACAAATAAAGTTTGAACATCTTAAATATGATTTAAATAAGAAAAACTATGACCACCTCGGAATATAAACTAAAACTTTTTAACGTAACTATTTTTCTAAACAATATTGGAAAAACTTTTTTTCCAAAATAGTGCATGGACTTGGTGTGGCGTTCCCCAGTACATGTTTTAGAAATAATAATATTAAGAAAAAACTTTACTGTTGAAAAATATTCCTAAAACAAATTGAAATCATATCAAAGGGGTTTACGGTACCAGAATTACCAAAATTACAAAAAAAACTACCAAAAAACAAAATAGCCAAAATTTCTAAAATTTTAAAAATTGTCAATATTACCAAAATATTTAGAAAAAATACAAAAATCGACAATGGCCGAAATTACAAAACATTGAACTGTCACAACCAACATTTAAAAAATAATATAAAACTGACAAAATGACTTAAATTGACAAAATTTACCAAAAAAATACAAAAATTGCCAATATTACCAAAAATCTAAAATAAATATTGGGTAATTCTCTACCAACTCACACACAAATCGAGAAAAGTTGCCCCGACCCCTCTTCGGTTTTCGTGAAACTTTGTCCTAAGGGGTAAATTTTGTCCCTAATCACGAATCCAAGGTCCGTTTTTTGATATCTCGTGACGGAGGGGCGGTACGACCCCTTCCATTTTTGAACATGCGAAAAAAGAGGTGTTTTTCAATAATTTGCAGCCTGAAACGGTGATGAGATAGAATTTTGGTGTCAAAGGGACCTTTATGTAAAATTAGACGCCCGATTTGATGGCGTACTCAGAATTCCGAAAAAAACGTATTTTTCATCGTAAAAAAAACATCAAAAAAGTTTTCAAAGCTCTGCCATTTTCCATTATTTGACTGTAAATATTTTTGGAACATGCCATTTCATGGGAAATTTAATGTACTTTGCGAATCTACATTGACCCAGAAGGGTATTTTTTTCATTTAGAACAACATTTTTCATTTTAAAATTTCGTGTTTTTCTAACAATGATCTACAAGGTTGTAGAACAGACAATAAGATATAAAAGCGATGCGAAACTATTCAAAAATGTGTAGTTGTAATTCAATCATCCTAAATATCAGCAATCATTTAAGCTTAAAATTTGATTCTGAACACATGTTAAGTCAATAAATTTACTTCAAAACACCCACATGGCAGCTGTGATAAAGCAACAGTTTGCTGGCTTTTTTTCCCCCCTAGCTGAATGAATCAACCCCTTTTTCACACATTGTTGAAGCAACACATTTTAAATTTAAACCTTCTGACGACCACCACCAGATTGTGATTATGTGATTGAGTACCGGGAAAATAATGCGATTGTATCACGCCCCCGCACACATACGTCTATCTATACAAGTCAGTGTGGGTTTTGGGTATTGGGAGGAAACACCGGAGGGTGGGGGGGGGGGGGGGTAAGGGTTTGCTTTTCTTAGAATTTTCAGCCTCTTTTGTGTCGCTGCTACACGCTTAAACAAATTTAGTTCGATTCTTTTTATACATTTTGTGCAATCGAAAAGTTGAACCGTTGTTAAAAATTGTAATATTTAAAAAAAAAACTTGTTCAGTACTTTTAAACGTGTAACAAAGGGAGATCATTTTTTCATGGTTCGTAGGTTGAACGAAGGGCTGAAAAAGTAGAAAATAAATAAACTGATTGAATTTTCCATTTATTCTTCAAACGGCGTGGGACGCGACGCGACCTGGTCGTTTGATTCCGGAGGGGGAGGGACGAAAAGTGATTGTGAAGTGCGACCAAAGAGGAAAGAAAAGCCCAACAGCGGTACCTCTTGGCATCGGAACATCAAAGTCCCGGTTCCGATTGTGTCACTCTCGGTTTGTGACGGTGTTGCTGAGGCCATGGCCGCCGAGGCTGTTGCTTCCGAGGCTAAGGCAATGGCAAAAGTAGAAAGTCAAGACAGGGTTGCAGTAACGTAACGTGTATAATCGTTTTATTTGGACTTTTTAAACTGTCAGTCGTGGTTTTAAAATTATGAAAATGTTTTAAAAATCATAGCTGATAATTAAATTTTTTGATATAGGGGAAATATACCCTTTCTAATCAAACACCTATCTTCGTCATATGAAGAGTTTGATGCTCGATTAAAGCTCCAAAAATACTATTTAGGCTATAAACTTACCAACAGCACCGCCTCGAGTAAGCACGCAAATTTATCCCATTTACTGGCCAAAAAGATCAAATTTAATGCACTTTTGATCATAATTTCTATTTTGCGAGACCATTTCTCATCATTTTGGTGGCACACACATCCACACGCAAGATCAGAGGTTAACTGCTTAACGAAAGTCGCCATCAATATCTTTTTACTTGCGCTAACGATTTCAAAGCGCTTAAGATATAAAATTGCTTCCAACTACCGGCAACATGTTCTGTTGACCATTACTTAGTCACTCACTTGAAAAATAATCCCGAAAAAAGTAAATAATTAGCAAGCACCAACAAAAAAACAAACGCGTTAAGTCTTTTGACATTTCAATTTTGACTACCCATTCCAATCAAAGGCTGAAGAAAACCGAGCTAGAAGCGAAGACAATTAAAGAACAAAGGGTGACCACCAACACCACCAACATGCTGGTGCAGCGCCTGTTAGAGTGAACCAGTGATGCCAGGAAATTTTCTCTATAAATGCTACTTTTCGTGAGTGTTCGCTTAAAATTTCATCAATTTTGGCAGCACTAAGCAGACCCAAAAGAGCGCTGGAAGAAAAAGAACTAAGCTGAAAATAAGAAAATGGGCGTGGCCCAATGCACTCGACTGATTAGAATGTATTTTGGAAATATTTTTTTTAAATGCTTGTAATAGGAATAGCATAACTATTATTAAAAGTGAAAATAAACAGGAATGTTCACAAAAAGTTGCTCTACTCGTTGGTGTACTTGGTTTTAGTAAATTTCAAGCATCACTCCAGATTATAGGTTAAAATAGGTATATTTCCCCTATTGCATTAAAATTATTCAAAATTGATCAGAAATTGTTCTATGACATTCATGGAAATTTCTTTGTTCAAACAAGTTCGAATCAGGAAATGAATTTCATTTTCAGAATTCTTAGGATAAATTTTCACTCAAAAAAGATATTTTTGGCAAGTGATCATTGAATATGCTATGTAAATGTTTGAAATATCTATTCCCATAAGGAGAAAAAAATCTGGTCGTTTTGGTGTCGTCGATCATGTTGTAGAATTCAAGAAAATCGGGTCAATATGAAAATTACCCACCTTTTGAATTGGCTCTTCAACATACCATCAAATTTCGCAAAAATGCAATTTGTGATTTGTTTATTTTTTTCCATATGACAAATCTGCCATGTTTAGAGTTATAACAAAAGTTTATCTAAATTTTGTTTTTGTCCAAACTTTAAAATTGTAAAATAATATTGTTTTGCAAAATGTCTCAATACATTTTTCACTCAATTTTTGAATAGAAGTCGATCGCAAACACGCAAAAAAGTCCGTTCGCGTAAACGTGAACAACGTACCATGAAAATGGAAACAAAGCAAAATTTATGATAAGATTTTGCACCGTGAACAAATACATGTTTGCAATCGATTTCCATGAACGTTTGTTCACGAAAAACCGTAACGCCTGGTCTGGTTACGTTTTTCTAGTTCCCGTAATCATAAACTTCGTTCATGGTATTAGGAAACAAACCATACATTTGTTCACGCACATGCGAACAAAAAACACGAAATTGTGGGCGTAGCCACAGCTTTGAAACCGGGGGGATGGCAACCCTATTCCGACCAAAGCAAACTGACAACAGTCGACATTAGCACGGTTGTCAAATGAGAGCCCACAACAAAAGCACTAGCTGTCAAATGGTAGCCCATAACAAACCATTGTTTGGGTTTTTGATTTTCAATTTTCCCGCAATACCTGAATACCTGAAAAAACACGTGAATTGTGTTGCTGATGGCAAATTCTATCATATCCTTGGAGATTCCATCCCAATATTGGCTGAAAATTCATATCGAAAAAAGTGATTTTTCTGTTTACCTTTTTTTGCTTTTTTTCTTTTGGTCGATCAAACAGTGCGCCCGTACACTGTGAATCGGCATTACACATTTTTCAGTTTGGTTTTACACATTTGCATGGGACTTTTGAGTTTAACCAGGATAACACAATTCGTGTTACCAAAATAATATGAATAATACTGATTCTGAGTGTTTGTTTTCTGAACTTCCAAGATGGCGGCTTCTTCGCTACCCCCTCCCACTCTAACTTTTGGGGGGGGAGCGGGCGACTATCGGGCATCGCCAGTGCCAGTTAAGATTCTTAAGCTAAGACACACACCTTAAAAATTTCGATTTTTGTGTTGCACACTCACACCAACATCACACGCGCTCTCCAGCACGCACACTGCCTCAGTTTTCATAACGCGCAAGCTGTCAAACATGTTTGTTTGCTTTTGTCAAACATGTTCAAAATAATTGATTGGTTGGTCCGTTCTTTGGAATTATTGAAAATAATTTCTAAAATTGAAGGTAAGTAACCACTTTATTTAACCATTCGAGACATAAAATCATTTCCCGGCAACAGATTTCGTAAGTATCTTCAGCCTGCGGAACAACTACCGGGGACGGGACGACAACAGCTTCCTCGTCCGCAACCTCTTCTAAGCGGCGCACCGCTGGCATTCCCAACAACCAAATCGGCCTCCGTGGCCTTGGCCAAACACACATGCCGCACATGAACTTCGGAACAATACCATGGGTGGCATCGCAGCACTCTCCGCAGTCGTCTTTACCAAGGGCACGCGCCTCCCCGGCAACGAACACCACCAATTCTACCGCCTCCAGGACACGGTCATCGAGGAGGATCCGGAGTGGATGGTCGCCGGAAGAGGAGAGGTTAGGCAGGCGGGAAGGGGTCAACGCGAAAGTTTATGAACTTTGATCCGATTTTGGAGACCGAGAGCGGCACCGGCGACAGTGGCCCTCACTCCGGATCGCGCTTCAGCAAGTGGTTCCGCTGTGGTGCGAATGTGTACATCCAGCAGATAGGGCGAACTTTCGCCAGGTGGTTTCGCAACACTCGCTTCCCCCCAGCAGCAGAACCAGAGTCCAGCATGGTGTTCAAGCATCTGGTCGTCATGGTGGCTCAAAACCGTACCAGCAACTAATGCTTATGAAGAACGGCGCATTCCGACCCATCAAAAGCTGCAGTTCCACACCCAGAGCATCTTGCAGAACGTGCTGCAGCGCAAAAAGCTGCAAGACCAGCAGAAGATCTTGTTGCCGTCAAATCGTCCGTAGCTGACCCGGAAGTTCAGCAGTTTGAACTCGTCTGCCCCAACATCCAGCGCAGCCGGTGGCCGGTGCTGAGCCAAACGGCCGCCTTAGCGAACCAGTTACCGCCAACTCAATGTTCCGCGGTCGTGCTGGGGGGCGTCACGCATGTGATGCAGGCTAGGATCACTTCGGCAAGGCTTCCGTCACCTTGAACCTGAACTGACCAGCGCTGATTTACTAAAGTGCTTTTATTGCTTCTTTTTCCAAGAGTGTAATTACTTCTCACACTTTTTTTCCGTTGTCGAAGGCGCTTCAATTTTCAATGTTCTCACTTATTTATTTTCTCCCAAAACATTCATTTTTTTTTTTGTCATTTTTTTCTTTTTGCTGTGTTTCGTTATCTCAGTATATTTTTGAAGGCTTAAAGTTTCCATCATTACTCAATATTTTCTTCAAAAAAGCAAAAAATACCTAAAGAAACAAAAAAAAAACAAAAACCTTAAATACAAAAATACATGAACAGTAAAATATTGGAGTACTAAAATACAAAAAGATAAAAAAATATTAAAATATTAGAATACAACAAATAAAACAAAATTACAAAAATATAAGGCTAAAAATACCAAAATACAAAATTACAAAAATACCAAAATACAAAATTACTAAAATACCAAAATACAAAATTACAAAAATACAAAAACAAAACAAAAAAAAATACAAGAAAAAAACAAAAATACAAAAATATTAAAATACAAAAATAGAATAATACATAAATACAAAAATACTAAAAGACTAAATTACAAAAATACTAAAATATTAAAATACAAAAATATAAAAATACAGAAATACAAAAATACAAAATAACAAAAATACAAAAATACTAAAATCCTAAAATCCTAAAATACAAAATTACAAAAATACCAAAATACTAAAATACTAAAATACTAAAATACTAAAATACTAAAATACTAAAATACCAAAATACCAAAATACTAAAATACTAAAATACTAAAATACCAAAATACCAAAATACTAAAATACTAAAATACTAAAACACATAAATTCAAAAATACAAAAATAAAAAATAAAAAAATACATAAACAAAAAAATACATAAACAAAAAAATACAAAAATACAAAAATACAAAAATACAAAAATACAAAAATACAAATATACAAATATACAAAAATACAAAAATACAAAAATACAAAAATACAAAAATACAAAAATACAAAAATACAAAAATACAAAAATACAAAAATACAAAAATACAAAAATACAAAAATACAAAAATACAAAAATACAAAAATACAAAAATACAAAAATAAAAAAATAAAAATACAAAAATACAAAAATACAAAAATACAAAAATACAAAAATACAAAAATACAAAAATACAAAAATACAAAAATACAAAAATACAAAAATACAAAAATACAAAAATACAAAAATACAAAAATACAAAAATACAAAAATACAAAAATACAAAAATACAAAAATACAAAAATACAAAAATACAAAAATACAAAAATACAAAAATACAAAAATACAAAAATACAAAAATACAAAAATACAAAAATACAAAAATACCAAAATACTAAAATACAAAAATACTAAAATACCAAAATACTAAAATACTAAAATACTAAAATACTAAAATACTAAAATACTAAAATACTAAAATACTAAAAAACTAAAAAACTAAAAAACTAAAATACTAAAATACTAAAATACTAAAATACTAAAATACTAAAATACTAAAATACTAAAATACTAAAATACAATAAAAAAACAAAAATACAAACATCCAAAAATACAAATAACAAAAATACAAAAATACAAAAATACAAAAATACAAAAATACAAAAATACAAAAATACAAAAATACAAAAATACAAAAATACAAAAATACAAAAATACAAAAATACTAAAATACTAAAATACAAAAATACAAAAATACTAAAATACTAAAATACCAAAATACCAAAATACTAAAATACTGAAATACTAAAATACTAAAATACTAAAATACTAAAAAACTAAAATACAAAAATACTAAAATACTAAAATACTAAAATACTAAAATATTAAAATAATGAAATACTAAAATACTAAAATACTAAAAAACTAAAATGCAAAAATTCAAAAATGCAAAAATACTAAAATACTAAAATACTAAAATACTAAAATACTAAAATACTAAAATGCAAAAACGCAAAAATTCAAAAATACAAAAATGCAATAATACAAAAAAAAAACAAAAAAAAACAAAATGCTGTATGTAAAATGTTTGTATGTAAAAAGACAAACCTCAAAAAAATACAAAAAAAAACACATAAATTCAAAGATTTACATGTACAATAATGAAAAAAATAATAATTTAAATTTTACTTTATATTGATTAATTAAAGTTAACTATAAAACCTAATTTAAATCAATTTTGCGAAGTTTAGTGAAAAAAATTATACTTAACTGAATTTCAACAGATTAAACACAAATTAACCAAGCTTAACTTAATTTAGCCAAATTTTACTAAAATTAGCCAAATTCAACTAAATTTTGGCAAAATTTAGCTACATTATACATAATTTAACTTAATTTAAGTAAATTTAACTAGATTCTACATAATTTTACTAAATTTAATTCAATTTGACTGAATTGAAAGTAATTAAAATCTCTTTTACTAATTTTATCTAAATTTAGCCATATTTAAGTAAATTTCAATGGATTGAAGTAATTTCAAGTGAATTCAGCTAATTTAGCTTAGTACTACTTTATTTAGTCAAACTTTACTAAATAAAGCGAAATTTTATTAAACATAGATAAATTTGACTTAATCTAACCAACTTAATTGAACTTAACTCATTCTAGCAAAATAAAACTAAATTTAACGAAATTTCATCAAACCTTACATTTTTAAACTTAATTTAACTTAGTTTAACTAAATTTACCTTAATTTAAATTAATTTACTTAAGTTACTCCAAATTCAACCCAATTTTACTAAATATTACATAATTTGACTTTATTTTACTTCATTTTACCAATTTTTACATAGTTTATCTAAATTTAATGCAATTTAACTTAATTTAACTTAATTTTACTCAATTTGACTTATTTTTACTAAAATTAACAAAGATTAATAAAAATCATTAAACTTGACTGAATTAAACAAAATTAAACATAGATTTTCTAAACATCATTAAATTTAAGTTTTTAAATTTACCTCATTTTACGTTATTTAACTAAATTTAGCCAAATTTTTAGTAGTTTCAATTAATTCAGCCATATTTAACTAAATTATACTTCACTTAATTCATTTAAACCAAATTTAAATAAACTTAGCAAATTTTACATAAATTTAGCAAAACTTAACTAAATATAGCCAAACTTAACTTAGTTAAATTAAACTAAATTTAATTACATTTAGGTAAATCAAACATAATTTTGCTTAATTTAGCTTTTTTAAGTTTAACTTCATTCAATAAAATTTAAATTAATTTTACTAAATTTAACCTAACTTTGCTTAATTGAATTCAGTTTGACTTAATTTAAATTAATTAAACTTTGTTTAAACTGATTTTATTGAAATTTAGCCAAATTTCAGTGAATTACTCAATTTTTACTAAATTTTAATAAATTCAATTATTTTCAACTGAATTCAACAAAAATTAACTAAATGGTACTAAATTTCACTAAATGTTACTAAATTCAACTATTTTTTTTAAATCTAGCTAAATTCAACTAAATTTAACTAAATGTATCCAAATATAACTCGTTTTAACTAAATTTAAATTAATTCAACTAATTTTATTTCAATATTACTTAAAATAACCAAAGTTAACTAAATTGAAATGAAAAGAAATAAATTATGCGAAGTATTACGAAACTTAATCAATATTTACCTAACCTAACTAAATTTTACTTATTTTAACTAAATGTAACTAAATTCAACTAATTTTAACTAAATTTAACTAGACATAATTTAATTTTATTATATATAATTCAATTTAACTAAATTTTACTGTATTAAACGAAGATAAACTAAATTTAACTTAATTTAACTAAATTGAAAAAAAATATGCGAGATTTTACGAAACTTAATTAATTTTGTCTTAATCTAACGGGACCATCCATAAACCACGTGGACACTTTTTCGGGAATCTGTTACCCCCCCCCCCCCCCTTTCGTGGACAATTGTCCATACAAAAAAAATCTTTTTTGTATGGATCGTGGACAATCGCCATACCCCCCCCCCTTGAAGTGTCCACGTGGTTTATGGATGGTCCCAACTAAATTTTACTTATTTTAACAAAATTTAACTAAATTCAACTAATTTTGATTGAATCTTCGTAAATTTAACTATATTTAAGTCAATTTAAGCCAATTTTACTTAATTTAATTAATTTTAACTTGATATAACTTTATTTAGCTAAAGTTAACTAAATTGAAATAAATTAAGCGAAATTTTACGACACTTTATGAAATTTTGCTTAACATAACTAAATATTACTTATTTTGTAAATAAATTTAACTAAATTTAATTAAATCTAACGAAATTTTACTAAATGTTACTATATTTAATCTTACTAAAATCAACTAAATTTAACTTAGTTTAACTGAATACAACTCAATTTTAGTCAATTTAAATTAATTTAACTAATTTAAACTGAATATAACTTAATTTAGCCAAAGTTTACTATGTGGAAGTAAATTAAGCAAAATTTAACTAAATTCAACTAAATTTAATTCAATCTAGCTAAATTTAACTAAATTTGACAAAATTAAAATAAATTTTACTAAATCTAACTAAAATTAACTACATTTTACTAAATTTCAATTAGTTTAACTGAATATAACAATATTTAACTATTTTTAACTAAGTGTAAGTCAATTTAACATAATTTAACGAATTTTAACTTGATATAACTTAATTCAGCCAAAGTTAACTAAATTGAATTGAATGAAACGAAATTTTACGAAACCTAATTCAATTTTATTTGATCTAACTAAATTTTTCTTATTTTAACTAAATATAACTAAATTCAGCTAATTATAATTAAATCTTTATAAATTTAACTAAATTTTACTTAATTTAACTATAACTAACTAAATTCAATTAAAGATAACAGATTTTAACTGAATTTAACTAAATTTATCTTAATTTAATTAAATCTAACAGAAATAAACTAAATTTGACCAAATTACCAATAAAATCAATTTCAAGTCCTGTTAACATACTAACCCATCTTATATTTTTTAGCTAGTTTAAGTAAATAGTTTATGTTTTGTTGTTAGTTCAATTTTTTTTAATAAAAAAATCTGTCGTGTTTATTTGTCACCCTATTTTATTTAATCGCCCTAACTTGAAATTTGAAGTAAACAGGAAGGAGAAACCCCCCGGTTTCCGGCACGTCGGTCCCCCGTTTATAGGCCCGTTATCGTGGTCAAAACGGGCCCAAAAGCGTGCCACAGACGGGCGTAACACAGCGACCAAAATGCGTAACGCCCGCCTAAATGTTGCATTCTGGCCCGCAATGGGCCACAACGAGGGGAAAAAGCGTGCTGAAAATCGGGCCCGCTTTCAGGCAAAACATCCCCGCTTTTTGGCCGTTTTCCGCCCATTTTTCCATGTGGGCTGTTTGAAACAGAGACGAAGAACGTTCAGAAATTATTTAACGGAAAAGTGACAGTTGTAGGGTATCATTCACTGATTACGTGACGAAATATTTAATTTTGGCTCGTGTACGGATTTAGTTTTCTATAGTCAGTTATTCGGATGGCAAAATTAGATAATTTAACAGATTTTGGAATTTTTGGCCGCAAATGACAAACACCGGGAACCTGCCCAATTCGAGGACAACCAACGGACCCTGAACCAACCTGGCCTCTCCGGAACGGGTCACCGATTACCGGTGCCCATTTGAGGACACTTCGGAATTTGCAAGGAACCGGGTCATGTGACGTATCAAAATTCTTCAAATTAAAAACTGTGACCGTTTTAAGTGATACCAATGTCCTCTGGCCCAACCTGGCCACTCCGGAATGAGTCACCGGTTACCGGTGGCCACTTGGGGACACTACGGAAAATGCAAGGAACCGGGTCATGTGACGTATCAAAATTCTTCAAATTAAAAACTGTGACCGTTTTAAGCGATACCCATGTCCTCTGGCCCAATCTGGCCACTCCGGAATGAGTCACCGGTTACCGGTGGCCACTTGGGGACATTGCGGAAAATGCAAGGAACCGGGTCATGTGACGTATCAAAATTCTTCAAATTAAAAACTGTGACCGTTTTAAGTGATACCAATGTCCTCTGGTCCAACCTGGCCACTCCGGAACGGGACACCGGTCACCGGTGGCCACTTGGGGACACTTCGGAATTTGCAAGGAACCGAGTCATGTGACGTATCAAAATTCATCAAATTAAAGACTGTGACCATTTTAAGCGATACCAATGTCCTCTGACCCAATCTGGCCACTCCGGAACGGGACACCGGTCACCGGTGGCCACTTGGGGACACTTCGGAATTTGCAAGGAACCGGGTCATGTGACGTATCAAAATTCTTCAAATTAAAAACTGTGACCGTTTTAAGTGATACCAATGTCCTCTGGCCCGACCTGGCCACTCCGGAATGAGTCACCGGTTACCGGTGGCCACTTGGGGACACTGCGGAAAATGCAAGGAACCGGGTCATGTGACGTATCAAAATTCTTTAAATTAAAAACTGTGACCGTTTTAAGTGAAACGAATATCCTCTGGTTCAACCTGGCCACTCCGGAACGGGTCACCGGTCATCGGTGGCCACTTAGGGACATTTCGGAATTTGCAAGGAACCGGGTCATGTGACGTATCAAAATACAAAAATACAAAAATACAAAAATCAAAAATACAAAAATACAAAAATACAAAAATACAAAAATACAAAAATACAAAAATACAAAAATACAAAAATACAAAAATACAAAAATACAAAAATACAAAAATACAAAAATACAAAAATACCAAAATACAAAAATACAAAAATACAAAAATACAAAAATACAAAAATACAAAAATACAAAAATACAAAAATACAACAATACAAAAATACAAAAATACAAAAATACAAAAATACAAAAATACAAAAATACAAAAATACAAAAATACAAAAATACAAAAATACAAAAATACAAAAATACAAAAATTCAAAAATACAAAAATACAAAAATACAAAAATACAAAAATACAAAAATACAAATGAAGTCAAAGCTTGAGTAGGTGAATTCAAATCTTGTTGGCAAGCTGATGTTGGAATTTGAGTCGCTCAAACTCGAGAAGTTGGAGTCAGAGTCGCAAAAATTTTAGAAGCCGACTTCATCAAAACTCACCTGACTTTGCAACCCTGCTTTCATATTTATTGAAATATTTAGATACTTGATCTTCTTTGATTTTAATATACTTGCATACATTAAAATATTAAATATTCGAATACTTCAAATACTTTGAATAATTTGAATACATTGAATATCTTAGAAACTTTTAAAACATAAATCACAAGAAATACTTGAAATGCCTGAAATACTTGAAATACTTTAAACACTTGAAATACATTCTACTAAAACGCTCAACCAAACCACAATTGAAATACTTGTTATACTTGAAATATATGTTGGAAATACATGAATTTTAAACACTTGAATTGAATTACCTATTTTGGAAACATTAAATACTGTGATATTTCTTTAAAAACATTAAAAACCTGAAATTCTTGAAATTTCCGAAATACTGAAAATACTTGATCTGCCCCTGTTCACATAAATGCCCACATGCATTGTCACCCAGCAGTTTGGCTCAAAATAATGAAAAATCGAGTCTGGACTGTACTTTTTCTTGACATAATACTCCTATCTATGCGAATAATTGCCCCCTTACATAACTTACCTTAACCACGCGAACATGCCCCAGAGGCCAAACTGTAGAAAAACTAATAAGGCTTTTGATAAATTCAATCACATATAAATAATTATTTTATTTTAAAAGAGAACTTCCTCAAAAGTCTCTCTGAAAATCAATAGCACACCAATTCCACCAACCAGCTGGCCAGCACGTCAAAACACGTCTGAATTCCCAAGCGTTACTGGTCGACTTCGAAAAAGTAACGCAATCTGTTGGCTTTTTTTTGCGTGAAGCTTGGCCGGAGACACAAAATCGATACTCTTAAAATTCCAGATTTTTTTAACATTGACATTGATTTTCGCAATTTTTTTGATCGGTTTTTAAATTTTGTATTTTTGGTTTTTCATGTTGTAACTTTAGATGAAGCTTCGTCCAAATTAGATATTTTGTATCAATGTTTCAGCCACAACAATTTAAAGACTTTGTAAATCTCTAGAATTTTACAAAAAAAATTCAAGATTTTGAATTTTGTATTTTTTTTTATTCGAATGAAAATTTGTCCATGTCAAAAGAAGCTATTGGGCATCATTAGGGTAGAGTAGTAATCAATGAGTCACGGGGAACAATGATAAAATGACTCTCACAAGTCGCAGTTTCAACCAATCAGGCTCATATTTGGGAGAAAGGTGTGTCTGCTGCATACACGTCTGCCATAAAAGTGGCTGTGGTTATGGGCGCTCTTTTGCAAAGTTATTCATTAATGTTTGATTCTGGGGTGTAAAAGCAAATTATGAACAAAACAAACATTTTCGCTCGTAGGCTGTCATTTACAGCAAAATTAATATTTTTTCAGATTTCTTTCGACATTTTATAGGGAATTAGTTGGACTACAATGTCCTTTCATTAGGTTTAACCAAAATTAAGAATATACCCAGAATCCAGGGCTGTCTCATTTCAGCCCATGGGTAACAATGAATCACTTTGATTTTTCTACAAAACATGAATTTAAAGCGATTTTTGGCATATTTATTGAGTTTAAACTTCATTTTATAAAAAATATAATGTTATTTGGTATAAATATATGGATTTGACAAAATTTTGGTAATTTTAAGTATAAATTTTGTTAATTAAAGTTTCAAGTTGGCAAAATTGCTTTAAAATGTTCAAGCCAGCAATGACAACACAAAAACATGATGTTAAGCTCGAAAAGTTTTGATTTTTATAGAGTGTCTCATTGTTCCCCATCTGTCTCATTGTTCCTGCCAAGTGCGTCTACAATGAGGCAGTTGAATAACTCTGGCTGTAGACATCAGATCGATCTCATATTTTGGTCAAAGCTAGAACACTTTGATAGAAAGAAAATGTAACAAAATGCTCATTAAAAAGTTGAAAACCAATAGTGTCTCATTGATGACTACGCTGCCCTACTTTTTCCATACAACGCTCCATACAATAGGTCTATTCCCGTACTTGCAGAATTGCAGAATTTCTGCAGCTTCTGCAGAATTCTGCAGCCAGCATAAGTCACTTTTTTGCAGCACGTTCCCGTACTTTTCAGCTCGCTCTCTTCATCTCTCTCTTTTGCAGAAGTTCTGCAAGGAGAGAAGCGGAAAAAAATTTGCCTGGGTAGCGCGTTCCAGTACTTTTTCTGCAACATTGTACACAGTTGAGTGGATTTACTCAAATTGGGTATTATTTTTTTTAATTATTTCAAAATATTTAAAAAAATGGTTCACAAAAAAGTAATTGAAAGAAGATTAGCTCTAGAACTGAGACATTATTGTTTTATGCAGCAAAACATTTTATTCAAAAAATCAAGGATTATCATTTATTAAATAACTAGAAATTAATTATGCTTAGGTAGAAATCATATATAAGAAACAACTTTAAAATTTTACTTTAGGTAAACAATTTTACAAATGAGAGTGGCAGGTACGCTTAATAAATATGATACAAACAAAGGTTTTATATAGAAGGGACCATAAATACATGTTTGATAGCAGAATGTTTGAAAGATTATTCAGGATAACATAAATAAATTATGACTGGATGTCACATGTAAGAACAACGGTGCAGCAGTAAAATTGACAAATAAAAAAATGATCACAAACTCAAAAAAATTGACACACAAAAATTAAGCAATCTGGAAATTAAGAAATCCATAATTAAAATTAAAAAAAAACTAATATTTCCACATCAAGAAACTTTTAAAAAAAACATTAATTCAGATATTTGAAAAATTTAAAAATGCAAATAATTATATCAGAAGAAAATAAATAACAAATTCAAAGCTTAAAAAATCAAATGATTAAAAACTAAATATTTCAAAATGATAAATGTTAAAAAAAATCTAATTTAAAAAATTCAAAATAAAAAAAAGGTTGAAAAAAAATCGAAATAAAATGACAAAAGTTTTTTAATATTTATGAGAACACAACAAATTCAAAAACTACAATTAAAAATAATAAGATAGAAACTTACAGAAATTATAATTCCAAATACAAGTAAAATTTAAAAATTCTGTAAATCAATTTTTTTTTACTCAAATATAAATAAAATAGGAACAGTCCAAATTTCCAATCTCTAAATCCTCTTAATTAGAGTTTCTAACCTAAAATATGACTTCAAGAAATGTGTATTTATTATGATTCAAGATGGCGTAGAAATTAAAAGTTCAAGAATTTAAGAATTTAAGTATTTAAGTATTTAAGAATTTAAGAATTTAGGAATTTAAGAATTTAAGAATTTAAGAATTTAAGAATTTAAGAATTTAAGAATTTAAGAATTTAAGAATTTAAGAATTTAAGAATTTAAGAATTTAAGAATTTAAGAATTTAAGAATTTAAGAATTTAAGAATTTAAGAATTTAAGAATTTAAGAATTTAAGAATTTAAGAATTTAAGAATTTAAGAATTTAAGAATTTAAGAATTTAAGAATTTAAGAATTTAAGAATTTAAGAATTTAAGAATTTAAGAATTTAAGAATTTAAGAATTTAAGAATTTAAGAATTTAAGAATTTAAGAATTAAAGAATTTAAGAATTTAAGGATTTAAGAATTTAAGAATTTAATAATTTAAGGATTTAAGAATTTAAGAATTTTAATTTCGACAAAATAGCATTTTTTTTTGGTTAATATAAGAATACAAATTGGTAGCGCCGTTAAAGGTATAATTTATTATTTGCCAATTAAATTTACCTGTTATTTAAAACACATATTTAATATATTCCGAGGTCACGTTTAGGGTTTATTGTCAGGATCAACAGGCTCCATTGTGCCCCAATGATCTCCTTAATCTAGTGTACACAAATCTAAAACTAATTAATCGCTACACATAAAATTGAACCTAGGTTCTAAAATGTTTTTCTAGTACATTTTTTTGTTGGGGTACTAGCCGTGCTGTAATACTATGGCTTAAGTTATCATTTTTTAACAGGTAAAAATATTAACACTAAAAAAAATCGCTATATCATTTACATAAATGAACTAAGCCTGAAATCTTTAACATAAAAAATCGTTCTCAATAAAACCAGACATAAAAAAAACTACCCCAAAATCATTTATTATTACAACTTATAATAAAATGCTTAATTTCACACAACTTGCAGATTTTATGTAAGCGTGTAGTCAACATCCATCACACCAAATTGCAGTAACTTTTCAACAAGAAAGAGAAGAGAAAGCTTGCAGAAAAGTACGGGAACGGTTTTGCTGCAACTTCTACCTCTCTCACTGCAGAAGTTCTGCCTGAGAGAAAAGTTACTTTTATTGCAGAAAAGTACGGGAACGCTCTGCTGCCGTTTTTGTGCAGAATTGCAGAATTCTGCAGTACGGGAATAGACCTAATTTTGAGGGTTGATGTCATTCAAAACCCTGTTTGAAAAATGTCGCACGTCGTACGAGCTGTCGCGCGGTTTTGATTTTACCGTTTCGATATCGATTGGTCGAAAGGACGACAAACGGACGACAAACACTCGACATGCCCGACATTGTTTTTTCCATCGATTTTCCTTCAATTTGACGTCACGATTTTCGTCGACGCAGTTTGACAGTTCTCTTCAGTTGGTCTTGTTTGGACTTGATCAAATCAGAGAAATTTTGAACCGAATCGAACCAGTTTACGTTGTTGAAAAGTTTCGTGTGGATTTTGGCCGGTTGATTGGTAAGTAGCGTTGCTTTTTTGCGATCGACTTTATCACAGCAATATTTATATTCCAGATTTCCTGATTTCGGCCTTCGTGGTGGAGGTGGAGGAGAACGGGTCACATCGTTGCTCCGGCGGGCCATGCCGGAAGACGGGAAGGGGAGCACCCAGTCTGTGATCGAGGAAGCGGATTGGTGTTTATTGGGAGGTGGCGAGGCGTGGTTTTTATACGGTGAGTTGTGTTTTTGAAACGATAGAGGGGGTGTGCATCCAATTAGGACGACGGAAAATAAATGAGGACGAAGAAAGTGTGCGGGGGAGAAGGGAGCGGGAGGGGGGGGGGACTGGAGAATTAAAAACCTGAAACCATCACAAATTCTAAACAATAATATTCTATTTTTTCAATTCTGAATCTTTTCAATTCCACAATTAAAATTTTCTAAGATTCTTATAAATATAAAATTATACAATTAAAAGGTATGGTTTCGTTCAAAAATATGATAAATATTCAAAATATATAAAAATTATAAAATTATTTCTATTCAATTCAATTCTGTTTATTTTTTTGGTTATCTTGGTTATCTTTTAACAATACACTAAAACCCCGATGGTTTGACACCAACTGTTGTCAAACGAACGAGGTCACTTTTTAGTTTGACACCCCTTTTATACGAAGTTCACACACACTGCCAAACATTTGTTTTGATAGTGTGCGTGAGCCCCATGTTTAACTTTGAAAACATGAAAATAAAATTATAAAATTATAAAATTATAAAATTATAAAATTATAAAATTATAAAATTATAAAATTATAAAATTATAAAATTATAAAATTATAAAATTATAAAATTATAAAATTATAAAATTATAAAATTATAAAATTATAAAATTATAAAATTATAAAATTATAAAATTATAAAATTATAAAATTATAAAATTATAAAATTATAAAATTATAAAATTATAAAATTATAAAATTATAAAATTATAAAATTATAAAATTATAAAATTATAAAATGGTAAAAGTCAAAATTTCCTAAATTGTAAAATTTAGAACTCTTATATTTTTAAATTGTATTATTCTTAAAATTCTTGATATTTTCAAAATATCAAAGACTTTATTTTTATTTTAAAAATATTCAGATATTTTAAATTTTAACGATTCTAACATTAAAATATTTCAAAATTGTGTAAAAACTTTAAAGTTCATTGCTTTTTAAAGCAAGGACTTCAGAGTCCCAAGAAACACATGCACTTTAAATTAAAAAAGAAAACAAAATTCTCCATACAAGTTATTGATAAAAAATCAACATGCGTTGATGTTGATTTTTTATCTGAAATTAAAAATGTTTGAATTTTTGTTGTTGTGTCAAACAATTTTTTTTCTACAAATTTACAAGTTTAAATTGACTACATTTTTTTATTTTACATTGAAGGTTAAATTTTACATTTCTAGTTATGTTTTTGGATGATTTAGCCGAATGACGTAATCTTTTTTCAGGTAACCAAAAATATTCCAATCGAATCCTGCTGACAACCCAGCGTTTCCGTGTTGTCCCACGGAACGGAAGCTGTAACGATCGCAAAAACACCTGCACCAGAAGTGCGTAAACCAACGTTGTCCCGTAGGCCATCAATCTGTGGGAATTGAATGGAAGCGCCGCTCCAGTGCCGTATCTACACGCTGGCGTTGACTCCAAAAGATGGCTGACAAAGTCCGGCCAAGATGCGGAAGCAACGAGATGAGCTGAAAGGCCAACCGGAAGACAACGTCAAAAACCACGTGAAGATCGCGACACACAATAAGTAAAATTAATGAATGTTTGTGAAATCGAGTGAATAAGATTAATTTACAGAAAAAATACATCTAATAGTAATTAAAAATTAAAAAAAAAACGTTTATTTTTACTGCAACATAACCTAAAAACCCGATAAAAACAGCACACGACAAAGGCACGACAACCTAAATAACAAAACCGTGCGACGTCGGTCGAATGTCGTACGACAATGTCGAACAATTTCGATGATCGATCGCACGACAAATACGACATTTTGGTGCAAAAACGTATGACATTCGTGCGAAAGTCGCACGACATTGTCGTGCGACGTCGTACGATTGCACGGGCGACAAACGACGGACGTCCGACGGACTTTTCAGTCAGGGAATGTACATGTGAATGTTCGAAAATCTGTATCTTGAGAAAGGATATTCTGATCGATATAGTGTATTTTTTAATTTTCATTTTTTTTATTTGTTTTAAAGGACTAAAAAATTGCACACCTCTCAATAGAAATTATTTCAAAGTTTTTGAATCTACCCCAACATTGTATTAACCCCAACATGTCAAAAATAAGTGTTTTAGCCCTTTTATGAGGTTATTCACGATTATAAATCCAAATTATTTTTATTGAAAAGAGCAGAACATTTCTCAAATTTTTCATTTTTAAACATTAATCATTGGAAAAGTAAGCTAATTATGATGACACTGAGAAAAAACCATTTTCACAAATTTAAACTTACGCCCAAAAGAACTAAAATTTTAAATTTAAACAAATCATACTTACGGTTGGTTTCAACCAATTTTAATGAAAATTTTAGGTCAGATCCAGTTTCGAATTACCTTTGAGTTTGGCCAGGATTTCAGATTGTTCCGGATTTGATCATTAGTGCGCTGACCACGGGGACGCGCTGTCTTGTTTTTGCATGCTCATTTTCATTTCTTTTGTGTCGCTGTTTGTGTGCTTGGGTGCGTGGTTATTATATATAGGTGAAGGGATTTTATTAAATGATCGTTATATTGCATTATTATATTTAATTGATTATATAACCACACTATATTTTACACTTAACACATTATACAAAACACATATGAAACTGTAAACAGGAGTGTTTGGTACGGTATGTCCACGCATCCTTCCTCCCCTGTAGATTCTGTGAAATGTGCTCCGTTCACAGAATCTGTCTCTGCGGTTAATGCAACGCAGTAGGCCTGGCCGCTTTAATTTATGCAATACATCTTCGGGGTTACTCAAGTGTACTGCAATAATTAATATTGACAAGAAAGAACTTGGGGCGTAATCTAACCCCAAGTTTTTCCTGGATGCTTTCTTCGGACTGGCTGCGCTTGTGTTCGATTAGATTAGATTAGATTAGATTAGATTTCAGATTGTTCCGGATTTATGGCAAATTTCTTTGGGCTACGCTGTTTTTAGAAAAAAATAAAAAATATGTTTACAACTACAAACTTCTTGACATTTTTCTAACTCCGACTTCGGCTTCCAGAATTTGCTGAGTTAATTTACATCATGTTATTTGCTTTTGGAATGGTATTTGAAACACCTTTTAAATTAATAGATACACTCAAACCCCGATGGTTTGACACCGACTGTTGTCAAACGAACGGGGTCACTTTTTAGTTTGACACCCTTTTACACGGAGTTCACACACACTATCAAACGTTTGTTTTGATAGTGTGCGTAAGCGCTGTGTAAAAAGTGACTTTTAAGTTTGACTTTGACCAACCAACGGGGTACAAACTAAAAAAGTGTCAAACCAAAAAGTGAGTTATTTTGTACCAATCCATCAAGTTATGAGCACTGTAGTGAGAATTCTAGAATACTTGAAACAAACAACATGTTGACATTTTCAAACCACAATATAAAAAAGAAAATAAAACCTAAAATGTGAGGAAAAAATAAAATTTGTTTCAAAAGAAAAGAAAACTTAGCTTCACCACTTGCCCCGTTGTCCCACGCTTTAAAAGGACTTTACGGTTCCTCCGATCGTTCCTTCCACAGAGTGGGGTACGGTAGCCTGTGCCAAGCTTCGGCCATGCGGCGCGGTTGGCCCCGAAGAATGGCGCGCACCAAATTGGATTGGTTATTTCCTCGTCTCCGCGTCAGAAGGCAGCAAAAAACGCGGTCTAATTTTCCGCCCCGTCTTGGAGCCTGGTGGAGGTTTGCAAGGAAGAAAAATCCTTTTGTTGACTCTCTTTCCCTAAAAATGGAGTGAAAAGCTCCCGAAAAAGCCGAACATTTATTTATTGGGTTGTATCAATGAAGCCGACTGCCACCCTCCACGCAATGAATTCGGAATTTGGAGGAAAACGTCAAAGGACATCGCCCACTCCTTCCCGGGGGGACTTGGCTCAACTAACAGGTTTATACTGTAAAAGAGGATGGAAGACGATGAAGAAGCCACCTTCGACAAAAGTTAATGCGGCGTCAATCTTGCTTAAATTAATGCTTGCCTGCGTTTCAATAAACAGTGAAGCAAACCCCGCACCCTAAACAACCAAACAATGAATTTGGATGGAAATAGCCTGAAATAAGCAGTTTTGGGCTTCTTATCCTACCTCTCGGGACATCTAGGCTGCTTGTTCAATGGTTTGGTTGTCCGGGTGACTGAGCTCAAATCCAACCTCTCCCCGTCCTCTGTCGCCTCTTGGAGAAGGTTTACTTTTAGCTGATTAAGTGAAGTGATTAGGAAAATGAAATGACTTAATCAAAGGGTATCAGGCTTGGGACTGGCTCTGAGATGAAATGTAAAGAGATAGGAAGGCTTTGGGTTGTTGTGTTTAATTAGATGGACCAGTTGGTATTTTTTGGTTACGGATGGCAATTGAATCTAAACTTGATAGATGTGAATGCCAAATTACTTTTACTCTTATTTGTAAGATTATTACATCGCGTTCACTACATCGGACATTGGTGTAATGAAAGACAAATCAAATTCGATTTATCGGAAGACTAAATGATAAATTGCTTTGATATAGACCTAGATAGAAACCCCAGTAAAACATGTTTCAGAATGTTAAAATTTTAGTTATTAGCCTAATAAGTTATCAAATTCCAATGAATCAAAGTACTAAGTTACAGTATGTAAAAAAAGTATTTACACCCCTTGGGCACTTTGCCCATTTTGTGATGAAATATGCAAACAATTTACAGTTAGATAGAAACCTAGTACTACGTTTTGTTCTGAATTTCATGCCGAACATTTTGCTACAAGAAGCTCGTGACGCTAGACTATTTCTTGAATACAGAACATTCAGTCTTAAAACATAGCTAAAAACAGTTTAATATTTGATAATCTTTACTCATAAATCAAACACGCTTCAAGGCTTTTAAAAAAGTTTTTGATTATGGGTAATTTCCTGCCAACTCACAGCGAAGAAGGCGTTCGATTGGTAAAAGTCCGAATTGTCAAAATCACGCGGTAGCACCAACATTAGAAAAAAATGTGGCGGTCATGGCATGGCACACTTTTTTCGCAATGTTGGTACCACTGCGTGATTTTGACATTTCGGGCGTTCACCATTCAAACGCCATTTTCGCTTAAAAATCTGGATATATCCAAATTTTTGTAATTGTCTGCTCTACAACTTTTTTTTACACTCTTAAAAATAACCCTGCAAAATTGGAAAAAACACGAAATTTTAAAATAAAAAATTTTGTTCTCAATGAAAAAAATACCCTTCTGAGTCAATGTAGATTCGAAAAGTACATTAAATTTCCCATAAAATGACATGTTCCTAAATTTATTACAGTTGAGTAACGGAAAATGGCAAAGTTATTAAAACTTTTTTAATGGTTTCCTCGATGAAAAATACGTTTTATGGAATTCTGAGAACGCCATCAAATCGGGCGTCTAATTTTACATAAAAGTCCCTTTGACACCAAAATTCTATCTCATCACCGTTTCAGGCTCCAAATTATTGAAAAAACACCTCCTTTTTCGCATGGTCAAAAAAAGAAGGGGTCGTACCGCCCCTCCATCACGAGATATCAAAAAACGTACCTCGGATTCGTGATCAGGGACAAAAGTTACCCCTTAGGACAAAGTTTCACGTAAATCGAAGAGGGGTCGGGGCAACTTTTCCCGATTTCGTGTGAGTTGGTAGAGAATTACCCTTATAGTTTTATAATGCCAGAATCATCAGATTTTTTTTTAAATATAGAGATTACTGGGCAATTCTATACTAAAACCGGAAATGGATTTTATTTGTATTGTTTAATTTGGCTCAAACTTTGTGGGGACCTTCCCTATGACCAAAGAAGCTATTTTTGCCTTCCTCACCTCAATGAGGAAAGGCTATAAAATCACTCGAAAAACGAACTTCTTTATTAGACCTCGTAGACCCACCTTCACGCATACCTATCGACTCAGAATCAAGTTCTGAACAAATGCCTGTGCGTGTGGCTGGATGTGAGTCCGTGCACCGAATAATATGCAAAAATATGATTATCTCCAGACTGGCTTTGGTCTCATTCGATCCGTTTTGGGGTCCTTCAAGACCCTAGTTAATATTATGAAGTTTAGTAAAATACTTCAAATGTTATGCTAAAAAACGATTTCGAATATAAGTCCGGAATAAGTCCGGAAGATTGTAAAAAGGGTGGACCTTTCCAACGAGCCCGAAACGTTGAAGATCTGAAAATCCTATCAAAAGTTATAAGCACTTAAGTGTTATTTATGCACCTTTTTGGAGGCCGGATCATAAATATTTTGATGAAAACGTTGTCCGGATCCACCATGCGACCTATCTTTGTATAGGTAATCAAAAGACCTTTCCAATGAGCCTAAAACGTTGAAGATCTGACAACCCTATCAAAAGTTATAACCACTTAAGTGTTGTTTATACACTTTTTTAGGCCGGATCTCAGATATTTTGATAAAAATAAGTCTTATTTATACTCTTTTTTGAGGCTCTGTAGTGAATTATTATTAAATTAAATTATGAAGTGGATTAAGCAACGTTTTTATCATTGGTTCACCCATACAAGTCTCCATACAATTTTGGCTGCTGTCCTTACAAAAATGACACGTAAATATTAAAAAAGCTGTAAAAAATTAAATCAAGACAAGCATTTTAAATGGGCGTAATATTCAATAATTGGCCCTTTTAAAATGTTAGTCTTGATTTAAAAATTTCAAAATATTTTTTTCCAAAAGATCGGAAAATTTCAGATATCGATATTTCTTAATGTCGAGATATCGGCATTAGAAAATGGTGGGTTATTTTGGTGAGATTAAGAAAACTTCAATTTTCGTGTTTCTTGAAATACTATATATCTTGAAAACAGAGCCCTTTTTAAAAAAAAATCTGTAAAATACTTTTCGATTGGAAATTCAATTTTACATTAAAAAATTTGTTTTTGCATGAAAATTATTTTTTTACCGAAAAACTCTGAATTTTAAAATAATACTTTTTTGTAAATCATGCTAAAACTGCAAAAAAACAAGATTGGGGGGGGGGTCCAGCAAAACGTGACGTACTTTTCGAGGGGGGTCAGAGCCACTCCCACAGCGCATCAAAGTGTTGCGCACATGATCTGGCCCTGCTGTACAGAGCACTCAAATATCAATAGCAAAACACTTGAAATTTCGGTGATAGACCATGGATTGTAGTTTTTTGACACGTTATTACCATTCGGGTGGCTCAAGCTTTTCAAGCTCATGAATTTGCCCCGCTGTCTTGAACTATTCAAAGTGACGAGGAAAACACTTGACATTGATCTTAAGATCTACCCAAAACAGACACTAAATAAGTTCATGGTCTATCACCGAAATTTCAACTGTTTTGCAGATTGGTATTTGAGTGCTCTGTACAGCAGGGCCAGATCATGCCCGAAACACTTCGATGCGCTGTGGGAGTTTTGCTCAGTGTATGGTTTTGCTTGTGACATTGGTGACACTACCACTGCACATTTTTTGTTTAAACATATTTCCTACTTCCTTTATCGGATTCCTGAAAAAACTAAGGATTATCCGCAGTTTCCAATTAGGTTTTACGCCGACTCGTTTTTAAGGTTAGAAATTTGACAGCTTGGCTGCACTGTTTACATTTTTGCACGTGTGTCTCAGTTAAAATGTGTGTGCGTGTGCGCATGTGACGTCACGCTGTAAAACCTAATAGCCAAAATCTCGGCAATGATTTTCAATGTTTAAAAACATCTTCTCTGCACCTTTTCTGATCTCTTCAATGTAAATATTTTGAATTTTTTAAAACCTTACTTCTCATAAATAAATTATTTTTTCGAGCACCCGGAAGCCATTTTTAATTGACAGCTTCCTCGAATCAACTTTCACATCAACGGACGCCGAGATGCTCTCGTAATGAGTGAGTTGAAGAACAAGTTTGCCGTTTCAATTTCCGATCTGCTGTACACACACACACGTGCGCGGGAGCTGATGCTCTACAACGCAGGAAGTTGAGCATCTTTCCGGCGTCGAAGCACACATTCATTACACGAAGGCAGCAGGATGAGAGTGAGAAAATTTAATTTGTGCAATTTGTATCGTTATTTAAGTTTGGCGTGTATTCGTCACGTTGAATGGTGGTTGCTTCCAAGCTTGAGGGAGACAAATGAATATTTTTGGAGCTTGATCTACATTTTTGATGGGACTACAATCCTATAATCTCTAAAAACTTTTGATTTGCATTTGTCGCGGCAGATGGAAAATATTGAGAAAAAACTGATTTTGAACTTCGGTTTGATACCAAACTTCGTGTGTTCGATCCATTTCGCCGATTTAAGCAACTAATTTTGCAAAACTTTTGAGAAAATCTTGCTCGCTCAATTCCCATTAGGTTTTACAGCGTGACGTCACGAGCGCACACGCATACACATTTTTAAAGACACACGTGCAAAAAGTGTAAACTGAGCAGCCAAGCTGTCAAATTTCTAACCTCAAAACCGAGTCGGCGTAAAACCTAATTGAGCAATTTTTTGCTTGATTTCGAATTTAAAACGCTTTTTAGAAGCGGTATTTTTTAACGACAAAGTTTTGATAGGTACGCCAACATAAGGTGCCTGAGGGAATTACAAGCTGTTCTTATAATTTGCTTAAGGACCAACCATACCATGTTTTAGTCCTCTACCACTTTTAAAGTTTTCATCAAGATTTTTAAAGTTTTGTTGCAATAGTTCTCGACTCTGAAGTGCGATAATAAGTCGGAGAACATAAGGTCGAAAGTGGACAAATGGTCGAATAAACAAAACGTCGGATCTTAACAAAATAATAACATTTTGGTAAATTTTCTAACATAAAATACATCTATTTGAATGAATGCATGGAACATACGAACATACCAATTTCTAAAATATTTTGGCAAAATTGATTTGCTTACAAACAAATTTGATTTCTATATACTTTTAATAATGCGCAGTTTCAAATAAATAAACAGAAACTTCCAAAATATTTTAGGAGAGTTTTCCATTCGATTTTACACCGTGACGTCATTTGACAGCTCGTGTGCACTGTTTACATGTTCTTCGCCGATTGTCGACGAATTCCCCGAATAAAATCGACGACCGCATCGAACTGAGCTAAGTCCATGTAAACAGTGCACTCCTTTATACCTCCAAATAACCTCCAAATCGAGTCTTACAAACTAGAGACCCTAAATAGGGAGACTGGTCTAAGCTGGCTAAATCGATCTGGCAACGTATGTTTTGAGCTTGGCAACACTGATAAGTTTTGCTGGGCGTAAAGGCAAATGCTCGTTTGGATACGTCAAACTCGTGTCTGTTTGGGTACGTCAAATTCACTTCGACCAGTCTCCCTATTTAGGATCTCTATTACAAACTTGCCGAACAGGGTAAGTTTGCTCCAAATCGAGTCGGCGTAAAACCTAATTGGGTACTAAAGCCCTATGTAAATTTGTATGTACAACGGTAAAAAAAACACGATTAAAAACCATTTCTGATCACTTTTTTTCATTTTAAAGGCTAGTATGGAGATCGGAAGGAAAGGGGTCAAGAAACAGCTTTACGAACAGCAGAACAAAGGAGAGGGAGCGTTTTCTTGGGGCTTTTCTTCACCCTCTATTAATGCAAAAAAATGACAAGACAACATGTTTTCGATGGATAAACTATGGTCCCCTGGCTGTCAAGTAGGAGCTTTTCTGTGAAGAAGGACCGCGTGGTTAATTTTTCAAAATTGATTTAAAAAATCCATTTTAAACTCTTTGTGGTCGTACAAAGGGTCATTGTACTAAGAAAAATAAGCTTTATCGCTGAAAACAATAATATCAGCAGTTTAAGCTTCATTTTGGGACCCTATTCTCTATATATATATATATATATATTTTTTTTTTTGTATAATATTGTGAGTTATTCCCTCGGTTATTCCATCCCGGTCACGGAATTTTCTGGCAGACTTGGATCTGCTAGAATCCTGCTAGAATGATTCTAGCAGACCTGCTAGATTTCTGTTAGAATTTTGCTAGAATATTCTAACAGAATAATATCTGTAAGAATGCTGCTAGAATTTTGTAAGAAAATTCGGACAGAGTCAATTCTGTCGAAAATGACGTCATTTCCGCCTAACCGTTTTGTGGCGAATGTTAAAATCGACAACTTGTCAATTTGCTCTTTTAATTTCGTTTGTTGGAGAAGGAAGAGGTCTTTTTCTGCACCTCAAATTTCGGTAAGTCAATGATAGAAAAATATGGACCAACCAAAATAATTTACCTTTTCTTTTTTCAACAGAAAATAAACATGCTAAAGCCTCGGCTAAAGCTGGGAAATCATCAGAAACTGCTCAGCGCCACGGTGTTTGGGAGAGCACATCACGGGAGCTGCTGTCGCAACTCCGTACATCCAAGTATACGGAACTAGATAAATTGGACGCAGAATCTACGTCAACTCGTTTTTCCCGAGCAGTCAGCGAATTTCAGTTGCTGAGCATCAATGAAACTCGACATGAGAAACCTCATGGGGAGACGGAGCAGATCAAAAAAAGCTTAGTGTTAGTGGTGCACAAATAATGTGATGATGTAAAAAAAAGTGTTGTGAAATATAAACAATTTTTACCACGGGTTTTATTTAATTTAAAAATATTTGAACTAATTAACTAATCTTAGACATCACCTTCTAACAAAATTCTAGCAGGATTCTCACAGAAATCCATGCCATTTAATTCCAGCAAAATTCTTACAGAATTCTAGCAGGAGACCTGTCAGAATAGTTCTAACAAAATTCTAGCAGGATTCTTACAGAACCGGTTTATTTCGCCGGCTCCTGCTAGAACCGGTTATTGCATTTGAGCTAGAATTCTTTGAGAATTCTCGCAAAGTTCTGGCAGAATGATGACCCAGTTCTAGTAGGAATATTTTCGCTCTGCTAGAATTCTGTAAGAATCCTGTGAGAACGCCGTGACTGGGATTCTTTCAATCATAAGCAGTTCTTTTAAAAAGAAGAAATATTTTTTTATTTTTTTTTAGAGATTTTCCATTCTATTTTCCATATTTTTAAAACCTTTTCTTAATAGTTGTAATAATTTTGTGAGTTTCTTTACTCTTTCAGACAGGAGCAGTTTTTACGTCATATTTTTATTATTATTTTGTAAACTTTTCCATTCTTAAGAAAACAAACTCATATTGATGTTATAATTTTTTATGTCGCCATAAAATCTGGGATTGTCTTTAAATATTTATGTATTCAGAACAATTTTAAAATGTTCTACTTTGAAAAAGAGATTTGACCTAATGTCTGTCTGTCTGACCAAATTACAAACAATTGAAATTTACAAATTTCAATTTCAAAATTGCTCAAAAATATATAAAACTATTTAAAATTATTTAAAAATGATTGAAATTGTTAAAATTGTTCAAAATTGTTTAAAATGGATTGAAATGGTTTAACATTATTTAAAACTGATGAAAATGGGTTAAAATTGTTTAAAATTGTTTAAAATTGTTTAAAATTGTTTAAAATTGTTTAAAATTGTTTAAAATTGTTTAAAATTGTTTAAAATTGTTTAAAATTGTTTAAAATTGTTTAAAATTGTTTAAAATTGTAAAAATTGTTTAAAATTGTTTAAAATTGTTTAAAATTGTTCAAAATTGATTAAAATTGTATAAAATTGTTTAACATTGTTTAAAATTGTTTAAAATTGTTTAAAATTGTTTAAAATTGTTTGAAATTGTTTAAAATTGTTTAAAATTGTTTAAAATTGTTTAAAATTGTTTAAAATTGTTTAAAATTGTTTAAAATTGTTTAAAATTGTTTAAAATTGTTTAAAATTGCTTAAAATTGTTTAAAATTGTTAAAAATTGTTTAAAATTGTTAAAAATTGTTAAAAATTATTTCAAATTGTTTGAAATTGTTTAAAATTGTTTAAAATTGTTTAAAATTGTTTAAAATTGTTTAAAATTGTTTAAAATTGTTTAAAATTGTTTAAAATTGTTTAAAATTGTTTAAAATTGTTTAAAATTGTTTAAAATTGTTTAAAATTGCTTAAAATTGTTAAAAATTGTTTAAAATTGTTTAAATTGTTTAAAATTGTTTAAAATTGATAAAAATTGTTATAAAAATTTCAATGTTGTTAAAAATTGTAAAAACATTCTAAAAATTCATTAAAAGTTGTAAAAAAAATCAAAATTGTTGAAAATTGTTAAAAATTGTTCAAAATTGTTGAAAATTACTGAAATTTTTTGAAAACTGTTTAAAATTGTGAAAAATTGTGAAAAATTGTTAAATTTTGCATTAAATTGTTTAAAATTATTCATTATTTTAAATCATTGGTTTAAAATTGTTTGAAATTGTTTAAAATTGTTTAAAATTGTTTAAAATTGTTTAAAATTGTTTAAAATTGTTCAAAATTGATTAAAATTGTATAAAATTGTTTAACATTGTTTAAAATTGTTTAAAATTGTTTAAAATTGTTTAAAATTGTTTGAAATTGTTTAAAATTGTTTAAAATTGTTTAAAATTGTTTAAAATTGTTTAAAATTGTTTAAAATTGTTTAAAATTGTTTAAAATTGTTTAAAATTGTTTAAAATTGCTTAAAATTGTTTAAAATTGTTAAAATTGTTTAAAATTGTTAAAAATTGTTAAAAATTATTTCAAATTGTTTGAAATTGTTTAAAATTGTTTAAAATTGTTTAAAATTGTTTAACATTGTTTAACATTGTTTAAAATTGTTTAAAATTGTTTAAAATTGTTTAAAATTGTTTAAAATTGTTTAAAATTGTTTAAAATTGTTTAAAATTGTTTAAAATTGTTTAAAATTGCTTAAAATTGTTTAAAATTGTTTAAAATTGTTTAAATTGTTTAAAATTGTTTAAAATTGATAAAAATTGTTATAAAAAATTTCAATGTTGTTAAAAATTGTAAAAACATTCTAAAAATTCATTAAAAGTTGTAAAAAAAAATCAAAATTGTTGAAAATTGTTAAAAATTGTTCAAAATTGTTGAAAATTACTGAAATTTTTTGAAAACTGTTTAAAATTGTGAAAAATTGTGAAAAATTGTTAAATTTTGCATTAAATTGTTTAAAATTATTCATTTTTTTAAATCATTGGTTTAAAATTGTTTGAAATTGTTTTAAATTGTTTTAAATTGTTTTAAATTGTTTTAAATTGTTTTAAATTGTTTTAAATTGTTTTAAATTGTTTTAAATTGTTTTAAATTGTTTTAAATTGTTTTAAATTCTTTAAAACTGTTTGAAACTGTTTAAAATTGTATAAAATTGCTTAAAATTGTTTGAAATTGTTTAAAATGGGTTAAAATTGTTGAAAATTGTTAACAGTGGTTCCATATCAATAAATATAAACTACAAGCTGAACCCGATAAACTTCGTCTTGACATTTTCCGTTTCTTGGCGTTTTTCGCTTTTGAGTCATTGATGCAGTTTTTTTTATTTCAAAAACGTGTGCTCTATCAAAAGAGCCTACAACATCCAGTTCCTTGTTCTTGTTCCTTGGACAAACGTAAAATACGTTTTTTCTCAGATTGCTGTTTTTGCACATGGGAAATTTATGTGAACATGGGCAGTTTAAACTTTAAACTTTAAAGTTGTAAAAAATTGTTCAAAATTATTTAAAGTTGTGCGAATTGAATAAAATTAATGGTTAAACTGTTTAAAATTGATAAAAACAATTAAAAATTTCAAAATGTCATGAAATTGTTCATAATTGTTGAAAATTGCTCTAAAAAGTAGTTTGAAATTTGGTAAAACTGTTTGAAATCGCCTAAGGTTGCACTATTCTCATGATCAAGGTGCCGTCATGTGGGACGAATAAGGGCAGCTGTTTTAGCCTTTTTACTACACAACATTCTGTTGTTTTCGATTGGTTCGATTTTTCGAACTGACACACAACAACCTTCAGATTGTGGTCCAGATTCATTACATTAGCTTACCTCTTTGCTTTTTTTTTCTGCGCAGGGTTCAACATTTCAGATTCCAATGAAAATAAACATGAAAAAACTTTTGGTCACTTCGAATCGTTTATTTAGTCTGATTTATGTAATTTGTTATAAACTATCTTTTTGGGTGGAGTGTCCCATAAGGGGACGCAAGGGTGTTGGGGCATTATGTGCTTACGCTTTAAAGCTAAAAAAAAACAACCCACATAAAAGAATACGCATGAAGATGTCGGAAAGAAAATAATAAAATAAAACAAGACTCCGCATTTCTATCGATCGGTCCTCCCGAGCTCGTCATTCGCGTTGAGGTCTGAAATTGCACCGGATTTAGCAAAAACCTTTGAAAAGCACTCGGTAGATTGGGGGTCCTCACAACTCACTTTTGCCGTCACACGCCACGATCTTGACCTTGTCCACCTTGGCAAATTCGTGCACCTCCCGGAACTCGACCTGGTTCAGCATCAGTGTCCAAACGTTGTCGCAGAACCGGTACGTGTTCAGCTTGGCCGCCTTGAAGGTCACCCGGGACTTGACCCGATTCGAGAGGGCTGCGTTGATGGATTTGTCGAACTGGACGAGCACGCGGACGGCCAGGGCCGGCGTGATTTGACCGTACTGTTTGAAGAATCGTTAATTTAAAGAAGGAGGAGGAGGAGGGAGAAACCATATGGAAGTGTCCGGAACCTTACCTGAATCAGCTCGTCCAGCGTTTCCTGCAGGGTGTTGCCGAGAGTCGTGTTGCGGTACAGCTGGTAGGACATGGTGCGAGCCGGAAGTGTGCGGTCAAGCGTAAAGTTGAGAAAACTATTCACGAATTCAAGGGAAAACAGATGCTTCCGATCGCGATGGTGGCAAATTTTGTAAACAAAAGCTGACTGCGAGAATGACAAAACAGGAAAAACACAAAGGTACACTCTGAAAGGGAAGTTGTTGAATTTTGTTAATGTGTAGTTCCAAAGTAATCGACGAAAGAGAGTTCTTCAAAAAGAGCTCAAACATAAATTTATATTATTATTTTTTGCAGCGAAAAATTGATTTAAACAAAAAATAAATAAACCGCGATTCGAGGTTTAACCTTGGGTTGAAGGTCTTTTTAATGAAAACTAATCTGGGAAATCAAAAATAATATTTGCTTTCTGGTCAATTCGTAATATCTGTTGACCGTGCATCCTGTGAATAGTCGACGGAGTGCGTTCACAAATCGAAAGCCACAGATTTCAGCAAAGATCAAACTGAGTATTTATAATTTAGAAAAATATATCATTTAAATTTCAAAAGCTATTTAACTTGAACTGCGATAAACCTATCTCAATGTTTCTTGTTAATTTTGATGAAAAGTAAAATAATATGAGGTCCAGCGATTGATTCCCCCCGGTTTATTGGAACTGTTCACAATATACCTAATGAACAAAAAGTTGTTCTTCTAGACATAATATTTGACTTTTAAATGTGAGTTTTTGACAATTTACAATTTTTGAGTATATGTTTGCTATGTTTAAGAGGACATAAAAGATAACTGACCACTGTTTCAGCAATTTCAAAACATTTATAGCACTGATGCCAATTCATTTTTAATCTTGATTTTGGAAGAAACTCTGTTCTTTTTTTCTATTTTCTTTTTTATTTTGTGAAATTGTTTCAATCGAAAAGTGCTTTCAATAATTTTAAAAGAGTGCAATGTTTTCAGCCTTGAGCAATTCTCTCAAAAATGAGTAAATTTTGAAAATATTTTTAACTTAAAGATATGGCAATGGAGCACCCAATTCGAGTGGTAGAAATGACAGTTCTCCCATAAGGAATACATTGTAGAAAAAAGCAAAAACTCCTTGAATGGAAATGCTCCATTGAAACATGTTCTCTTAATTACAGATAGAAACCACTTTTACGCGGTGGCCTTACGCTGTTTATTTCTTCGATTTACAATATTTTTGCTAGCTTCAGAGTGCGTTTTGTAGATCTCAACAAAACCTACAAATCGCTGTTAAAAGATTACAAAAATGTTGCGTCGTTCCAGAGAAATCGGCAAATTAGACAAACGTAACGCATCGCGTAAAATGAGGTTGTATCGTCTTTTTAAACATTTTACACTATTCTTAAGTTGTAGAGAAAACCTTATTTTTCCTGCTTTTCTTTTAGAGACTTCATAACGCAACAATTAATAAAATCTTCGATGTCAAAATGAAGCTAATGAAAGAAAAAGGAGATTTTCTGATCACTTCGAAAACAATATTTTCAGGGATGGTCTAGCTTGATCATTACTTCTACAGGTAAAAACGTCACGTTATCAAAAAAAATGTTATGTACTATTCAGTTGCAAATTTGATTTGACAGTTTTAAAATAAAAATAAACTTGTTCGACTTTTTCAACATTATTTAAGACAACGCCAAATTAATTAAGACCTCAAAAGATGGCTTTTTATCATCTAAAACACATCCAAAATAAAATAATATATTAAAAATGGTTATTTAGCGCACTATTTTTTGTGAGTTGCCCAAGCTCCTACAACTTTGGCGAAGACACCCAATCGATAGGAAAATCAGTTCTCATTTTTACAGATACAGATTTTTGGAAATTTGAATTAGATTTTAATAGTTTTTTTGTATTGGTGGATGCCAAAATTGTCAAAAAAGCAAAAATAATAATTTCTGAAGTCTCAGAGAGCAACTCTCGTTATTATTATTATCAATCTTACTTGTTTACAGTATGTAACTGAAGGCATCAATAAAAACATTTTTTTCGAAAACACGTTGAATAGGGTCCTAAGTCCCCATGTTAATTGTTTTGCACAATGGCAAAAAAAACGCGATTCAAAACAATTTCTGATAATTTTTTTTTAATTTAATGCAAAATAAAATATCCAACCTTTTACCATTAATCACCTAAGGTCCTCTTGGAACGTTCTGTCAAGTTGGATGCTTTCTGTCAAAAAGGACTGAGAATTAATTTAAAAAAAAATGAATTAAAACTCCATTTTAAATCTTTTGCGCTCGTATAAAGGGTCATTGTAAATACTAAGAAAAAAAATCTTTATCGTTGTGAACAATAATACATCAATTTAAGTTTTAATTTATGACTCAATTGTTTAATATTATTGATCCTTTCACTGTAACTTGGATTTTGCCCGAGATTTTGCCCGCAGTTTTCTCTCGCACTTTTGACAACAAAAATTGGGTACTAAAGCCCTGTGTCAATTTTTATGTACAACGGTAAAAAGCACGATTAAAAACCATTTCTGATCTTTTTTTTTCATTTTAACTCAAAAAAAAATTGACAAAACAACATTTTTTCGATGGATCAACTATGGTCCCCTTGGAACGAGCTGTCAAGTAGGAGCTCTTCTGTCAAGAAGGACCGCGAGGTTAATTTTTTAAAATTGTTTTGAAAATCCATTTTAAACTCTTTGTGGTCGTACAAAGGGTAATTGTACTCAGAAAAATAAGCTTTATCGCTGTAAACAAAAATATCAGCAATCTAAGCTTCATTTTAGGACCCAATTCACAAAACTAGGCAACCGCTCGTTGTTTATTTACATTTCCAGTCGCAGTTTCCACCAAACTGGACTTTCGCACTACAAAATTGCGAGTGGCAGGTGGAAAACAAGCGATTAACCTCGGCTCGCTTTGATCATTTTTTGAGGAAATTCAAAACTTCCCATGCCAGCCTGACAAGTCGCAATAGATAGTTGGAAAATTATTTAAAGTACCTATTTGTCATATTGGAAAAGTATCACAGAAAACCAAAATCAAAACATGAGAAAATCTCGCAAAATTCCACAACTTGTGAAACGGCAGAAAATTCCAAAACTGTTCGCCCGAAACATCACACAATTGCAAAACCAATCAACCCAATCATGTAATGTATAACAAATTAAACCACGAAACCTGTATAAAGGAGCATAATGAGCATGCAAAAGCCGCTCACGCTCTTCGCAGTCTCTCTTTCTCTTCTCCGAACATTCCCCACAGACAGAAAAAAAAGATCGTCCAGCAAACTACCCAGCTCAAGCTGCTTGAGCTGACCCGTCAGTACAGCCGCAAACGCGCACCGTGAGCACGAGAGAAGAGACTCCGTTGCTCGTCAACGTAGAAAGGCGAAGAGAATGGTGTAATTGTCAGCTGGAGGAACTATACCCCGATATCATCCTATTACTATTTTACAAAGTGTGCGCCCACAAATCGCTGATAACGCGTGAGCTTGCGGAAACAGCTGTTCTAGTGCTTAATTAAAGCCCTTTTAGTGCTCATCGTCGTCGTCGCTGGTTGTGATAGTGCAGTGATAGCGACTAACGACCACCACCATTGTAACGCGCTTGATAGGCTATAGTCTAGGCCTGGTCATTGTTCAGCTGTGGTCTGTTATCAGCCGTCGACGTTTCCAGCAGCAGTTCGTTGAACACACGGCCCCCTGTTTTGGTTGACCAAGAATGTGTCGTCACGGAGCCGTTGTTTACTGATGCGAGCAGTCAAAAAGGAGGACCTGTGCAAATTGGGCAGTTGCTGATGAGCTTTGTTCAACCGTTGTTGTTGTTGCTAAAGAGTTGAACTTTTGTTTGGAAATCGTGCTCACACCTCAACGCGATGAGCCTCGACACGATGAACGATCTGGTGCAAAAGTACAAAAATTGGAAGTCGTATATTAAGGTAAGCTATTAACATCCGTCAGCCCAGTGGTCTGCGCAATCGATTTATTTCCCCTATTAGCGCCGAACTCCTAACTGAATCTTCGACGCCGTCCCGAGTCCTCTTTTGCTTCTGGCTGTTGGCGTTTGTACTTATCGGTTAAGTTACGAAGTTGTCGACTTTCTAAGTGGTTCAATTTTGACACTTGGTAATCATGTAGAAAAATCTGGTCATCTTGGTCAGCGTTAGGCAAACGCTAACGCTTACAGAATAGTTCAGCATCTTTTATTGCGTCACTGTGGGGGCTGCCGTTGACAGTTGTTTAGTCTTAGATTTTATTCTATGCCAGCTAAAATAATTGTATTGGTTGACTTGACTAACTACAATTTCCAAATTACCCCGTAAGCATAAAACATTTGCAATGATGTGACGAATGCCGGCAGTGTTGTTACATTTTTGTAGTCTGCCATGTGTAAAAAGTGTGCCATTGTATTGGTTGCCACTGGCAACTAATACATAAAATTAAACATGCCTGCCTAGCTGTGGAACGTCTCCACTGGAAACCAAAAGAGAGAGAGAGAGAGAGAGAGAGAGAGAGAGAGAGAGAGAGAGAGAGAGAACTCAAGCCAAATCGGTGCCCAAGTGATGTTAATTTGGAGCTAGCCGATCGATGATTGATTCCAACTAGCGAGTTCTTGCTGTACAGTTTGAACCTCATTTAGTTAAGTTACGTTGGAAAGTAGAGAGCTGTCAAAATTTATTTGACTGCAATAGGTCAGCCTACCCTTAACGCATTTCGCCATTATTTGGCCATGAGGTTTCTTCGTCTTCCACTCTCTTTATTGGTCGTCAGTCAAAGATCGCACTATCGCCCGTTGTCGTGTGAGAGTTTTTTGATTCTCTTGTCCATAGGCATAGACGAATCCAGTTTGAAATGGCCGCTAGGTGGCCAATGGTGTTAAAAATGACAGCTTCCATGTATTTGAATATGGGAGCTCAGGAAAACTCAATTTTTAAGCAATAAAATGATTATTTATGATAAAAGTATTGATTGATTAGGTGCACAAAATGTGTCCAGAATATTATTAAAATAAAAACAGTTCGAAAAATTTGCAATCGAGATAAGTACACCATTCAATTCAGCAGGAATTTTGGGCACCAAAAATATATAGTTTTCATATGTTAAGTATTTTATTTTAAAAGAAAATTAACAAAAAGTATGAAAATCCAGACATTTAGTATGGGAGCTGTCAAATCTCTCACCATCAAAAAGCAGCGTTGAGCTTTCGCTGGATTTGTCTATTCTCTTTAGGCTTTGTTTGTGAAGCTCTTTTGATAAAAAAAAAACGCTTGCATTGAACTTGGCAAGTTGAGACGTTTACATGGGAATTCTCTTTTACCGGTGTGTGAATCATACGTTGCGGAAACTTCCTGCGAGATTCTCAGAAGCACATGACCGAAGTGACGATCAGATGATTGTTTGAAATGTTTGATGTTTGCAAACAAAACTACTTGATAGATTTTTTTTTGTAAAATATTATTCTATTCAATGAAATGTATTAAATGTGTTACTTCTTAGAAAATCGATTTGTTTATCTCTTTTAACACAAACCCAACAATTTCGAAACATCAACAGAAGCTACGTAGTCAAGAGGTTGCGAACTGCATTTGGAAACAACGTTTGTTATCATAAATTAAGCAACCAAGATTAAATCAAAAAGATAACTGCGTGTCATACGGTTATATCCCAAAGTCCCTCTCTTACTCTTCAGTTGTATTGTTAAACATACAACTCTGGTGGATTTTCTGGAAAAAATTCATCGCACAAATTTAATGGCACGTGTGTGGCTGACGTTTGGCGAAAAAGTGTCAAGCACCGCCAAACTTTTCACCGACATCATAGTTGCATTGTTAATTTGATTTGGTTAATCGCGGTGGATTTTCATGAAATCATTCGAACTGTTCAAAATCCACCAAAGCATCTGCAGTGGTACTAGAGACTCGACTAGAGAACCTTAAGTTTATTATAATTTTGATGAACTCCAGGTTCTTATTTTTTGGAGATGGTCAAGCTTGGTCATGGCTTCAACATGTAAGCAAAAGTCACGTTATCATCAAAAAATTAATTTTAGAAGCTATAACTTGAAAACTTTTCGATTGCAAATTTTAATTTTTCATCTTAAAATACAGAGGTTTGTATGAACGAGCCAAAGTAAGAAAAAGTGCACACAAAGTTCCATCCAAATAAAAAAACAAAAATTATCATTTTTTTTTAATTTCTCAACCTTAATTATGAATTAGTAGTTGTTTCCTTAAAGAGCACGTTTTCCAAGCGTTTTTTTAAAAAATCATAGGAATTTGCCAAATTTGCCCAAGACCAAATTTATTTCAAAAACGGCATGTATGCCATAAAAATGATCAAAGCTACCTTCATTAAAATGGATATATCCAAGATATATCACTCGGGTGAGAGATTGTATGAACAACTTATATTATTGACGGCGACGAGAACCGAAAATGGAGTCCTATAAACTCTAGAATTTTTGCTTTTTTTCTGCAATTTATTTCTTATGGTAGAACTTTCATTTCTACTCATAAATTTGCCAAAAAAATAGTTTCCTTATCGAAACTTGACACTTTTTGACTGCCGAGAGGCTCATTAAATTCTAGAGTTTTTTTATAGGTCCCGAGAGGACCCAGTCAGCTCAATCGGAATTCTGAAACGGAACGATAGCAATCCATTGAGTTCTCATAGTAATGATTCCATGCCATTTTGTTAGTACTGTTATCAGGATTTGATCGATGGATAAGATTTCAACAATTCATTCGGATTTGATCGGATTTCACATCAAACGATAAAATCCAATTTAGCTTACTTTCAACCGGATTTGAAAAAATGCAGAAATGTCATCAAAAATCCAGGATATTTGGCTGTGTCGTTCCCCTCGATAGGTCCTATAAACATATGTATCGAGGTTTTTAAGCGAAAATGGCGTTCGAAAGGTGAACGCTCGAAATGTCAAAATCACGCAGTGGTACCAACATTACGGAAAAAGTGTGCAATGGCATGACAGCCAAATGTTTTTCTAATGTTGGTGCTACTGCGCGATTTTGACATTTCGGGCGTTCACATTTCGAACGCCATCTTCGCTTAAAAACCTGGATAGTTTTTTTAAAAGGTCCAATAAACCAAATTTTCAGTTTTTGCTTTTTGGGTGTTTTTTAATACCCCTGACTCAAGGTGGTTTCAAAAACACCTAAAAAAGCAAAAAACTGGAAATTTGATTTATTAGACCTTTCCAAAAAATCTCCAGATATGAAACATAATAGCTCATAGGACCTTTTCTTTAAAAAAAAATCTAGAATTGTTGTTCTAATAACGGCAAGGTTGTCAACGGTGGGGTGCCATCGTTTCGCATTTTACAAATTTTGAAAAAATGTTTGTACAAAATAAAAAAAATGATGTTTAAAAAATTAAACCTAAACCACTTCTCTCTGACTAAACCTAACAATGAAAAAAATCAATTGCGCAGCTAAATTTTGAGGGAGTTATCATCACTGAAGATTTCAAATTAATTATTTCCTGTACTGTAACTGAAATTCGCATTTTGCTGAGTTCGTTTTCGCACCAGTCATACGATTTTTTCAGTTCGACTGCGATTACACAAAAAAAAATTAATCGTTGTTGAACTGAAAAAATAGTATGGGGTGGTGCGAAGACGAACTCAGCAAGGTGCGATTTTCAGTTACAGTGTGTATTAAAATGTTTCAACTGCCAAAAAATGTAAAAAATAATATTCTAGGTAAAAAATCGTAAAACTATAAAGCAATTCCATTTGAAAAGAGCCTGAACCGAAAAAAAAGTTCTCCGATCGGGTTAATTTTTTCTGGGGGTTCCTTGGCCAAAATAATAAGACACGTATTTTTTTGTTTGGCCATTGGGTGACCTACATCGTGCTAGGGTGGTTCAAAAATGGCAATTTTCGTCATTTTTCACAAAAATCTCTTTAAAAACAAAAAATCATATCTCCGCGCAATTTCATCCGATTTTAGCTGTCTTAGACGCAAAAGAAAGGTGATGAGTTTGGCTATTTGGGAAAAATAGTAAGAAGTTTCAAAAATCTAGCTTAAGATTTGAAAAAGTCGCATGAAAACTTAAAATGGCGCTTTGACCGTGTCTGGACCAAAGAGCCTATGTCTGAAAATATTTTTATCGGATTCCTCGGAAAATTTCACATGCTATACGTAAAATTGGCGATGTAGAATCGTACGTTTCGGAGATATGATTTTTTGAAAATAAAAACTGAGTTTTTCGACGCACCACGCGCAAAAACGGGAAAATGACGAAATCGAAAAAAAATCAACTTTTTTCACTAAAACTGCGATAAATTTAAAATTACGGCGATGACCTATAATTGTCTGGGTACAATTTTTTTTGTAATTGAAAGTCGCAACTTTTGGTACCATAAAATAAGGTGTCCTTGGGAAAGTCGTTCTAAATTTAATGAATGTTCTACATCTGAGAGTAGATAAAGGTTGGACGACTATCGCGCCCTCTACAGGTAAAAAACTGAAAAAGTTGCTTTTCTCCATTCATTTTGACAATTTTTCCCATACAAACTTCAACGACGGGTAGTGAAACAAATTTGCAATCAATGTTTTAATGGCAAAAAGAATAAAACATGAGAATTTAATAAAATGCCCATAAAAATTACCCCAAATTTCAACCCAAGAGATTCAACCCTGGAAATCATCAGGTGGCCAACCCAAAATTTCGCGAACGCACTCCACCCTTTCAATCGCACTTTTCTCTTCCGCTCCGCGCACTCTCTTCATCGATTTTGCTCTCTCTGTTTACATCTGTTTCTTCGCCGAGAACGGGCCCCTCAGAAACAGAAACGTCACTGGCGAAAAATCTTTACAATCTTTTATAATCGGAGAAAAGGGAAAGTCGCGAAGAAAGTTTTGCCAAGTTTACGCAGTTTTGGAAGCCAAATTTGACGATTTTTAAGCGTTTTACGGGTGCTGACGGAACGCGCGAGTGCGTGGGATCGGAAAATCGGTGCAGGAATTGCTTTTGGGGGTGGATTTGAGACCGGATTTGTTGACAGTTCCTTGAAACTTTGAGAAACCACCTGAAAGGTGAGAAGAAGGAAAATTTCCCCTTGAATACTTAAAGTGCACACGCTATCAAGTGGATTAGTGCAACCTTGCAACCAGGAAGTCGTCACCACAGCAGAAGCAAAAAGAGTTACTCCCCTTTCTTTCAAATTACCCCCTCGAATCGTTCCGCGCTCGCGACCCGCAAGTCGTCGGAACGCCACGACGGAGCTCCAGGAGCTAGCTAATGGTTCTGCTTCTTCTCGGTGTCGCGCGAAATTGTCGCCTGCTACGAATCCACGGCAGTTCGTAAAACTGGTCTCGGACGGGGGCACAGCGACGGGCGCCACCGCCATGGAGGACGAAACGATCTTCGGCGAGAAGCAGTCGATCCGGGACTCGGCCCGGACGTTGAAAAAGTACGGCAGCATATCCGGCAGCAGCAGTGGGAACAGCTGCGGGGTGGCGGCGAGTGGGAGCCGGTCACCGGCGCTGCTCGCGACCGAAGCCCTCATCCGGCATGACGTGGAACGGACGGACACGCTGCAGGGAATCGCCCTCAAGTATGGGTGCAGTGTGAGTAGACCACTTTTCTCTGTTTTTTTTTAATGTTTATCTTATCTTTTATCACACGTGTATGTACCCAAAAGTATATAACATTGGAATGTTTTATGAAGATCTGTTGACATGGTTGGAATTGATTTCGCTACCGTTCGATAAACATTATTTAGCAGTTTTTAGCTGATTGCATTTCTAATTCATCATTTTTTTGTTCAATCTAATCATCCTTTGTAACTTTTCTAAATTTCCTAAAGTGTCTTCCTTGACCTGATTAACAGTGTAAACTAACAAGTTGTCGTACCCAATAAACCAACAAATTACAAATTACAAATTACAAAATGTGCTAAAACTTACTCAAGAAATGTGTCAAGTTCCTTATATTATGTTGATATTTCTTTTTAAAAAGAATGTCTTAAATTATTAAATTCTTAAGTTCTTCAATTCTCAAATTCTTAAATTCTTCCCTGGGCTTTGTCATAATGAGTATCCTAGGTTTGATGCTTGTTTGGCAAAGAGTATGGTTTGATTCGATGTGGAATTAAAATCGAAGTTTTCAGTATATGGCTGAAGCTTCCATTTTTACACATGGACACCACTTCATGCTACGAGAAACCACTTTGACGCAGTCTCAGGGCTTAATCGATGGCCGGTAAGCGGTCCAGTTAGGAATTAAGAAACTCTATCAGAATCGGTGGTTTTCATTCAAATAGCATAAAAACCATTCTGATTTGTCAAAATTTCCATAGAGTCTCGATCAATCAACAGTGAAATGATAGGGTTGTTACGGACGGCGCGGATCTGGCGCGGATTTGCTGGCTAATTTTGCTCTAGCGCGGATTTCGCGCGGTTAGCAAATTTGATAAACAAAATAATCGAGAACGATAGAATTTCTTGCAAATTACAAAGGAAAATATTATTAGGAATTAAATAAATTCAATCTTTTTCGTTAAGTGCAAAAACATCAATTTCTAAAAAGTTGTTAATGAAGAAAGTTTTCTTCTAAAAATTATTGATTGTTTTTTTTCTTAATCCGAAACTTCGAAATAATCTTCAAGGAGCGATTTTTTTTAATATATAGAGATTTGTTATATAAATTTAACATAACATTACAGTTCATTATTTTTCAATCATCTGCTTAACAATTCATATTAATAACAATTTTATTAAAATCAAAGTAACAAAATTCGAAAAATTACAGAATTCCAAAAATTTAAAGCTATGAAACTTTTTGGATTTTCTAAGTTTTTTTAATATAAAAATAGATTTCTTTAAATTTTTAGTTTATTGAAAAAATTTAAAAAAAAAATCTGTTGCCACTCTGATTCAGGTAGAATTGATTCTACTCCCTATTATCACAACATGAGGAAATCCACTTAGCAACCTGCTAAAATCTCTGTCTAAAAACGAAATGTAATGTTAAAATTAAAAAAAACTAAGAAATCTGGAATTCAACAATTTAAAATTTCAGAATTTACATGTTCAAATAATGAAAAATAAGAGAATTCATAATTTGAAATTGTCAAAACTTACAGACTCAAAAAACGTAAAAAAGTACGAATTATTAAATTGAAAAATTACGAAAATATTAGAATTGTTTTTTTTTAATTTTTATTTTTTTAAGAAAATTTTTAAGTTATTAAATTATTAAAATATTAAATTATTTAATTAATATATTATTAAATTATTAGATTATTAAATTATTAAATTATTAAATTATTACATTATTAAATTATTAAATTATTAAATTATTAAATTATTAAATTATTAAATTATTAAATTATTAAATTATTAAATTATTAAATTATTAATGAGTAGTGCGGTGCCTGTGTGGACGCGCAGTCCTGTTTTTTCGTGTTATTTTCCGTCTCTTTTGTGTCGCTATTTGTGTACATGGGGTGATTGGATTTCTTCTTCTTTTTTTTCATTTATTTTTTGTTCGCGCGTTCGTTGGCCGATGAGTTTTTTTTTGTTCTCTTTATATAGTTTTCGATACAAACGATCCGATTTTTGTTTTTTGAGACAAGCAAGTCGTATTGCTGGATTAAGTCCTTTCTATATCATCGATGATCGGAAGGCACGCCGACGAATATGTTTTAAGGCTTATGATATAAAATCATTTTAATGAATAAAGTCCTTCTTACATCACCGTTGATCGGAAGGCACGCCGACGAAGAATTTCTGGAGGATCGCGGTCGAATTAATACTATATTTAAAATTTTAGATAGCTATCTTTCGAATTCGATTGTGAGTAGCGGGACTTCGCGGTTACTATGCAACGTATTTTTTGGAGTCTTTTTATATTTTAAATTTATAAGTCCTTCTTTTATCATCGTTGATAGGAAGGCACGCCGCCGGTTAAGTTCGTTTAAGTTATTGTTTTAATTTCATTACAATCGGTTACATGGTGTCCTGTTTTCTTTTCGTTTATATTCGTTGATCGTAATAATTTATTCCAACTGGCAGCTTTAGTATTAACTCATCTACTATTTTTGACATTTGCTCGCGTTATCTTAATTGTATCAACAGTAAAAATATACTGATAAGTCCAGCCCATAGCACTACCGCTCGGTTGGCACGCGTTCGATTAAAACAAACTTTTAAATAATCAATTATTTATCTTTCCGCAGCCGACTGCCTAAGATTTAAAATTTCAACCGATAAACAAAATGCTCATGGTCACATCACTGCCACTCGTGAATCCTGACCTCATACCCATCTACTAACCCCTCAAAACTCATGTGATACTTTGTCGGAGATGCAGTCGATTGGGCGGTCTCTATCACTCAAGTATCGGACTAACATTCCCATCCACTTCCCCGTGACCCTACCACTGGTCGTGGCCGGCGCCGGTATTGATCAGCATGATAGGGGCCTTTGAGAAGTTGCGAAGCGAGGAAAGATAGCTCCCACTTATCTTCCACGGCTCGTGGATGTAACTTCTGGAGGTCCTGGTCAATAACGGAGTAGCAACTGCGGGTGGGCACCTATGCTTATGCTTATGCTTATGCTTATTAAATTATTAAATTATTAAATTATTAAATTATTAAATTATTAAATTATTAAATTATTGAATTATTAAATTATTAAATTATTAAATTATTAAATTATTAAATTATTAAATTATTAAATTATTAAATTATTCAATTATTCAATTATTCAATTATTCAATTATTAAATTATTAAATTATTTAATTATTAAATTATTAAATTATTAAATTATTAAATTATTAAATTATTAAATTATTAAATTATTAAATAATTAAGTTATTAAATTAATAAATTAATAAATTATTAAATTATTAAATTATTAAATTATTAAAATATAAAATTATTAAATTATTAAATTATAAATTATTAAATTATTAAATTATAAAATTATTAAATTATTAAATTATTATATTATTAAATTATTAAATTATTAAATTATTAAATTATTAAATCTTTCAATTATTAAATTGTTAAATTATTAAATTATTAAATTATTAAATTATTAAATTATTAAATTATTAAATTATTAAATTATTAAATTATTAAATTATTAAATTATTAAATTATTAAATTATTAAATTATTAAATTATTAAATTTTTAAATTATTAAATTTTTAAATTTTTAAATTATTAAATTATTAAATTATTAAATTATTAAATTATTAAATTATTAAATTATTAAATTATTAAATTATTAAATTATTAAATTATTAAATTATTAAATTATTAAATTAATAAGTTATTAAATTATTAAATTATTATATTATTAAATTATTAAATTATTCAATTAATAAATTATTAAATTATTAAATATTAATTATTCAATCAATAAATTATTAAATTATTAAATATTAATTATTAAATTACTAAATTATTAGATTATTTAATTATTAAATTATTATATTATTAAATTATTAAATTATTAAATCATTAAATCATTAAATCATTAAATTATAAAATTATTAAATTATTAAATTATAAAATTATTAAATTATTAAATTTTTAAATTTTTAAATTTTTAAATTATTTAATTAATAAATTATTAAATTATTAAATTATTAAATTATTAAATTATTAAATTTTTAAATTATTAAATTATTACATTATTAAATTTTTAAATTATTAAATTATTAAATTTTTAAATTATTAAATTATTTAATTATTAAATTATTATATTATTATATTATTATATTATTAAATTATTAAATTATTAAACTTTTAAATTATTAAATTATTATTTTTTGCCATTTTCATAGTTCCGATCATTTTCGGAGTCATATTTTAGTTTGAAGCAATTTAAAGAAGAAAATAATAAAAATTTCGTGTTTCGATTTTCCAGAGTAAAATTTTGGCGAGAAATATCAAGTACAAAAAACCTAGATTTTATAATTTGGTGATTTATTTTATGGTTTTAAATTTTCGACTTAAATTTTTTTGGCCTTAAATATTGCCTTTGCATGGCAATATCTCAGCAACTAAGGGTCGTATCAACAAAGTTCAAAATTGCAATTTTCTCAGCTTTTCAAACATATTTTTTCAAAAGTGCACTAATTTAAAAAAATGAAAAACTTCGAATATTTTCTAAAAAGTCACCTAAAAATGGATTTAACTTGAAAACGGTGCACTTTATCAAAATTTCACTTAAGTACATTTTTTTTCGATTTTTGAAAAAATCAGTATTGATTCAAAAATTCACAACTCGCTCAAAGACTTTTTGCACAACCTGGAAATTTCTGAAAAGTTGGCATTTGATGTCCTCTAAAACATATCAAAAAATAAAAAGGAATAAAAATAGTGTTTTTTTGCAAATCACCAAAATTTTTTACCGTGTATCATTTTTTTCCATTGTAGTCCGTATCCATACGTAAAACTTTGCCGAAGACACCAAATCGATCAAAAAATTCCTTCAAAAGATACAGATTTTTGAATTTTCATACATCATTTTTGTATGGAAAGCTGCCAAATTTGCAAGGAAATTTATATGGACAAACTAATGATGAAAAATTACTTCTTTGGGTATACCAAAGGCATCAACAAAGTTTCAGCAGGATTAAAAAATACAAAAAAAAATCGAATGACCAAAATATGAGAAAATTGCTTACACGCTAAAATTGTAATTGTAATTGTAATTTTATTGAAACGATATCCTGTTAGCTAAAAAGGATACTTAAACCTTTTCAAACAGATTTGAAAAGGTTTAAGTATAAAGACTCAAAAAGTCTACAATAGATTTTGAAGTTTTAAAAATTCCTTAACACTGGAACGGCTAACGCATGTCCAACTTGCTGGTTCTCGGGCAGAATTTAACCTATCGGGACGATTCCTGTTTCCAGTGATTTGTAAGGATGTCTAGATGATCCTAGAACTTTGCAGAACTCAATTTAATAAAAACGATTGCCTCTTCGGATTATTTGGCGATTTTTTTTACACACGAAAAAAATAGTTGGAACGATGTTTTCGGTCGCAAAAATTACAGATTTGATCAAATTGAGTTCTGCAAAGTTCTATTTAGGATCATCGTGTCATCTTAACAAATCACTGGAAGAAATAATTGTCTTGATTAGTTGAGTTAAAAAATCAAAGAAAAAAAAATCAATTTTCATCTTCCTTCCAGATGGAACAAATCCGCCGCATCAACCGCCTCCTGCCCACGGACACCATCTTCCTGCGGCCGTTCCTGATGATCCCGGTGGAAAAGGACTCCCCGCACTATCCCACCGACCCCGCAGCCATCATCCGACCAGCTTCGCTTTGCGGCTTGAACTCACGGGCGCCCTCGTCCTCCGCAACCTCCACGGCACCGCCCACCCCGGTCGACCCGGGTATTGCCGAGGAGAGTGCCATCTCGCCGGAGGAGGAAAGCCGCAAGAACATGGAGGAATTCCTAGGCAAAATTGATTCGTCGATCGCGTCAACGCGGAAGCACATAGCGGAATCGCAGCGCAACAGTGAGTTCGTGTCCAGCCAGAGCGACGACAACATCTTCAGCTCGGGCGCCAGCATGAACAGCAGCGGGTACTACTCGAAACCGCGCGCGTACTCGACGGCCTCGTCCTCGTCGTCGATTTCGTCCTACCAGCAGTATCATTACGGTCCATCGGCGGCGGCCGCGGCGTCGTCTTCGACGGCCGCCCATCACTACCACAAGCGGCAGAGCTCTTCGGGGAGTACGGCTTCCGACACGAGCCAGCTGATTGTGATGACGCAGGGCAAGCGGGTGCAGAGTTCCCTCCAGAAGCTGGAAAAACAACAGGACGAGCTGTTTGAGTTGTAGCAAGGCGCGGAGGAGGAGGAGGAGGAGTGGCGGATGATGGCTCGTCGCGATCGGACGTACCACCTGTTCAGCGTCCGTCAGCTGGCGACCGGCTTGCGGTCCGGGTTCAAGACCCGGCTCAACGGGCTGCTCGCACTGCTGGTGAGGGGTGGAGCGGAGCGAAGGCGACAGCTGCAGTACCACCACCACTACTATCGTTACAATCAGGAGGAGGAGGGGTCGTCGAAGGTCGCGGGGACCGTCGTATGAGACAGGCAAGTCATTTCCGTTTGTTGTTATTTTGTGTGTGCTTTTCACCCCGAACTTGGTAGCTTGTACGTCGAAGCGAAGGCTGTATAAAGTACCAATTATTAACTATACTATTATTATGATTAAATTACCGAAGACCGCTTAACGTAAAAGTGTTATCAATTTGTTATCTGTTATCGACGAGTCACGCGAAAGAAGTAAGCTGTTAATCTTTAAACGTTCAGTTGTAAATCTGCGCTCATCCTATTTGAACAGGTGGCATCATAAAGGTGACAATTAGAGCTTTCTTTCAAGAGTAACACATTTAAGGGAGGAGGGGATATGCGACCTGTTGCACCCTTTTTGCCTTCCTCACCTTACTGAGGAAAGGGTATAAAATCACTCGAAAAATGAACTTTTTAATAAGACCTCCTAGACTGCCGCTCTAATCTAGTCCGTCCCATATGTAAAAAGTGGATGCTGAGATAACGCCGTGAGAAGGCCAAAAAATGTTGCACCTTTTTTCACATTCCCAATCAAATTTTTTTTGCAGAATTTTTATACGATTATTTCAATATTAGTCCAACAAATATTTCTAACATGAATTTGTTTCATAAAACATAAAATTTAGAGATAAATTTGTTTTATTTTCATACAAGAACTGACTTGCCTTTATTATTCTATAAATAAAGGCAAGTCAGTCAATGAAATCAAGGTAGGCTTGAACATTTTCACCAGAAGTTAAACTGTCATTTCAAGGTTTGTTTAGGTAATTTCCAAGTAACTTTCACAAAAAATATAAAATTACGTTGTTTTATGTTTATTTCAGATTCATTCATTTATAGTAAAGCTCATAACGATGAAAATGTAATCATAAACGAGACTAAACTACTACAGAGGCATGAGATATTTGAATGCGTGCCTCAACGTCTGTACCGTTGAAATTTAGTGATCCACAATCTACGTTTACCGGAAGTAGAACCTCTTCCAGAACTAGGACTAGGGTAATTCATTCAAGATTGAATAGAACTTATTTTATGGAATATTACTCATAATGGTATGTAGTTTCTTGTTTAATCGTGGTTGCCCCTTGCATGAAAAAAGCACAAATAGTTTCAAATATTACGCATTAAAATTTACAAATATTCTTGCTGGTATGAACTACTTATAATCTTTTTTTTAAGTTCTGCGGGTTCATAGTCCTTGAAATTTAAATGGTTCCACGTTCATTCAATCGAGTTATGAACCTTTTTTTTCGAAGAAACTGACTTGCCTTTATTTTGCATATGGGACAGCACGAAAGTGATTTTTATTTTGGAATTTTCAGAACAAACATCACTTTTTTTATTAAATTGGCTCAAAGTACATGTAAAAACAAAACTTTTTCTATGTTAATCTCAAAAATGACCAAAATACATATGGGACGGACTAGATTAGAGCGGCAGTAGACCTATCGTCATTTATACATATCGACTCAGAATCACCAGCTGAGCAAATGTCTGTGTGTTTGGCTGTATGTAGACATTTGTACCGAATCAATGTCACTGGAATATCTCTTCACTGACTGAGCCGATTTTGACCGTATTGTCGATTCGTCTTGGGGTCCCATAAGTCCCTATTGTAATTTATAAGATTTCGTAAAGTACATCAAAAGTTATGCTTAAAAAACTGCTGCATATAAATTTCACAATTTGCAAAAAAAGGTTATTTTTGCATGAAAACCTGCCATATTATATATCTTTAGAAAGGTTCTGAAATGACCTTTCTTGTGGATTAAGAATTTTCAAGATCTGATTTACCTATCAAAAATTATAAACAGTTTAAAAAATGGTCTGAATTTACATAACCTCAAACGGTCGGGTTTGACGCCACGAAAAAACCGTGTTAAGGGATGCCATTTTCCTCAAAGGCAGTGTCTGTATAATCTTGACAAAAAGTCTGTAGTATTAGGACCTCTTAGGTGCTGCGATCACGTTAGGGGCGATCCATAAACCATGTAGACACTTAAGGGGGGTTGTAATCACTCTATAAATGAGATAGAGGCACCAATCACCTAAAGGTGGATTAAGTAACGTTTTTCTTTTTAATTTGTATTGAAAATTTGTTATGTGAAAATCTGAAAAGGCCGAATTTTGTGTTACGTAATATATGGACGAACCCAAAAATATTTCGAGATGGTTTGAGCGATTAAGGTCGTCTAAACTATTATGATAACAGGTGTAGTTTTGTCTTGTTTCTTAACATCAAACTTTTTTCCTCCATCTTTCTATTTGTTTTTTTTTTTTTCATAATATTCTTCATACTTCTTTTGTCAGAATGTTGGACACTTTTTTATTGTTTTTAATTGCGAATATCAAAACTTGATATTTTCCTGTTATTCTCAGTACTTTTTTTGTTATTGGGCTTTGTTATTTTAACAATTAATCCGAACATCCCCCGTAACTCATGAGTAATTCTCCACGATTTCGCAATTTTTTCGCGATCTTTAAAGTTTCATTGTTTGGATTTAGGTGAAACTTTCTCAAAACAAACAACTCTCCATCGGTGTTGCTTTCATTTGATTGCCTCTGCACCAAAAACACCATTAGGTTTTACGCCGACTCGGTTTTGAGGTTAGAAATTTGACAGCTTGGCTGCACTATTTACATTTTTTGCACGTGTGTCTCAGTAAAAATGTGTGTGCATGTGCGCTCGTGACGTCACGCTGTAAAACCTAATTAGGTTTTACGCCGACTCGATTTGGAGGTTAGAAAGAGTGCACTGTTTACATGGACTTAGCACAGTTCGATGCGGTCTTCGATTTTGTTCAGGGAAATTCGTCGACAATCGACCAAGACCATGTAAACAGTGCACACGAGCTGTCAAATGACGTCACGGCGATCGAACGTCAAAATTACCCACCACTAGAGGGCGACTAAACTTGGGGTGATGTTTACATTATATCCTATAGAGAGCAAATCAGTTTGAAATTGATTTATTTTATCGTCAAATTGACATTTGTAAAACGTTGTACCATTTTAAGGTAAGAAATAAGCAGCTTAATTGCCGTTCAAGAGCCAAACGACATGCGACACCTAGTGTTGAGTAGCAGAACAGAGCGAAGAATGTCGATTGAAATTTCCGCCCTTTGAGGTTAAGTATGCGAATTTTGTTTTGTTAAATTCCAGCGTTCAAAACAACTTTTGAGCAAAAATTCGAACTGATACTTTGTTAACTTTTGATGCTCTATCATTTTAAACAATATTATTTTTTCAAAATTATTTTTTTTTGAATTTTTTTTATTGCGTTAATTTAAAGAGGGCAAAAAGTTTACACTCGTACTACTTGAATTTTTTCTCAAAAGTTGTTCTAAGAACTGTAAATTCATTTTTTAGTTTGCATTCCTATGTAACCGAACAGCGAAAATTTGAATCGTCATTCTTCGATGCTTTGCGCCATCTGTCGGAATTTTTGAGCTTTTAATCGCGAATCAAACACCTATCTTCGTCATATGGAGGATTTGTTGCTCGATTAAAGCTCCAAAAATACTATTTAGGATATAAACTTACCAGTAACAGTACCGCCACGAGTAAACACGCAAATGTATGCCACTTACTGGCCAAAAAAAAATCAAATTTAATGCACTTTTGATCATAATTTCTATTTTGCGAGACCATTTCTCGTCATTTTGGTGGCACACACAGAGACACACGCGAGAAACCCTCAAACGCTTAACGAATATCGCCAAAAACAACTTTTCACTTTCGATCACTTTCTACGGCGCTTTCGATACAAAACTGCCCCCAACTTTCGGCAACATGTTCTTTTGCACATTAGTTGGTCACTCAATTGAAAAATAATCCCGAAACATGTAAATAATTAGCAAGCGCCATCAAAAAAACAAACGCGCCAAGTTTTTTGACGTTTGAAATTTTGACGACCCATTCCAATCGAAGGCTGAAGAAAAACGAGCGAGAAGCGAAGGCAAATAAAGAACAAAGGGTGACCATCATCACCACCAGGCAGCGCCTGTTGGAGTGAGCCAGTGATCCCAGGAAATTTTATCTATAAATGCTACTTTTCGTGAGTGTTTGCTTGAAATTGCATCAATTTTGGCAGCACTAAGCAGACCCAAAAGAGCGCTGGAAGAAAAAAAACTGAGCTGAAAATAGAAAGAAGGGCGTGGCCCAATGCATTCGTTTGATTAGAATACATTTTGGAAATATTTTTTTCAAATGCTGGTAAAAGGAATAGAATAACTATTAGTAAAAGTGAAAATAAACAGAAATGTTCACAAAAAGTTCTCCACTCGTTGGTGTACTTGGTTTTAGTAAATTTCATGGAACACTCCAGATTATCATTATCATTCAAACACGACCGCTTATTAGGCTTAAAATGGGTATATATGCCCTACGATTATTTTTTCCACCCTCTTTCAAGCTTTATCAGTTTTTTTAGAGAGTTTTTGGTTTATAAAGTTGGTCGGGTGGTCTTAAAATGTGTATTTCGTCATCCTTTGCTTTTTAATTAATAATAGAATTTTCTCTTCTTCAGCAATGTTATGTTATGGTGTTTTAGTTTCAGAGTTTTTACCATCCGTACTTTTCAGTATGACCCAACAATTAACCCATCAGCGGGTAATTCACCGAACGAATTATTGTATATCTTGTCTCGTTTTCAAGGTTGAAAAAAAATCTCTTCGAGCGAATAATGATTGCCTGAAGAAAGGCCCTCTGAGTATGCTTTGATCTCGTTTTTCCTGACTGCCACTTGATCGCTAGGTGTGGCAGAGACGAATAAAAATTTGAATGATTGGGTTTAGTCATCAACTTGCTGCGATCAAGATCCAATCTTGCCCCTTTACTGCCAGCAGTCATGGGTTGTTACAATCATCGACATCACTCTTGACGAATGACAGCTAGTCGTGGCAATGTGAGAATAGAGATTATTCTCAGCAGTCTTATTCGTGGGGTGTAACAGGCAGCGATTAATCGCAAAATTAATCATAGTCGCCAGATTTTCAACACTGCTCGTTTTCTATCTTTTGGAAATAACATTTATTCTTTCAGGAAAAAAATATTTGAATGTGCTCCTGCGACAAATCTAAGACAAATCTTCACGAATAAGCTCACAGATTTAAAAAAAAATCCCAAATTCGCTCGGTTGTGGGACCTTCCGGATCTGGCTCATCCAAAGAAATCTTGTGGCTTAGCCCCAAGTCAGAGAATGTATCTCCAACCTAATTGCGAGAGTAACGCTCTCTGGTCGCCCAGCCTTATCATTCTCTCACTCTCTGAGAGAGAGAGTCTGTCTCGCTTACTATCTTCGATTTTAATCTGCTCTTTGTCGTCGGCTTCGCCTATGAATTTACCCTGTAAAGTATACCGGATTTTGTTTCGAAATAAGTTAAAACAGCTTAAACAATGCATAAAACAAGTGTCATTTACTCTGACGATTTACAATTTTTTGGACAATTTTCAATGTTTGAAAATGAAAATTGGCAATAATTATCTCAGCTATGGAAATTTAAAAAAAAACACAAAATATTTTTTAAAAAGAAGTACTTTTCACTTGCATAAATTGTTTTGCTCTTTTTTATATTTAGTTTTTTTTCAAAAAGTCATATCGTCGGTCATATCCCTGTTATATTTCACTGTGGTTCAAAATTTTTAATTTTATAGCAAAACAAAAACAAATACAGCAATTTCATGTTTAGCTAAAAACACTTAAAAATTGTGTTTTATTTTAATGCAACATTTTTCCTGAGTTGTCCCCAGCATAACTAAAAACTTTGCTGAAGACACCAAATCGATCATAAAATCGCAAAAATACAAATGTTCCAACTTTTCAAAGCATTTTTGTATAAGCAGCTGTTGTATGGAGACTTGTATGGACGAACCAATGATATAAAATGTCTTTTACAGTCATTATTTTGTAAAATTAAATTAAAATAATTTCCGGCTTTCGTAGAAATTGTCAACTATGAATCTTAAAAAAAAAAACTCAATCTTCATTCAAAACTACCCATCTCTATGCAATCGAAAGCTCTTGTTGTCACCCAAAACTGCATCTCCGCAATATTCCCTTTGTTTAGAGTTCAACCCTCATTGCGAGTCAAAGAAATCCACACTCACACACCCCTGGACAAAACATATCCTTTACCGTGAACATCTTCAACAAAATCACTGAAATCACAGAAAATATGCGAAAAAAAAAGTTCACAAAAAATAACAAAATGATTGTTTAAAACAGCCTCCGGCAAAATTGGAGGGGAAAAAAATCAAGTTGTTGCCTTCAGTGTTAGCAAAAATAAATAGAGAGTAAAAAAAAACCGTAGTTTAGGAACAGTACGAGCAAAAACTATAAATAAATCCTATTATAACACAGATTAGTCGTTCACAATTCTCACAATCATGTAGACACTCGAAACGAAAGTTAGGATATTTTTTAAGGTCCCCTTCCTCACTTTCTCTTCCACTGTTTGAGCGGCGAGTGAACCTTTCGCGAGCGCAGCCAACCTTCAGTGTGAGAGAGAGTGGAAGAGAAAGAAGGGAGAGAGCGAATTGCACGGAAACGCAATTCTGTCGGAGAGAGAGAGAGCTTGCAATTCTGGGAGAGAACTTAAATTGGTGCAAACAAGTAAACATATTACACTCAGTTAACCAATCGGTACTATCGCTCAGGTCCGCGGATGGAAGCACTCGAAAGGGAACCAGATTTGTTGAAAAAATATCAATTTTATTTTGTCTGAAATCGTTAGAATGGTTAAAAAATCTCATCTCATTTTAAATTTAAGCTTTCGAACAAAATTATCTAGCTAAAAACAATCCAAATTGTGATATTTATAAGATGATTTATCCAGAATCTTCATCTTAAGTTTACGTCCCTAGCCCAATTCCGTTATATTTTTTATTTGCTTGAAAGATAGAGAGAGAGAGGTGAGAACAATGGTGCAGTTTGACGGTAAGGCAAGCGCACTGCAATAATTTATTGAAAAATTCACACCAATACACACACAGACACCTCATCGCGCTGAAACGAATACTATATGGTAGCTCACAGATACATACAACAATATTGGAACCCCTCACAAAACCACAACTCACTCTCACACGCGCAAATGTGCGCAACGGAAGCATTATTAAAACAAGCGAGAGCGAGAGGAGAAGCAAATAACCAAATTAATCCAGCTTTAAGAGTTAAAACAAATGAATCGCTATCGAACAAATATACAGTAATGTGATCTGGTTTGATTACTCGTTTGATGAAATTATCATTATACAAAAATACACACACGAGAATACGTTAATCCTACATCAATATATATATATTTAGCCACAAAGTGAAAGTAACACATGATGAAAATATAGCTTATTTTGAACCAATACACGTGCAGCAAGGAATAGCCAAAAAAATGATTTAAAAAAATGTGCTAGATAAACTGTAAATGTAAACAAAAACATAGTCCTGAACCGAACCCGGGTACCGAGCAGATCAAAGCCGTGTGTAAAAATGAATGTGTAAATTTGTGTAAATATGCGTAGTAGGTGGTAAACTTGAAGTATACACATGAATAAAAACTATATAACATAACCTAAATCGATGGATTGTAGTTCAGCTTGGAAGTAGAGCGAAAGAAATCATTTGTTGCAGTCCTTCCCATAACATTGGTGCTTGGAAAGCACATCGTCGAAGGTACCGTTGGAATTTCTCAGATTTCTCCACCCCAAGAAAGTGACCGTAAATTCCGTGACCGTGAAATCTACCGTTTTATTAAAATTTGTTTAAAAAAAACAACACGACCCAACCTCTCCCCCTCTAGATCTCCGTCATGTAGAGCCGCTCGATTTTTTGCTCGTTTTGCAGTATGTTTGCCCTCGTAATGTCAATCATCTCGTGGTACTCCCGGATGCTGGTCTCGATTTGGGCCAGCTGGTGCTTGAGCGGTTCCACCGCGTTTTCGTTTGCACTTGAAAAAAGAGGGGAACAAAAAGAAAACGTCAAATTCTACTTAATTAAAGGAGGCAAAATTCAGAATTTAGGAATTTAGGTACTCTTTTTTATTTCAGTGTATGGTAAGGCGGGGTTTACAGCTGTCAAAATAGTTAGTTAGCACGAAACCCGAATTTTATATGGAGATTTCCAGAAATGTGAAATTATGACCATTTTCCCGGCAAATGTCAAAGGATTTTTTTTTCTGTAGGGTTGCTCAGCACTCAAAACTAAACCGAAAAACGCGTTCAAAGGATTTTTTGTCTGAAAAAATATTTTTTTAAAGCGTTTAATTTGGCATGCTTAACAAACAATCCTACAAAAAAAATTAAATGGTAAAATTTGCCCGAAAAATGGTCATAATTTAACTTTTCTGAAAATCTCCACATAAAATCCGGGTTTCGTGCTAACTAACTATTTTGACAGCTGTAAAACCCGCCTTCCGTTACTAAACTACATACCTTGGAATGCTACTCTCAAATCATAAGGGAGCGTTCTTTTATTACGTAACGCAAAAAATGAGTTTTTTAGAACCCCTCCTCCCTCTCGTAACAAAATTTCCATTCAAACTTTAAAAAAATTGTATGGAGTGTAACAAGGCCTCCAACTGCGTTACGTAATAAAAGAACGCTCCCTACCATTAGAATGACAGCAAATGCGCGCTGTCAAATCTCACACTGCGCGTTTTGTTTTTGTTGATCTTCTTCTTCGAATTGCATTAGGTTTTACGCCGACTCGATTTGGAGGTTAGAAATTTGAAAAAAAATAATAAGATAGAAACTTAAAGAAATCAAAATTTCAAATACAAGTAAAATTAAAAAAATCTGTAAATCAAAACTTTTAAAACTCAAATATAAATAAAATAGGAACAGTCAAAATTTCCAATCTCTAAATCCTCTAAATTTGAATTTCTAACCTAAAATATCACTTCAAAAAATGGATATTCATTATGATTCAAGATGGCGTAGAAATTAAAAGTTTATTAAAAGAATTTAAGAATATAAGAATATAAGAATTTAAGAATTTAAGAATTTATGAATTTAAGAATTTAAGAATTTAAGAATTTAAGAATTTAAGAATTTAAGAATTTAAGAATTTAAGAATTTAAGAATTTAAGAATTTAAGAATTTAAGAATTTAAGAATTTAAGAATTTAAGAATTTAAGAATTTAAGAATTTAAGAATTTAAGAATTTAAGAATTTAAGAATTTAAGAATTTAAGAATTTAAGAATTTAAGAATTTAAGAATTTAAGAATTTAAGAATTTAAGAATTTAAGAATTTAAGAATTTAAGAATTTAAGAATTTAAGAATTTAAGAATTTAAGAATTTAAGAATTTAAGAATTTAATAATTTAAGAATTAAGAATTTAAGAATTTAAGAATTTAAGAATTTAAGAATTTAAGAATTTAAGAATTTAAGAATTTAAGAATTTAAGAATTTAAGAATTTAAGAATTTAAGAATTTAAGAATTTAAGAATTTAAGAATATAAGCATTTAAGAGTTTAAGAATTTATGAATTTAAGAATTTAAGAACTTAAGAATTTAAGAATGTAGGAATTTAAGAATTTAAGAATTTCAAGAATTTGAGAATTTAAGAATTTTAATTTCGACAAAATAACATATTTTTTTGGTTCATATAAGAATACAAATTGGTAGCGCCGTTAAAGGTTTAATTTATTATTTGCCAAGTAAATTTACCTGTTATTTAACACACATATTTAATGTATTCCGAGGTATATTCAAAAACAGTTGAAGATCAAAAATTATTCCTAAACAACTATTTATTTGAAATTACTAAACTCAAAAGAAATGTGTCTTTTAAAAGTTTTTAAAAACAATTTGTTTTTATAGTTACATTTTTTGTTGGGGTACTAGCCGTGCTGTAATACTCTGGCTTAAGTTATCAATTTTTTTATCAGGTAAAAATATTAACACTAAAAAAAATCGCTAAATCACTTACAAAAATGAACTAAACCTGAAATCGTTAACATAACGTTAACATAAATCGAAAAAAATCGTTCTCAATATAACCGGATATAAAAAAAACTACCCCAAAATCATGTATTATTACAACTTATCATAAAATGCTTAATTTCACCCAACTTGCAGATTTTATGTAAGCGTGTAGTCAACATCCATCCAAATTGCAGTAACTTTTCAACAAGAAAGAGAAGAGAGAGCTTGCAGAAAAGTACGGGAACGGTGTTGCTGCAACTTCTACCTCTTTCACTGTTCACTGACATAAGTTCTGCCTGAGAGAAAAGTTACTTTTGTTGCAGAAAAGTACGGGAACGCTCTGCTGCCGAATTCTGCAGTACGGGAATAGACCTAATGTAAACAGTGCACGCAAGTCAAATGACGTCACTGCGTCAGGTTGTCAAAAATCTTACCTTCTCTCTTTTGCCAGTTCCTGCGCCGCCTTCGAGTACACTTGCTGCCAGTTGGTCAGCTCGCGCTCCATCGAGTCGATATCTTCCTGGAGGAAGTCCATCAGCTTCCCCAGCGGGTTCACGCTTCTCGTTAGCTTCTGAATCGACTCCCGCATCGTTTCCATCTGCTTTGCCGACGATTGCCGCTGGTTGCTGGTCCACTCCTTAAAAAAATGAAAAGTCGTCAAAGTTTCTGTTGAAGCTATGTTGTTTCTTCCAGCATACTCACAATGTCAACCTTTTTGACCACCTCCGCTTCCGCTCCAGCAATGTTCGAGAACTCCTTCTGCGTCTCCAGAATCTGCTGCACCAGGTGACCCTGATCCTGCTCTTCCTTAACCTCCTGCCCCTCCGATCCACCCCCGTACAAGTTGTCTACCTGGGTAGGATCCTCGATCACGATCAAGTTCTCCCCGTCGTCGTCCAGCAGCTCGTTGTTGAACACCTCCATCTTGACGTTGATCTCGCCCAGCTTCGTCGTCTCGTTCGGTTGCAGCACAATCTCGACGTTCTTCTCCTTTCTCCGCGGTGCACCGGGTCTTGCCGACGGAGGTCGAACGCTCGGTGGACGCAGACTGGTCCGCGGGCGCATCACACTGTCCACCGACTGTTGCCGATGGATTGGCGGCTTGGCCGAGATCCGTTCGCTCGCGATCGGCTCCACCGGATCCGAGTCATGCCGGCTTATCGACTCTCCCATCAGGTTGCTGTTCTGCCGACTTGGTCCCTGTATCTCCAACCCGTTGAACTGGTTCAGATCCCCAGCACGGTATTCTCAACGGCAGTCAAACTACCCTGCTTCTTCAGTGACGACCTCCGACTGTTGTTCCGCTCCATCCGTCTAAGCTCAGCTTCTTCGTCGATCACCGCCACCAGCTCGTCATCCTGTTGCTGTATCACAATCGATTTCTTTCCGTTCACCTCCAGCACTTCCTGATTCTCCTTCAGCGAATCCTTGCTATCATTATCCACACTCGAGTCCTGATTCAGCTGAGGCTTCCCTTCCGTCGACTCCTCCTTGATCGACTCCGACCGTTTCAGTGGCTTCTCCTTGTCTTTCGATCTTGACTTCTCCAGCTTTCGCTTCTCACTCTTCTCCACCTTTCCATCTACCTTACTGCTCGGCTTGCCTTCCGTCTTGCTCGACGTTCGCTCCTTGTCTTTACTCTTACTCACCTTCTCCGCTTTGTCCTTGCTCTTCCCATTGACAACGTCTTCGCCGCTTCGCTTCGTCTTCTCCTTCGATCTTTCCTTCTCCTTCTCCTTGCCGTCCTTCACTCGCTCCTTCTCCTTCGTCTTTTCCTTCGCCTTCTCCTTACTTCGCTTGTCATCTTTCTTTTCCTCTTTCGCCTTGACGCCATTCACCACCGCAGCAGGCGTTGCCGCCACCGCGGGAACTTCAGCCGCCTTTGGCTTTTCGCTTGCCGTTCCGTTGCTCGAGGTTGCGCCTCCGTTGTAGTTCTGCACCGCCTCGGTGCTGTCGAGCTTTTTGTCCAGCGCATAGCCGATCGCTTGCAGCAGCTCATTCGTCTTGTCCGGCTCGAGGCCGGCGACGATTTTAGAGGGGCGAACCTTGAGGTCTTTGCCGGTGACGGATTCTGCGGGAGGACGAAAAATTAGAAATTTGAGTGTAGAACGCGTTTATTGTTGATCTGTAGATTGAGATTGTATGGCCCATTGAACATTTTTGTATAAGCTCAAGCCGATTCAAGGAATTATCTCTGCGGTTAACTTTACGCAGTAGGCCTGGCTACTTTAGAACTTTTCTGTAACTTCATGTTCAAATTGATTTAAAGTTATCAATCTGAAACATGCAATCAACTGCATCAAATTACAAACCGTGCCGACCCAGTAGGCCTGCAGGGAGCGCGCCAACCCTACCCATCACCATGTCAACGAACAACCCCAAACCCCTGTTCGAAAACACCACACGCCGCGGCTTGCTATGACCAAGTAAATAAACTCAACCCCAAACCCTGGGAAACACCGTAAAACAACAAAACTTACTGGTCACGTCAATCAGCTTCTGCAGATAGGCCACCTTCGCATCCCGGTCCTTGATGTTTTCCGAGACGAGCTCTTCCGGGCTGTACAAACCCTTGAGAAAGTTCGTGTCCTTGATGACCTACAAATAAAAAAGGTGACACATTTAGCCGTGGGGGGTGAAAATTCCACTAGTCATCAGCGACATCCTTTCAGGATAATGAAGAGCAAAAAAAAAATGTCACCGGAAGTCGGTCAGGGGTGAGACGAAGGGCGCTAATTTTTAAAATCGATACTTTTGAGGATTCTAGTAGGGCCACTTACCACATTGATCACGTCGTGCAGAAACCGGAAGGGAGGCTTCTTCAGCAACTTATCCGTGAGGGCCGGCTTTTTCACGTATTTGCCCAGCGAGTTCTGGGTCTTTTTGATGGTGGCAGAATCTGGGTCAGTCATTTTCGCGAGGTGACTTCCGCAATCAATTTCGCACCAATTTTACACCATTTCTTCAAGCAAGCTCGTGCGACGCCTAGAAAAACCACGTTGATGCGTAGTAAGCCTTGAACACTTTCAATTTCAACACCACACCGTGAACCCGCGGTCGAAGGATACTTGGGCTTTTTCCCTAGTCCGAGCAGGCCACGACGACAACGACGACAGGAAAATAAACTGGCCGTGTTGTAGACGGGCGGATACCATGGTAACCCTTCCTTGGTCATCGAGCGCGTGGGGAGGTTGCGGCATGGTGACACGGGGTGGCGCGCGTTTTGCGTCAGCAGATTGTCGCGAAGTTTTTAACGACCATTTATGATAATGACTTTTTTTTTTAAATTAAGGTCGATGCAAATATTTTTAAAGTTTATGTTCATTGCCTGTGGTCAAAATCGAGAGGGGAGGTCGCTATAATTTTACAAGTTGTTTTTAATGCAAAAATTCATAAAATATTGCAACGGCCTAAAAGTCTACAAACCTGTCTATGTCAAAACTATTCAATTAAGTAGTTTAAGTTTTCATTTACGAGGAAATAATGTTAACTAAGCCCAAACTAAAAAAAAACAGGTTTGTCATATCAGTCGGATTCCCGAGTTTTTACTGGTTTTCTACCTTTGTTGCCTTCCTCACCTGAGGTTAGGCTATAATCCTGCTCGGAAAATGAACTGCTTTCAGAAACGTCGTAGACCCACCTTCATGTATGCCTATCGACTCAGAATCGAAAACTGAACAACCCAAGTAACATTTTTGAACCAACTAGCCACCACCAAGTTTTATTAAGGTTTTATTGTATCATCTTGATTGCTTAATAGTTTTATTTGGGCATTCATCGCAACCAACAAGCAAGAGCTAATTAAAAGGTTCTAACAGGGTTTTATGCCTCGGACATAAAACCGGGTGGAAATAAAAACCGACTGGCTTTCAATAAGGTTTTATGAAAGTTTTAATAGAGGCTTGAAAACCAGATGGCAATACTATGCCAAACGGTTTTATCGCATGCTTGCAAAACCTAGGGTGTTGTAGCTGTCAAGTGCCATTAGGCAAACCATAAGCTCCTTAAAGAGCATTTATCGTGGCCAAATAGCAGTGCATAAATATGGTGCTAAACGCGTGCTCTGATTGAATATGATTGACCGCCATCTTGATTGAAAAAAATAGAAAACTGAAAAATTTTATTTGAATTTGATGAAAACACACATTTATGCTGAATTTTTGGTATAATTAATAAAGCGATAGATGTTTAAAAATATTTGGAATTTTTTTTTCAAAGAATTGCAATAAAATATTTTTTAACAGTAAACACTATGATAACAAATTATAGATTTTTTCGGCTCTATCTCCCCTACATTTTTCAATAAAATTTCAACCGCAGCTGAATTTGGGCCATCAATTGTGAGAAATAAGCTTTCAAATTATTTGGATTACCTCTAATATCCTTTTGGGTTTTAAGTGGGGTTTATCAAGGCTCTATGGAGTTTATTACGACTAAGGGTTTTTTTTTATTACGCCCATTTAAAATGGTAGTCTTGATTTAAAAAAATTTCAAAATATTTTTTTCGAAAGGATCGGAAAATTTCACGAATGTTTCATGTATTAACATTGAAAATCGGACCATTAGTTGCTGAGATATGGTCACTAGAAAATGGTGGGTTATTTTGGTGAGATTAAGAAAACTTCAATTTTCGTGTTTCTTTTTCTTAAATCGGCTCTATCTCAGCAACCCGAGGTCCAATCTTCAATGTCTCTTAGACAATTTTATATCAAATTTTCTAAACTTCTCAAAAAAAATATTTTTAGAAATGGTCACTATTTTTAAAAATTGAAAAACTGCAAATATTTCGCTAAAATCAAACATTTGGTGGCTATATCTTGAAAACGGAGCCCTTTATCAAAAAATCTGTCAAGTACTTTTTGATTGCAAATTCAATTTTGCATTTAAAAACGTTTCTTAATCCACCCTTAGGTGGTTGGTGCCTTCCTCTCATTCAAAGGGTAATGCTATCCAAAATAGACACGCTCGTGGGGAGGTCTTTAAATTACCTATCCAAAGATAGGTCGCATGATATATTTGGAATACGTTTTCATCTAAATATCTGAGAACTAGCCTCCAAAAAGTGTATAAATGACTCTTAAGTGCTTATAACATTTGATAGGGTTGTCAGATCTTCAATGTTTTGGACGCGTTGGAAAGGTCTTTTGATTACCTGTTCAACGACGGGTTGCATGATAGATTCGGACAACGTTTTCATCGTGATATCTGAGATCCGGCTTCCAAAAAGTCATAAATAAAACTTAATTGCTAATAACTTTTGATAGGGTTGTCAGATCTTCAATGTATTCGCGTTGGAAAGGTCTTTTAAATACCTTTCTAAAAATGTATAACATGCTGGGGTTTCTTACAAAAACCACCCTTTTTACAATCTTCCGGACTTTAGTCAAAATCGTTTTTTTAGCATAACTTTTGAAGTACTTTACTAAACTTCATGCAGGCCAAGGGTGCATGATACTGATGATACTCGTCGGTTGATACACCTAGGCGAGGAACATCCCGGAAAGAGCCCAACTACATCCGTAGTGCTGTTTGGACAAAACAGCATGGCTCTGGTTCCTTGCAAGTGTCCTATTTTCTTACCTCCACGTTGGCTTGGTTTAGTCATCATGATGACAAGGTGTAACCTAGCTGGTGGCCTGTGGAAACGACTCGTAAACCTTTGACCAGCGAGGGTCAGAGTAGAGACGGCTAGAAGAAAGGGGCGCGTCAATGTGCAGGGTTGTTACGGACGGCGCGGATCGCGCGGATCGCGCGGATGGCGCGTTTCGCGCGGATAGCGCGGATCTGGCGCGGATTTGCTGGCTTATTTTGCTCAGGCGCGGATTTCGCGCGGATGGCAATTTTGATAAATAAATTAATTGAAAGAGATAGAATTACTTTCAAGTTATTAAGAAAAATATTATCAGCAATCACGATAATTTGTTTTTTCCTTTGAGTGCAAGAATTTCATAATTTTTATTACTTGAATTTTCTTCTGAAAATGTTTGTTTGTATTTTTTTAGTACGAAATGTCAAAAAATGAAGATGAAGATTGTGTAGAGTATATTTTTTATATGTTTCTTGTCATTTCTTAACCGGCTGAATATTTAATTTATTTTGAGTTTTGAGTGATGATTTTTAACCTTATTTATTTTTAATTTTATACTGGATTTATTAAATTTTTTATTTTCTAAATCAAATATTACAAGCTTTTCCCGAAGATATAGACATTAGAATGTGTCACAAAAACTATTATTGGGGCTTGTTCTGGTGGGCGCCAAATATGAGCTTGATTGGACGTAACAGAAGCTGGCCTCCACTTTCGAGTTTTGGAATGGAATTTAATCGGTAGAAAATTTTTTTTTTTCTTAATTTAAACATTCTTGGCGAAAATAATAAGATCAGAACATTCCAAATTCAAAGCTACAGAAATTCAAAAATTCGAAAAAAAATTGATTTAATAGTTTTTATTATGACAAATAAAAAACAATACATATTATTATTTTTTCGAAACTTCTAAAATCGTAATTAAAAAAATCTGAAATTTCGAAATTAAAAATTTTAGCAATCTTAAATTCAAAATACCAAAAATTTTGGTAATCGAAAATTTGAAGATTAAAAAAAAACAAAATTAAAAAGTCCAAATTTAAAAACTTAAAAATATCCAATTCCCAACAAAAAAAAATTCTCAAACCTGAAATAATTTTAGTATTCTTAAGCTTATAAATTCTTAAATTCTTGAATTCTTAAATTCTTAAATTCTTAAATTCTTAAATTCTTAAATTCTTAAATTCTTAAATTCTTAAATTCTTAAATTCTTAAATTCTTAAATTCTTAAATTCTTAAATTCTTAAATTCTTGAATTCCACAATTTTTGAAGTAAAATTAGCCGGCAAATCCTTACATAAAGTAAGAGATTTTGAAATTATGAGGAGACATTATTATAAATATCGGAAATTAAATTTCTTTCGGAGTGAAATTTTAGCGAGGATTTTGGATTACAAACTGTATAAAAATTCGTAGATTTTGAATAATTAGACTTCCGAAATTAAAAATTTTATCATTTTATAATTTTAGATTTTAATTTAATATTGAGGTTATATTTTTGTATTTAAATTTTTAGGTTTTTAAATATTGTATTTTCTATTTTGAAGATTTTTTTCATGACCCTTGCCTTGACCGTCTCTTGAGGATTTTTTTTAATGGATTTATTGCTTTCATTCTTTTGGAGCCTTTAAACATAAAACGGGTTTTTTTAATGAAATACTTTCTGAATTAGTTTTTCTTCATTAAAAAATAAAATTTCTTAAATGTTGGTCGCGATATTTTTTTTTATATGGCGTGGATTTCGCGCGGTTTCGGATTTTAGGTCGGCGCGGATTTGGCGCGGATTTTTTTTCGACTCTCCCGTAACAACCCTGAATGTGGGAAAGGGAAGTAATTTGTGATTGTAGACGGTATTGTTTTGATTCGCAGTATGTTGAGTCAACTGCTGTGGATGTACCTGAGCATCGCAGAACGGGGTTTCTCTTCTTTCCATTTCAGCTAACAGCAATCTTCTGTTTATTTTGTTTCACTGATTTTCTAAAACGGCTTCTGCTTACTATCCTCCGTTTGATTTCGATTTTACTTATTTGATTCTCTTATTTCTCAACGCTTTTCCACTCTATGTTACCAATTGATGCTGCTGTAACAAACTGTCTGCTTTCCCTTAATTTGGCAGCGATGTCAATTTTGTTTATCATGTGCCTTTTCTTTATTTATCTATTTGAATAATTTCTCATCTTCCCTGTAAATTGCCCTCAATACAATCTAAGCTTGTTTGTTACCTCTATTTATTAACTATTGTTAATTTCTTTATCTACTTCATAAATTACTATCTTTCTTTAACTTTTGATTCTTTACATAGTATATTTTCTTCACTGTCCATTGTTTTGAAACTTCACCTATTTCTTAAGCAAGGTTGGAGCCCTTACTCAATTTATGGAATGATTAAAGGATTAACACAAACATTACTATTGTACTTTTGGTAAACTTTTATAACATGCTTAGGACCAAAATTGTAACAAAACACCGCGACAAAAGAAATAGCAACAGATAAACACGACTTAACATTAGGGAATATTTCAGGAGAAAACAATACACAGTAAATAAAACAATAACAACTAGTTTTTGAATTCAAACTAAAAATAAAACAGTTTTTGCTTTAATGAAAATTGATAGGCACACTTTGAATGGTTAGGCGCTTATACTTACATCAAACCCTACGTAATGTACCACCCCCGGCCGAGTTAAAATGCGTAACCGGAAAAGAAGGTGTGCATGCCTGGCACGAACACTCAAAGCGTGTTCTAGCGTGCTGCTCGTACTGACTCAGAGCAAGGGTGAGATGTAGGTGTAAGGGCAGTGCGTGTTCGTCGGGAACCTGGTGCATAAGATCGGTCAAGGCCCGTTCTTACACTGAAAATTGCGAATTGCGAAGTACTTTACTAAACTTCATAATTTTCAATAGGGACTTATGAGACCCCAAGACGAATCGAATGAGACCAAAACGGTCCAAATCGGTTAAGCCAGTGCTGAGATAATCGAGTGCATATTTTTTGGTGCACAGACCCACATCCCTACACACACACACACACACAGACATTTGCTCAGAATTCGATTCTGAGTCGATAGGTATACATGAAGGTAGGTCTAGGAGGTCTAATTGAGAAGTTCAGTTTTCGAGTGATTTTATAGCCTTTCCTCAGTAAGGTGAGGAAGGCAAAAATAATGTCAAACTTGTTTTTGCATGAAACTTCGATTTTTTCCAAAAATCACTGTTTTTATCAAAATTCATAACTTGGCGGCAGATTTTTTGACCATGTTTCTCTATGCCTCAAAAGTTGCGGATTTTTGTCCCCTAAAACATATCAAAAAATCTCGAAAATAAAAAAAAATACGTATTTTGGGAAATTGAGTTTTAGTAAAAAAAAATTGATAAAAAAAATCTACAATTTTTTCCGTGTACCTATTTTTTTACAAAAGTCCTCAACAATACCTACAACTTTGCCGAAGACACCAAATTGATCAGAAAATTCACTCAAAAGTTACAGCTGTTTGAATATTTACATACCATTTTTGTATGGACAGCAGCCAAAATTGTATGGAGACTTGTATGGGTGAACCAATGACGCAAAATAGCTTATTTGGTCATAGGGAAGGCTCCCACAAAGTTAAAGTCGAATCAACAAATACAAAAAATAAAAATGGTCGAAATCGGCCGATTTCGTAGAGAGTTGCTCAAATGTTAATAAATGACAAGAAGAGTGCTAGGCGTCATCTAACCTAAGGCACTCTCCAGGATCCCTTCGAAATATTGGCTGCGCTAGGGTCTGATTAGATAAGATTAGATTAGAAAGACTGTTTTATTCAATTCTGAAAGTAATTCTTTCAAAACACCATCAAAATAAAACTAACAATTCAAAGTGTATTAAAAATTCCGAATATACGAATATATTTATAGATAGATATCATAGCTTTGGTTAACGAAGAATAAAAAAAATTCCAGGAATGGTGCACGTCCAACTCGTTGCCCGAACGTCCTCCGTACTAGCGCAAAAACTTGAGATAGATCATGCCAATCAGAATAATAACCTCCATCACAATAATCATTATCAGAATCATTTTATTATACAGCACGTTCCGGTGCATCGCCCTCATTATCGAGCTCGACTTGGACAGTCCGTCGTTTGCATTTTCCAGCCGCCGCTGGCTCCGGAGCAGCGATTCCCGCTGGACTTCCAGCTCGCTTATGACCTACGGCGATAGAGGGGGTTCAAATCAACTTGGAATTTGAATACGCTGGGGGCAATCACTCACTTCATGGCCAGTCTGTTCGGTTTCGATTGCGATCTGGTTCGAGCGGGCCAAACTGGCCGATGTTCGCTCCAGGATTTGGCGGCCCTGCAGAACCTGTTGCCGGTTGTGGTCGTCCCAGTTGAAATCGCCCATTTTTGGTTGTTGCTGTAACAAAGTTGGCAAATGGATTCAGTTTTGATTTTCAGTTAAATAAATAAATTTAATTACGCTGTTCACAAAGGGTTCTTCGGGAGAAGGGCGAATCATAAATAAACAAAAACAACAACAAAAAATGACAGAAGGACTGACATCTGACAAAAATCTGCAGGTTTTATGTTTGTACAAAAGGCCTAAAATTAAATATTAAATTTTATTTTGTATACACAATTTCTAAAATCTTATTAATTTATCAACAATCAAATTGTTCGCTCTAAAGTTCTCTTTTACGAGATTCCTACTCGAAACTAGATTCCTACCCGAACCTCTTTTGATACCTAAAGGAGGTATTAGACTATGGCAAACAAACAAACAAACTCGCACTTTTTTGGGTTTGACAGGTTTGACTGCCCATATTCGCATAAATGTCTTCGTTTGTTGCACGGAGAATCAGCATTACACTTTTTGCAGTTCGATTTTACACCACCGACTAGTTTCAACCCTCGAACTGAAAAAGATGTAAAATGCGAACTGCAAAAAGTGTAAAAGTTACATCTTTTCCAGTTCAGGGGTCCGAACTGCAAAAGATGTAACTTTTGGACTTAGAAAATTTAAGAAGAATCGGCAGAATCATTTCACCCGCTGTCAAATCGGGACTTAGTGAAGGTCACAAGAATATCGAGGCGCTTGGGAAGAAGAGTGACAGTTTCGGCGGCGGCGGCTGTTCAATCTTTTCGCGGCTGGGCGAGAAGAGCAACCGAAAAGAGAAAGCAGAGTGACGAAGCGCCCGCCGGGATACTGAAGAAGTCCCCGGTAAGTGTTGATGATTTGGTCAAAAATCATGCTGCCTCACTAACGTTTAAACTTTTTCAGCAACAACCCACCCGCCGACTCCTCCCAAATCCAGAACGTCATTCCGGTGAAGAAGATCCCTGCCAAGGTGGTCAGGGCAGGTGACGAACAGACGCTCTCCTCGCGACGGCGCAGCTTTGACCACATGAACTCGGACGGTAAGGCGGCCAAATCCGTATCCTTCTCGAAGGAGGACGAAGTGCTCGAAATCGAATCCCGTCCCAAGGATTCATTAGCTCCCAGGCCCGGATGCGCTTCCATGATCGGGAACTCCCGGTTCGGGCACGCCTAGGTGGCGGTGGCGCTCTTATCCCAGCCAGGAAACATCGACCGCCCTTCCCAAAATAAACAGCCAACGGAGGTGTTGAACTCCGGGTCCTCATCAAGAACAACTGATGGCTTCCTCTTGCTCCCCCAACCTGTTGTGGCAACTAATATGCTTCAACAATCAACTCGGAAAATCCGTTGTTCCCGATCCGGGGAAAAGAAGGTCCGACTTCGCGAGCAGAGCCCTTATAGTTCGTTGACACGATCCTCGGCCGATGTTCCTGAAGACCGGATTTTCTACTGAAGGTCAACCCGAAAGCCGTTCCAAGTCTTATCAACATCATCGACTTAGTGCTCCAAAAAACGATCGATCCGGATTGAAAATCTGGAGAAATTTGGACGGGAAAGAGTTGTTGCCTGTATCGCTGAGTTTCCGTGACATCCGTCAGGGTTGTGGATCCGGATGGGCATTGCCGTGGCTTCTGCCTGCAACAAAAATTACGCCATGACCTGGGAGCGGAGTGTGTCAACTAGAATTTCAGCAAAAATATCAATTTATCTATTGTGAAATGGTTAAAATAATTGTAAACAATTTAGAATATAATAAAAAAATATTTGATGCGCCAGTTTTTATTTCAAATTAATAATCAATAAATAAAAATCCGAAACAAAATGAAAATACGCCCGCATGTATGCAATTTTCCAACCGGTGAAACGGGTGAAACGTTTCAATTTCAATTTTACACGAAATCCAGTTCGACCCCTGTTACAAGAAAGTATGTAATCGTACCTGAACTGAATTTCGTGTAATGCCGATCCTCCGTGTGTATTTCTTTAAGCTGCACTAATAATATTTACCACTTTGTTCCAAAAAACTGATTTTTAACCGCAAGTTTGCTTGTCCCAGCTGAAATATGTTCAAATATGAGTCCCATCGTGAAAATGTTCACAAATGTGTCGCACCTGTTAACAGCGATGGAATAATCATCATCAAAAGAAATTTTTTGAACGTTCATCAAGAGAAAAAAAATCCGGATGGAGCACGAAAGATCGATAAAAGAAATCGAAAAAAAAATCATCACCTTCATTATTCGGCGGAATATCTTTTTCCCTACTACACTTGCAAGTGTAACGTCTCAAGTCGAAAAATGGCCTGTCACATTGTGGTTGGTCACTTTTTCGTTTGACACTTTTTTAGTTAGTACCTCGTTGGTTGGTCAAAGTCAAACTAAAAAGTGACGAACTGTCACTTTTTACACGGTGTTCACGCACACTATCAAAACAAACATTTAATAGTGTGTGTGAACTCTATGTAAAAGGGGTGTCAAACGTGACCCCGTTCGTTTGACAACAGTTGGTGTCAAACCATCGTGGTTTGAGAGTAGATGGGCAATGAGTGTAAACAAAGTACAGACATGAAAATTAACAAAAAAAATCATCAGCAGATTGATTTTCTTGGTGAATTTCGGGAGTGATTTTTTTACGATTATTCCATCCCTGCTTAGGAATATTATGTTCTGAACTTACCAATTTGACTAGGGACCAGCCATAAACCACGTGGACACTTTTTTTTGTATGGACAATTGTCCACGAATGGAGAGTTCAAAAAAAGTGTCCACGTGGTTTATGGATTGTCCCCTAGGTAATGCGCTAAATTTTCGATGGATTACCATAACCCTGGCCTCGTACACTGTTTTCATTGATTAAAATTGTTCGCAAGTCTCACAACAGTTGAATTTGAACATTTTAACATTTTTATTTTCCACAATTTTCAACCAATTAACCTAGCATGAGAATCATTTTTTTAAATTTCTAAGCCCGTTTTCTTATTTTGCTGAAAATGCATATGGGACATTTATGCGAACATGGGCAGTGCAGGCAAACAAACAAAGCAGGCAACTGCCAAACTGTCAAAAAGTTTGTTTGTTTGTGAGCTTGTTTGTTTTTTTTATCATATTCTTATTAATTTCCAATCCACCCCGTAATTCGAACTGACGACTTTTGGATTGTTTAAACTTCGACATTTGCCCAATTACGCAGTGTTGGTAAAAATCCAGATTTTTAAAGCTATTTTTTCATATGTTTATAGGAATGTAAAAAAAGAAAACCTTTTTGGTAAAATAAATTTAAATTAGTTTTCTAGCACGTAGTCCTACGTCAAAACTCCCCGCTACAAACAAACTTGAATCAACCTGGCACCACTGCTCCCGAAAAAGCTGTCATCGCGAAACATCAAACAAAACGCCTGTCACGCGGCAACAAGCAGTGAAGCAGTGGTTCCATCTCGCTCGCACCCACACTGCGCTCCCCATGATCGTAGTGACGGAACGCGTTGCGCTCGCTGATTAGTTTCTTTTCCTCATTTTGCCCCAGTGAGTCAAGTTTTATTTTAATTTCTAGTTTAACATTTAGTTGCTTCGGTTATTTGGGGCGTCAAATGTCCTAAATAAGTGTTCTAAGTGTTTAGTTATCTTCAAATTATCATTTTCAACCGCAAGTAAGTCGAAAAAGGCGCGTTGTTTACATTTTTACCCCATTTATTTTCGAAACCCCATCCCAAAACGACGACGCAACAAGTAGATCAGAGGAGGCCTCGGGCTGAGTTGGAAATCGCCATTTTTGCTGCTTCAAAAAGGTGGGGGGCCGTCGTCGTGCTGGCCTACTACGGCGTTTAGACTTCACGCTGAACGCAATGCGGGTTGTGGCGCTCCGGGGGTGTGGCGGTTTCTGGCTTTCTTTTTTTCTGATGGACAGAATTCTGAATGCATTCTGTTGATGAAGGAGGATAAGCTTATCGGGATTGCACTTGAGGCGTAAAATAGCGAGGGCCTGAAAAAAGGTACTTATGCCGTAGACATAACCGGAATGACAAAGAGCTACGTAATTTATAGATATTTAGTAAATGTCCTCATGATGAGGGTGAGTTTGGTTTGATGGGTCCTGAGTATTCGGAAGTACTTCCGGTCAGCCCCAGTCTGAAAATAAGCAAATCGACAGTGAAAGTGATACAACTGAATTGCGACGAGTTGGGAAGGTTTTCGGGGTTACGAAACTTCAAATTCTTCACATTTTACCCTGTCAAGAAAATCCCAGTGACCATCGTGCTTTAGAGATATCGCGACCGTTCGGTTTTCGACCTGTAGAGACATCTGGCGGACGTCAAAGTTAAGCCTCGAGAGATAAAGGTGCTATTGAGATCCGCAACGGTAACAAGTACCTACACTTTGTACCTCCTGTACTTCGATCGTGGACGGATTATTTGTGACGTGACGATTCAAAGGCTCCAGAAACAGCAATGTCCCACCCCGCGGTGCTTCCAGTGCGGCGAGACCCACTTCCCCGTAAGGTGCAGCTGGGAGGAAAGCGCGCGTCAAGTGCGCCAACTGTGGTGAAAAGCAGACAGCAAATTTCGGTGGCTCTACCGCACGAAAAATAAAATAAAATGTAGATCTTAAATTATAGTAACTCCATCACAAATATGAATTGAATTGAACAAGTTAGTGATAGCTTAAGTTTTGAATTTTCGTCTCCTCTTGCAGACTCTCCGCCCCCAAGAATGTCCAGAAAGAAGTCGGAAAAATTTCGCCTTAGCGTGACCAAACATGGCGAGGAGGACGTCGAGATGGAGTTCATCCCCCAGGCTGGCGACGGAGACGGCGGAGCGCTCGAGGGCGAAACGTTGGCCGAGCAAAACTCCGAACCCCATCTGGTGGAGACCGACGACGGGCGGTTGATCATCAACATGACGCCGGGCCTCACGTGCACCGTGTGCCAGAAGGCCTTCGCCACGGCCAACGGCTTGGCTCGGCACAAGAAGGATGTCTGCGACGCGCAATCCGGTCCACCCGAAGAGGACGTGTTGGATTTAGAGCGGAAAGCGGCCACCCGGGCCAAGCCCGGCGAGGAGTTCTTCAAGTACTGCGATCCGAACCCGGAGAACCCGTGCTACTGCTGCGGAGAGGACATTTCCACCGCCCACACTGGCCACATCCGGTGCAAGCTCTGCCCAAAGTCGTTCAAGGCGTACGAGTACATGGAGCGCCATCTGGCGTCGGTTCACGCCGAGGACGACACGTTCGCGTGTCCGCAGTGCAACTCCAAGTGCTCGTCGGCCAAGGTCCTGAACGAACATCTGCTGACCCACAGCGAGGGCAAGCCGTTTTCGTGCTTGCGCTGCAGCAAGGACTTTACCCGGAAGTACCACTTGGAGCGCCACTTGAACCATTCAAACTGCGGCGACAATCCGAAACATATGCAACCGTGCGAAGTGTGCGGCAAGGAGTTTGCCCGGCTCGACAATCTGAGGGAGCATTTGCGGTTCCACATGGGCCAGGCCAACCGGAAGCGCGACTACCAGTGTCCGTACTGTCCCAAGTCGTTCTACGGGTCATCGCTGTTGAAGTGAGTAGCCCGAAATCAGTTTCAGAGATTTTTTTTTACTGATATCACTAATCTTTTCAGCATCCACATCCGTACTCACACTGGAGAGAAGCCGTTTCCGTGTGACTTGTGTACGAAGTCGTTCCCGTCAACGGGAGCGTTGAGGAAGCACCGCAGAAGCCACACCGGCGAGCGTCCCTATCGTTGCGATCAGGTATGAAGCAACATGAACTAGATAAGTTGTAGCATTATTGTTCTTAAATTGTCTTTCTTCTAGTGCTCGGCTACGTTTGCGGCTCGGGAAACGCTGAACAGACATCGCAAAACTCACACTGGTAAGTTGCGAGGAGGAATCGGGGTCTCAACTTGGAATTTTGACAAAGAACTTGGTCCTAAGAGCTCTATTTCTGATGCGATTTCAATCCATAAAAACGATAATGATGCATTGTTGGTACCTACTTGAATTTTACGTTCCAGTTAGGGAAAGGGTCTGCAACGCAACATGCTAGACTAAGTCACAAAACAATATTCAGTAAATACCAGTCATGCCTTCATTCAAGACAGTGCAAGTGACAGGATGTTTTGGTATCGTATGGGGAAAGAAGAGTTTGAATATTCGATTCACATTTCGTTAGCATTTTTCACATTTTTGCCTTCCTCGCCTTACTGAGGGAAGGCACTCGAATCACTCGAAAAAATAACTTTTTAGTTAGACCTCCTAGACCTATTTTCATTTGAACATATCGACTCAGAATCACCAGCTGAGCAAATGTCTGTGTGTTTGGCTGTATGTAGACATGTGTACCGAATCAATGTCACTGGAGTATCTCATCGCTGGCTGAACTGATTTTGACCGTATTGGCCCCATTTGATTCGACTTGGTGTACCATAAGTCCCCTTTGAAATTTATAAGATTTAGTCAAGCACATCAAAAGTTATGCTTCAAAAACTGCTGCATAAAATTTTTCATAATTTGCATAAAAGGGTGGTTTTGCAGAGAAAACCTGCCATATTATATATTTTCAGAAAGGTTCTGAAATGACCTTTCTTGTGGATTAAGAATATTTCAGATCTGACTTGCCGATCTAAAATTACAAGCAGTTTAAAAAAATGGTCTGAATCGACATAACCTCAAAAAAATCTAACCATCCACATTAACGACCCCGGGTCTCTTGTGGTCTCTGTTGCAAGTTTCTGCTCGAACCTAGGAGTCCGAAGGCTTGAATGGGGAGAGCACCCAAACCTCTTTCTACTCCAAGGAACCTTCCACCCCAGTGTTTGAACTGACGACCTTTGGATTGCGAGTCCAACCGCCGCCAGCGATTCCACCGGAGTAGGCTTGGTTTGGTGCGTTGTTTGTACTTATGGCATGGAGACGACTCTTTCACCTGGAATGACTTAACGGTCTAACAACCAAGGCCGGGACCGACATTTTACTTCCTCATTCGATGGACGACATAACCTCAATCTACTTCCAATTAGGTTTTACAGCGTGACGTCACGAGCGCACACACACACACATTTTCAATGGAACACACGTGCAAAAAAAAATGTAAACAGTGCAACCAAGCTGTCAAATTTCTAAACTCCAAATCGAGTCGGCGTAAAACCTTATTAGATTTTACGCCGACTCGATTTGGAGGTTAGAAAAGAGTGCACTGTTTACATGGACTTAGCACAGTTCGATGCGGTCGTCGATTTTGTTCGGGGAAATTCGTCGACAATCGACGAAGACCATGTAAACAGTGCATACGAGCTGTCAAATGACGTCACGCTGTAAAACCTGATAAGTTTTGCCTTTCTTACTAAAGAAAGGTATAGGTTTTACTTTATGGCTGGACGTCATTTTCATCTTCGTAAATATTACGATTCAGCATGAATTTTCATCGGAAAAATCGTCAAAAAATCACACTGCATCGATTTTCGACGCCTCGTCGCCAAGTCTACAAGTTGTTAAGTTGAGCTTCGAATACTGGCGCGGAAATATTTTGGCGCATATATTTTGTGGCTCGACTTATACTCGTTTTGTAGTAGCTTATCTACCGATGTTTCCTACAACATGTAAGATATCGTAGCTTTTCGGTTTCTTTTGCCCTGTCCGTTTTTTTATAACTGTCCAATGTTTATACAAAAACTTTTGTGACTTAGGACATTCATCCCGCTACAAGCAATTTGTTTCTCGTGTGCTCCCAAAATCGCCTTTTGCTTCATTTTGTCGTGATTTCGTAAGTTTATTTAACAGAGTTCATTGGATTCTAATAGGAGCTTTCTAAGCTTTTCATCGTTTATATCGTTTTCAAAGTTTTCAATGCCGCGGTGTGCGTTGTCAGTGACGCATGAGAAGCTTGCTATGCTCGCGTTTGTCATAAACTCTTGTTTGATTAAGAATATGAACGATTACAAATATTCTTTTGGTGAAAATTGCGTTTTTTATTTCTTTTGGAAAGCATATCATTTATAATACTTTGCTTTCATCATTAGACTTTCTTTTGTACTGACGTTATAAATAAACAAAGTCGTTGTTATGAATTTAAAGAAGAAGTTCTACTATTGTTATATTCTTTAGTAAGAAAGGCTCTATCTCACCCCAGGTGGGATTAAATCGGGTTTTTTTCATTTGTTTTTAAAATTCGATTGTACAGGGTGATTCAGTACAATATATGAAAATGACAGTTTATGATCGACGAATAGGGTAGTCAGCGTTCACCTCTCAGAGAGAGCAGACGCATTCTACAGTCTTTAGAAAAAAGTGCGTTCCAAAAGACTGTAATCGGCTTGGTTTTTGCTGTCCCGTACCTACGGGCTAAGTTTATTGCAAAAGCACCGACCTGCTACATCTAGCAAGATGAGCTCGACAATACGCCGCGTAAACACGTTCAAAATCGACTTCGCTAGTCTTCCGAAAAAAACCGCGTTTTGAAGAAATCCATCACTTCGTCAAGACGACCTTGGGCATTCCCAAAGAAAAGATCGAACGTCTCCAAGTCAACCACTACTTTTGGTGTGTGTTTGTGAAGTGTGTGGACCTCGCCACAGCCCAGCAAACTGTCCTGCAGCACAACAACAAGCACGCGTTCGAGATTGATGGGAAGAAGTACACCATCAAAATCCAGATGGAAGATGGGGCCGTTGACGTCCGCCTACACGACCTACCCGAAGAGATCACCAACGATCAGGTCAAAAAATTCATGTCTGCGTATGGCGAGATCCTGTCCGTGCGCGAGCTGGTGTGGGAGGAGAAATATGAGCTCGCAGGACTCAAGACGGGCGTTCGCGAGGTGAAGATGATCTTGAAGCACCAAATCAAGTCATTCATCTCGATCGAGGGCCAACACACATACGTCACCTACATCGGGCAACAGACCACCTGTCGTCACTGCGGCGAATACAGTCACAGTGGCATCCCCTGTACGCAGAACAAGAAGCTGTTGTTGCAGAAAGTGAGCGTCAACGAGCGCCTCAAAGATGCCAAGAAACCAACCGGCAAGTCGTCCTACGCTGATGCCCTCATGACCAAACCTTCACCCCGTTTCGTGCCGGCAGTTCTCGTTGAGGACAACACCGGCATGGACTGTGATGGCGACAACACACACACCGATGCAGAGAACTTCGAGATGACCACCGAAGGGGATGATAGCAGTGGCGGAGGCAGCGGTTTTGCTGCGAAGCCCGGGATCATCATTCAAGACGGCGGGAGCAGCGGCGGCGGCAGCGGCCTCGCTGATATGCTCCAGAAGACGACACCGATCCTGCAGGAGACCATAATCCGCGACGGCGACCAACTATGCGTGTTCAAGACACCACTCACACTTCCACAAGACGGTGACGGCGCAGAGGAATCCGATGGATCTTCTACGTCATCTGCATCGGGTAAGCGTCCGAGAGGCCGTCCCCCGAAGAAACCAAAGACCAGCACGTAAACACCAACACACCCCTAATTTCCCTTAACACAATGGATTATCAAAGCTTTAATATTGGTACACTTAACATCAACACTATCTCCAATCAAAACAAAATTAACGCCCTACACAACTTCACACGCACACACGATCTCGACATACTCTTCCTGCAAGAAGTGTACAGCGACGAGCTTATTATCCCTGGGTACACAGTCATAAGCAATGTTGATCACAATCGGAGGGGCACAGCAGTGGCTCTCAAACACCACATCAAGTACACGAACGTTGAAAAGAGCGTGGACTCCAGAGTAATCGCCCTACGCCTGCAAGGGTCGGTTACACTGGTGAATGTGTACGCGCCCTCTGGAAGCCAACAACGTACACACAGGGAGACCTTCTTTAACACCACACTAGCTCACTTCTTGCGACACCAAACCAACTACACTATCTTAGCCGGGGACTTTAACTCGGTGATCAACGCAAGAGACGCTACGGGAGAGGGAAACCACAGCCTTGCTCTCAAAAACACTGTCCAACAGACTCGACTGAAGGATGTATGGGAAGCACTACATGGGACTCGGGTCGAACACACTTACATAACACACAACTCGGCCTCTCGCATTGATCGTGTGTACGTGAGCTCGAACCTGCGGGATCAGCTGCGTACAGCCTACCTGAGTGCCTGCTCATTCACAAACCACATGTCGCTGACAACCCGCCTGTGCTTACCGAACCAAGGTCGAGCGCATGGTATGGGTTTCTGGTCACTCCGGCCGTACGTCTTGACAGACGAAACGATCGAGGAGTTTCAACAAAAATGGAACTATTGGACGCGACAACGCCGTAGCTACAACTCCTGGATGCAGTGGTGGCTGCGCCTCGCGAAACCAAAAATGAAGTCCTTCTTTAGATGGAAGTCTAAGGAGGCGTTTGATGACTTCACTCGAAAACAGCAGCATCTCTACGCGCAGCTTCACCAGGCGTATCGCGCGTACCTGCACAATCCAGACATGCTGACCTCCATCAACCGCATCAAGTCCCAATTGCTTCTACTACAGAAGCAGTTCACTCAGCTGTTTGTGCGTATCAACGATACTCACGTAGCTGGCGAGCCGTTGTCAACCTTCCAGCTTGGAGAGAGAACGAGGAAACGCACGATCATCGAGAGCATGGCGAACGACGCTGGCGCCTCTCTGGAGAGTTCAGATGAGATCCAAGAGCACGTGGTCAACTACTACCGAAACCTGTACGCAGAAGGAGAGACGCGAGCAAATCCCGAATTCGACTGCGCTAGGGTGGTTCCACCAGACAGCATCTCTAATCATGCCTGCATGGAGGAAATCACAACAGCGGAAATTTACGAGGCGATCAAATCCAGCTCATCGAAGAAGTCCCCAGGGTCCGACGGTCTTCCCAAAGAGTTCTACGTACGCACATTCGACATCATTCACCGAGAGCTGAATCTGCTGCTGAACGAGGCGCTTCGTGGTGACATCCCCGAAGAGTTCGTGAACGGTGTGATCGTCCTGGTGAAGAAAAAACAAGCTGGAAACTCCATCACTGCATACCGCCCTATATCGCTGCTCAACTACGACTACAAGTTGCTGGCCAGAATCCTGAAAGCGAGAGTCGATCGTGTTTTGCGCGAACACGACATAATCAGCCCTGTCCAGAAATGCTCGAACGGAGACAGAAACATCTACCAAGCAACTCTCTCGCTCAAAGACCGCATCGCACAACTACGCAGCCAACGACTCTCTGGGAAGTTGGTATCGTTCGACCTCTCCAGTGCCTTTGACCGTGTTGATAGAGGTTTCCTCTATCACACAATGAACTCGCTTGGTCTCAACCCCGATTTGGTGAATCTGCTAGAGAGGATCGGAGAGCGCTCCACCTCTCGGATTCTCATCAACGGACACCTCTCTGCTGCCTTTCCTATCCAGAGATCGGTTAGACAGGGTGACCCTCTCGCAATGCACTTGTTTGCTATCTACCTGCATCCACTGCTAGCGAGAATGGAGCGTATCTGTGACGGACCTCACGATCTTGTCGTCGCCTACGCCGACGACATCAGCATGATCACCACCAACGCTGACAAAGCTGAGCAGGTTAGGGTCTCTTTCGTGACTTCGAAGGATGCTCCGGTGCGATGCTCAACCTACGGAAGACGACGGCCATCGATGTGGGTCACATAAACGATCGAAACAGACTTGCGCTGCCGTGGATACAATCGAGCGAATCGGTTAAGGTCCTCGGAGTGATCTACCTGAACTCTCTACGCCAGATGATCAACAAGAACTGGGACACCTTGATCACAAAAATGGGACAGCTGATCTGGCTTCACAGGATGCGCAGTTTAACACTGCATCAAAAAGTCACGCTACTGAACGTTTTCATCACATCGAAGATGTGGTATCTCTCCTCGGTACTTGCACCCTACAAAGTTCACATCGCCAAGATTACCTCCATTATGGGCAGCTACCTGTGGCACGGCCACCAGGCAAGAGTGCCAATGCATCAACTGGCGCTCCCCATCGAGGGAGGCGGTCTCAAGCTCCACTTGCCTTACTTCAAATGTCGAGCACTGCTGACCAACAGACACCTACAGGAGAGCAACAGCACACCGTTCTACAAGACCTTCATGCAGCGCATCCAGAACCCTCCGGACCTGCACAGGATACCAACTGACTGCCCATGTCTCAAGGTAGTCTGCCAGGAGATTGCCTACCTGCCTGAACAGCTGATCAACAACGCCACTGCGACGGGTGTTCACACGAACCTCCTTCAGCAAGTGGCAACACCAAAAGTCATGTCGAGCGATCCTACCCTGGACTGGAAGCTGATATGGCGCAACATCAACTCCAAGAAATTAAAATCAGCTGAGAGAAGCTGGTACTTCCTACTGGTGAACAAGAAAACCACTCACGGGGAGCTGCTCCATCGGATGAACATCGTCAACACACCGAACTGCGCACACTGTGGTGCGCAACGAGAAGATCTACAACACAAATTCAGCACTTGTTCCAGAGTGGCCGGTGCGTGGAGAACGCTCCAACGCCACCTTGCAGCGGCGGGGATGAATGGCACCACCAGCTTCAACAGCCTTGCTCAACCAGAACTACGAAGATTACGACGAGATGTGAAACACAAAGTGATGAAACTTTTCATCAATTACATCAACTTTATTAATCAATGTAATAATCAGATTGATGTAGATTCCCTTAATTTTCACTTGGAAAATGAAATCTAGAATTCATCATGTAATTAGCTTTTACAAATGACTGAATAAATATTTTATAAAAAAAATAGGGCTGTGCCGTTTAGTTCAATCCAATCATAACAATGTAAACGGGACCACAAAAGTAAATAATACTAAATATCAATTATAAAAATGTTAAATAAATATGAGGAAGGCATCAACCACCTAAAGGTGGATCAAGTAACGTTTTTAACACTCTAACTCTTAAAAATCTCATGACTTTTGGTAGAATTGACCAATTTTGATGCTTCCGGTAGCAAAAGATCCAGATTTTCTATATTTTGAACTGTCAGATGGGGGGCAAACATGGTCCATTTTTACCGGATATATTCCGGGTTCCGTTGGGGTACCTGGACTCTCCTATTTGTTCGTCACTCTCACAGTTCGTCACTTTTTAGTTTGACTTTGACCAACCAACGGGGTACACTCAACCCCCGGTGGTTGGTAACTTTTTCGTTTGACACTTTTTTAATTTGTACCCCGTTGGTTGGTCAAAGTCAAACTAAAAAGTGACGAACTGTCACTTTTTACACAGCGCTCACGCACACTATCACAACAATCGTTTGGCAGTGTGTGTGAACTCCGTGTAAAAGGGGTGTCAAACTAAAAAGTGACTCCGTTCGTTTGACAACAGTTGGTGTCAAACCATCGGGGTTTGAGTGTATTTGGATTACTTTCCTAAAGTCTTAAAATATGGTAAAAGTATCGAATTGCATAACAAAAATTCGGTAGAATTCAACCGTACGAGCTGTGAATGACTTTGAGATCTCGTGCTATCGCACCTTTTTCTAGGGGAAATATACCCTTTCTAATCAAACACCTATCTTCGTCACATGGAGAGTTTGATGCTCGATTTAAGCTCCAAAAATACTATTTAGGCTATAAACTTACCAGCAACAGCACCGCCTCGAGTAAGCACGCAAATTTATGCCATTTACTGGCCAAAAAGATCAAATTTAATGCACTTTTGATCATAATTTCTATTTTGCGAGACCATTTCTCATCATTTTGGTGGCACACACATCCACACGCAAGATCACAGGTTAACTGCTTAACGAAATCGCCGATTTCAAAGCGCTTAAGATATAAAATTGCTTTCAACTACCGGCAACATGTTCTTTTGACCATTACTTAGTCACTCACTTGAAAAATAATCCCGAAAAATGTAAATAATTAGCAAGCGCCATCAAAAAAACAAACGCGCTAAGTCTTTTGACGTTTCAATTTTGACTACCCATTCCAATCGAAGGCTGAAGGAAACCGAGCGAGGAGCGAAGGCAAATAAAGAACAAAGGGTGGCCACCAACACCACCAACATGCTGGTGCAGCGCCTGTTAGAGTGAGCAAGTGCTGCCAGGAAACTTTCGCTATAAATGCTACTTTTCGTGAGTGTTCGCTTAAAATTTCATCAATTTTGGCAGCACTAAGCAGACCCAAAAGAGCGCTGGAAGAAAAAAAGAACTAAGCTGAAAATAGAAAAATGGGCGTGGCCCAATGCACTCGACTGATTAGAATGCATTTTTGAAATATTTTTTTTAAATGCTTGTAAAAGGAATAGCATTACTTTTAATAAAAGTGAAAATAAACAGAAATGTTTACAAAAAGTTGCTCTACTCGTTGGTGTACTTGGTTTTAGTGAATTTCAAGGAACAATCCAGATTATCCAGCATCATTCAAACACGGCCTAAAATGGGCATATTTCCCCGACTTCTCGAGACAAATCGCAAATGTCTTAATAATCCACAGGCGAAAAACCCCACGAGTGCACAATCTGCCACAAGGGCTTCATCCAGGCTTCCCAGCTACGCTCGCACATGTTCAACCACACGGGCGAGGGCGGCTTCGACTGCGAACAGTGCGGGGCAACGTTTAGCCGCCGAACGCGCCTTACCGAGCATGTCAAGTTCGTGCACAAGCAGGAGCAGATGTTGCCCTGCCCCACCTGCGGGAAGGAGTTTGTGCGCAAGGAGGATCTGCAGCGCCACCAGGACACGCACGCCGAAATTAAGAGTGAGTTTGCGGGGGCTTAAGGATTTGTTTAGAATTCTATTTTTGACTATTTTTAAACAAATTGCAGACTTTGAATGCTCCGAGTGCAGCAAACGGTTCGTGTCCCGGACGGCGCTCAACACGCATCTTAAGGTGCACATCGTTGAGGAGCCGGCAAAGTGTACCATTTGCAACAAAGAGTTTTTGCGCAAGGACTGTCTGACTCGGCACATGAGAAGCAAGCACCGGTGGGTAGCGCACGTCAAGTGCGCCAATTGTTGGGTGATTCGCACCGCCAACGTTCGCGACTAATTTTCGATTTTGCTTGCAGCGACGAGTACTACATGAAGGAAGAAGCGGAAGATACCAAACCGGAACAGATAACTCCGGACGAAGGTGCGGCATCACCGGTCGAGGTCGAGGAAGATCCGCACGTGCTCGAGATCGACGGCGAGGTGTACCAAATTACCCCACTGGAAGAGGTTCACATCGTTCGTATCAACTCGAGCGACGAACGCGCTCCCGGAGCAGCCACCGTCAAAACCGAGGAAAATAAAAAGACCAAAATGCTCGAGGTGGTCGACATTGTTCCGTCGCCGACCAAGGAGATCAAATCGAAGGTTGTGACGGTGAAGCCGGCCAAGAAGAAGGAACCTGCGGAGAAGAAGCCCAAAAGAATTAAAACCAATGAGTTTGTCCTTCCTCTTCCTCCTCCTCCGGCGGTTAAGGAGAAGGTCGTCCCGGCGATGGTGGTACTGCCGGCGCGGACCCTCGTCGTCGCCAAAGAGCCGAAGGAGCGCAAGAAGCGCAAGCCGAACGCCGATTCCGACGGCGGTGACTTCCGCAAGACCAAAATCAAAAAGGAAAAGCAAGACGATTCCGTGCCCATCTTCCTGAGCGACGCTTCGCTCAAACAGAAAATCTCCGAGCTGCTTTGTCTCCTCATCGACGAGGAAATGCTCGAGGAGTTTGGATGGCCCAAGGCCCCCGTCGAGGACGTGCTCAGCAACGTAATCGTTCGCTGTGGCCACAAGCCGGCCCGGGACGAGGAAGATATGGGCGGCGATGTGACCACCCGGATGCGGGAAAACACCAAGATTCTGTTTGCGCTGACGATGGACGACGACAACATCAAGACGCTGCTCAACAATCACACCGTCGACGAGGTCATTATGAACGTGCTGAAGACTAAGTAAGTGTCGGGGGGGTTTTGAAAGGGAAGATTCGCCACAAGTGCAATTATTAAATCCTTCCAAAGGCGGGGACACCGGAAATCAAGTGGCCTTTGTTTACAAGTTAAGGTTTAAAATATTTTGGTGAATTGGTTGTACTAATTATAAGCATAAATATATTTTAATTTGAAACTAGAATCAATATTTTAAAAGTTATTGGCGACGTCCAATCTTTAAAGTGTACGTTCACGTTTAATGATAGAATTTCAGTATATTGTCAATATTATTATGGCACAACACAGTGCAGATCCCCACTAATGATTGTTTTGCTTTTAAAATATATTCAGTTATCTTGTAGAAACAACAGTTTATAATTTGCTCGAAAGAAAAATTCCTGAACTAAAGAAAATAGATGCAGTGGTACTGCTACAGGCATAACCAAAATGACGAAGAACTTTGGAAAAGTATTGACGTAGGACGTCTTACACGACGATATTGGAGTGTCATTCCAAAATACCCGGGCCGCCGGCCCAAAAATAACTTGTGAGATTTCAAACACTTATATCTTCCTTCCCTCAAATCGAATCGGCACGGATTTGGTTCCTTTCGATTCGAAAATTATTCGGCAGATTTCCAATGTTGTCACAATAGGTTTACTATCGAAACAACTCAATGTGTTGAAATGTTTTCATAAAGAAATAACTTGAGTCGGGCTTGGGTTAAAGTAAAGGGTTCTTTATTTGCGACTTGATCGCTTGAGTGTTCGAGACAGAATGACGGAGAAACAGGCCTGTCGATCGCACCTAAACTTTGGCAAAGCTTGCTTCGCTACATTTCAAAACTCAGAGATTTTGCCAGCAAAATGAGCGCTTCCCAAACACGGACGGAAGTGTCAAATATCATTTTGAGGGGAAATCACACAACCACCTCGACTGGTGTCGGTCGCAGGCTTGCCACAAATACAGATTTTTCAGCACAGACCCGAAACACAAACGAGTTTTTTTTACAGTTATAATAAATTTGAGCAGTTTTTGTTAAATTGGCCAAAAAGATAAACATTGTTAGCATCTTTTGGCATGTTCAGTTTTTGGTAAGAATATTATTCTTTAAAGTTATACTCGATTGAGTGTTTGGTATGTGCCAAAAAAATCTGTATTTGTGGCAAGCCTGGTCGGTCGCGAAAGGAGTGGAAGTAGAGGGTCAAAAAACATACAAAATAACGCGTGCCAGTGCCAGGATCATCATTCACGTCTCAGACGTCGGACCGGCCAGTTCAGAGCAGCAGCAGGAGAGCGCAGGTTGCTACTAGGGCAGCTGGTTTACTCTGTACTTACACCCGACAAGAGCCAGAAATTTGAAAATTTGTTAGTAGGACAGGGTGTTTCGTCAGGATTCATCATAGAAGATGATGATGCGACCCAAAATCATAGTGTTTGTTGAAAGGTATAAATATATTATTCTCAAGGCAAGCTGTCGGATGCTGCGGATGAGACATTTCCCGTTTATCGGTTGTTAAATTTTAAATGAAATGGTTTAATCTTAGACAGCCGGCTGTGGAAAGATAGAACCAAAATCATGTGTAATTATGAGAACTTTTCAAAATCCGTACCTACCCTATTAGTGGTCGTAAAAGGTCATTAAAAAACCGGAAAGGATTTAGGTACTTGAAGTTCACATCCGTGTTCGGGAAACGCTTTTGCGGTGACCAATTTGCAATCTTTGCTGCAGGTAAAAGTACTTCCGAAATAGATTCAAAAATTCATGATTTAACTAACAAAATTCGCACTTACTCAAAAACATTACAGACTCAATATTACACTAATAAATTTGCTAACGCTACTAATGCGAAAGATACTTGGAAAAACATTAATGATATTCTTGGACGAAAAATTCATTCCAAACTTCCAACCGAAATGCTTATTACTGATGCTTTTGGAAATAATGAAAAAATAAATAATGCTCAATTAATATCTAATGAATTCAACAATTATTTTTCCTCTATTGGAGAAAAAATGGCAAAAAAAATTCCTTCCTTTCCTAATGACAATGTCAATAAATTCAAAACTTTAAAACGTCCTAATTCTACTTTCTTTCTTACACCCATTAGTCAAACTGAAATCTTTGACATTATCAATTCACTTAAAAATAACACTGCTTGCGGTAATGATCATATTAATGCTTTTACATTAAAAAAAATAAATCATATCATTTCTCCTGTCCTTGCTGAAATTTTTAATTTATGTATTATCCTTGGTGTTTACCCTGACAAACTAAAGTTGCGAAAGTGACCCCAATTCATAAATCTGGTTCCACTTCCTCATTCAACAACTATAGACCTATTTCTGTGCTCTCTGCAATAAACAAAGTTTTCGAAAAATTATTATTCAACCGTTTAACTACCTTTTTAAACAGTAATAATTTTTTCTGCCATCAGCAATATGGATTTAGGGAAAGATCATCAACTTTTAATGCTGTTGTTGATCTTGTTAATAAAATTCAACATGATCTTGATAATCGTGACGACGTGTTGGGACTGTTTTTGGACTTGTCCAAAGCGTTCGATACGGTAGATAGACGTATTTTGTTTGAAAAACTTAAATTTGCAGGTATTCACGGTGTTGCTTTAGACTTATTCAAAAGTTATCTTACAAATCGTTCTCAATTTGTTTGTTTTAATGGAATAAGTAGTTTAATGAATTTAATTGATGTTGGAGTCCCTCAAGGTTCTGTACTTAGTCCTTTGTTTTTTATTATTTATCTTAATGACTTTTCTCGTTTACCTCTTAAAGGGGATCTTAGATTATTTGCCGACGATTCTTCTTTATTTTATAACAGTAGACTAAATTCTGTAAATGATTTAAATTTGAAACATGACCTTTTGATTATTTCTGAATATTTTAGAATAAATAAACTTACATTGAACATTAATAAAACAAATATCATCAATATCAAAAATTCCAGCCTTCCTACTCCTAACCCATTAATTCAAACTAAAATTGAGTTTCCAGATATTGATATTGTATCTGAATTTAAATATTTGGGTATTCTTTTGGACAGCAGGCCTAATTGGTCTTCACATGTTAACTCGTTTTTTTTTTTTTTTTTTTTTTTTTTTTTTTTTGGGAGGGTGATCCAGCCGCACATCGTTGATGTCGAAACCTCTAAACTGGGCCCTCGTCCTGTCACGTCCGTCAGTAGTCTTGTCGTACATTACAACTAGAATCAGATCTGCCAATGAATTAGTACACTTCGACCAAATAAACACTGACGCTGTATGGATCTGACTCTAGAATAAATGCACAGTTACGTGTTATTCATAAGTCCAAAATGTTCAATCATTCATATAAGTCCAAATATTCATTTGCGGATAACTACCTAACTTGAATTGAATACAAGATTTAAAGCAACCTATCCGAAAGCTACTCTTATCTCAAATCCCCGACATTTTAATTATTAACCAAAAACGTTTCTTTTAAAACCTGTCTGGCTTCTTTTAAAAAACAAAAAAAAAATAACAGTTGATATTTTACAAGTCGTGAATTGAAAAAGAGACGACCATTTGTTCGTCAAAATTCCAGTAGATCCTCGATTCGCAACAATGGTCGATACAATCATAATCCGACAACCGTTAGTTCAACAGATCAACGAATTTAGTCCGATATCATTTCACTATTGATTGATCGAGACTCTATGGAAATTTTGACAAATCAGAATGGTTTTTATGCTACTTGAATGAAAATCACCGATTCTGATAGAATTACTAAATTCCTGTTACTAATTTTGTCCCTAAATAACTAAAGGCAAAGAATAAAAGTTGATATTTATAGTTAAAATCCTAAATTCTACAAACACTATTTTTTAAACCCGCATCCTAACCTGACACCCACATTAAGATAGGGAAAATCACATATGTAGCGGTTCATTGTACAAATGTGATATTTCCACTATCAGAGAACCTCCTTGTCTCGATGACAGCTTACCGGCCATCGATTAAGCCCTGAGACTACGCCAAAGTGGGTTCTCGCAGCATGAAGTGGTGTCCATGTGTAAAAATGGAAGCTTCAGCAATATACTGAACACTTCGATTTTAATTCCACATCGAATCAAATCATACTCTTTGCCAAACAAGCATCAAACCTATGACACTCATTATGACAAAGCCCAGGGTGGTCTTCACATGTTAACTTGTTTATTCTAAAACTTAATAAAATAACCGGTATTGTTTTTAAAATAAAGCATAAGCTTCCAAGAAATGTTCTTATTCTGATCTATCATTCTTTATTCAACTCTTTACTGTCTTACTTAACTGCCGTCTGGGGGAATACTTACGATTATCTTCTAAATAAACTTCAAATAGTACAAAACAAATTTCTTAAATCGATTTTCAACCTTCCACTTAGAAGTCATACCGTTGATCTATATACTAAAGAGAAAAACATTATGCCTGTCAGAGGAATTTACATTATTCAAGTTTGTTCTTTTATATATAAAAGTTTATCTAACCAAACTCATACAAATACAAAATTCGAACTTTCTTCTCACCAACATGGTACAAGAAATCATAATCTGCTTAAACGTCCAAATGTTTCCACTTTGTCTGGTGAACGTAGTATAACCTTCAAAGGTGCTAATTACTTCAATTTCTTTTTTAATAAATTTGGCTTATGTTCATCCCTAAGCATTTTCAAAGATCGTTTGAAATTGTATCTAGCTCAACCTGAAATAGTTGAGAAACTTTTTAAATCCATTGACATTTTAAGTTAAACAATATTTTATAACTATTACTTCATGTTTCCTTTATTGTTCCGATACAGTTGTCCATTCTATATTTTCATTTGCCACATTCATCTCGTAGGTTCTTTTTTTCTTTTATTTTCTTTCCAGCCCGTAACAGCCAGTTCCGAACTCCTGTAAAGGTTTCCACCGATGGAGTTCTGTCTTCAGCCGCAGTTCATTATTTACTTTATAATTGTATTTTTTTTAACCGAAAAGAAGCAGGTTTTTATGCCAGCATTCTAGTGGCTTTTCCTGTCCAAGGAAAATTGATCAAATAAACAAACAATCAATCAATCAATTTAACGCTTTTCAGGTACTTCACTTTCCTGCCGGTGTTACGGAAACGATCATTCTGTATGCAATTGGAAACAATTGTTTCGATCCAAATACTATTTTGCCAATGTTCAAATTCTAACAGAATATTGTTGAATAACTTCGAATCCAATTGTGATATTGTCCTTCTGTTAAGAACGGGGACTTGACGAGTACGCAAAATCATTTAAAGTATTAGGAGACCGTTGTGAAATCATTCAAACCCTCTGCAATAAGAACAACCGGGTTGTTGGAGGAAAGTATAGTGCTAGGATTGCTGAACCAAAAATTGTTACAACGCTGTCCTACCAGGTGAGCAATTTTTTGAGCTAAGATCAGGCATAACGGCGACAATTGCAAATCGTGAGCTGTTCACATCATCTGTTGCAGAATCTGATCAATCGCCATCTCGAATCATTGTGAAAAAAAATCTTTAAATGGTACCAAATTAGCCGAAAGAGGCAACGATACAACAACTTACGTGCTTCTTAGATCCCCGGCATAAGAGACCACTGATAGAACCCGATGTGCAGAATACGATCCGGAACGTGATGAAAGTTCAAACGGAGATGGAACCACAGGTGAATTTGCCAAATACTCTCAAGTTCCGAAATTAGACTGAAATCTGGACCCTCTACACTGGTGGAAAGAAAAAGGAAAATGTATCCTGTAATTTCCAAAATGGTCCGCGAATATTTGAGGTTCGACGTTCGCCGAGTGGGTATGCTACCCTGTACTTAGTGCAACGCAGGTGCTTGAATGTTACGTCGGTGTTTGGGAAGTGCGTTTTTTTCTGCTCGATTCGTAGAGAACGCGCTTTTTTGCCAAACTTAAGCAATCTTTAATGGTGTGAATGTGATATAAATCAATTTCACGAGTTAATTCACTTTCCGACAATAATTTATTAAATTGACTATTTACACACTATTTTCCTCTAGTTTTAAACATCTAACGATGTTTGAGTAGCAGTAGTAACATCTACCTTTTTTATATTTGATAGCTAATTCTTACATTTCTCCTCTTTTAAATTACCCAGTAAAGAGCATGGGAACGCTCCTTTCTAAAACTGTTGATACTATTGATTAAATTGTTACAACGATTAGTCCTCGAGTAAGATTCATAATTCTATATCCAAATGGCTTGCTATTGAACGATTGGAAAGGTTGTCTGTGCGCAGTTGCAGTGTGCTACACCGAGTGGCAGTTACTTAGTCTACAGCGACGACAATGATTATTACTTTTTGTTCTGTAATTTAAAAGCTAGTTTCGTAAAAAAAATAATCAAAAAAACCGTACACCTCACATCTACCAGAATTTGAGATCATTTACTTGCATCAGCACTTCACCCCCTTAATTTTGCGGACTCGTCTGCAGCCAGCCCGACCGGATCAGATACTTTTTGACCATCGTTTCCGCCACGGAACTGATGCCGTGGTCCAGCGACGGCCGCCCCAGCAGCACCGTCTTCAGGCTGAGATAGCGCGTCACGGGCAGATTAAGGGAGCTGCACAGCTGAAGCTCGTTTGACGTGAGCAGCTGTCCGCCGGGCTGCTGCTGGTGCTGCAGATGATGATGATGATGTCCCTGATCCGGATGCGACTGGCTGTGCTGCTGATGGTTGTGGTTCGGTGGATGCCTCGCGGCATCCGTTCCCCGTGAGCTATCCGAGAAGTTTCTGCTGCTGAATGAGCCGTCGAAGGAGACCCGGTCGTCGGTGGGGTGCGTGTGCCTTTGGCCGGTGGAACTTGAGCTTCGGGCGTCGCTTTCGCTGAACAGAAAAAAACAAAACAGTCATTAGAATTAACATTGCCAAGTGGAGTAAGTCAAGTCTCACCTTCTTCTTGCTATCTGCGAGCTGGACAACGCCGAGGATCCCTTGCTTGTCTCGCATGAGCCGCCTTTGCTTCGGTTGTCCTGTTAAAATTTGTCTTATACAGCCCGGCATCGATTGACCGTTGGGACCAATTATACATGCAAGCTATTTTTTCGTTCGATTTAGTTTGGTTCAAAGTTTTAAATAAGAGGAGGATAATTTTCAATGTATTTTGATCGAAGATATTTCAACCGGTCGATTCGAGTCGGGTCGAAGAAGAACACAAAAAAGAGAATAAAACAATTAATTGCTAGTGGGGGAAAGATACTATGCCTCCAACGGCAGCTAAAATAGCTCTCATGTATAATTGAGAATATTTTGCGGTAATCTCGAAGAACTTTTATTATAATTGAAGAAATCTTGCGAATAGCAATGCATCTTTTAAATTTAAATGAATCTTATTTATGAAAGCAGTAATATTTGATGACAGTGTTGCCAGATAAATGAATTTTATAACTATGGCGGCCATAGCTTCATTATTTTTTTTTTTTTGGGTGGAAAAGTCATCAATGCGACACTATTGGTTTTCAATATGCAATGATTTTAGTAATTTTTTCATAAGCATTTTATAATAAGCTTTTTGTTTTTTTTTTCTTTCTATTGAATCGTTCTATTATTGACTAAAATAAGAGATTATAATTCAGCTGCCTCATTGCAGACGCACTTGGCAGGAACTATGAGACACTCTACGAAAATCAATAGGATTATAGCTTAACATCATGTTTTTGTGTTGTATTATTTTTCCAACTTAAACCATTAATTGACAAAATTTATACTATAAGTATTTGAATTATATAACTACATTATATTTTTAATGAATAACTTTGATAAAATAATGTTAAAACTCAATAAATGTGCTAAAAATCACTTTCACGTCATGTTTTGTAAGATTGCCACGGATATTGACAAGTTTAAAGAAGAAAAATCAAAGTGTCTCATTGTTACAGCTACAGACAGCTCTGGATTCTATGTTTATTCTAAAATTTAGTAAAATCGAATGAAAAGTTATTGTAGCCCAACTCATGCTCTACACAGCAAATTTTGGATTGCAATTTCAGTAAAATAAATTACTGAATGCGATTCAGTAATCATCACTTTTGCTGAAATTCGGCAATGAACAAAAACATTACTGAAAAATCAGTAACTGCGTATCTGTCAAACTGAAATGATGGCCAACGAAATCAAATTTTGATAACTGAAATATCAGCAACGATTGTTGAATCTTCAGTAATTTATCAGAATTACTGAATTTTCAGCAAAATATTTTGACGTTTCTTTTGCAAAAATTTCAGTTTTTTTGACAACCAGTTTGCTGAAATTTTAGTAAACTATCTGTCGAAATGATAAATGTCAGTTAACTGAGAATTCAGTAAAGTATAAATTACTGAATCGTTTACTAAAACTTCAGTAGATGATAATTCAATTAAACTTTACTGAATTTCAGTGAAAAAAATTTGGTGTGTACGAAATGATGAAAGAAATTTTGAGAAATATTAGTTTTGGTGTAAATGGCAGCATTTAAGCGAAAATGCAATTTTTGGCCCTAAATTACTTTTACATCCTAGAAACAAACATTTAAGAATAACTTTGCAAGGGAGCGTCCATATTCGAAGCAACTTTTATGGCAGAAGGGTATCCAGTAGACACATCTTTCCCCATATATAAGCCTGATTGGTTGAAACTACGACTTGTGAGAGCCATTTTTTCATTGTTTCCAGTGTCTCATTGATGACTACTCAACCCCACAGTTATATTTTCAAACAAAAAAGCGGATTATTTTACAATTTTCCACAAAAAACTAAAATTTATGTACATTCAATATGATCTAAAACGGTCCAGCCATAATTCACTACACTAAAACCCCCGATTACGCTCAGGCGTTACGCTTTGTATTTCGTCGATTTCTCTGAAACGACGCAACATTTTTGCAATCTTTTTAAAGCAATTTATACGTCTTGTGCAGATCTACAAATTGATTTCAAAAGAATGTAGAAACATTACACTGTTTTCGAGAAATCAACCTAACAAAAAGCGTAACGCCTGAGCGTAATCGGGGGTTTTAGTGTATCACCAATGCTAATTGGTTTGATTTTTAATTCGCAAAATTTTCTGCTCTATGAACTGAATTTCAGTGAAAAAAATTTGGTGTGTACGAAATGATGAAAGAAATTTTGAGAAATATTAGTTTTGGTGTAAATGGCAGCATTTAAGCGAAAATGCAATTTTTGGCCCTAAATTACTTTTACATCCTAGAAACAAACATTTATGAATAACTTTGCAAGGGAGCGTCCATATTCGAAGCCACTCTTATGGCAGAAGGGTATCCAGTAGACACATCTCTCACCCAAATGTAAGCCTGATTGGTTGAAACTACGCCTTGTGAGAGCCATTTTTTCATTGTTCCATGTGTCTCATTGATGACTACTCAACCCTACAGTTATATTTTCTAACAAAAAAGCGGATTATTTTACAATTTTCCACAAAAAACTAAAATTTATTTATATTCAATATGATCTAAAACGGTCCAGTCATAATTCACTATCACCAATGCTAATTGGTTTGATTTTTAATGTGAAAAAATAAATCATTCGCAAAATTTTCTGCTCTAAGCGTTTTTTAGCTTCAAAATCGAAGTAAAATTCTGTAAGCTGATCTTATAATTCAATAAACTCTCATCAGTCCTTGCTATACCAATACCTAGGGCTAAATTTACGGATTTTGCTTAAATATATTCAAATATGTTGTAGGAACAACATGCTTGAACAAAAAATACTTCTCTAACACGGACGTACGATTCAAATACCTCCGACCTCTTCAACCAAAGTTTAAAAAAAATAATGCATTGTTCCAATGAGATGTTGTTTTTATTGACCAATAGAAGCTCTTATGTGTCGATTTGAGCAAACATAAACCAGTTATTATCTTCGCCCTTTTCCTACCGTTGTTTGCGCACTTGAGCTGGAACCGATAACTTGATAACATTAGCCATGATTATGAGGGAATAAAACAACTCAACTACAACTACATTTCTCAACGTAAAAAACAACTGCTTTGCCCAGTGGTGCCAATTTCAGTCATTTTTCATGTTTAAGTTTGTTTAACTGGTCTGGCTGTTTTATAAGTTTTGTCAGTAATTAAATACTCTTACGATAAGATTATTTTTGACTTTTCATAAGATTGTTTCTTTTGAAGATGATTTGTAATTACAAGCCTGTAAAAGTTCTTCGAGATTGCCGTACTATGAACTGAATTGTTTTGATACTTTCCAGATTATACATTGCAATCCATCACCATACAATGCTCGGAATAGAATCAAAACCATCACCGTTCTCTCATTTAAACCAAGTTTCCAACTCACCGTCCTGCCATGCCCGTACGGGCCCGTGTTCCTGTGCTGAGCGGCGGCCGCATGCTGCTCAAAGTGCACGCACTCGTCCATCCGCTGCAGTCCGTTCCAGCGGTACCGGTTCAGCTCGGAAAGGCGAATGCGCAGTCCACGCTCGCGCTCCAACGAGTTGATCAACCGCTCAAACTCCATCGACGTGTAAAACTGCGAGAACGTCCGCAACCGCTCGCGGAACTCGCGCTGATCGCGGCTCATGCGGGCCCGTTTGGCGTTTCCGCGGAAAAAGTTGGCCACCAGCTGGTAGTCGCGGACGACGCGCTTCCGCCGGGCACGCTCGCGCAACCGACGCGTGTAAATGTCTACTTGGGCGAGCTTTAGCAGCATGTCGACGTCCTCGTCGTCCGGAGAGAGGGACAGCGTGGACACCAGCTGTTCCGCCGTCGGGTCGTACTCGCGCTCAAAGTCGTCCCGATTGGGCATGTACCCGAGGGCGGTCGCTTCCTCGTTGGAGCAATCCATTGGCGGGAGCTTCTGGATCAGCAGCTGACTGAGCGGTCCGGTGTCATCGGAGGTGTGATCGGTCAGCTGGGGCCGCTGGTCGATGGCCGGGGCCCAGGTGTGCCGTCCGACCGTTCCCTGCAGGAACCGTGTGACGTACTCATCTTTCGCTTCCTCGGCGGTGCGCGTTTCGATGTGTTTGCTTATGTCCTCCCAGTTGCCGAAGCCGTACTGCTCGATGGCGTCCAGCAGGTGCAGTTCCTCCCGCGCGGACCAGCCTCCCTTGCCGCGGTAGATGGACAAAATGCCCGAGTCCATAAACTGGTAGGCGTGATCATTGCGATGCTGGCCGATTTCTGCGCCGGCCGAGAAGCACTGCAATAATCAAAACATCAAACTTTTAAACATTTCTCAAAGCATTTTTCTCCGTGCATCAAACTCTCAGCTGATTATCACGGGCACTCACGCTCCCAACTCGATTCATTCGACGCTCAACAAAAAGTTCATTTTGCACCACAAGCTGTGACGTCACCGCGCGAGTGCGCTTCTAGAAAACTCTCTCAACCCAAGCCCTCGTCGTACTGGTCAGCGCCATTTTTTTCTCAACCCAACCCCGCTGGGACACTTACCGCCAGGCAGAGTTCAAAGTCGGCGCAAACGACGCAGTGGACCCGGATTCCCGGGATGTCCTCCTGGCAGTTGGTGCAGGTGTACTTGGCGAACAGTTCTGCGGCGAGAAAGGTTAAATCGGACGAGATTAATCACCGTTTTACGCGATTTTTGTCGCGAGCTCGACGCGAACGCTGTCGACCACTTACCCGCCATCTTGGATGTGCAGGAGAAGCAATTTTTCGCTTTTTTTGGGCGAGCTCTCACGGTTGGATGAATTTTATGGCAAGAGATGGGAGGTAGTGGAAACTGCCTGCAGGTAGGCAACCGTTTTTGCTTGGTATGCCATAAACCGTTAAAATTTGGTTTGATGGGGCACGGGTGGTCCCAAGAATTAGTTAAAAATAAGAAATTCCCCAAAAAAGTTTTTAGGACTGATGGCATCAAGTTGTATCCGTCTGTTTAAAAAAAAAAACCTTAACGGATAATTAGGTAGGATATAATTTAAGAGAACCACTTGACTGATCTTGACGCTTAAAAAATAATAAGTATTAAATATTTTGATGGCGCGTTTACCAGATAGTTCGCTGCAATCAGCGCAAATCCAATTTTACGAAAATACGGTAAGTCCACGGGTAGTGACAGCTTATCGCTGTTTGTCTATCGGTGGTTTGCTTTGGTCAACATATTCATCAGCCAAAATAGCTCAGTTGGGAGAGCGTTAGACTGAAGATCTAAATGTCCCCGGTTCAATCCCGGGTTTCGGCAATCGTGACATTTTTTTTCTAGACACGTTTTTGCTTTACAAACTGTTCAAGTGCCGCTCGTGCCAACACCACCTTCGACTGGGAGCGTGGCGCCTCCTGTAACGTGAGCTACTCACGAGTCGGATCACTGGACTGGCTTGAGGTTGGGGTCCACTGTGTGCCGGTCAGGTCCATGTTGACGGGACGTCCGCACTAAGCTTGACCGTCAATATGGGTGCAATGGGGGAGCCCGATGCATTCAGGTTGGCTAAAGAGAGATGAACCGAGCGAGGGGTGAAAACCAGCAGCTAAAAGTCTCCGCGGTAAGCAGTAGTGGGATCGCGTCCCGGAGTGGACCTCCGGTGCCAGCCCGGCCGATACAGTCACACCGTGATCTTTTTGCCGTTCATAAAAAAATCTTGTCTATTTGATTGTTATAAAAATTATATTAAAATTTGGTTTTTAGTTGATAATATTTGCTGATTTTCTTTTTCATTTCCCTTTGCCAGAAGAAGCAATTTGCCCAGGAGCATGTTGAAAGCTTCCATACAAACTGAGCAAAACGACAGAATAAGCATTCTGGAATCATTTTATTGAAAAACTTGTTTAAAGATACGCCATGTTCAAATATTATTCTAGAGCAGTTGGAGGGAGGGTGACAAGGGTTGAGGAGCTTGGTTTTGTTGAATAGTCGCAGTAGAGCAATTCTCTACGAAATCGGTCTTTTTCTTAAATTTTAATTTTTGTATTTTTTAATCCGACTGAAACTTTTTTGGTGCCTTCGGTATACCCAAAGAAGCCATTTTGCATCATAAGTGTGATTTTCCATACAAATATGGCAGCTGGCCATACAAAAATGATGTATGAAAATTCAAAAATCTGTATCTTTTGAAGGAATTTTTTGATCGATTTGGTGTCTTCGGCAAAGTTGTAGGTATGGATAAGGACTACACTGAAAAAAAATGATACACGGTAAAAAAATTGGTGATTTTTTATTTAACTTTTTGTCACTAAAACTTGATTTGCAAAAAAATACTATTTTTATTTTTTTTATTTTTTGATATGTTTTAGAGGACATAAAATGCCAACTTTTCAGACATTTCCAGGTTGTGCAACAAATCTTTGAGCGAGTTATAAATTTTTGAATCAATACAGATTTTTTCAAAAAATCGAAAAATCGGTCGCAAAAATTTTTTAACTTCATTTTTCGATGTAAAATCAAATTTGCAATCAAAAAGTACTTTAGTGAAATTTTGATAAAGTGCACCTTTTTCAAGTTAAATTCATTTTTAGGTGACTTTTTTGAAAGTAGTCGCAGTTTTTCATTTTTTTAAATTAGTGCACATGTTTGCTCACTTTTGAAAAAAATATTTTTGAAAAGTTGAGAAAATTCTTTATATTTTGCACTTTCGAACTTTGTTGATACGACCCTTAGTTGCTGAGATATTTTAATGCAAAGGTTTAAAAACAGGAAAATTGATGTTTTCTAAGTCCCACCCAAACAACATACCATTTTCTAATGTCGATATCTCAGCAAATAATGGTCCGATTTTCAATTTTAAAATATGAAACATTCGTGAAATTTTCCGATCTTTTCATAAAAAATATTTTCAAAATTTTTAAACCAAGACTAACATTTTAAAAGGGCGTGATATTGAATGTTTGGCCCTTTTGAAATATTAGTTTGAACCTTTGCTTGGCAATATCTCTGCAACGAAGGGTCGTATCAACATAGTTCAAAAGTGCAAAATATACTGAATTTTCTCAGCTTTTCAAAAATATTTTTTTCAAAAGTGGGCAAACATGTGCACTAATTTTAAAAATGAAAAACGGCGTGTATTTTCAAAAAAGTCACCAAAAAAATGGATTTAACTTAAAAACGGTGCACTTTATCAAAATTTCACTAAAGTACTTTTTGATTGCAAATTCAATTTTACATCGAAAAATGAGAGTTGACAAATTTTTGCGACCAATTTTTCGATTTTTTGAAAAAAATCAGAACTGATTCAAAAATTCATAGCTCATTCAAAAATTTTTTGCACAGCCTGGAAATTTCTGAAAAGTTGGCATTTGATGCCCTCTAAAACATATCAAAAAATAAAAAAATAAAAATAGTGTTTTTTTTGCAAATCAAGTTTTAGTGACAAAAAGTTAAATAAAAAATCACAAAAAAAAATTTCCGTGTTTTTCAGTGTAGTCCATATCTATACCTACAACCTACAACCTACAAAAATTCCTTCAAAAGATACAGATTTTTGAATTTTCATTTATCATTTTTGTATGGTCAGCTGCCAATTCTGTATGGAAAATTATATGGACAAACTAATGATGCAAAATGGCTTCTATGGGCATACCGAAGGCACCAAAAAAGTTGCAGCCGGATTAAAAAATACAAAAAAAAATCGAATGACCGAAATCTGAGAGAACTGGTCAGTAATCGACTGAAATCAACCCTCTGGCACCACTGTAAATGGCTAGAACGTTTGACAGTCACCAAAACCTCGAAGCGCCCACGTAGTAGTATTAGTGAAGAGCCCACGTTGTTTATCGTGGGCTCTTCATTAATACTACTATGTGGGCTCTGTGAGTGTAGCAGTATTGGTGTTGTCTGTTTGTTTACACCAAATCTTCAAGAAAATTCACTTTTTGTGTGTGCAAATCTGTTACACAGGAAATCGAAGGAATAGCGTACTTGTGTAGAATCCGACCTTTTGTGGACTCACAAGAAGTTCACAGCGAAGTGGTCCGAACAAATAATTTGATTTGATTTAATTTGAACATTGAACTTGCAAAAACCGTCTTCATCGCCACTTCGCGGGGCATTTATCCATAGCCTCTGGCGGATAGTGTCCTTCGGGAACTTGTGTTTGGAAACCCGTCCCGTGTCGTTATTTTTTCATGGAAATCATTTCAACATTATGAAATTATGCCTTTTTTACCACGCGGTTTGTTTATTTTCAAATTTTGACAGCAAATGCGTTTTTCATCTTCTTTGTTGTCTTCATGTTCGCGTCGAACATTTAGGTTTCATAAACATGGCCGTCGTGACAGAGGGCTGACTGAAATAATTTAAAATGCATTTTCCTGCGTTGCTTATATTTTTTAGCGTGATTGAAACATGGTTGAAAAATATTTTGATTTTTTGTTAAGTTACTGCTTCGCAAAAAAAAAAATCCTTCAAAACTAGGTTTTTTTAATCATGCGATTGAAAATCGAGTGCATTAGTGTATTTCTCATGTAAATGTTAATTTCGTGGCCATTTCAATTTATCATTTGAAGAAAAAGCTGTTGAAAGAATGTAATGGTTTATTCTCTTATATTTTAATGATGAAATTGTAAAAATACAATTGAAAAATCATCTGAATTTTTTCAGATTTATAAATTGTAATAACGAAATTTATTTGCTTAAAATACAATCAAATTTTCACATATGGCCCGTAAGCTTCAAATTTGGCCCGCTATTCCAAAACTTTGGGCATCCCTGGCCTAAAACACAAATTAAAAAAAAATGGATTTTTGCGACTTCCTTCGGGTTGTTTATTGCACTTATCCAGGTTTTTAAGCGAAAATTGCGTTCGAATTGTGAACGCCCGAATTGTCAAAATTGCGCAGTAGCACCAACATTAGAAAAAAAGTATGGCTGTCATGCCATGGCACACTTTTTTCGTAATGTTGGTACCACTGCGTGATTTTGACATTTCGGGCGTTCGCCATTCGAACGCCATCTTCGCTTGAAAATCTGGATTGCCTCTTACACAGGGTGGCCACCTCGGGAAAACCCGCAAATTTGCATTCATCTGGAAAAATCCGGGATTTTTGTACAGAACCGAGATTTTGTTTTACTTCTTAAAAACAGTGTTTCATTTAACTATTATTTTAGTACAATTGCAAGAAGCATTTTAAAAACACTGTTTTTTAAATGACAAGAAAACCTTATTTTAATCAAAACAAAAGTATGGGTCATTCCATCTCAACTGTGCACGAAAAAGTGCAAATTTGAAAATTACCCTCTCCGATCCTGCTCAAATTTGGCAGAGCTGTTGATACTATCAAAACATGCCAGAATCCCGAATTTCATCCAAATCGGACCACCCCCTCCATTTTTGTACCTCCCCAAAAAATCGACTTTTTGGCGATTTTTGACCAAACATCCTAGTTTCAAACGGCGATAGCTCAGGAACCACAAATCTTAGAGGGTTGGTCTTAGACTCAATTTTGAAGGAAATTGGACGTAGAGTCCATTTCCGTGATCAAAATGTTGATTAATTTATTTTTTCTACCTGTATTGCGCAATTGAAAACTTTAAACGGCCGTATCTCAAAACACCCCAACTTATTTTTTTGATTTGACCTCACCATCGTGTTCCCCGGCCAATTTTACATAAGAATCACTTATCGACAGAAATGAATATGTTTCGTTCCAGAGATATCGAATTTTAAAGTTTAGTGTTTTCGAGATTACCTACATCAGCCTCATTCGCCGCATCACAGGCGGGCTGATCAATAACTTCTACCAGGTGTTTGGGAGATGATTGATTTAATTTATATTTTTATAATTTTACGCAAATATTTATTCAAATGGCTAATAGGGTAAATTCTCGTATGTTTGGCAGATTAAGTCCACGCTCCTAGTTTTGTCCAATTTGCTCATTTTCACTATTCAAACAACAAATTTTGCAAAACTTTTGATAGAAACTTGCTTGTTCACTTCTTATTGAGCTATTTATCTCTCGATTTCAGTCGAAAACGCTTTTAATCAGCTGTAATTGAATGCCAAAGTGCTGATATGGCAACATTAGAGGAACGCTGGAATTAGATGCTGTTCCATTACCTTGATCAATCTATTTTTGTGAAAGGAATATTTATTGGGTTATTTTGAATGCACCGTTTTTTACATGTTGCTAACCGTTTTAGAGTACCTCCGAGGCCATGACTAGGGCCTTTATCATAAGCGGTAGCAAAATAGTGCCATTCAGCAAAAACCCCAAAACCTGCTTTATTATTATTATTTTTATTATTAATGTTTATTATTGACACTTTACCATAATTTGGCAAACCTGATTTATGGATTAAAAGATTGATCATATTAAATCAATTTTTATATTATGAGCCAGCTTCATTTGATTAAAAGATGATTTTGGTCAAGGTACATTCAATTAAAAAAAAAATCCTTACACGTGAGGACAGCAGCCGTATTGTGTTCCAAGAATCCAAGAATGAAAGAAGAATAAAAAACTGTTGTTGGGGAATTTGCCGCTTTGCAGCAGATCAAACTTTGTGATTTTCTTACATTTTTCAATTTTATAATTTCCAGATATCCTTTTCCTACTCCAGTACAACGTATCAACAAATTTTATTCATTTCAATTCATATTTTTTACTCAATAATGTATCGTGCACTTATTGTTCAGTGTTACTAACAAGATTAATTGCATTTTCCTGCTCGCTTCGTCGGAATCCAATTCTGCCCTTTACTGTGTGTCGTTATTGCTCTGTCCTGTGGTTGAGCAAATAAACATTCGCGATTAAACTCCAGTTTCCTACAGTGTTATACAGTTATTTTTGCCCAATTTGATAAAGATTATTTATGATGAAATATTATTTCAATAAATGACCAGGTAGCAGTTATTGATCAGCCCGCCTGTGTGCTTCTAGCAGATGCGGCGAATGAAGCTGATGAAGGTAATCTCGAAAACACAAAACTTTAAAATTCGATATCTCTGGAACGAAACATATTCATTTCTGTCGATAAGTGATTCTTGTGTAAAATTGGCCGGGGAACACGATGGTGAGGTCAAATCAAAAAAATAAGTTGGGGTGTTTTGAGATACGGCCGTTTAAAGTTTTCAATTGCGCAATACAGGTAGAAACAAATAAATTAATCAACATTTCGATCACGGAAATGGACTCTACGTCCAATTTCCTTCAAAATTGAGTCTAAGACCGACCCTCTAAGATTTGTGGTTCCTGAGTTATCGCCGTTTGAAGATAGGGGTTTTGCTCAAAAATCGGCAAAAAGTCGATTTTTTGGGAGGGTACAAAAATGGAGGGGGTGGTCCGATTTGGATGAAATTCGGGATTCTTGCATGTTTTGATAGTATCAACAGCCCTGCCAAATTTGAGCAGGATCGGAGAGGGTAATTTTCAAATGCTGTTCCGCTTCAGATGGAATGACCCGTATATAAACGTCATGACTGTTCAGAAACAAGGCAAAACTTTGTTGTTAGACCGATGGTTTTATTATTTTCCTTATTTGTGTTTGTTTGATTGTTTGTGAGTTTTGAATGATTAATCAAAGAAATTTGAAAATGCAGAGATGTTTAGAATTTGTATTTCAAACAATTAGTTTTAAACTCATTTTGAAGTATTTTCAAACAACTGAACCAATAGATTTTAAAAAACGAGTTTTTGTGATTTAAAAAAAAGTTGCTCATCTTTCTGGTGGTGCTTCAAGTATAACTTTTTGCACCGATTCGATGTTTGTCGGTCAAATTAAAGTATTTCCTACATAATTGTACCAAAATTTAACCATTTTCTATTTTTACGATAAGCAAACAGCTCTGGGCGTTAGAGGGTTAAGGGAGCGTTCTTTTATTACATAACGCTGTAGGGGGGGAGGGGAGGGGGGGGGGGTGGTCGGAGGCCGTGTTACGCTCCATACATTTTTTTTTAAATTTGTTTGAAAATTTTGTTACGAGAGGGGGAGGGGGTCCAAAAATCCATTTTTTTGCGTTACGTAATAAAAGAACGCTCCCTAATTTGCGTGCCTCGATTGAAGATACTTTTTTTTCTTGCGCGCAACTCATTCAAAATGTGCGAACTAAAAATGAATGAATGAATTTTCATAAATACTAAAAAAAATTGCTGAAAAAAACAATGTAACATTTTTTTTTTCTGCTAATTGTTCAATGTTTAATTTCCCAGGAATGTCCTCTCAGTAATCTTTAATAAAAAAAGAAAATAAAAAAAAAGTTTTAATTTGTACTGTTTTATTGCTTTGTTTTTTTACATCAATCGGGTACATCTATACGATATAGTTGATTTCTTTGCATTCACTGATGAAGAATTATTGCTCAATAACGTTCAACTTCTTTAGTTTCGGATGCTTAATACTCACAATGCATAATTTACACAATTCGACACGTATTTGGATTATTTCGTACAGTTATCAAGTCTTAGGCTCTAGATGCAACTGGATTCATTTTCGATAGGTAGGTAGTACAGGCTAGTATTGCAACTCTGACTTATTGACACACACGCTAGAAACATCAAATTACGGTTGCGTTGAGTATTGCTCGAATCGATTCGGTTCGCTTTGGTTTTTTCTATACTTTGTTTGTTTGTCGATAATTTCTAACATAACTTAAGCTGCCTTAAAAATACTCTAAGGTTGATTGCAAGTTTATTTACACTGAATGCGTGTTGCCTTAGTTTCTAATATGGACACGTGATTTTGATTTCTCTCTGTTATGGCCGTTGCGTTTTCACGTCATGGATTTCAGCAGCGGGATTTCCTGACTAGTGTCCCCCCCCCACTCTGGATTTTTTCTTACGCAGCTATATAATACACATCTTTCCAAATAAATACAGTCTTGTGCTTGTTCTTAACAAATAACAACTCTCGTTCAGGCAAAGCACTCACACACTCACTTACTCTCGCTTTTCTAGTCTCTAATTGTTTGTAGTACAGGGTTTAAATTCGCTCTTTGTGGTTCGTTACTAAAAACTACTCTCGGTGGTGTGATGACTAAAGTGGTGATGGCTGAACGGGTACATCCGCATCCGCTCGGCCTGCCGTCCGTCCGGCTCGTCCAGCGCGTCCTCGTCGTCCTCCTCGTCATCGTCGCTGGACGGGGGCGTCTCGAGCAGTGGCAGCCCCAGATCCAGGTACTCCTCGTTCGAGGTGATGCTGACCAGCCGGTCCAGATGCTGGACGATCTCGCTGAAGGTGGGCCGCTCCTCGGGCCGGTAGTGCCAGCACTCGCGCATGAACAGGTAGCTGAAGGGTGGGGTAGGATCGTTAGAAGTGTGTAGAGTTTGGTTTTGAGGTTAAGAACTTACATGTCTATCGAGCAGAGCGGTGGCTGCTCCAGTCGCTTGCCCTTCTTGAGATGCTCCAGCAGGTTGTCCCAGGTCGGGATCGACGAGTACGGGTTGCCCCCGAGGGTCATAATCTCCCAGAGTAGCACTCCAAAGGACCAGCTGAAGAAAAAGAATTTAGAGTTATCCACACGATTACGCGATCACCTCTCTTCAATACTCACACATCGCTCTGCGAGTCGTAGAACTTCTCCTCGAGCGACTCGGGCGCCATCCAGCGGATCGGCAGCTTGCCCGTGGTCGTCTTCCGGTAGTACTCCTGGCTGTGAATGTCGCGCGCCAGCCCGAAATCGGCGATCTTCATCACGTACCCGTCACTAACCAGCACGTTCCGCGCTGCCAAATCGCGATGAATGCACTGCAAAGATCGTGGCGTAAGATTTTGGGCAATTGCAAGCGCGATCACGACTTACCCTTCGCGACGCCAGATGTTCCATGCCGCGCGCGATCTGATACGCGAACGAGATCAGCTCCTTCTGGGTGAGGATCTTCTTCTCCTTGTCGCCACCGCTGATCATGTCCTCGTAGTTGGCGGTACCGAAGCGGTGACCCCGTAGGAAGTCTTTGAGGTTGCCGTGCGGGGCGTACTCCACGATCACGTACAGCGGGCCGTCCTTGCAGCAGCAGCCGAGCAGGTTGATGATGTTGACGTGCTTGCCGATCATCTTCATCACCTCCATCTCGCACACCAGGTCCTTGACGTCGGCGTCCGTGTGACCCTCTGTAAGAAACTACCATTGTAGACTTGTTCTCATCAATGACAATGAAGATCACCTACCCTTCAACATCTTGACCGCGACCACGGTCGACGCCTGTCCCTTCACCAAGCCCTGAGCTTCCGCCATGACGACCTTGCCGAAGGCACCTTCACCCAAGCTCTTTCCGAGCAGCAGCTTGTTCCTCGGGAACTCCCAGTTCAGGTCGATCGGGAACTCGTACTCCGAGATCAGCGCCGGGTCGCAGTTGCCACTCTGAACCAGCGTCGATCGCTGCTTCTCAATTCGCACGATCGGCATTTGCTGTTAAATAACGACCAATTAGACACACCGATCACACCGTTGATCACGGTACAACTCACCATGGCATCCGTCACCCCGGGGATGCTGTTCTCGACCGGCGGCTGCTTCAGTACGATCACCTTTTTGGTCCACTGGTTGACGTGCTCCATGGCGCGGTGCTTCATCTTTTCGCGCTTCAGCTTCTTGCACACGATCACCACGATGATCGCGAGCACCATGAAACAGCCCGAAAGTACCATGGTCATGACGGTGATCAGCGTCGAGTGGTGCCGCACGGGGTGCGCCGTCGGAATGTCATCCTCGGGCAGTTCGTCCACGACCCGCAGGTAAGCCTTCTCCAGCGAGGAGCCGAGCGTGTTGGCGGCCACGCACGTGTACCAGCCCTCGTCCTCGTGGGTCACGTTATACAGGGTCAACACCTCAGGGTTGTCGGCGTCGCGCTGTTTGGTTTGGGGGGAAGAACGAGTTCATCAGAGTCCGTCCGATTTTCCGGTGATCATGGCGGGTTAGTAAGGACCTAGATATTACGGTTGGGGGTTAGTCATATTTGGGCATGCAAAATTACGAGAAGGTTGAAACTACGAAACAACCATCACCTTAATATTTTTACAGTCCTGACAGTTCGCCTTGGACCCCTTCACCCACTGGATGTGCGTGGTCAGATCGCTCAGGACCTCGCACTTGAGCGTCACGTTGCCGCCCACGAGGGCCGTAATGTTCGTGAACGACTTGGTAATAATCGGTTTGTGGTTAACGCGATCTGAAAGGAAAGTGGAAATCGATTTCGTTCAATCTAAAGCTAGAAACCATCACCAATTGAAGAAGTACAAGAAGATCCCAACTGAAAACCAACACCGAGAAGACACAGAAACCAACACCACCACCGTGAACAAATCCGCAAGTACCTCGAGTTTGGTCATGTTCCTAGGAATGACCGGGTTCTCCACGTCAACGTTAAACTTGATCCACTCGATGTGCGGCTCGAGATCGGAGATCGTGCGGCACTCGAGCTGGGCCGTCGAGTTGACCAGCACGGTCGTGTTCACCAGGTAGCCCTCCTTTATGTACGGTCTCGCCGGGAAGCGATCTGTATACGTGGGCGTAATCAGATATTTGAAGATCGCTTTCGATCAGACACCCAACCCCTCAAAACTTAGCCAATGATCGCCAACTTACCTTTAACCTTCAGCGTCGTCGTAAAGTGGATGCAGCCGTGGACGTTGCACACGTTGCACGTGTACTGGCCGCTGTCCGCCTCGACCAGATCCTCCAGCACGATTGACCACTTGGCGTACTTCACCGAGCCCATGTTCCGCTGGACGGCGGTGTCGTTCTTCGTCCAGGTGATGTTCGGCATCGGGTTGCCGGCGGCAGGACACCGCAACCGCACCATATTCCCCGAAGGCTTCGGCATCAGGCTCACCAGCTGATCCGGCTTGGTAAAGAACGGCTTCCCAGGAGGTAGATCACCCCCGGAACCCCCCACCACCGGTTGATTCTCCGTAGTCTCACTGGTTTCATGCACCGACCCCCTCAACGGACCCCCAACACCCCCCTCGTCTTCCTCATTCTCAACCTCCTCTTCACCACCCTCCTCCTCCTCGTCGTAATCCTCCCCATTATGATCGTCCACATAGTCCACCCCAACAGGCTCGTCACTGTTCGACACCTGCGAGTGCTTCTCCATATTGTTATAGCTGATGATCGGCTCCTCGGAATCCCCCACCAGAACCTCAACCTTCGTCGTACTGTTCACACAAACGTGCCCGTTACACACCCGGCACACATACACCCCGTTATCCGCGACCGTCAGCTTATCCATTGAAACGTTCGACCGGTTCCCGGTCTTCGAGTTGAACACCTCCCCGTCCTTGCTCCAGCTGATCCGAAACTTTGGCTCCCCCGCGACCTCGCACCGCAACCGGTAAAACTCCCCCTCCCGCTTCGTAACCGTAGCCACGTGATCGCGACTTCCGACCACAAACACCGGCAGGTCCTCGGAGAGCTCGTTCTGCTGAAGCGGTGCCGTTACCGCCGCCGACGAAAGGCTCTTCTTCTCCAGGTTGGCAACGTTGCCGGAGCCCGAGCCGGGCGAGTCGCTCTGGTAGTGGTCGGCGGCCTCGTGCTGGCTAAACACCGACAGCGTCAGGTTGGACCACTCGGCGTACTCGGAGCCGCACGAGTAGTAGCCGGCGTCGGTCTTTTTGATCGAGTTGAACTTGAGGCTGGAAGGAGGGGGAAAACGGGGATTCGTTAGGTTATTTAAAATATGGAAGTTAAGTGTGTCATTTAAGGAACAATTTCCTATACTAGTGTGTTCCGGATCACCCAAACTTCCTAGTAGCCTGCTCAAGCTTAACCCAGTCCAACGAATCATCTTTGCATTTAACTTTACGCTGTAGGGCTGGCCACTTTAACGTTTTGGATGTTTCTATATAAATATTGCCATGGCTTACTACAAATCGACGCCGACGTGCTAACTTGTCGTACGTTGCTTTTTGACGTTTAAAGAACTTGTCTCAATTTGGCCCAAAATGCACGTACGACAAGTTAGCACGACAGCGCCGAAATGTTGATAAATGACAGAAGGATGCTGGGCGTTATCAAACCTTAGAAATTCTCGAGGAACCCTTCTTGACAGTAGTGGCGTTGTAGCAACTCATTTGACCACAACTGTCAAAAAAAGTCCGAGGCGGAACATTTCTGCCAGTCTATTTCTTTTTTTTTTTTAATTTATATTTATTCAAATTTTATTTCCATGTACATTCATTCAGTTAAAATATTATTGAGTGTCCAATCACAAACGATGACTTTTCACCTCAATTTTAAATACTAGCAACTTTCATTTATTCATGAAATATTGTAGCTTTCGCTATTCAGTGATTTCAAATGTAGGAGGTCCTACATGTACAAAAGGAAAAGGGATACCTTAAAACTAACTTATAAACTATATAAAGAGCGGATCAATGCAGCTGAAGACTGCAATGATTTTTGTCGAAATGCATCAATTATCTTATTGGACATAACATCCAAAGTGTCAACTTCGGCTAATTGATGAAGTTCACTGGTGCTGAACCAGGGAGGAAGTTTCAGAATCATTTTCAGAATTTTGTTCTGAATCCTCTGAAGTTTTTCTTCCTGGTTAAGCAACAGCTTGTCCAGATCGGCACAGCATAAAGCATGGCAGGTCTGAAAATTTGTTTATAAATTAACAGTTTATTCTTGAGACAAAGTCTAGAATTCCTGTTTATAAGTGGATACAAACATTTAATATATTTGTTACATTTAACCTGGATACTTTCAATGTGATCCTTGTAAGTAAGGTTTTTGTCAAAACCAAGTCCAAGATATTTCACTTGATCCTCCCACTTTAAATTTACCTCATTCATCTTTATAATGTGATGACTTTTTGGTTTAAGAAAATCAGCCCTTGGTTTGTGAGGGAAAATAATAAGTTGAGTTTTGCAGCATTTGGAGTAATTTTCCATTCTTTCAAATAATAATTGAAAATATCCAAGCTTTTTTGTAATCTTCTTGTGATGACACGAAGGCTTCTACCTTTGGCGGAGATGCTTGTATCATCAGCAAAAAGTGATTTCTGACATCCTGGGGGCAAATCAGGCAAGTCAGAAGTAAAAATATTGTATAAAATTGGACCCAAAATGCTTCCTTGAGGGACGCCAGCACGTACAGGTAGTTGATCAGATTTGCTATTCTGATAACATACCTGCAGAGTACGATCCGTCAAATAATTTTGAATAATTTTCACGATATAAATCGGAAAATTAAACCTTTTCAATTTCGCAATCAAACCTTTATGCCAAACACTGTCAAATGCTTTTTCTATGTCTAGAAGAGCAGCGCCAGTAGAATAGCCCTCAGATTTGTTGCTTCGAATTAAATTTGAAACTCTCAACAACTGATGAGTAGTTGAATGCCCAAGGCGAAATCCAAACTGCTCATCAGCGAAAATTGAATTTTCATTAATGTGCGTCATCATTCTATTAAGAATTATTCTTTCGAATAATTTACTAATAGATGAAAGCAAACTAATGGGCCGATAGCTTGAGGCTTCAGCAGGATTTTTATCCGGTTTCAAAATCGGAATTACTTTGGCATTTTTCCAACTACTGGGAAAATATGCCAAATCAAAACATTTGTTGAAAATTTTGACCAAGCAACTTAAAGTTGCTTCTGGTAATTTTTTAATTAAAATGTAAAAAATGCCATCCTCACCAGGGGCTTTCATATTTTTAAATTTTTTGATAATAGATTTTATTTCATTCAGATCCGTATTAAAAACTTCATCTGATGAAAATTCTTGTTCAACAATATTCTGAAATTCTATTGAAATTTGATTTTCAATAGGACTCAAAACATTCAAGTTGAAATTATGAGCACTCTCAAACTGCTGAGCAAGTTTTGAGCTTTTCCCCATTAGTTAATAGAATATTATCACCATCTTTTAAAGAAGGGATAGGTTTTGAGGTTTCTTAAGAACCTTTGAAAGTTTCAAAAAGGTTTGGAATAAGGTTTAATTTGTTCGACATCTCTTGCGAACTTTTCATTTCGCAGGAGAGTGAATCTGTGGTCAATAACCTTTTGCAAATCTTTTGAATTCGCTTCAGTGCAGGATCACGAGAACGTTGATACTGTCTTCGGCGAACATTTTCAGACGAATCAGAAGCTGAAGATCGTCATCAATAATGGGAGAATCAAATTTGACTTGGACTTTAGGAATAGCAATATTCCTAGCATCCAAAATTGCATTAGTTAAAGATTCCAAGGCTGAATCAATATCAGCTTTGGTTTCTAAAACAAAATCATGATTTAAATTATTCTCAATATGATGCTGATACCTGTCCCAATTAGCTTTGTGGTAATTAAACACAGAACTATTGGGTCTGGTAACTGCTTCATGAGAAAGTGAAAAAGTTACTGGAAGATGATCAGAATCAAAATCAGCATGAGTCACTAAAGGACCACAATACTGACTTTGATTTGTCAACACCAAATCAATTGTTGATGGATTTCTAACAGAAGAAAAGCAAGTTGGCCCATTCGGGTATAAAACCGAATAAAGACCAGAAGTGCAATCTCTGAACAGAATTTTACCATTGGAATTTACTTTTGAATTATTCCAAGATTGGTGTTTGGCATTAAAATCACCGATGATCAAAAATCGAGATCTATGCCGAGTAAGTTTATTCAAATCCCCTTTGAAATAATTTTTATTTTCCCCAGTGCATTGGAATGGCAAATATGCAGCTGCAATCATAATTTTCCCAAAAGAAGTTTCAAGTTCAATGCCCAAACTTTCAATAACTTTTAACTTAAAGTCACGTAACGTGCTATAAGTCATACTACGGTGGATAACTATTGCAACTCCACCGCCATTTCGATTCATTCGGTTATTAGTTATAACTTTATAATCTGGATCACTTTTCAAATAAGTGCCAGTTTTTAAAAATGTTTCGGTTATAACAGCAACATGCACGTTATGAACTCGTAAAAGTTGAAAAATTCATTTTCTTTCGCTTTTAAAGAGCGAGCATTAAAATTCATAATATTGATGGAATTACTTAGATCCATGATTAAACTTCAGGGTAAGAACAACATCATTCGCAAATTTTAATCCAATCTGGATTGCTTCCATCATGGATGTAGCATTACTCATTGTTTGAATCAAACCAAACAGTGAGTTTTGCAAAAAGTCATTTTTCAAACGTAACATCGCCGAGATCAGAAGATCCCAAAGCGTTGCCAGCAGAAAAATTTTCAAATGAGATTTGAGGTACCTGCCCAATTTCAGAAAGATTGGTAGAGGATTTAAAATTCGTGGATGAACCCGAAACGACGTTAGCATAAGAAATGCCATTGTTGTTACCTAACTTTTCCACGGTAGGGGTATTTCTAGAATTGTTCGAGTGAGACAGCACGAACGTTTGATTTAAAGATGCAGGTACAACCTGACTTTGAGAAAAATTCGGTTTGGATTTCGGCTGATGCTTAGCACGAGAATCCAAAACCTTTTTTCTGATGGGGCAATCCCAGAAATTTGATTTGTGATTTCCACCACAATTTGCACATTTAAATTGGGTGACTTCTTTCACGGGACAATTGTCCTTGTCGTGAGAAGAATCCCCGCAAACCATGCATTTTGGAACCATGGCGCAATGATCAGTACCGTGACCGAATGCCTGGCAACGCCGGCACTGGGTCAGATTCTGGCCATTACCGCCATGTTTCTTAAAATGCTCCCACTTTACCCGTACATGGAACAAAAACTGTACTTTGTCCAAAAGTTTCAAATTGTTGATTTCATTTCTGTTGAAATGAATCAGATAAAATTGTGAAGTCAAACCAAAGCGAGAAATATTCCCGTTTGATTTTTCTTCATTGGTATTACTTGGGATGGGGCAAAGCCAAGCAACACCTTAAGTTCGTTTTTGATCTCATCCACCGACAAGTCGTTGGAGAGACCTTTCAAGACCGCCTTGAATGGCCGAGCATTCTTGGTCTCATACGTGTAGAAATTGTGTTTGTGGTTTTCAAATAACCAACAAAAGTTTGGTGATCTTGTAAAGATTCCGTCAACAAGCGACATTCTCCTCTTCGACCAAGCTGGAACGAAACCTTCAAATTGCAAGTTTCCTTGCAATTCTTCAGTTGCGTTCGAAAGCTGGCCAAATCGGAGACGGAAGTCACAACAATTGGCGGAGCCTTTACTCGTTTCTCGACGGCAGAAGGCTCAGTACGAGGAGAAGGTTCCATGTCTTCAGTTTCGGATAAAACACCGAAACTGTTTGTCAATGGAATTGGAGGATTGACCTCACATTCAGAATCAGAATCAGACCTCAGAAGAGGCTGTTTTCTTTTCTGTTTCCGTTAGCCGGTTTAGCGTTCAAACGCTTCACCGACGTAACGACCAAATCTTCAGAAGATTTGCGTTTACCTTTGTTTTGACGCATTTTGCAAGCAAAGTTCTCTTAAAAGATGGCTTCGTTTGTAAAATACAACAAAATTTCAGGCGGGGTTAGTCTTGAAAAGACTGTTTAGAATTTTGGAAAATAACTCAGGTAGTCTTTAAAAAGACTGTGAATTTTGTTTTGAAATAACTCTGAGCTTAGGTAGTAAAAAATACCGCAGCTCTAGTGTCCGTTCACCACGAAGGTTCGCAAGACACTGCCAGTCTATTTCTGTTTATGACGTTTGCTCTGCCAGTCTATTTATTTGGTTATCGCCGTTTTAGTTTTTTTCTAGAGCCGTGTCAAGTCGAGTTTCTTCCGCAGCCGACAAAACCGGTGCCGGTCGGTTGGATGTGGACTTCTGGTCTTGTGTTGTTTTCGGCAAGTTGCATGGCCGTGCGAGGAAAATGTTTGTTGGGTTTAAATTGCCCTCAAATATCTCCCTTTTTTTTTCTTCAGATAAAGGCATTTTTTTTTGTCAATCAGTCTTTCAGAAAAATAAATTTCAAAAATTAAAAGCAAAATCGAGATTAAAACTACTGAAAATTTAGTATTGATTGACAATTTCGACGGCAACATTTCATAAGGCATCATGTACATTTTGACACTTTCTGGCTTATTGCGTATTCTGAAAGTACACCACCAAAAATTAGCAAAAGCTACTTCAGTGAAGTCCATTTAATAATGATTTTAAAAAAGTAACATAAACAAAATTTCTGGCATCATCAGTGCCTGTTTATATAGCCCTGTCAACCTGTCAAATAAAAGACTACATGAACCTCGTGACGAAAAAAAAGCATCATGAAAAAGATGCCATGTACATTTGCCGACGAAAAGCGAATCATAACAAAACGCCAAAAAGGCGCCATGTACATTCGGCAAAGAAAAACGAATCATAACAAAGCTTCCCCTGCAATGACAGCAGGGTGATATAGACGTTGGTGATTTCAAAAGAAGTTATGTTTGTTTTACTTAAATATAATGACGGAAATAATGCTACCGAACAACATTGGCAATATGGCGTCGTTTGTTTACAAACATGAGATTGTTTGTGGACGAACCGAAAAATTTACTTTTTTGAATAAAATTCTATAGCCATTGTGCAATAACATTAAGTCTTACAAAACAGACAAAGTTTCGTTAAATTCTAGACCAAAATTTGTTTTATTATTATTTTTCAATTTAAACCTCTTTTATCGCGATTCTGATCAAGATTGCACATCAAATCATCGTGGCTTTAGTGTATTTTAAGTTTTCACATCGATTCACTGTAGTTTAATGTTTAAATTTTGAAATTTAGCATAAATTAAAATAAGTTGCAAAATTCACAACTTCAGCCATGTGCAACAATTTCCATATCACCTATGCGGGAAACCGATAATGGGGTAATTCATGCGTTCCGAACTGTCAAAATTCCAAAACGTCATTGCCAATCTTCGGTTCGCTGCTTTTGTTCGTGTTTGAAGTTTCGGGCCGAGACTCTGGAAAATACAGTTCACTATGACAGCTTACCAATTGCTGAAAAGTTTTTATTGACAAGTCTTTATTTATTGAAATTTCAGTTCAGTTTGACAGATCTTCGATTGCTGAAAGTTCAGCTTTTCTTAAGTCATTTTGACATTTTCAAACTTACTGAAAATTCAGTTACCATCTGTCTTCCTGATTGGATTCAGGAAACTGAAGTTTCAGCAATTTACTATTTACTGCGCTTTATTGAAAAACTTGCTGAAGTTGCTGTGCAGGAATTGGAGTTGCTAATAAATCTCGATGCAAACAACGAAGAAGTAATTCAACTGTTATGCTGAACTAGAATCAACTGAATACAGTCAAGTCAATAAAAGTTCACTGAAAAACGGATCAACTCCGTGGTCAAAGCATGCTTCGATTTAGTAATGCATTTCACGCTCCCAAATTTCCCTGTGTTCTTCACCACGTGTCCCTCACATGCACCCATGACTTGTGCAGCAAAGGGCCAACCGGCCACAACAACTGGCCCGCACCACGTAAATCATAAAAAAAAGAATCTAAATCGCGTCGGAACGATGCCAGATGCTGGTCCGATTCCCTAATGTTTACATGGCTGGTACACCGGTCGTGCAGTACGCTTCGATTGTGTTGTTTTTTAGAAGTGAAATTATTAAAAAAAAATGTTTAATTTCACCGAATGCCCAAATAAACATTTACGTTTTAGTGCCTTCGAATTCGAGTGAATTAGAGACAGAACCAAACCCGTCGAAACTACCGGGTTGCGCGGTTAATTACACACGCTGCCACACCGTCGTCGTCGTCCGCCGTGCCAGCAATCTGGCCATTTGCGAAGAATGCACCGGCAAACAAGTAACCATCAATTTGTAATCCATTAAAAGCAATTACAGCGCAGTGAATCTCAGCCTTCTTCGCCTTCCAGCGCTGCTTTGTTTACAAAGTTGCAAACTGTCAAACTGCCGTTTAACGGCGTCGGCCATGTTGAAAATCCCACGACTTGAACTTGTAAATCTCAGCTGCGCGGCGGTAATTGTCGGGTTCGGTTCGTATGGCCCGAAAAACGGGAGTACGCCAGTGGCATGCTAATTTATCGTTTCACGAGATGTGGTCGCGGCGGTTAATCGCCGCTGTCAAACAATTCCTCGTGGAGCCGCCAATGAACCGCGTCGGATTGTGGTTTTGTTTGGGTCCCCACGAGAAGCTAATTTGATTGTTACATGCCATGATTATGTGGTGTTTTGTTTTTGGGGCTGGGTTTTGGTGACGGTGAGGGACGAGGACGGTCCACTGATGCTCGTTTAGAGACGTCATCGGAATTCAAAACAACTCCAGAATACTCAAGTGGAACGTAGTTCCGATATTTGCGGTTAATGTGGTGTGGTGTCTTTGTAGACGTTTTGGTTTTCGGTGGTTTTGTTTTGAGTATGCCGTTGATGGGAGTGAGTATTTGTAACATTTCAGGGAGTGGTTTAGAGTGATTGGAATAACTAGCTTGAGTTAAGCCATTTGTTTAAGGGTTGTTTGTGGTTCTGATTTTCAATACAGTCCAGACTCGATAATCCGAAGTTCGATTAAACCGATCAACAAAATGTCTGTCAAGGGAAAGCATGGAGTTTCCCCGGAAACACATGCACTTTATTTATATTTTTTGTATTTAGACAGGGCCGAATGGTTTTCTCCAAAGTTTGCATGGAGAATTATTGCTGTTCGTTACTCTCACATATTGCATGCAATTTTTGCTTGTATGCAACAGCGACGAGCAGCCCTTATTCTTCATACAAACGTTGGAGAAAACCATACGGCCTTGCCTATTTTTTTTTTTTGAAAAATTCACGTGTTTCTGAGGACCACAAACTTCATGTCATCCGCGGGTTTTTTTTTAATAATCGAATCATGAATATTTTTTTTATTTTTTTGTTTTCTTACTTTTAATGTTTTAGTCAAAGAGTAAACAAAAAGACCCGGCCTTTTGAGGTTATGCAAAAATCACCCTTTTTGTATCTACAAAAATCTTTTCTTGGCATAACTTTTTAAATACTTTACTAAACAGAACACAATTTAATAGGGTCTTAGGAGACCCCAAAACGAACAGAATAAGACGGATCCGGCTAAAATCGGTTCAGCCAGTTCTGAGATTATTGTGTGGAAAAAAAATTATGTTCAGAGTTTGAGTCGAGTCGAGTCAGAATACGTGAAGGTATATCTAGGAGGTGTATTTAAGAAGTTCATTTTTCGAGTGATTTTATAGCCTTGCCTCAGTGAGGTGAGGAAGGCAAAACATTTGAGAAATTCTTAATTATTCAGATCATTGTGTTCTCTAATTTTCTTATCCAAAAAATGTAAATTTAAGCTTGCCAAAAATTCGAATTATTAGAATTGAGAGAACACAAAAAAAGAAAAGTTGATCCCAAAATTTATCTTAAATCAAACTTAAAAGTAACACCCCACAAAACGAAAAACTATAGTCTACAGTGAATATTTTTTTATAATTATTTCTAAGAGGGAAAAGCCTTTTCAAGATATGTTCAATTTCCATATCCTCTTTCGAGCATAACAAACTTCATTTTTTTATTATAAGTAAATTAATTTCGCTGTGTCAAGGTAATTTCCTTTTAGTGTCAAATATTCATTTTGTGTTTCGCATCAACCTTAATATAAAATTATATTTTGAAAAAAAAAAAACTCTTGCATTGTAAAGTTAAGGTCCGGCAATTCTGAACATTAGGGTTTTTCTGACAACTGTAAAAATTTCATCAATGAATATTTACAGTTGATCTTAAGAAGGAACAAGCAGCTTTAAATAATTGTTTTGAGTCGTTATTTATCATATTGGCAAGGCAATTAAGTGTAAGCTATATTTTTACTTCACAAAAATCTGTTACGGATTCATGCAACAAGTTTGTGCAACTTTTGAAAAATCGCTTAGTGCAAATGTTGATTTGTAAACATTTTAAACTATAATTTGGAGTCCAAAAAAGCTCAATAAACGATCTTGTATTAAAAGATTCAGAATAAAAATCAAAGGTAAAAAATAGTTCCTCAAAATAATGAGGCTACTAAAATTAACATTGTTTATTTATTTATTGTTTTACTTTTATACTTTTAAAATTCACGTTGCATTGAATAATTATTTACAGTCGACTCTCTGGCTGTCGATCTTTTCAATATCAATATTGCTCCATCCATCGAGGAAATCTGCAAACTTCTATTCTCTTCATTCCTCGATATTTTCTCTTGCTTGAAGGATCCCTTCCTCGACGGTCCCTTGGATTCTGTTTGCTTTAAAAATCTCTTCCGGTTGTCGATAATTTCACTTTCCCATGGCTTGCATGGGCACTTTTCTTTGCGAAACGAAGCTTTGAAGAGTGTTTGACATTAGTTTGTTTTTGTTTGCTGGGTAGGGTACGTTATCCATTAGTGGACCCCTTTCCTATAGTGGACCCTCTGGAGGGTTTTTAATGAAAAATACAATAAAAATCACAATTTCAAGCGTGTTGTTGTCTAGAAATAATTTATTTGGCATGTTCAGCATCATTTAAAACAATGTTGGCTGTTATTGACGTGTCCTTTCAGCCAAAAAAGTGTTTTGAGTTCGACATCTGAAATCAGCCATGGCCACTAGCATTTTCACAACAAAACTGCATTTATATTTTATGATTGAATTAACCATCCAATCATTTTTTGACTGATTATTTAACTTCAGCAAGTCGAAATAATGTAAGTTTAAGGATTTTACTAAAATAAAGCGAAGAACTGCCATTTTCGAACAAAAATTAGGGGTCCAATATAGGACAACGAAATCCAAACTTTTCCAAAAGTGGACCCCTGTTAATTTAACCTTCAAAAATGAAGAAAACTGTGTATTCAAGCAAAAGTTTCTCTAAAACATACAATAAATGCTTGTTGTTATCAACCTAAACGCATATTTTTTCAATTATGAGTACAAATAGAGCTGTTTTCATGTTAAAAGTACCAAAAATGCTGAAGCCGTAAAAAATTATAATTAATCAAAACTATAGTTAATTGTACTTAACTGAAGCATCATAATTGCAGTTTGAAATAATATTTTATAATAATAAATCAATAACAAAACATTTTTTTAAATAAATATGCGTGGTTTTATCAGCAACTGTAAACAAATCTATTATATAGTTTCGGTCAACCATTTATGTAATTAATATGGAAAAATTTGCATCAAGATTACTTTTTTTTAGTTATTTTTATGTTTATAGTGGTTTTTGAAACGTTTTCTCTGATCTTTTTCGGAAATAAATGTGTTTAAATGTCTGTTAGGTGTTTTGTTGTTTAAAGCCAAATTTGTTAACAAAACATATTTGTTTATAATGAAAAGTGAGCAAAATCCATCTTTTATTCATTATATCTATCATTAGACCTACACCATGCATCAAAACATCAAATATCGGTTAAATTTGGTATAAAAATAACAGTTTGCCTATAGTGGACCCGGGTCCACAATCGGATTATGGACCCGGGTCTACTATAGGAAAAGGGGTCCATAACAAGGCAAAAAACTTTTTTCAAATGGCTATTTTGCTGCTCAAAAACAAATAACTGATGAAACAAATAGTCAAAATTGTTCAAAAGACTTCAGATTTCATTGTTTTATACAAAGGGTTATAAAAAAGGGCTTAAAATATTGAAAATTTGTGAAAAATGTGCTTCGGCTCTACTAGGGGGTCCACTAATGGTTAAAATACCCTATCAAAAAAAATATTTTCAATCGAGTCTTCACTTAACATCGTTCTGTAAACTGATGATTATCTTCCTCGACGGATCCTTGGATATTGACAACCAGAGAGTCGACTGTATTAATTGTAACTGAATTTCAAATTTATTATTTTCCTTTTTTTAAATTATTGCCACTTTTTCGATAATCAACGCGTTGATTAACGGCGTTCTTTTAAAGTTTTCTGGAGTTTTATGAGGAAAGAAATCTTTTTTCATAAATGTTTTGATTGGATAACCTCTCAAATAGATGTAGCATGGTTGTTTGGGGATCCGTTTGGACCAAGAGGACAGAAGAGGCCGGATTTTCAACGTATTCTAAGCCCTAGCAGCTAGCTGATTTGTGGTCACTTTCATCTCAACTTTCTTTCTCAAGTTCAATCCGAATTTGTGATCAGATTTTTACTAGCTAAATATCGACAGAATTAAAGTTTTTCCTTGATTTGTGTGATGGCCACTCGTCTTTGCAGTCCTGTTCGTCATTACCAAATCTGGACAATACAAAATTGGCCACTTGTTCCGGATCGAGCCCTTCAAGCACTATTGTGGACTGTATTGGGAGGAAGGGGGTTTCTTCAGCTCGTCCAGAGCACACAAGGGTCAACGGCCATGTTCCGGAAATAAGATTGAGATTTGCCATGCAGATCCCAGAAAATTGTCCATAATCCATGTCAAATCTTAGACAGAGCAAGGTAGCCTACTGTTGGTGATCAAAGAGTTTCAATCGCAGTAGGTCAGAAATGTGTTGTTTACTCTTTGAATACTAGCAGGAGGCTCCACCGCTCTGTCATAAAGTCGGCCAGTCACAGTCTGGGTTCAGGAGCATAGGCCATATCAATTTAGTATTGTATCATATCAAAAATAATCCTGTCCATATTTAGCAACTCGAGACCCTTACTGAACTCGTCAAATTCCGGTTAAAATCCGGCCATTTTTTTTTTGTTTTTTAACTATTTTAGAAGTTTCCGAATCAATAAATTTATGATAAAAATACTCTTTCTTGATTAAACTCTAGAAAACTTACAGCGTTGACGTTGATTCAACGATTATCAGCATTGAAACGTATAATTGCTGAAGCCTCTTCTAAAGACAGTAAAATCCACCCAAATCCGTTCTGTCAAACCGTGGATGAATTTGGAACGCACGTCCGCATATTTGACCGACACTAAACCTGCTTCTCCGTTCTGTGAGTTTTTGCGCAAAACGGAAGAAAACGAAAAAGTGAGGTTAAGTACATCGCACACGCACGCGTGCTCTCAACTGTCAGTACACGGGTAAGCATTTCACAGCAGCGTGCAATTTCAACACATCCGTGAAATTACTCCCCCACTCACTCTCGTGTAGTGAAAAAACAGAGTTGGAAAAGTTGTTGAAGTAGTAAAAATAATTCAGTTAAGTCCATCGGTACGAACCGTACACTGCGCTAACTAAAAATAAGCCTAAGGAAAAAAAAGGGTGGCATTACTGCGAGCTGCCATGAAATGTTTACAAATACTAAGTCAACAAAGTAGTCCGAGGAAAAGCTCGCGAGGAAAACATCTGCCGAATTAAGTGCTTGCTCTTGCGAGCGAACCAACGAACGAGAGGAGTACTCTGTGCGAGGCAATTTCAATAAATTGACACCTTTGTCAAACCAGGTCTTGTCGCGTTTCGCATTCCGTCCTTGGACCAGTTCAATCCACTGTCGTCGAGCTGAGTCAGCTCCGTTTCAATTATGCGCTTTTCCTTCCAATCTTCACGCAGCAAGCCGGGCTGGTTGCCAGGGGAAATCAGTGAGTGGTGGAAAAACCATCAGCCTGCTAGGTTGAACCACAGACGATGTCGAAGTTTATTGGGATGATGAAAAAATAAACAACTGCCGCGGAGGCAACAAATGGCCACGTGCCCCCTCGATAATCTGATCATCACAACGTACTAACCGAACTAATCCGAGGAAGACAAGCGAGAACGGAACTGCTGCTTCAAGAGGTTTCTGAACCTAAGGAATAGCTCAATCTGAGCAAGCCATGAAGATCACAAACAGAGGGGAAAATATTCATCCTATAACTATAAAATGGCGATTTATTACTGGGAAAATGTACTGTTGCAAGGGGCAACAATTGACCCGGGAGTGAGGAACCCCCGAGAGGTCGCTCGTTGAGGGAAGCACCCGTTGATGGAAATATTGACACATTGGTTGAATGTAGCGAAGCCGTTTGAGTAATGGTATGCTTCCGTTGTATTGTTTTGCCGTTATAGGAGCCTTTGTTTAATGTTTATTATACATCGAGTGATATATTGTTCACCGTTGTAAAAAAGGGAGATGATGCGTTTATCGTTAGCTATGCAATCAAATTGAATTGATTTTATTGCCCACTTTACATCGTGCCTGATTTGTTCTAAATGCAGAGGTAAACTTCTCTAGTTCTACATACAACCTTTTGTAAAATGCTACTCAGATACCGTTTTCAATGGTTTCAAAAAGATATTTCAAATACCTTTCCAATAATGATGATTTGAAAATAAAGGCCTAAATTGTATGTTAAGAAGGTATTAGACTATCACAGTAAAAATAATCATAATAATATTACATCATTTATGTAAGAAAAAAGGTTTGAAATTACTTCTGGCATAGCAACTTGCTATCCCAAAAATAACATCAAACTGGCCGTGCGATTTGGGGCGCGGACTTAGTAAGCTGGATATGATTATACCCATTTTGATGTTATTACAATCGAACCCCGATGGTTTGACACTAACTGTTGTCAAACGAACGGGGTCACTTTTTAGTTTGACACCTCTTTTAAACGAAGTTCACACACACTACCAAACGTTTGTTTCGATAGTGTACCTGAGCGCCGTGTAAAAAGTGACAGTTCGGCACTTTTTAGTTCGACTTTGACCAACGAACGGGGTACAAACTAAAGAAGTGTCAAACGAAAAAGTGACCAACCACCGGAGGTTGAGTGTACCCAGGGGGATAGCAAAGAAGTCGCCATCTTTAAAGTTCAAAAAAAACAAACACTGACAATCAGTATTATACAGATTACTATGGTAGCACGAAGTGTTTAAAAGCAAACTGAAAAATGTGTAATGCCGATTCTCAGTGTACGGGCGCACTGCATGATCGACCAAAAGAAAAAAAGCAAAAAAGGTTAAACAGAAAAATCACTTTTTTCGATATGAATTTTCAGTCAATTTTGGGATGGATTCTCCGTTTATATGATAAAATTTGCCATCAGCAACACAATTCACGTGCTTTTTCAGGAATTTATCGTTAAAATTGCGAAAAATTTGAGGTTAAAAAACCCAAACAATGATTTGTTATGAGCTACTATTTGACAGCTAGTGCTTTTGTTGTGGGCTCATATTTGACAACCGTGACAACTGTTGCTGCTTTGGTCGGAATTGGGTTGTAATCCCCCCGAATGTTACCATGATTCTTTTTATATGACAAACAAACTCGCCTAGGGGTTAGTCACTTCGAGTATATCGCATACGGCGTATCATACGCGCATAATATCGTACCAAATATCAGCGTGAATATCATACGCGCATAATATTCACGTAGTATGCCTAGGCTGCGTACCGTATGGACTCCAGTATTGGCTTCATATTGGTGCAATATCTCTCAATATCTTGAAACTCGCTCTTTTTGACAGTTTTTTATATCACAAACAAACTCGCTCTTTTGACAGTTTGGTAGTTTGCTAGTAAAAACAAGCTTAAACTTACGATTTCGCTCTCCGGTTGTCGGTCGTGATGGGTTTTCCATTCTTGAACCAGGCTGGAGCATCAAAGTTGCACTTGATTAGCAGCTTCGAATGCAGGGGAACCGTTTCCTTTACGAGTCGTTTGTGTCCTAAAATGAAGAAAATAACAATTTGAATTAGTTTTTTTTAAATACCATGCGGCTCCATCAAACCCGTGAAAGTGAAATTTAATTAGTTTATCTTAAAAGTGATGAATACATTACATAGAGCCAATGTTTACAGTGGTTACTCATTTGTTTGACACAGAATTGGCAAGGTTCGACGAACCGGGATTGAACCAATTTTCTAAGAAAATGTGACTCACAACAGATTGTCGGAAAACGCTCCGGAAATTCTGTTCAACTAAAGCTTCTGTTGATATAAATATGACAGAGCAAACGAACGAGATCTCACCCTGTTTGATTTGTTCGTCGGGAATCCCCCTTTCTGAACTGTAAATCCGAGAGGTTAAGTCCTATTACATTGTAGGGATTTGGTTCAAATTTGTTTCCGTTGAACTTCACCAAACAACACTCAAAACAAACCCATTTCGCTAGCATATCACTATCGGGCCCCTGACAGAGTGTGTCAGAAGAAACACATGTGGCCCCTGTCACCTCCAACGAAACCATAGAGGAAAAAAAAGAGACAAATCTGAAATTGTACGCCTTTTGTTTCGAGACCTCGCGAGGGTTTTGGTTTCCGAAAAACATCGCTCATGGAAAATTGGGGGAAGAGTTTTTCTCGAGACAGACTCAGTGGACCATCCAAACTCGAAGAGGGGTTCCGGATTTGAACGTAGTCTCTCTAAGGGAAACACCAAAGTGAAACCGAAACCCCTAAAAATATGAGAAAAAGTGCAGCGATGCAGATATTAAATCTACCACGAACGTTTTATTGCCCAGAAAAAAAAGTCAACCTAATGAAGTTCATAAAATTATCATTTGATACACTGCGGCAACCTTCTTAACTAATCTTTTTCGGCTGTCCCGTCCATCAAAGAGAGAGACACACAGCCTACTCCGATGACTGTTTTGACAGATGTCGGGTGCAAATTTGATGGATGCAAACGGTACGAACCGCAGCCGAGCCGAGTTCGTACATTTGGATTAAATTTTCCGGAATAAGCGCTCTTATAGGGCATAGAGGGAATCGTTTTTGGATTTAATTAAATATTACGCATCGCGAAACATTGCAATGTGCAGTGGCAGTGTTGCGGGGATCATCAGCAGACGTCATGTTTCGTGGCGGGACAGCCGGTCACGATGGTGACAGGCTGAACCTTAAGTTGCGTACCCGTTCGATGCACCTTTGCTGGATGCGATTTTTTAGGGTAAGGGGCTAGTTTTGTTGAATGTTGTAGTTTGTTTTATGTAAAAAATTAGAAAAAATAGATTGTCTTTTTGTCATTAGATTTATAGTCACAAACTGAATTTCGTTTACAATAGAAAATTTAGTTGTCAAATTTAGTTGCTATAGAAAGCTTTTACTTTACCTTGCTTGCTCTTGTTTATGTACTATTTTAAGGTTCTAATTGCCAAAAAATATTTATGACGTAACACACGACTGGAATGAACTCAAAAACTCCATTAGAATAAACTTATTGTGCTTCACCATCCCTGAAAATATTTGTTTGAATGGATTATTTTTTTTTAGCAGTTCAGGTTTAAAAAGAGGTTTGCAATTGCCTCAACAATCAAGACTTCGAACACTTAGTTTTGAGTAGGAATCTCGCAATCGAGAACGCCAAGGCAATGCTGTAGAGCGAATAATTTAATTTGATTTTTTTTCATAACTTAGCAAGGTTTTTTTGTTTAGATATTGTTGTTTTTTGGTTTGAATTATTTATTTGTTTTGACATATTTTTTGGCCAATTTCAGCAACAACATTTCGAATGACTGGTTCTTTCAGTCAAATAATCGTTGTAATTGGGTACTAAAGCCCTATGTCAATTTTTATTTACAACGGTAAAAAACACGATTAGAAACCATTTCTGATCACTTTTTTTTCATTTTAATGCAAAAAAATATTGACAAGACACCATTTTTTCGATGGATCAACTATGGTCCCCTTGGAACGAGCTGTCAAGTAGGAGCTTTTCTGTCAAGAAGGACCGCGAGGATAATTTTTCAAAATTGATTTAAAAATCCATTTCAAACTCTTTGTGGTTGTACAAAGGGTTATTGTACTCAGAAAAAGAAGCTTTATCGCTGCAAACAATAATATCAGCAATCTAAGCTTCATTTTAGGACCCAATTGTTAATCGAAAAAAAAAAATGAAAATACTAAAATGTTGAATAAAATAGATGAATAAATTAAACAACAGGAAAAAATAAATATCGAATACCTGAAACTTCTGCAAAAATACTAAAATTAAAAAAAAAAACACAAAAAAGAAAAAAAAAGAACGAAAAAAATCAATTCAATAGTCCAAATATTATAAATCTCCAAAAAAAAAGAAAAATATTTCAAAAAACCATTGCTAAATTTTAATCAACTTTACTCCGCTTTGCTAGGAGACGGTGATTTTAGCGGATTGCAGACTGGATTTCGCCATGTGATGTTGCTAAATTTTTATCCACTAACAAAAAACTCACGACCTGTTTATAAAATCATCGACATTTTTGTTAAAAAAGATGAACAAATCACCTTGAAAATTATTTCACTTGTTCCCTTCGAAGTTGTGAAATTTCACAGATAAATGGTACCTACTCCAAACTGGACCAACTGCCAATCCGCTACCCTTATTATCGACCATCCAGAATCCGCACCAACTAACCAAAGCCAGACCAGTCAGTACCTTACATGTGCAATTTGAGATTAATTATAAATTTTCAACACCGTTTCCTAGGCCCACGAACGGGTTCGAGTTGCTCTTTTGGCCAAACCCCGGCCTGACACACCGAAAATGACGAAACGCACTTTCTACTCGCTGTCAACGGGTGTGTTTTCTGGGTGAAAATTTGTGCCACCAGAGAGAGAAAGAGAGAGAGAGAAAACAAGAGTGCAGAGTGTTTTGGGGGGAAATTTTGATGGGATATGGCTGCCTGGTGCGTGTCGACAGAATCGCAAATGGCAACGATAAGCACGGCTTTTGCGATGGGTGAAAAACAATTGTGTAAAAATAGCGAAATGTCAAACCTAATGAGATACGGAGCGGTGGCAATTTGCCTTCTGGGGCGACTTAATTACGCATGTTAGTCATAATCCGTCAAAAAAGGGGAAGGAGCTTGTGGCAGCTGTTGGTACAACTGTAATTTTAAAATAAGTTTTTATAACAATATTCGAATTTAACATTGCATAGCGGTCCAGGTCGCAAAATTGAGTGGAGTGTTGATTTTCAGAAAAATTGATGCTTGAATTTGCGTGCCCAACAACATTCTAGAAGAGATAGAAAATCTCAAAAATATTCCTGGAAAGTTTGATTTTCAAAATCAACCTAATCGTGAACCACCCTAACTTTTTACCAAGCCAAATGTTACCCCTTTCCATTCGCAACACTTCTTTAGAAGATACCAAAGCTTCAATCACCATTATTCGAAAAAAAAACATTTTAATTTTTTTTTAACTTTCCAAATAAGTTTCTGTATCCAGGTTTTTAAGCGAAGATGGCGTTCAAATGGCGAACATCCGAAATGTCAAAATCGCGCAGTAGCACCAACATTAGAAAACAAATGTGGCTGTCATGCCATGGCACACTTTTTTCGGAATATTGGTACCACTGCGTGATTTTGTCATTTCGGACGTTCACCATTCAAACGCCATCTTCGCTTAAAAACCTGGATATCATGACAGTGTTGCCAGATTTGCAACGTTTATGGAAATAGAGCAATTTAATGAAAGATAGCTCGGGAAATCATTTTCATATAAATTTATAGCATTTGAGTTCAAGTGTGGTCAGTTTCCTATTTTTTTTTATTTTCATTCAAAAATGAGTAATGAAGTGTTGCCAAGTCATCCAAATTGGTCATTGGAAAACATTTTGTTTTTTGTAAAATCGCGTTAACTCGTGATGTTTATAAGCAAACCCCTTATGTTTATATTTCAAAATTTTTGTAGTTGTCTGCTCTACAACATTGTAGAACATTATTACACTCTAAAATATAACCCTGCAAAGTTAGAAAAAGACGAAATTTTAAAATGAAAATTTTTATTCAAAATGAAAAAATTACCTTTCTGGGTCAATTTTAGATTCGAAAAGTACATTAAATTTCCCTTAAAATGACATGTTCCAAAAATGTTTACAGTCGAGTAACGGAAAATGGGAGATTTAAAAAAAAATGTGTTTTTTTCGATGAAAAATACGTTTTTCGGAATTCTGAGTACGCCATTAAATTGAGCGTCTAATTGAGCGTCTAATGGAAGGGGTCGTACCGCCCCTCCGTCACGAGATATCAAAAAACGGACTTCGGATTCGTGATCAGGGACAAAAGTTACCCCTTACGACAAAGTTTCACGCAAATCGAAGAGGGGTCGGGGCAACTTTTCCCGATTTCGTGTGAGTTGGTAGAGAATTACACAGTGTTGCCAGATTATGCCAGAATTTATAGATAATCGGAATGCTCTTTCAAAACTTATTCAATTATGTACATTTTTATCAAAGTTGACCGTATCTGGCATTATACGTAATGTCACTGAAATGCTCAAAACATAAAATAGTGTTGCCTGCTTTTCAGTATCTTTCCCCATCTAAAGGTTTTTGAATTCCTTTAACATTCCAACGCCCAAGGCTCCAAAAAAGTTGGAACGGTAACTTCAACTCAATGGTCCTCGGGCATTACTCAACCAATCGTTCCAACTTTTTTTTTCGCGTGTAAAAAAAAAATTCGCCAAAAAATCCGCGGAGGCAATCGTTTTTAAAAAAAAGGTGGAACGATGTTTTCGATTGCAGAAATTACAGATTTGATCAAATTAAGTTCTGCAAAGTTCTAGAATCATCTAGACATTCTAACAAATCACTGGAAAGAAGAATCGTCCCGATTGGTTGATAATGCCCGAGAACCAGCGTGTTGAAGTTATCGTTCCACCTTTTTTGGGAGGCTTGGGCGTCCGTGTAAGTTGGACATACGTTGGGCATTCCAGTGTTAAAATCAGAATCAGGATTTAGGTTATGTTTCTAAGATACGCAAAGAACGAATCTGTAGCATTCAACACAAAAATTGCGTTTTAAGCCTAGGTCTTCCACGTAAACTATAAATATTTTGGTTTTGTTTAATCAGGAAACTTTTCATTACAAAGTCCTGATAGATAAATATACCTAATTGCAAACCTCGCAAAGTCTATTTATAACCTCAAACCTCCAAAACCACCCAACGCATAATTTTGCAAATTTCCAGCAGACATTTCCAAATTGGTCACTTCCTCTTCCCAGCATCCAAGCAACCGTGCAGGGTGGTGCGTTCAACCATCACCCAACCGTCTTTCCGGACCAATTTCTCTTTCCAGCTTTGCACCGAAATCAAAGCAGGCCGGGAGAGAAACAAATTTAGGCCCCGCCAAAGACCACCAGCCAACTCGCGGACTTTGACATGGCCTACTACGCACTCTTCGATGATTCTCTCTAGGGTAGAACACACGTGAGTCAGTGGACCATGATGGGCAGAATTGGTACACAATACCCGTGGCGAGATCTGGAGAGAGCTTCTGCTTATGCTGAAATTGATTGGTTGTTTATTAAGACAGCAGAGCGCAGTTAATTTAGGTTAATTGAACTCCGCGACGTGCGGGGACTTGGACTAGACGACAACCGGAAGGCTGGATAGTTCAACCAACCTTTGTATTTAAGCGTTGTGACAGCAATCGTTATAAGAAGCGAAATTCTCCGAATTGTCTCGAAAAATCAAGATCGCAGAATGTCCAAGTTCCGCGGAAGTCCGTCCTCCCAGATTGACAGATATTATTCATAATGTTTACACAAAGTTTCCTTTTATTGCGGCAATTCCGTCCAATCAACAGAGCCGGGAAGAAACCGTTCTGGCCAGAACGTCGTGAATTGAAAGATAATAAAGTAAGGAACTCCCGCACTCAGCAATAAACCGAAGACGGGGGGCCCTTTTGGGTAGATATTATTGCATATTAATTTATTTTTATAAGGAATTGAAAGCCTTCCGCGCAACCCGCTTTGAAGATTGGATCGACTTCCGTTCCCTCTCTTTCTCTACGTTTGCCGGCACTTCCGGATAAACAAATTCAATATGGCGCTCGTCGTCGTCTGAATTTCTCGGTGGCGGGATAATCTTCCCACACAAGCATGGAATGAATGAAATAATCCGTCCCGTTGGCGTTGGCCGCGTAATTGTTGGGATTCCAAATCGTCTAGGAATGATAGAGGGAACGACCTCGGCTTTTTTGCGGAGGATTTCGCTGCGTTTAGCGCGGCCAGCAAGCCGCAGAGTGACAAATTTAGAACTGCCATAAATTATAATTTTTGCCAAATTGCGACGTGAAACTCTTGCTTTCGTAGCGGGGAACTAGGACAGGTTAGGATCAACGGGGTAAAACGGGCATTTGTGGGTTACATGAAATAAAACATCAAAATATTTGTCTGCTTGTGGTACGATTTGTCAAAAATAAAGTTGTATTAGTGTTCAACGTGTTTTCGACACGACGCGTCGTTAGTGAAGATGTATTAGTGAGACTGCTTGACCTCGCGTCCAGCTTGTGCGTGACTTTGCTCTGCTCACAGATTCGCTCAAGTTGACGGTTTCCTGGGTATTTTGTGCAGACTAAAGATTTTCACAAACAACATTTTTAAACGAAAATTACTTATTTTTCAAATTTCTGCTTTAATCCTCGACTGCCCTATCCCCGACGCATAGCACGCACACTCCCGTAATGACTACAAGACTAATTGAATGTCATTTCCGTTCGGCGAATCTCAGAGAGTAGGTACGAGTACATATCCAAACATAAGCATCGCTCTAAAAGATGCTGCGATGCGATCTCTTCTCCGGTGCCGCGTTTTAAGTCCAAACATAAACTTCAGCTCGAGGGGCAACAACTTTAGAGACTGGGAAGAAGTTCTCGTCGTTTTATGAATGAATATTTGCAGCGTTTGCCGGGGAGTGAAATTTGTGCACACTTGTGCTGCACGCAGAAGAGGGAAATATGTTTCGAGCAGGTGCAGTAACCTTTCAATGGAGTAATTAATAAAATGTGCACGAGCTTTTTGGGATTTTGAGCGGGATGTTGAGGTTCTAAATCATGGCCGAATTGACTTATTTTTCAAATCAAAGTTTGAAGGATTTTTTTTCAAATCACGAAAAGTTAATATTCAAAGAATACTGGCAACGCATTTTACGCAAAAATCAACTGATGTATCACAACAGAATTATTCAAAAATCTGTTGGTTCTGATTCAGCGAAGTGTCACTCTCCTTGTATTGTTTTTCCAGATTGTTGACGCTAGTTGAAAATGTTTAGAGCAAATTCAACTCAAATTTGAGTAAATCGAGTTTTAAATAAAATTCGTCCAACCTCAAATAAACGTAATCCATGCATGATACTGAGCAAAAAGTCTTCAGAAATAAAGAAAAAAAGTCAAATTCAAGCAAAACTAAGCAATTGGGTCCTAAAATGAGGCTTAGATTGCTGATATTATTGTTTACAGCGATAAAGCTTATTTTCCTGAGTACAATGACCCTTTGTACAACCACAAAGAGTTTAGGATGGATTTTTAAATCAATTTTGAAAAATTAACCTTGCGGTCCTTCTTGACAGAAAAGCTCCTACTTGACAGCTCGTCCCAAGGGGACCATAGTTGATCCATCGAAAAAATGTTGTCTTGTCAAAATTTTGTTTGCCTTAAAATGAAAAAAAGTGATCAGAAATGGTTTTAATCGTGTTTTTTACCGTTGTACACAAGGTTGTACATTAAAATTTACATAGGGCTTTAGTACCCAATTGGACCAATGTGGATGTATAAACAAACGGTATGCAGCTTACGTCAAAGTGTGAAATAATGTTTGTTTATAAATCCATATTAGCACATTTAAATTGTTTTGCTTGAATTAAATATTTTTTAATTTTGTTTGTACTTCGGCCAAATCTGATTTTTGCTTAAAACAATTTCAAAGGAGTACCCGCCGTCGAGCAGTTTTTGACAGTTCGCTCCACAAGATAAACATAGTAGAAAAAAGCAAAAACTGCTCAACGGCGGGTGCTCCTTTGCCAGATAACAAAATCTGGGAAGTAATGGAGTACCCGCAATAGAGCAGCTTTTGACAGTTCGCTCCATAAGAAATACATTGTAGAAAAAAGCAAAAACTGTTCGAATGGAAATGCTCCATTCAAAATTTACTCGAAATGCACAACAATAAAGGTAGCACTTGCTACCGTTAGGGGTCTACCAAATTCTACCATAGGAACGATAGGAACACAAACAAAAAGACGTAAACCATAGCACATTTTTATAGAATTTTGATCAATTACTCCTTACTAGGGCCATCTAGTGAGAATTTTATGTGGGCTGCAGCTTCACTCAACTGTCAAACGAGTGCAACGCGATCTGTGGTGGATTCGAAGTTGCCGTGGTGAGTTTCAGCGGTCGTTCAAATTGACCGTTAAATTGTTGATTGATAAATTTTCAAAACAGATTTGCGCCCGTTTGTCTGTGACGGGAAGATCCGCGACGCAGATCAGTCGTCGTCGACGCATCGGCCGTTGTCCACACAGCCGTCTTAGGTCGCAGGGGTAGCTACACTCTTCACGATGCTCAGCTTCCCCGACTGACTTCGTGGTGGGATGCAGCCGCGCATGATTTATGGACGCAAGCGAGCTCGGTGTAGATCATAATATGACACGTTTTGTGTGCGATTTACAAGCGAAACACCATGTAATATTCGTATAATTTGAGTTTAATAGGGCCCCAAGGAGGGGAGCACACGTTTAAAATAGGATAAATCATGGCGGAAAGTGGTATACAAATTTATTGAGGAAAGAACATCCAAGGTGGCGATGCACGTGGAACCCGTTGACAAAGACCCAGACGCCCAATGTTGTTTTCATTTGCTAATTTATGGTCACCTGATGTAAATATGTTTACTCTCTTGTTTGATGGAAAAACGAAGATTTATTTAACTGATTTTCTCCGAATCTTAATGGTTTCGTTAACTTTTTTTTGACAGTCAAGGTTGACCGCACCTCAATATTGATGACTTTGAATAAATGTAGCACAATGTCAGTCACCATTAAGTAACGCAATCCTTATTCAGCTGTGAACTAAACATAAATTGCAATTTGAATGTATCTGTTGACAGTCTCTTTGAAAATTCAAATAAAACTAAAACAAAATCAACAAAAGTCATAATTACATTAAAATCTTGTAAAAAAACGGTTTCACCACTCCTTTACCTGACGTAAAACCACGCCGTAAATCACCGCCATCTGTCAACAGTTTTGCGAATGTCGTCATCGCACGCACAAAACCCCTTCGTTCCCTTTTGTCTGCACACTGGTTTGGCGCAATTGTTGTGCTTCCACCGTCTAGTAGTCTGCGACGTGTCTGTCACGCGACGTCGTGACAGATCGTGATTAAACGTCACCACCGCGGACTGAAAGCGGACACCTCGCGTTTGTGACAAGTGGCTTTTTGTGAACACGTTTTTTCGAAACCTAATTATCGCGGATTATCTCTGGCTAGCCACAAGAATGCATTTTTAGGGTGGTTTGTCATTAGTTTGGTTTAAAAAAGAAAGGTTTTTTTTTCAATGAAATTCTGAAAAAAAAATTACACAAAATAAGTCGAGCCAAAAGTTAAAACATCCTAAATAACCCTGTTTTTGCAATATCAAAATAAAAAACAATAAATTAAAAAAAAACCTAACAAATCGTCCCCACCCAATAACAAAGGCTCGCAACACGGCGGTGACACTTGCACAAACGTCAGGAATGCGCCAAAAGCATAAAAGTTCCGCCGCACGCTGCCTGGCGTGAATTCCTGTGTGCGCCACAATGACACATGTTTAGAAATCCGAAACCACGTCCCGTGGTCGTCAAAAAACGCGATGTTCGCGTGATACGCGCCGGCCGGAATGTCCGCAATTAATGTCACTTTTTTTCGGTGGCGGCGGATTTTGGCATGATTTGCTTTGAAAACTGCTGAAACACGCCAAGATAATGGTTTGCCGGTGGCAGGAGAATGAGGTTATGTTGAGTTTTGGCAGTAATTTGGGAAACCTAAACTGAGGTTGAACGAGCTAAATGAGTGCAACTCTGCGTTGTTTGTCGCACCTTTAGCATTGTAAACATTGATGAACGATGACATTCGAGCAACAATATGAACAATTTTAAAGGTAAGATGAAAGATATTTGAAGTCAAGAGTTCTAAAAAAAACACAAAACTCCAATAAAGTCAACTGTTGTTATTCAAACGACTCCTTTCAAGAACTTCAAAAACACACCAACTTCCTTTCCGTCCCCATATTGACAAGAATCGATGCACTGAAAAACAGCACCCATGTGGCATCCATCTGTCGCCGGAGCATAATACCTACTTTTGCCGGGGACCTGGCTTGTCTTAAGTCTGCGCAGCGTCTGCGTTGCGTTGAAAGCAGACGACTTCGAGGGATACGCGACACCTCCAAGAACCCGAACATCGTAAAGATTGCAACGGAACGATGAGTAAGAGCAAAGACAAAAAAAAAGTTTATGAAATGAAACTTGTGGAGTGCAGAAGTGCTGATTTTTAATTTTCAGCTTTTTTCAAATCAGTAGTCGTAGTTTCGATTTCGTAGTTCACTACGAAATCTAGTTAATGTAATTCAGATTGAAATCTAGTATCTAATTCAATACACAATTCAGTGTGCGGTTATGAACAAAATTCACTATGAATTGTAATGAGCAGTTCACAACGAACTGACAGTCCTGCAATCATTGACGACGGCGCCGCATACCCATATTTTCACAAAGAATTGTAGAGCCCCCGCAGCGGGATTCGAATCAGCAACCTCTGGATTGTGAGTCCAGTGCGCGGTCCGATTGATCCACACGGGCGGGGCTAATATCATTATATCTGTAATATCGTAATATCTGCAAACAACACTTAAGGGGTTGCATACATGTAAATCGACAAAAATACCAGTGGTTGGTTTGAGCACACGCTTAAACATTTTTTAAATCTGTTTTCAGAGCATTAAAGTATACATTTTCATCTATCAACAAAATAAATTTGAAGACATTTGGATGTATCCTTACCGAGATATAGCTATTTCAAGTTGGCAGTTTAAAAAAACGGATGCCACGATATCTCAACACTGGTTTGACCAAATCCACTCAAAATTTTTGTGAAGACCCGTTAAACTGGTTGCGTATGCATGGCGAAGGCCAATTTTCAAAATGTTTGTTTAAAAAAAAAAAAGATTTTTTTCATATAAAAAAAAAACTTTAGTTTTTGATTTTTGGATTTTTTTTAAGGAACAATTAAAAATCGGACTTCGTCATGCACATGGGATATGTCTTGACAGGCTTCACCCGAAATTTCAGCCAATTTGGTCCATCTCATCTCGAGATATCGTGGCACCCGTAAATCAACTCGGTGTTTAGAGAAAAACGCTCACAAAGTTTGACAATTCGCTTTGTGCATGGCAAAATTTTGAGCTTAAATTGTTTCCTACTCAGTTTAAACTTGAAATATCTTTATGAAACTTTGAGTAGTGTATGAAAATCATCATTCAGGTGGATTTAATAAATTTTCTGTGATATGAAATTTTGTGATTTTCTACTTGTATGTAGCCCTTAAAATGGCCTCATAAATATATTGACAGCTTGAACTATTATTAAGCAAATTCAAAGAAAACAAGTAACTATTTAACAAATGTTATTGTTTTCAACTTCGAGATTTGTGAAACTCAAAATTTGCAAAATAGCTGTCAAAATGCTCATACGAGGTTGTCAAACCCATGTGAAGTGTAATGTTCAGTATTCAATTTGGAAGGGAATCCCTAATCCACAATTCAGAGTGCAGTGCAGTTCACATGGAAATCTAGTATTCAACTCAGTACGTAGCTATTAAATTATCAATATCCAAATCTTGTTTGTAAAATTGCTACACTCCAAAATGAATTTCCCTGCAAAAAACCCCAGCCTACTGCATGACCGACCTTCTGACAGTTGGCAGCACTTGAGGAGAAAATACACATCTTTTTATGACGGGGCCCTCATTCTCCAAAGTGCTCACTTACTTTCAAGAGCGCGCCCATCGCCTACTTAGCAGAGCTGCATTTGTGCAATTCCCTGGTCGCACAGACAAACAGACGCGAACAATGTTGCACGCGTTAACATAACCCTAAAAGCTTTGTTTATTTTCACTTGAAGCGACGTTGACGTTTGGTAAGTGTTGCCAAACCAGGTCGAGTCGTTTTGTCGTTTTTTTGTTTTGGAACGTTAAGCCTGTCTGTTCAATTTCAAATGGCTTAATTTTAGTTTTCCAAGCGTTTCCGCAGAACAAACACAGCACTTGAGTACATATACAACGCTGCAGTTTCCGGGTACGGGAGTTAACCGTTTCTTGGAATTTGTTTCTGGAAGTGGCTTCCTGTCAGCGAAGCGAATAAGCTTTAATTGAACGACGTTCGAAAACAATGCAAATTATCGCCTTTCAATCGATGTTCAAAAAAGTTGAAATAACAGCAGGAGAATATCGTTGACAGTTGGCATTGCTGCCGGAAGTGAGCGCCGTCATTTTTGTCGTACACCTCCATAATCGTTTACCATTCCTGGGCGTTCCCGTGTATAAGGAAACTATTACACCATTCAGGTGGCCAAATGCAACGCGGAGTTCCATTAGTTGATTTACGACGATTCGGTGCGGCGTGAAAATGGTCATCTGTCATTATAGCAGCAGTGCTGCCAGTATGGCTAAAATTAGTACCTCCCTGAGGTCACATAATGTTCTCTGCAAACACCAATCAGTTTCAATTTCCGAGGGTAAACACACTCAATTACACGCTCATCTGCGATGAGTCAGGTTTTATCTGGGAATGATCAAGTGGCGCGCGCACTGCTGTGAGGATGTTTTTTTAGCATCTTCTTCTGCCCATCGCCTAACAGACAGCCGACTAAATTGAAACATTAAATTCAAATGGTATCTTTCAACAGGTTCGCAATAGCTCTTCGCCGCGCGGCGGCGATCACCAGCGTTTAAGTGTGGAGGCGTATGCGCAAATCTGTTTAATAAGGTGCCCAAAGTGCCAGTGCTGCCAGACCGCGGCTTCGACGTCATTGCATTAATTCAAGTCACGGTCAGACGCTTTTTCTGCGCGCTCTAGCCACAATCTGATGGAATGCGTTTGCACGCGCAGGTGTGAGAACCGTTGGCAGCGCGTCAATTATGGCATCGGTCTCCAAAAATGGGGGCCCCAGGGCGGAATCCCAGCAAAGGTACTAGGCCTATTCTGGAGTATACGCGGACGAGAGAGCTCTCTAGCGTAGCAGCATTCACGTCACGCCGCCTGGAAATGACTGATTTTACGGCCGTACGGTCCAAAATGGCGTCGCTTATGGGACCGATTATGGGCGGGTTCCAAGGACACCGGCATTGACGCAAGCTGGGACAAACGCGCGATCCGTTGCCAAGAAGTAGGTGATGGGCAAGATCTACGCTTCCGTGTGGCATTCGTTGGAAATTGAGTTGGACAAAATCAGTGTTGATGCTTTTCAAACAAGCGTGCTCAAGTTTTGACAGCAGTGCTGCCGGTAACGCTTTTTCATCTAACCACACCCACCTTGTTTCACTGTTTGGCAAATCCATCACCGTTTGCACTTAATTTCGCCGATTAAGCAGAAAATTTATTGTTTCAGCACGAGACAACCATAAAATAAACCATGAACGCACCTTGACCACCTCATCAGGCGATGGCCATCATTAATAACGGAATATTTTTATCGTGAAACACACCTGAAATTAAGGGTGGAGCCCCCTAATGTCAACCCACGTGACAAAGCCGCGTCAAAAATAGTCCCGCACTTGCAACTTTCGTCAATATTTTCAGTTCAGTCCATTAAAATTTGACGTCCACCTACACGGTAAACACAAACCCAGGTGAGTGCTGCCATTTGTCTGTCGGTCACCATTACACGCTTATTTGAAAGAGAAGCGATAAATCTAACAAAAACAAGCAAAACAATCGGCTTTTGGAAGAATGTTGCAGAATCGCCGACCAGAGGTCGTTTGTAAATCACGTTCCCGCTGCGGTTGATTCTTTGTGGTTATTTTTTTTTCTTTCGAGAAGTGAGATGAACGTGCAAAATTGTCGATTAGAATAATACAAGGGGTCGCAACCGCAGTGAGCGTTGCTTGTTTTGGTATTTTTGATGACAGCTTGGTTGACACAGAAACAATCAATCTTTATTTTTGAATCATTTTTTTGAGAATTTGAATCATCATGGAAGAGTTGATTTGGCAGCACTGCAGTCGGAGTGATCATCATGTGATTTTTTTGACATTTTTCGGCACTCTCCGCAAACGTTTGCTGGATCCTTTCCTTAAGAGATCCGGAAAAAGATCCGGCATCGCCTTTGTGCTGGTTTATTGTTTGCGGAAGATGCCGAAAAGTTTGGTTATGCCACTGCTTGCAAAAAAACAATGACGTACTTATCTGTCAACAAACACGCTTATATGCAACAACTCAGAAATGAGTTGGAAGATAAAATGCAGAAAAGAAAAGGAAAGAACGCAAATTCATGAAGTAAAATGAAATATTTACATTGTAGCGCAACAGACCATGCAGTAACGAGGATAGATCGCAATCACATTGCGCAATTACTGCTATCTGGATAATGTTGCGTTTCCGAAGGGTTTATATATATACCATCGCTACACCCATTAAACAACCCATAGACAGACGATTAAAAACTCGTTCTTGTTGCCGATCTCTCGACATCTCGTCTGGTGTGCATCAGAATCTTCCCAGACATCCGTTCCCGTGATCGCTTGGGTGGTCCCCCAATGGTCAGCAAATCGTTGCACTAGTCAGACTGCTGCAGTGTTGCCAAAAGCGTTCCCAAAGGTGGCGTTTGTCGCCGGGCTGCGTCCAGCTGTTAAAACCAGTTGATGCATCAGTCAATGATTCAGACTCCAACAATGGAGTCACAATTCGCGGCGGCGGCGTCGGTGACTGTCAGTTAGTAAAAAAACGTTCCACAGATGAAAACCAGCCGAGAAGGGGTTTCACATATTAATAGACGTCTTTATTAAAGGCGAGCGATCGTAAAAAATCTGTCAGGAGACCCGAGCCGACCGGGTTCAACGGGCAGGGTTGTAGAAGCAGTCGCGAACCAGCCCGTAATTTATGGCTCCAATTATGCAGGGATCTGTCTGGGAGTCGGGTTCGGCAAAAGAAAAGATTGTATTTTTGTATGTTTTATTTTTTGTTTGAGGGCGCTTTTGCCAGAACCATAATCAGACAGAGTGCTTCCGACGAAAAGGGAAGTTTTCAAGAGCAAACAGAAATAGAACGATGTGGATGTGCATTTCGCGACATAAAACATCTTCCTTGTGTGTAAAAAAGTAAAAGTAAAAAGCTGAAAGAATTAACTCAAATTTCACGAAAACTATTTCCAACACAAGGTTTAAGTAAGGTTAAAATTTAGTTGATAAACGGTCAATTTTGTTTCCTGTGAAGAAAGACTAAATGCTAAACATTCACTGAACACAAATCTCACTGGAAACTGAGTAAACTTCCATCAGCGTGTAGCTTACTGTCATTTGACAGCAGTATTGCCATGATTTCTCGTTTTTTTGCAAACTGAAGAAATTCCAACGAATTCGCAAACTTTTCGCCCAAAAAAACACTTGTTGCGCCGTCACGGCGCATATGGTGGTCCCTCCAAAAGGCCACACATTCGCCCCCCAAAACATTAAAGAGAACCACTGTTTTGTGTCAAAACATTCCTGCTCGTCTATTTGCTGAACGCATGTATGATTCCTTGTTTGCTTTGGAATTAGCACTGGCGAAATTTGGCATCGTCTTCTTCCTCTTGCGCGGCGCGCCGCGCAGTCGAGAAGAGATTTGTTTTCATTTGCCAGATTTGTTGTAGGTCAATTCGGCGTTTGTTTGGTTGTTTTGGTTTTTTTTTTTCTTTGTTGACAAATTTTGTTCAACCGCGACTCGGATAAGATTGCGACGTTATGAGGCGCGTTTGATTTATTTAATTTCACGGTCTGTCAGATGGGAGGGTTCAACGGGCTTTGGCGTAGACAATGGGATTGTTATTCTGGGCGGGTTTTGAAGGACCTTGCTTCTACGAAATTGTTAATTAACGCGAATTTGAACACATTTTTTCGTCCCAAATGTAGAAGCTGCATTGTTTCAGTGAAAAACTGGCAGCACTGTAGTGTAACTCAATAAGACGCATTTGTTTAATATCAAACAAGCATTACCGGATTTGTCAGTTTGACAGCAGTGATGCCAGTATTTCAAGTTAAGTTAAAGACCGGCGTGCCTCATCTGACAGTTTGCTAGTCAGAGTTTACCTTACCTCACCGTTGATTGACATTGAACTACCTTGAAGCAACCCACGTAAACTTGCTAACTGTCAAAATTTGCATGTGAAATTTCGACAAAAGGGTCTATCCGGCATGCATAAATTGTGTTTTAGATTTAAATTTAGCTATTGTTTTCCCTCCACCGCTTTTAACGGAAACTTACACCAAAATAACCACTTGGGGGCGTACAGAAATTTATCCTCGAGCCGGATTTTCCTGCGTGAGCCGAAGTAAAATAATCTTTTTTATGATCTCAAGTCGTCGAATATTCTTTACGATTTGTTTTCACGTCCAACGCGCGCCCGTTTAAATTTGCTTTTAGCGAAACACGTGCGGTTCGTTACACGATGAAAAGAACTTTCATGGAAAAGCCGATGATGTTTGAAATGTTGCTTTTTTTACTGTGTGAAGCCACTTGTTTGTCTGAGTTTGCTAAAACTTAAAAACCGGAAAATTCAACTACCCATAGGGCACTCCAGGAGATTTTCTGCCCCCACTTTGCAGCGGGGAAAACTTTAAAGCAACGCCTACTTTGACCGCAAAGCGGCGCGATCGAATTTCAGACTTTTTAAAATGTGCCTTTTGCTAGCCAACGCGTTGCATTTTCGCATGGTTTCAAGAATAACACACAAAAAAACCCTCAAAATCCCAACCAAATGATCGTGTTTCACAACCGCTGACCGATTTTCCTATGAAAACAACCCAGAAGGATCATTAATTGGCCGAAGGGGACCTTTAAAACGGCTGTTTTGGCGCAGCTCTCTCTCTCTCTCTCGTCAAACGGAAACGAGCGATCGTCTACTTTCCCGTTGGGATACTTTGACGGGAATAAAAACATTGTCATTAGGTTGTGTGCCTTTTTTTCGGCGGATTTCGGAAATGGGTGTGTTTTTTCAGGTTTAAAAACTAAAAAGAGAGAGAGCTGGTGAGATCCCTAATGAGGTAGAAAAATGTCACTAAAAACGCGCTGTTTGCAGTGACAGACGAGTCGCAGTTGTGAAAACAAGGATCAGGTTGTGAAACAGTAGTAAGATTGATGGTTCGAATGATTTTTGGTGTTGTGTCATTCTGTTATTGGAAGAAAATCACATTTGCGAAAGAAATTTCAACATTTGTTACGCAGCTTGTACTAAATTTAAACAAAATTTAGCAAGCCGCGGTAACAGTGTATCCAAATGTCAAAAAGACAAGTGCCGAGGGGAAAGACAATGTACTCACCGAGATTTATCCGTATCACGTCCGGATCGGCTGATGAGATCTTGTACGTTGAAACGGGTTCAATCCGCGCGATCAGCAGCGTCGTAAATGTCACAATGGTTAGCACTTGGTTTGCCATTTTGGATTCTTCCTTCTTCTTTTTTTCTTTGCTAGCCAACTTTGCTACAACACTCTTTAGCGAGTCAAATTGGTTAAAACATTGCACTTTGTTGCTGTTGTTGTTGTCGTCGGGTACACTTAACGTTCAGTTGCACGCCTCCATATCCACTTTTGGCACTAGCTGTCACCTAAATTAGCACTATCGATGGCATTACGTCGGGATCGGTGACCTAGTCAGACATTTTAGTTGAGTAACCTGAAAACGGCGGATAAGATGGAAAAATACTGTTAGTTGATGTTGGACTCAATTGGCATGCTTTATTTGACAGTTGCTGCTTGTCAAAAGGCTTGGGCGAATGGTTAAGCTGTCCGCAACCCGAACGTCGTCAGTTCGAACCCTGGAGTGGAAGGTTCCTTGGAGTAAAAATAGGTTTGGGTGCTCTCCCCTAGGTTCGGGCAGCAACTTGCAATAGAGACCACAAAAAGACCCAAGGTCGTGAAACGTCAAGGCCAATCAACATTAAGGCGACCACAAACGTTCAATTTTTGAGCACGTGGAAAACTCATGTGAAATCCACTCCATGGCCACTTGGACCCTTGAAAAACAACAAACATGTTTGAGAGGAAATATCTAACAAATTTGGTACATTTTAATGTCAGTTACCTCAGCCTGCTTCGATCAACCACAGGAAGACCACTTGAGAACTGTAATAACGAACTCAAGAAGTTTGTTTCGACCGCTCAAACGGAAGCAACTCCCGAATAAGTGTCTGCTCAAAGAGTCAAACCGTCGTCGCATCCACTTTAAATTCAAATGATTGAATTCCCCAGCAAGCTTCTCATCTGACATCCTGTTTGACTGCGTTCCGAGAATTCGACGAACTTCGACTCCGAATGGAACTCGAAAGCAGAAACTACAAAACTTTAGCTCGCGATCGCCGTTTCGTGACGTGGATCGTTGATCGCGCCTACTTCGGGCATCCTCGCAGCCGAGGTTCTTCAGCGCAATCCTTCGATTGTTGTCGCACAGTAGGCGAGAGTACACCTGAGTCTTGGACGGTCGGTGGAAATAGAAATGATCGTGTCGATTGAATACGTAAATGCGGGGTTGCGTTTCGAACCTCGAAGGTTCGTAAAATGTTTTATAGCTTCCTTTAATGTCATCGCCGAGTTGCTCATGAATTAATTAAGCTACCAGGTTTGAGCGATTGGTATCGTTGAGGCTACCGAGCTGGAATTAGAAACAGACGCGGCCGTCTGCTTCGACGACGATGACCGCTGAAAGCACCACGACATCGCCTTCTTGGATCGCACGTGAGTTTCGTCGTCGAGTAATCACTGATTGTGGCGAGTGTATGTACTTGAACCGCAGATAAATTCCTCCTAAGTAATGCTCAATTGAGTCTTATTGCCGGAGCTCGTACACCAACAGCTCTGGGTTCGAGGGGTGCTCCAATTGTACATCTGCGCGCACAGATCACAAGTGGTGCCCCCCTTTCTTCTCCGTCTTCTCAGACAACCGGGAAGAAAGAATCTCCCAAGTTAACCGTTCGTATCACTCTTGTAATTACGTTATTAATCAAATTACGCTTAATCTCGCAGTTGCTGCGCCGCGATGATACACGCCAGACCTGCCGAGGGGCCACCAAGTGCCGAGATGCGTTGTTTCTGATCTCTTCTGAGGGGTTTGTCCGCACGTCTGTGCTGTGTCTCAATCGAAACAAACAACAAATTGAATTAAACCGTACCCGCGCAGCGCAGCGCTGCGAGATGGATCAGGAAAATCAAAGTCACTCGAGAACGAGAACCTCGGAGATTGGGTAGCAGCGATAACGCTAATAGAGTAGATTCCAGCCGGCTAACAAATTGAGCTATCGAGCGGATCCAATCTCGGCGTGCGCGTTCGAGGAAAACAACGCCAACTGCGACGACAATGGACTCGGCGTTTTGAGGTTAAGCAATTTTTGACATTCATCTCGGGCGGAGGGCGCGTGCTAATGAGTAATCGGGAGCACGACGGTTTTCGGTGGGGAACCGCATGGAAAAACAATCGAGAAATTAAAAGTGCAACATGGAGTTAAACTTTCTGTCAAGCTTCTGTGAAGTTTACCATGACAGTTGCGAAAGTTTAACTCCATGTTACCGGCTCACATCTCTCTTTTGAATTTCTCGATTGGCCGATTGTTGGACGAAAACGTGACGGAATGTCCAGCGGCGACGACGAAGACGATTGCATCTCCAGCGTCGATGATGACGGTTCGCTCGGGTGGGTATCATCGGTAGCGAGATTTATGGGTTTCGATTAGCAGTGTATGCCGAGCCACGCCAGCATACTTTGATCGGGTAAAAGGAGGTCCGCCTTTGGACAGCTGGTAATGGAATGTCACGGTTGCTGTGATGAAAACGTGGATTATCGATGGGGAATCAAGTCCAGAGCGGAATTGACCAATTCAGTGATTTTGGAATTACGAAACTCAACGACCTGTAAGCAGTTGGAGTCGAAACCAGACTATCTTGAGAAGCTGGAGAAGCTTGGTCGCAAAATCATCCAAAGCTGGAGTTGAACAGCATATTGAAGCAAAACCATGTAAATGGGTCAATGTGGATTTGTGGATAAGCAGTCTATCCCGTTTTTCTTGAATTGTATGATTTGGCGGCTGCTGAAGGAGGTATTAGACTATGACAAACAAACAAACTCGCACTTTTTCGCAGTTTGCCTTCAGTTGTTTGTAGAAACGTCAGCTTGCCATATTTTGATTTGTTTGCGAGTTTGGCAAACTGTCAAACACTAAAAAGTGCAAGTTCGTGTTTGACTACTCGAATCTCCTTGAAGCTACCGAAAAAGCGAGGTTATTTTGAAGTAAATAACTTCGTGCATTGTCGCATTAGCTCGAAGATAAAAACCTTAATTGTTTCTGTTAAATCATTCCACATTGTATATTTTGTTGTTGTTGACATTCTTCCATATATCTCTGAATACGTAGTTTTAAGAAGCGTAACGTGGCGTGAAGTTTTCCGATAAATGAACAATAGTGGCCCAACTAACTAACAACATCAAACTGGTCAAAAAAAGGTCCAAGAATGGCCTACTTTGTTAATCCTGCAGGAAATTCTGTCACCGCAGTCTCTCCGACGCAGCTGCAATAATTTACGACGTGCAATTTTGTCGCGCGATCGCGTCCCTCGATTCCCAATGGTTGACGTTTCCTTCGCGGCATACATTCACAAGAAGAAAAAAAAAGTTACTGACAGGACAATTCCCTACTGTTGTTGTTTTCTTTCTCGTCGCTGAAAAACGCTTCTCCACAACCAGCTGCAACAACAGCCAGCAGCAGCAAAACCGAAAACAGAGGGTTCATTTTTTGAGAAAGTGGCCACTGCAAGTGCGATTTATGCCAAAGTTTTTTTTCCAAGGAGCAATATTTAAAAGTAGGGTGAGCTGACCTCTGTTTGGCTTACCTTGAATCAGTGTGTAGAGTGACGTTTTGGTATACTCTTCAAGAAGTTTTTCAGAACTTGAGGTTAATCAACAACTTTTTCACGGTTCAGTATCGAACAACTAACCCTAAAAGCCGAAATGTAAGTCCCGGTCCTTCTTCCAAGCGCAACTGTTGAAAAAATGGAGAAAAAACAGTTACACATGTGCACCATTCATTTTGGGATAATTTTTCATTCATTTAAATATAATCGAGAGTCTCATCTTTTCCAGTCCACGTGTACTGGTGCCAAGACCCTGTTGTCTGCCACGAAATCTTCCCCCGCACCGAAACAAGGGTAGAAATTGTATTCATCGGCCTTCCATCCCATATGTCCCTCGACAGCTGTGGGAAGGATCCGACCCGCGGCGGGAGGACACTCTCGGAAGATAAATGGTAAATTGCTTTGCAGTCAATTTCGGGACAATTGCCACACACATGTGTGTTGCTATCCGGACACTTTGGCAATTTCGGCGCGATTTTCGGAGTCGGCGAATACGCCAAATAACCTCACTTTTGTGACAGCGCGCGCAGCCAAGATATCTAAACAAATCTGGGATCGCAACTGACAGCGCGCGCAACCAAGATATCTAAACAAAACAACAAAGTCGCGGCGAGGTAAGCTGAGCTAGTCCGCGCCGGCTCCAATTACCCCGTATCGTGTTTTATCGAGGGATCGCGGGAACATGTGTTCCTGGCGCGGAGATGATCCCGCCGCGCTAATGCTCGGGAATGTTTTAATGAGTGATCCTTTTAGTACGGCGCGTCGGCGCAGGATTAATGGGATTTTTTCGGGAGGAAAATGAGGTTATGTTTAACCCGTTTCTTTTTCCCGCGAGTTTTGAAGAACTTGGTTGTCGTAAACTGAACGGGATGTATAGATCATAAAAACCGGGTGACTGTTGGTGGAATCCGATCTGGTGCGATCGTTTAGGTTATGTTTGGTAATGTGTTCTTGGTGGTCCGGCCTTAAAAGAAAATTTTGATTTTGGGGTTGTCTTCTGTTCAAGTTCACGTTAGCTGATTATTGATTAGCCATGAATCAACGCAGTTCAATGTCAATCAACGATTAGGTCACCAAAACAAACTGTCAGACGAAACAAGGTGATTCTTTTTAAGGTCCACTCACAGTAACCCCCGGTAAAAACTACCAAAAACTGTTTGCGCCCATTAACATAACAAACAATGACGAAAAATCGTGTCGTCTGATCCCGCCAGTGGCACGTTTTTCATCTGGCCACTTCATCTTTTCCCTGCGACCGGCGAATTTTTGTTTATAAAGTCTCGCGTGGCTAACGGCCGGCGGCCGGACCACTTCGCACAAATTAAAATTTCGCATTCTAACGTGTCCAACATGGTCGTAAAAGTGTCCCGCTCCGTTGCTTTATGATACGACCGCGCGGGCTTCCCCCTTCGAGATTGATGTTGCCGAAATTTGTTCGGGTTAATTGTTTTATCAACACGCGCGAATTGAGTCGCGACTGCGATTTTCACGCACTTTTAAACAGTTGGGAGACGTCGAAAAGTTTAATTTTTAGTACAAAGTTGACCCTTAAGGGTGACAGTTCTTAAGGTGAAGCTCGTAACAAGCGAGATGTGCGCGGAGATCGGCACTGTTTTGACAGCTCGCGTGGGACAAGACTGCGGAGCGGTGACTTATGGGACAGATTGGGCTGGCCTACGCGCTTGGTCTAGAAAGAATCTCGCCGGAACAGGAGGAAGCTGCGGGTTCAGATGATGAACGATGAACAGTTGAGAGAGAGAGAGAGCAAGGGAGTTGCGTTGAGCATTGAGTAGGTGCATCGCCGTATCGCGCAGGGTTTGCGATGAATGAGGTGATCGTAGCGTTGAGTGCAACGACTTCAAGGACGTTTGGCGCGGTACGTGTCGATCGGTGGCGTGAAAAAGAGTGTGACGTCTAGCAGGGTTGGAGATCGGGGTTATGTTTTACAAACCTAGAGATTTAATATTGATAGTTCACGAGCTCAGATGTTACGAGTTAAGATGTTCGCGAGATCAAATGTTTACAAGCTAGCCACGTGGTTTATGGATGGTCCTTTAAAATGTTAACGAGTTCAGATGTTCACGAATTCAAATATTCACGAGTTCAGATGTTCGCGAGTTCAAATGTTCATGAGTGCAGATGTTCATGAGCTTAGATGTTCAAAAGTTCAGATGCTCACGAGTTCAAATGTTCACAAACTCAGATGGTTACTAGTTCAGATGTCCACGAATTAATATGTTTACAAGTACAAATGAATACGAGTTCAGATGTTCACGAATTCAGATGTTCACGAGTTCAAAAGTTCATGAGTTCAGATGTTCAAGAATTCAGCTAAAAATGATATATTAGCATTATGATCAGTTCAAATAAATTTTGATGTCAATGAGTTACGATGTGAACATGTTCTGATTTAAAACAATTTGAAAATCTACTCAACTTAGTTTCCAAGTGAAATTCGTTCGTAGAAATTTCCCATTAAGCCGAATCTACGTAACTCTGCAAGATCGCCATACTTCTCGCTGTACTTACAACCCTCGAACCGTGCACATTCTCAGACGTTCTCGTGTTACACAGATGGTGTGGCTTGGTGAGGTTTTCCACCGCCGCCAAGCATTGTATCGGTCGGAAAAGCGCAAATCGCGGGTAAAAATAGCTTTTATTGGCGGAGCAAACGCGATGAAAAACAGGGTCGTTTTCCAATACCAGACCCCCTCCCCTTTCACGCAAAACGGACATTAGGTATAAATTCCTAATTTTTAGTATTTTTTGAACTTATGTTCTAGCTTGTCAAATTATACCTAAAAATTAGTATTTTTTTCTTCCTAAAATTTAGGATTTTTTTAGAACACTGAAGTACTTCTTAAAAATTCCTAAATTTTAGTATTTTTAGTTCTAAAATTGCGATTCACGTTTTGACAAGTCAAAACAAAATAATTTCGTGGCTGTGAGTTGGTGTTCCGCAGTGCTGCTGAAAACTAAGGAACTTTGGCAAGGTAAGTTTTGTGCAGGAAGAAAAGTGGCTCTCCGGTTCTGCACGGAGAACGGAACCCGGAGCATCCTTGTTAGAGGAAGTGTGGCTCGCGTACTTGTGGAAGAGGAGGAGGAGGAGGACGGAACCTTCAACTCCCGGCGGAATTAAAAACGCCACTTCCCTCTCGTGCTCTGGAGGACGGATCTCGGGACGGATATTTGCGGAAGAGCTGGAAAGGGAAGTATAAACGGACCCCAACCGTGGAGATTGTGCGACCGTGGCGATTGTGTGAATGAAAAGTTGTATCGAGTTTGAGTTTGACGAACCAATTTTTATCTTTTTGTGATTTGGTTGGACGTTGCGGGTGTGTGTATGTATGCGTTTGTGGAAGTGTTCGCGCGCATGTGTGTGTGTGTGTGTGTGTGTGTGTGTGTGTGTGTGTGTGTGCTCGTGTGTGTTCGTGTGTGTATGAGAGACTGAAAGTGAATGGGTGGGGGTAGATGAAGAGAAAGAGAGAAAGAAAGAGAAAGTGGGAGAGAGAAGAGGAGAGGGAGAGAAAAAGTGGGAGAGAAGAGGGAATGAAAGAGAGCGAAAATGGGAAAGGGAGAGAGAAAGTAGAAAAGGGAGAGAAAGGGGGAGTTTGTGAGAGAAGGCTGGAGGGGAAGAGCGAAAGAAAATGTGGGAAAGAGATAGGGTGAGGGTAGAGGAAGAGAAAGATAGAAAGTAAGAGAGAGAGAAAGTGGGAGTGAGAGGGACAAAGATGAAGAAAGAGAGGGATAAGAGATATAGTTGGAGAGAGAGTAGGAGATGGAGAGATAGTAGGAGAGGGAGAGATTGTAGGAGAGGGAGAGAGATAGTAGGAGAAGGAGAGAGAGTAGGAGAGGTAGAGAGAAGGTGGGAAAGAGAGAGGTGAGAAATTATGGGAGAGAAAGAAAGGGAGAGATGGTAGGAGAGAAAGAGAAAAAGTTGAATTGAGAGGAAAGGAAGAGAGAGATAGCAGGGAACAGGAAGAGCGAGAAAATAGAAAGAGAGAAGAGAGAGAGAAAATTTTAAAAATCTCTAATTCCAAACATTTTAAAACTCCAAAAAATCTTATATTCTACAATTCCAAATATATAAAGATTAAAATGTTGAAGTTGTAAAAATATTAAAATATTAAAATAATAAAAAATATTTAAAATAAATAAATATTGAAATATTAAAGATATATTATATAATATTATACAAAATTATAATGTTAAAATATTCAAATCATTAAATATTTATTTTAGGTACGTACATTTATGCAAAAGTTGTGTTTTATGGAAATAAAAATATTAATATCATTTAAAATTTTGTTTTTCTTCTGCCTGCTTAACTCTTGGAAAATACCTAATTTAAAAATTAAAATATTGAAATATAAAAATATTAAAATATTGAAATATTAAAATATTAAAATATTAAAATATTAAAATATTAAAATATTAAAATATTAAAATATTAAAATATTAAAATATTAAAATATTAAAATATTAAAATATTAAAATATTAAAATATTAAAATATTAAAATATTAAAATATTAAAATATTAAAATATTAAAATATTAAAATATTAAAATATTAAAATATTAAAATATTAAGATATAAAAATATTAAAATATTAAAATATTAAAATATTAAAATATTAAAATATTAAAATATTAAAATATTAAAATATTAAAATATTAAAATATTAAAATATTAAAATATTAAAATATTAAAATATTAAAATATTAAAATATTAAAATATTAAAATATTAAAATATTAAAATATTAAAATATTAAAATATTAAAATATTAAAATATTAAAATATTAAAATATTTAAAGATTAAAATATTAAAATATTAAAATATTAAAATATTAAAATTTTAAAATATTAAAATTTTAAAATATTAAAATACTTAAATATTAAAATATTAAAATATTAAAATATTAAAATATTAAAATATTAAAATATTAAAATATTAAAATATTAAAATATTAAAATATTAAAATATTAAAATATTAAAATATTAAAATATTAAAATATTAAAATATTAAAATATTAAAATATTACAATATTAAAATATTAAAATATTAAAATATTAAAATATTAAAATATTAAAATATTAAAATATTAAAATATTAAAATATTAAAATATTAAAATATTAAAATATTAAAATATTAAAATATTAAAATATTAAAATATTAAAATATTAAAATATTAAAATATTAAAATATTAAAATATTAAAATATTAAAATATTAAAATATTAAAATATTAAAATATTAAAATATTAAAATATCAAAATATTAAAATATTAAAATATTAAAATATTAAAATATTAAAATATTAAAATATAAAAATATTAAAATATTAAAATATTAAAATATTAAAATATCAAAATATTAAAATATTAAAATATTAAAATATTAAAATATTAAAATATTAAAATATTAAAATATTAAAATATTAAAATATTAAAATATTAAAATATTAAAATATTAAAATATTAAAATATTAAAATATTAAAATATTAAAATATTAAAATATTAAAATATTAAAATATTAAAATATTAAAATATTTAAATATTTAAATATTAAAATATTAAAATATTAAAATATTAAAATATTAAAATATTAAAATATTAAAATATTAAAATATTAAAATATTAAAATATTAAAATATTAAAATATTAAAATATTAAAATATTAAAATATTAATATTAAAATATTAAAATATTAAAATATTAAAATATTAAAATATTAAAATATTAAAATATTAAAATATTAAAATATTAAAATATTAAAATATTAAAATATTAAAATATTAAAATATTAAAATATTAAAATATTAAAATATTAAAATATTAAAATATTAAAACATTAAAATATTAAAATATTAAAATATTAAAATATTGAAATATTAAAATACTGAAATATTTAACAATTAAAAAATTAAAGCATAAAAAAACCAAAATATTTATGAAAAAGATAAATTCAATATTAAAAATATAGATGCATTGAAAAAATAAAATATAATTTAAATTTTAATATTCATTTTTAGGTGAGAACATTTATGAAATAGTTGTGTTTGATATAAATAAAAATATTAATATCATATAAACCATTGTTTTCTTCTGCCTGCATATCTCTTGGATAATACCTAATTTGATCTTTGATTATTCTTAAGTATAAGTAATTTTCGATCCCTCACGTTTATAGAAAAACCTCAAATTTAGGTATTTATGCCTAGAAATAAGGAATAAATGGTCCGCCATCTTTGATTATACCTGATTATCAGTAATTTTGGATCCCTCACTTTTCCAGAAAATACCTCAAATTTAGGTATTTATTCCTAAAAATTAGGAATAATAATGGTCCGCCATCTTTGATTATACCTGAATATCAGTAATTTTGGATCCCTCACTTTTCCAGAAAATATTGAGATATTGTGGTTTGGTTGAGCGTTTTAGCAGAATGCATTACTGTGAATACAAAGAGACGAGTTGTTCCTTTTAATTCCGCTATATATTTTAATATCTTGACAGATACGTATTTCGTCTACTACTTGCAGACTTCATCAGTGTTCTGTTCTCGACTATGTATTTATACCTAGAAATAAGAAATAATCATGGTCCGCCATCTTGGATTACACCTGAATGTCAGTAATTTTGGATCCCTCACTTTTCCATAAAATACCTAGCAATAAGGACTAACCATGGTCCGCCATCTTGGATTATACCTAAATATTAGTAATTTTGGATCCCTCACTTTTTCTGAAAATACCTCAAATTTAGGTATTTATTCCTAAAAATTAGGAATAATAATGGTCCGCCATCTTGGATTATACCTGAATATCAGTAATTTTGGATCCCTCACTTTTCCATAAAATATCTCAAATTTAGGTATTTATACCTAGCAATAAGGACTAACCATGGTCCGCCATCTTGGATTATACCTAAATATTAGTAATTTTGGATCCCTCACTTTTTCTGAAAATACCTCAAATTTAGGTATTTATTCCTAAAAATTAGGAATAATAATGGTCCGCCATCTTGGATTATACCTGAATATCAGTAATTTTGGATTTCTCACTTTTCCAGAAAATACCTCAAATTTAGGTATTTATACCTAGAAATTAGGAATAATAATGGTCCGCTATCTTGGATTATACCTAAATATCAGTAATTTTGGATCCCTCACTTTTCCAGAAAATAACTCAAATTTAGGTATATATACCTAGAAATAAGGAATAATCATGGTCCGCCATCTTGGATTATACCTAAATATTAGTAATTTTGGATCCCTCACATTTTCTGAAAATACCTCAAATTTAGGTATTTATTCCTAAAAATTAGGAATAATAATGGTCCGCCATCTTGGATTATACCTGAATATCAGTAATTTTGGATCCCTCACTTTTCCAGAAAATACCTCAAATTTAGGTATTTTGGTTCTACAATTATACCTAAAATATAGGAATTCTCGTACTAAAACGCTATTAGTAATTTTATTACTAATAGCCGATTAGTAATAAAATAACTTATTGCAGTCAGGTTCGATTATACCTAAAAATTAGGAATTTATACCTAATGTCCGTTTTGCGTGTTTGACTGGGGTAGAAGGGTTGTTTCTTTCAGCTCAAGGGTTGCTCCCCAGCTGTTGGTTGTGTATAGGTATAGTTTCGTGGAAATCGCTAGACACGCTTTTGAGATTTGGAAATTTTCGAGAGCGTTGATTGATTTCGACTCGAACAATGCTCGAGTAGATCTCCCGCACCCCCCTCGAAGATCATCTGTGCCGTTCTGGGACTGCATCACTTGGCACCCAAACCGGGGACGACACATCATTAATTAGATGTAGTCTGGTGGCCCTCAACTGCGGGTACCGTGCCAGATCGATTGTTGGCCAGTGTGACATCCTAACCTCGAAATTCTTCGAAACCGCCGATTCCAGCCTTTCTGGCAACCTTGCCAAACCGAGCAAAGTGACCGCTTCCGGTGGAATGGACCAAATCCATCAAGTTGATTACTCTTCTTATTGGAAAAAAGAAGTATATGTGAACGACAACGAGAGCGGACCACGACGACGGAATCAATATTTATAGATTTGGGAGTGATTTTTTCTCGAACTCGATCTTGGCGTGACAGCCGCACCGCGGTTTCTTTGGCACCTTCTGAACCGGGGTTGGTCACCGTAAAACTGTACTACTATACATTGGACAGACAGACAGCGTCGAGTCGTGCAGGGTCAGCACACGTCGTACTCGGTGGCCATAAAAGTGATGTCAAACATACGAAACGATGAGTAGTGCTGTGATTTTTTTGCTAGCTTTTTGGGGAAAATACGAGCGTTTTTTCCCCTAATTTATCGTGTCAACTCTTGGCAGGTCTTTTGGGTGCTTTACATTCGGTGGAGACGGACGGAGTGGTTCTATAGTGCCATTTCCGGGGCAAGGTTGCCGAAATAGAAGTGATGGCGCCTTAAGTAGTAATTTTCTGGTTGTAAACAAATCATTTTTCAAGATTTTCCGATTAAATCGAGAATGAGGAAACTAGTTTTTTGTTTTAATTTAAAGAACCTGTCTCATTTGGTCGTATTGTCCAAAGTCCTATGATAATTAAAAAAATAACAAATTTTCTTCAAAAATTTAATTGATAGATCAACATTTTTAGGTGGATCAACTATGGTACCCTTGGAACGAGCTGTCAGGCAAGAGTATGTCAAGAAAAGCCGAAAAGTTAATTTGCAAAATTTATTTAAAGTTCTACTTGAAATCCCGATCATTTGACAACAGTTGGTGTCAAATCATCGGGGTTTGACAATGAATGGTCATTGTGCTGATAAATGATAATGAGGAAAGGCTATCCGGGTTTTTAAGCAAAGATGGCGTTCGAATGTTGAACGTCCGATATGTCAAAATCGCGCAGTAGCACCAACATTGTGGCTGTCATGCCATGGCACACTTTTTTCGCAATGTTGGTACCACTGCGTGATTTTGACATTTCGGGCGTTCACCATTCGAACGCCATTTTCGCTTAAAAAGCTGGATAAAATCACTCGAAAAATGAACTTCTTAATTCGACCTCGTAGAACCACCTTTACGTATACCTATCGACTCAGAATCAAATTCTGAACGAATGTCTGTGCGTGTGTCTGGATGTGAGTCCGTGCACCGAAAAATATGCACACGATTATCTCCGTACTGGCTAAACCGATTTGGACCGTTCTGGTCTCATTCGATCCATCTTGGGGTCCCACAAGACTCTAGTTAATATTATGAAGTTTAGAAACGTACTTCAAAAGTTATGCTAAAAAAACGATTTCAGCTAAACTTCGGAAGATTGTAAAAAGGGTGATTTTTGTAAGAAAATCCGTCATGCTATATATTGTTAGAAAGGTATTTGAAATACCTTTCTAACGCGTTCAAAAGATTGGAGATCTGACGACCATATCAAAAGTTATACGCACTTAAGAGTTATTTATACACCTTTTTAGGCCAGATCTCAAATATGTTGATGAAAAAGTTGTCCGGGTGCGACCCATCGTTGGATAGGTAATCAAAAGACCTTTCCAACAAGCCCAGAAGATTGAAGATCTGACAGGCCTATCAAAAGTTATAAGTACTTTAGTCTTTTAATACACTTTTTTTGAGGCCGGATCTCAGATATTTTGATAGAAATAAGTGTTATTTATACAATTTTTTGAGGTTGTTTGCATGAGTGTATTCACTTTATGATTGCGAGGAAGGCACCAACCACTTAAAGGTGCATTAAGTAACGTTTTTTTAGGTCCTATCAACACATGAAAGACAATAGTTTATAGGACCTTTTCAAAAAAATCCCTAGATATCAGAAATTGAAAATTATTTTTAAGACTCAATACGTTTTTTGCAAATATTTTTCAAAGTTTTCGTCTTCCCCCTTTAAGAATCCGCCCAAAAATCCGCGGGCAAAAAATATTTTTTTCTAAAATACTTCAAAACTGCATTTTTGGCCAACAAGATTATATTTAAAAATGAATTGTCCAAATGAATTAACAATATCGTCATTGTTCAAAATGTTGCGTTATTCATATTTTGTGTGAAATCGTTTGATAAAAATGGGTATTTTTTTAGAGTGTAACTATTTCTTCCTGAATTCTTCTCACCAATACTTAAAAAAAAAATCCGGTTCAGGATCACGAATTTTGAATATTCTGATATCATTTTTGCTGTTGAGTAGTTTGTGCTCAAATCTAGAGTTTTTTAAATCAAATTTTATTTTTTGCCTTTTTGTATGATTTTGAATACTTTTGACTCAAGACGACTTCAAAAACACACACAAACAATTGGTTTATTGTAAATAAAAAAAACAATCCAAACATATTTTAATGATATTAAAAAAAATTCAGGTCTTCAAAAAAAGAAACAAAAAATTAAAATATTTAGTTTGTGTTTTGTAATAACTTGACTAAAGCATTAAAGTATTTAATATTTTTGATGTTCAAAATTTTCTCTTATTTTAGAAAACCAAAGAATTCAATCAAAATTGGTTTATTATGAATTTCAGCAAAACAAATATGTGTAAGGCATTTAACCCATTTGAATAACCTTGTTTAACACTTTTTATGAATTGTTTTGAAATATCATACTCAAACCTATTTTAAATTATTAAGTATTTTAAAGGATTTCAATACACAATACATGCTGCTTTGTCAAGATTTAAATAAAGGTTTGTTATTTTTATTGAAAGTATTAAATTGTAAAAGCATTTCATTTACAAAAAAATCAATATAATTCCTCTAATCTCTTTCATAAGTCGAGGATAAATACTGGATCAGGATGTTGTCCAACACTCCACCACCAAACCACCAACTTATTGCCAAGCTCGTTGTATTACCAACTTGTCGGCGCACTTGGCGCTCAAAATTTATACTATTTTCGAAAGGGAAAATCGGCACTGGTCCAATTTGTAAACTCTTGCTAAACGTACCCCCACATTTCCCTCCCCCGCTGTTGGTTTCACTACATCTGGTTCGATTCCAAGAAATCTCCACTAGTCCGTCGGAGCGGCCACGGTTTGTTTATTGGTTCAAGGTGGGAAATTTATGGCGACCCTGGGAACCTTTTCCCACCAGGCCGACAGGGCCGGAAATTTGAAACCTGGGCATTCTCAAACTAAATTGAATGAAGTGCAGAACTTACCTGTTGAAAAGGTCCGGTGTCGATCGCTGTATCCGCTCCGGTACGTAATCCCTGGTTAAAAGGTTAACCCTCGGTGTGATCCGTCGAGCTTAATCCAATTATTCCGACGATTTTTTTTTTCAAGTGATTCTGTCTTCTTCTGTTGGCTGCACAAAGATTGGGACACAATTGATTCGTTATGTTGCGGTGGCGGCGACTCGTTCTAGATCTCCGGGATGATCTAGTGTGCTGTGACTGCTGTGCGGCTTTGCTGCCTACTTGGATGAACAATCGACACAGTCGGTAGATCGAATGACACTTGATTCCTGTGTCTTGCACTGTCAATCACAGTCACTGAATTTTGTTTTATGCTTTTTTTTACATTTTCCAATCGTTTTACTTCGTTTCGTTTCCGATTTGTGTGACACTGATATCTTCTTTGAATTTCAATACAATTCTCCCTTTTGTTGTTTTTTTGTCACTTTTATTTCCCAAACTTTTTTTCCTCAAAATTATTTTGTCTCATTCCATTTCAAACGCACCTAAACTTTTCACAATCACAATCTCACTTTCCCAACACACAAAACGACGCAAAAGTTGCTCGCGAGCACGTCCGCTAGCTTCGACAGTCGGTAGCGTACTGAACTAGCGATCGCCGGTCTGCGTGAAAAATCCAAGTCCTTTCTCCCAAAGAAACTGCGATCGGCGGCCTCTCTCTGGCAGTGCGCAACAGGCAATAATCCACGGCTTGGATCGAAGTTGGCCGCTAAGCCGGCGCGCGACGGTGGGAAGCAGCATAGCACAGCATAACAAAAAAAAAACCCGAAGAGCAACCGAAGACGATTCGCTCTGGGCGGCAAGCGTTGAGATTTTCTCACACGCTCTCTGAGGATTAGAATGTGAAGGAAAATTCGGCACATGGTTTTCCCGTTGTGGCAAGCGGATGTTGGTGGTTCCCTTTTCAGAGAGAGCTGTTTACTCTCTCTCTCTCTCTCGTGGTGATCAAAAGCAGCGAAAGAGAAACGTAAACAGAGCATAATCCTGTTGCTCATTCAGCTTTTTGACCAGAGCAGAGAGAAGTGATCGGAGTTCGGCCAACGGACAGTGCTGTTCGGGTGGATTTAGTTTGAATGAGTACAGGGTGTTCATGAATTAGAAATAGTCTTCGGAAAGTTTTGCTCATTCAAGATCCTGTAATGTATCACAAAATTAGTGATTTAATAATTCTGAAAAGATCGACTACCTTTACGACTCAACTATTATGCATTTTAAATTAAATCCAGAGTTTTTTTTTGAAAAGGTCCTATAAGCTATTGTCTTTCTAATGTTTATATGACCTTTTAAAAAAACTCTAGAAATCGTCAGTTGTGTGCTATCTTGTGACAACGACCATTTAGTACTTTTCGAGAAAATCGATTTTTAAAGTTTGTTGGTAAATAATTTCAAAACTATGAATGATAAAGCCAAACTTTTTGAAGCAATCGGTTCGTATACTATCGCTTACAAACACTCCAAGTTTCAACTAATTTGGTTACACCAGTTAAAAGATACAGTAAATAATGTAAACAAAAATCTGAAAAGCACGTGTCACAAGTGTGTGTCGAAAGTAAAATTGTACAACGTGTCACAAGTGTGCACAGAATTCCCATACAAACTAAAATAAGCTTAAATCAATGGTTTAATCGACTTAATCAGTATATTTTCAAAAACAAAAGATTGCATTGCCTTTAGAAAGTATGTGTATACATAAATTTGTGAAAAACAAGAAAATTTTTCCACATTTTCCAACACCATGTATTGACGTGTCACAAGTGTACACGATCATTTTGATGATAAATTGTTCTATGTCACAAGTGTGTATTGCGATACCCGGGAAACGGAAGCGAGTTTCCAAAATCGGGTTAAAGCATCTTGTAGTGTTTGTTGAGTATAGCAAAACGTCATCATTAACTCATTTTCGACCAAAATGGTCTATGTCACAAGATAGCACACAGCTGACGATTTAGAAAAAATAGTATGTCAAATAAGCAATCATTGGTGCGAAAAGTTTTTTTTTAATTTGATTTTGAGTTGTCACAATGAATATTTTATAATATGCCTACGCTTGTGTGTTATTTTGTGACAGGTAAGCTGATAAAAAAATAGGACTTGTCACACTGCTACTGTGTATCACTGCAAAGAACAAATCAACTCATAAACATGGCTGTCAGTTGATTTGTTTTCTTCAATTTAATAACACTTGCAGCCCCAACGGGGTCAAAAAAGTTGGAAATGCAGCTCCGCCGGCTCATACAACCCTTGGAAAAAAAAGTTGGAAATGCCCTTTTTTATTATAACTTAAGGTAGGCGCATCTTTTTAATATCTACCTTATTGGAGGTGATTCTTGACATTCTTCCGGATCGAATGCAACAATAATCATCCAAATCGGTTGAGTTTTCGCCGAGACAAATGCCGGTTGAGGTTGCATTTCCAACTTTTTTGACCAACTTGGTGCTTTGCGTAAGTTTTAACCCCGTTGGTGCTACAAGTGTTAATTGAATCTAACTTGTGGATTGTATCTAGTTTCCTGGAATTGTTTCTTGACGTTTAAATTACCATATTTTGCGCGGGAAAATCTATCCCCGTAAGCTGCAATATACAAAAATAGTTTTTTTTTTCACCTCCAGTTCAGATTCTCAAATTTGACCGGATGACTGTCGTCACATCCCCGCTAACCGTGCATCGAGATGGCTCCATCTCAACGATATCTCAATAACGGTCCAAAACCCATGTTTGACACGTCTCAGTTCCAACAACAAACAGCAGTTGGCACCCCGTCCCCGCAGGCAAGGTTAGCACGTAATAAGATCGACTCTCCTGAGTTGACACAGCCAAAAACCGGAAGTTCTCGTTGCTGAGTAATCGAGACCTACCGGAAAGACAATCGTTTGACAAATTGAAAACTGTGTCCTCTATAATTAAATCTGTCACAAAATAGAGTGTGGGGACTTCTCTGTTCTAGGCCAATCTCTATTTTGGGTGAAACCAACGAAAAAAAAAAACGTTAAGGGGGAACTCACTCCCATATCATAAAGTGTCAGAAATAAAAACATAATTAAATTTAAACGGAAAACAATACTCCAACGGTGGCCGGGCGGGGTGGACGAGATTTTTTTCTGGGATTTCGTCCCAACCAGCAGCTTCGCGGTGCAGCGCACGACCTCCTAGACAAAAATGCATTCTGAATGTGCCCTCATGTGTGTGGACGGGTACTGGATCTAGGAGGCTTCGTCCCCTTCAACCGCGATGATGCACATAAAGCCGTCTAGTGTCACCTTGTTTTAAGGCGACGCAGTGTGCGTTGTGCGTCGATCGTCAGACGACCCATATGAAACTTATCAAAAATTGAAGTGTCGCGCCACTCTGTCTGCAGCTTTACGGTGTTTTTTTTTTATTTCAGAAAAAAAACAGTTACTGATGCTTTTTCATAATTAATTTAAAATTTCAACTCTAATTATTCAAATTCACAAACTCTACATTTAATCAAGCGACGAACCTTCTGTTAAAATATTTTTAATATTACAGTAAAACCCCGGTATCTTGACTGTGATGTTGACTAAAGCTTTCCTGTATGCTTATGTTGTCATCATTCGAAATTTATTTAAAATTTACTTAGCCTACTGTGTTTTCCCAAATACAAACAGCACATTATTCTAATCCTTTCGCTTTCTATAAATTTGTTTTCCCTTTTGTGTTGTTTATCCAATTTAAACCCTTCCAACATCTAATGCGCTTTTCTCTAAAATCCCATACAAACACAACCAAAACAAAAAGGGGGAAAGAGTCTTCACAAAACATAGCCACAACTAATAATAATAATAATAACGCGTTAATCTGGAGTCAGGAGCGATGGAGAATCTCCAAATTGCTCTGCTCTCTGCTTCGAGACATGACTTATGTTTTGGGGTGATGGTGATGTTGATGTTTCTTGTGCTGCACTTCGGAGTTTGACGTTGTGCCACATGTCGCTGTAAATTAAACCTCAAAATCACGACAGTCGTGCTACGCGTACAGCAATTCATCATCGTGCGTGCGTGCGTTCCTTGCACTCGTGTGCACTTTCCGCGCTACCGCGATTTATGTTTATTGACCTTTATGGTTTTGGGGAATCAGAGACAAGGAGACGCTGTTGTGAGTACAGTTTTAGTAAATTTTTCAGAAAATTCCTTTGTCCCGACCAGACGGAATAACTTGGGAATAAATTTTTTTTTATTATTTATAACAAGATTTGTTATCCGTCGTTATGATTTTTTGTTATTGGATTGTTATTGTAATAACAGACAAGTAAAATTTTTAGTAATTCTTCGAACAAAACTTTGTTATTATTTTTTGATATTTTAACAGTTTATCCTATCATCCTGATAACAGTTGGAGTTATTCTTCCATAACAAAAAAAAAATATTCCCAAGTTGTTTTGACTTTGAACCAACATCAGACCAATAACTAATTTTGATACGATAACATAAACTGTTATTAAACTCTTATTCATGAATGGATTTTTCAAAAAGATTACATAACATTTTCTGTTATTTTAAAAGTATTTGTTATTGAAACGGCATGAATTTTGTTATTACCGTCTGCCCGGGATCATAAACCTTTGTTTGTATAAGTAGATCGATCGGGGTTTCTCCTGAATGATTTGAAAAAAGAACTTTAAAAATACAAATTGCAGTTGATTGATACTTGATGCTCGTAGTTGTGTCATGTTGTCTATGTTCTATCTTCGTTTTTTAGATTATTTTTTTTTTTTGATTTCTAGAAATTCTTTGAGAAATTTTCAAGAAGAGGTAAATAAATATCATCTCTTCAAAACCAAAAAAAAATACGGACAATATTAAATATAAAACAAAATTTGTCATCACTTTTTCACAACATTGATTTTTTTAGATTTTTGATCGATTTGAAATTTTGGTCAATTTAGCTTCAATTGTCATCAAATTAGAAGTAATCAAACAAGAACATATTCTACATAAACTCACTTATCATCTCCAATTTTTATTACTAACCCGAAAAGGTGTAAATAACTGGAAAAGTTCCAGTTCTGTTATTGTCAGAGGAGGTAAGAATTAGTTATCAGATTAGCTGTTTTAATAACACAAAATAATAACAGAGATTTGTTCGTAAAAAAACTCAAATCAAAATTTATTACAAGAAGAAAATTCGAAAACAGAGAAAAAAAGTTCCCGATAACTCAATTTCTGGAGTTGTTTTGAAAAGGTCCAATTAACAAAAATTTCAGTTTTTGCTTTTTGGGTGATTTTTAAACCCCCTGACTCAAGGCGGTTTCAAAAACATCCAAAAAGCAAAAACTGGAAATTTGTTTTTTTGGACCTTTTCAAAAAAAAAAAACTCCTGATTTGTTTTTTTTTTAGATATGTTTTTGAAATGGTAAAAAGGTAAATGATTATGATACGCTCAACCCCCGGTGGTTGGTCACTTTTTCGTTTGACACTTTTTGTGTATTGTTTTCTAATTATTTGAGTATTATCGTATCGCGTATAATACATTTTTAAAATTTGCTTGGTTCCAATTAAGGGGTTACGTGCATGTAGAGATCACACAATTTTATATTAAAGAGATTTGGAGTTAAAGAATATTTGTTAATTGCACTCAAAAGATGAATGTTTCACTCCTGAATGTTTCATGAAGATATTTCATGATTAAACTGAGTAAGAGACGATTTAAGCTCTAAATTTTGCCATGCGCAAAGTGTTTGTTGGCGTTTTTTGAAGAATCTCAAGATGTATTCCGTGCACGCAGAAAAATAAGGCATATTTGAATCAACAAAACGTTTTGTTGATTTGAAAATCATGATTTTTGTTGAATCAACGCTAAACGTCAAAGCAGCATTTTCAAAACAACAAAAGACTTTTGTGGAATCGAGAAAATCAAGTTTTGTTTCAACGCAAAATCGGCGTTGATTATATTCAACACAAATTTTGTTGATTCAAACCTCGTACAGGCTGATTCTACAAAATTTTTTTCTGCGTGTGTGTATGACAAAGCCCAATTTTTAAAATTAGCTTTTTAAAAAATACATAAATCAAAAACTAACTGTTTTTTATTAAAAAAAAAAACACACAGAAATATTTTTATCTTTTTTTGAATAATTTTTTTGAAAATCGGCCTTCGTCATGCACACGGAATCGGTTTAACGAGTTTTCACCAAAATTTTGTGCCGATTTGGTCAAGACAGTGTTGAGATATCGTGGCACGTGTTTTTTGGCAATGATCTCGGCAATGATGCAACCAAATATCTTCAAATTTGTTTTGTTAGTAGGTGAAAATGTATATTTTAGTGGCCCGAAAAAATATATTTTTTTAAATGAAGTGTGTGCCTATACTACCCTAAGACTTTTTTGCTGATATACATGTATGTTACCCCTTAAATATTAAATATTTTCAAATGCTGATTACTTTTCGCTTATAAATATTGAAATTTGGGCATGGATATTGAAATTTCGATTTTTATTGCGTAAATATTCGGAAAATCTGTATCTTTTGAAAGAATTTACTGATCGGTTTGGTGTCTTGGTCAAAGTTTTAGGTATTGATGAGACTATTCAGAAAAAAATGGTGCAAAGAAAATTTGTTTGGCCGATTTTTCAATCTACTCTTTTCAATATCATCAGTATTAGCACGGATCTAAATTGATGCATATTTTGGAGTTGTAAACCATTATTATATAAAACACAAACGAATACCAACACATAATAGCTACAAATTTAGGTTTCATACTCTGCTAAAAATAACTCGAATCGCAGCCAACCGTGAACACGCTTTTTGATAGCACAGCATTATCAAATTGAACCGTACCATCTGTTCAAGTAACGCTGTTGTCAGCCCCGCCTTCGACTGGGAACGTGGCGCCTCCTGTAACGTGAGCTACTCACGAGTCGGATCACTGGACTGGCTTGAGGTTGGGGTCCACTGTGTGCCGGTCAGGTCCATGTTGACGGGACGTCCGCACTAAGCTGACCGTCAATATGGGTGCAATGGGGGAGCCCGATGCATTCAGGTTGGCTAAAGAGAGATGAACCGAGCGAGGGGTGAAAACCAGCAGCTAAAAGTCTCCGCGGTAAGCAGTAGTGGGATCGCGTCCCGGAGTGGACCTCCGGTGCCAGCCCGGCCGATACAGTCACACCGTGATCTTTTTTGGTGATTTTTTTATTTGGTTCTTTTGAGCAGAAAATCGATTCCAGATCCAGATGTACGAAACAGCAATCATATATTTAGCTGAAATTAGATGCAACCAACACTTTGGCCTGAATGTGCTCCTCCAGTGTCTGGCCATAATTGGAACGCGAACACGATTGCTGCAAAAAAAAAGAGAAACATTTCCTAGAAAACATCTTGATTACCTCCAATTAGGGGCTATTTTCGCACATTCAGCGACGTTTGCTTGCCAAGCAGGGCTCTCCACAAACGACGCTGATGCATATTATTATTAGAGCTTCCTTTTACCAACACTTCTAAGCTATTATTAGCCACTAAGTTTCCGTGCACCCGACCCAAATTCGTCTACCAAAGACGGACTGTTGCTGGTGCAACTCGCTAACGGTTTGGATGCTGCTGGATGCAAATCTCCACATCCAGTGCTTCTTCCCGGATTCCCGGCGATGTTTGTCCGCAATCTTTGAATCTTGCACCTTGCGCATCTCGCTAGAAACGTTCAAATATTGAAAACATCAGCATCATTCAGAAAGAGACACAGACGCGACATTCATTCACTCGCACTCTCGTTCATTCATTAAACACACAAAATGTTCGCGCGCGTGGGGCAAAGAAGTCCAAATCCAAGGAGGCTGGTTGGACAGGCCACGAGGAGCTTGTCGCACATGCTACCGTAGAACATCGCCGTGCCGGTCGCGTTGTGAAGGAAAAAGGAAATCCAACTTCCAGATGTTGTATTCAAGATCTGCTTCGGTTGGATGCGATTTGGGACAGAACACGCTGGCTGAATGGCTGGCTGTACCTTGCCTGAGGCCTGGTCTTAATGAGAAACAGTGTGCAGGCGAAATGTGCGTTTCTTCGAGGCGGAACGAGATGCAAATGTTGTGGACACGAATTTTTGGAAATACGACATGGAAATGTTGTAGGTGGTAGCAATTTTTGGTGATGGATGTTTGATACATCGAACTTAAACTGTTTCCCTGAGCTACATTCAAAATTGAAATATTTTGACTTAAAATTAACAGTAAAACTTTATGAATTTTTGTTAATATTGTTTGACATAACCACTGTGATTCATGTGAAGTGATGACCAAAGGATTTTAATTCTTTCAATAATTTATTTATTTTATTCAAAATATTCTAACTCTGTATCTTAACGGAAAAATTTTCCTGGTTTGATTTTGCTGATATCAAAAAGATAACAAATGTTTTGCTTCTTTTGCCAAACACAGATTTTGAAAATATTATTTTGCCATCAAGGTAAACTCATTTGCGGCATGCCTGACTGTCATTTCTACTACTCGAATCGGGTACTCCATTGACAGCAAAAAATCTAGCAAAACTTTTCGCTGTTTACAGCGTAGTTCTCTACTACTCTGACATAAATTCTACTGTAAGGGGTAGCTGCAGAAATGACAGTTGTCATTCTCATCTCAGATTTGATTGATGGGACTCAACAAGCATTTAAAACTAAGTGAAAATAAAAAGCAAAATTTGTGTAGTAAAGTGGTAGAATGCAGTGAAATCGACCACTCAATTCAAATTTAACATTCACACAATGCCGGTTTATCAAATCAACAAATCCAACGCGTAAGTAAACAAAAATCAAGATGTGAAGGGGGAATTTATTTGCAAACATGTCAATACAAACGGAATTATGTTTTGAAAACTTTTTCAACGAAATTTCACGAATTGAGAAATATTACTATAACTTGTAGAACTATCCGACTCTCCAAATATTTGTTGTGTTTTCGTTTGCCACAGTACTGTTAATTTGTATTGTTTACGTTACGAAATCGGCAAAAAACGTTAGTCCAGTGCAAACAGTTTCTTCCAAAACCAGCAGAACAATCTTCTGGTTTATTTTGACAGGAGCTACTGCCGTCGGAAAAAAACAGACGTCAGCGAAACAAAACGATGATTCAGTGCCAGAAACCGCTGGACCAGGGAAAAAAACCACTAGACCAGCGCATTGTCTCCAGAAACCAGCAGAAGAAGAATGTACTGAGCCCGAGTCCCAAATATGAGCTTGATTGGTTGCGTCAAGATCTGGCGCTTTGATTTTGAAATTAAAATGATATTTAACCCATAAAATCGCTGCATTTTGGTTTTTGCCAATTTTGAGCCCCTTAAAGATTTTTGCATTTTTCAAAAACCTTATGAGATTATAGTCCGTGTTCCAAGGAACTGAGTGCGAAAAGATTTGTCCACAATTTAAAATGAAATGAAGGAAAAGTACTTAGAGCTTGAAATGTACTTAGTTAAATTTTTTCAATGTTACACATAAACAGTTTATTTTCGTTCGAATGAAATTTTAAAGTTAAAAATATTTGAACCAGCCCTATTTTCTCTTCCTTATAACGATTTTATGTTAATTTAATATGTGGCGATTAAATAAACTTATAAAGAATTTTAAAAATGTTTCAATGACATTTGTTCCAGAATCATTAAACATATAAACAATTGTAATGAAAAATATCCGTAGGAACAAAAAATTTGTCCAGAAAGCCAAAAGTTGGGCCTCTCCTGGTTTAAAAGGTAGAATCATTATCTGACATTTATTATCAAAAAAAGGGCATAGAATGAAATAATTAGCAAAAAGATCACGGTGTGACTATATCGGCCGGGCTGGCACCGGAGGTCCACTCCGGGACGCGATCCCACTACTGCTTACCGCGGAGACTTTTAGCTGCTGGTTTTCACCCCTCGCTCGGTTCATCTCTCTTTAGCCAACCTGAATGCATCGGGCTCCCCCATTGCACCCATATTGACGGTCAGCTTAGTGCGGACGTCCCGTCAACATGGACCTGACCGGCACACAGTGGACCCCAACCTCAAGCCAGTCCAGTGATCCGACTCGTGAGTAGCTCACGTTACAGGAGGCGCCACGCTCCCAGTCGAAGGTGGTGCTGGCACGAGCGGTACATGAACATTTTGTAACGCAAAAACGTGCCTAGAAAAAATGTCACGATTGCCGAAACCCGGGATTGAACCGGGGACATTTAGATCTTCAGTCTAACGCTCTCCCAACTGAGCTATTTCGGCTGATATATCTGATGTTTAAATCAAAGCAATCGGAGTCGCATGGTTTTTGCTATGATAAGCTGTCACTGTACCTGCAAAGTTGCCTCTTGGTATTTTCGTCATAATTAGCTTATATGGTAGTAAAACGCATCGGATGGCAAGCAAACAATCAGGTATACGAAGGAATGCAAAGCATGTCGAGGAAAGAAAAAGAAAAATTTGTTTACAATGTCGTTTCGGCAGATAAACCTTCGAATATTCCAAGGCGTTCCCGTCGTTTGAGACAACACTTATCGCAATCGCAGATTAGGGGAAGCGGTTTATAATAAATTTATATTTGTCGATGATCTTCACGGGGAGAGGTAATATCCATAATCAGAAAAACATGGACCATGTGAGCTTGTACGCCGTTAACGGCTCTTCTTTAAAGTATTCATCCCTCAGCACTAAGCATCCTTAGTCAATACAGGTGAAATTATCAAGCTGAACATTCACAGTGTCGCGCCAAGGGTAGGCAAAATATGAGTTGAATGAAAAGATTACGGGCTGATTGTACGGGTAATCATCCACGTCCAGACCAAACGCGCAGAGTTCTGTGTGCTGCGAGAGCCTGTTTAATGGAGTACGAAATCCGCTACTAAACTACCTGGGCGGTCTCCCTTGAAGTGTTCCTCGGCGACGTCAGGAACTGACTGCAACACGGGGAAGATCGCAGTGCGCGGTGACTTTTGCAGCGTGAGGGTTAACGTAATTTATTGATCAAAGAGAGCGCTGCGATATTGTACGTCGGATCGGGCGAGCAACCACAGTCAGGCCAGTGTCTACTTGGATTTGGATCGAAACTTTTCAGGGAAAGGGGGAAGAACGCATGCGGCAGCTCGTGATCGCACAAGTTGTTAATCTCTGCTAATTTATAATGGAACGACTAGCTGACAGGTCAGAGACTGAACTCGTTAGTGTAGTCTTGAGGGCATCAAGGTCGACAAATGGGTATTAATCGGTTTGAGCTGTGCACGAAGAGGAAGAGAAATACAGATACCTTGAAAAAATATTTTTCTAAATTCGGAACTAACCTCACAAAAAACATCCGCTACTTCTTGGAATGCCACCTCTAACCGGACTCACACTTTTCATTGCATGATCAGAGGAATCCCCCGGTTAAACACACCGCACTAGCAACGTTTCAAACGTCTGTTTATACACTTAAATAATTTTTAAATTACTTCTCGCCAGCCGTAACGTCAAGTATATATTTGAAATTGACACGAGCCCTTCGTCTGCTGTCTGTCTTCAGTCCATACGAGCACCTCGAATGATCACAGACGAACAGAGGTTACACACTATCGTGTACCTATTTTGGACCTAACGCCGATGACGATCGCGATGAGCAGCTGATGATGATCGAGGTGCGAGATTTTCCAGCCGAGTCTTTGATCTTTTACGATCGCCGGAGCAATCAAAGCAGATCTTGCCGCCGCCGGAGGAGACTCCAAACTGGGGAAGCTCTGTTTTCCAGCGTGGCACACGCCATTTGTTTTTACATAATAATTATGAAAACATTCATCAGAGACCGTCCCAACTTGGTGGGGGACGATCGCCATCTGCGCTTGTCATGTGCAAAATTCGCTGTGATCTGCTCCATCATCAACAGAAGCTAAACGGAGAAAGCAATGTTTGCCTACACAAACACACACACACACGCAGTAGGTCACGCGACCATCAAAGTGACCACTGCTGAAGTCGTCTGTCAATTCAAAACCGCGTACCGCACCGCTGTCACGAGAGACGTCTGTCAACCGGTTCCAAGTTGGCTAGCACGACTGCAACGCACCACGGTGCAGAAGTTCCACTTCCTTCTACTGCTACCAGCATAAAAGGTAGCAACGCTTTGAAGTTGATGTTTGATGAACTATCCAACTATGAATCGCATTCCGCAGCTTGAGACATCGAGTAGGCTATGCTTTCTTATGTTAATCCACCTCCGGACAAGGCCTGTGCTTTGCGGGATCACGGTAACCTCGATCGAGTGTATTTGTTTGATTTCGCTGTCGGATAAAGTCACTCACCTGAATAAATAATTACTTATGAGCGCTGCTGCTGGATTATGTCGCGGTGAAAGCGATTCCAAATTTGTACCGTACCGCCGCAAAAGGTCGACCCGCAAGGCGACATCTATCACACGGTAGTCACACTCAAAGACGAGCCATCTGGTCGCAGCATTAAAGCGGGCCGCCAGTTTTTCACCCGCTTGCTCTGATTGAGGTTAGGTCGACATTCACTGAGCTGTTTAACCATTAATCACGATAGGAAGGGATACAATTTGCGCAAGTTTTTCGATTTATCCATTTTGCTATCGTTTCACACCATCAATTTCGAGGGAACTCCATAAATATTTCCTCGCTCAATTATGCTGAAGGCAGCCGATCCTGTCAACCCGATACCTCGAGCTACCTCGGTGGCTTTACACACGTTGAGAGAACCCCAGATAAGAATCTCCAGGGGTGAAAACAGCGTTTCAGCTGAACAGAGTAGCAGTAAATTTTAAGGTCTCCTCCTCCTTCACCTCCTACTTTATTGATCCTTCTTTAGCGCCTGCAATAAATCATACCTCAAGGAGAAGAGACGGGAACGAACAGGACGAAATTTTACACAATTGGTTTCAGATTATGCTAAGCCTTTCCTGCAGCTGGAAGGAAAGTACGGTGGAAAAACATCTGAAACAGCTAAATAATTATAAATTATGCTCGTTTTCAGTTGCTTGGAACAGAACATGGCAAGATTGCAAGTTTAAAATTAATTGCGACATTTTTGAAATATATGTTTTTTGTTTCATTAAAATCAGCTTAAATTTCAAACAAAGTTCTAGATGAAAATATACAGAACCGTCATCTGTGGCGAATCGGGGCACTTGGGTGAATTCTTGCACTATGTTTTGATATTTTTAATTGATTTCGTTAGAACAAACACAGATCAACTAAATTAGTGCATCGATTTCCTAATTTGATGCCTTTAAATGCTTTCAATACGGCTGACCCTATTCAGACTGTAGTCCCGATTCGTCCCAGTTGACGGTACATAATTTTTTTGTTGTCAATATTAGAATATGAACATTATTTTCCCAGGTAAAAATGAATAAAGAAAAAGTCGAAAAAAGTTAGCAAGGCATGACCGAGCATGAGCATGAGCATGAGCATGGTTGACTGCCAATGAGCTGCTACTCCGTTATTGACAGATCAGCTGAAGTTAAACAATGAATCAAAAATGATCAGTGGGAGCCAACCATCCGTTCACTGTTTAACCTCTGAAGATCCCTACTTTATTAGTCAATACCGGCGCCCTCCCAAGAAGCCTGCAGTTCAACGAAAGGGAGGAATGTTAGGAATGTTAGAGCACATAGTTTTTTTTGCTATATACTTGTTGATACCGCTTCAAGCATCACGTGATTATTTTTTTTTTGGGTTAGTAGGATAAGGTATTGGCTTTTCGATGCCTCCCGAGCTACGACGCTATGGGGAGGACTTTCATAACAGAACCGTCGGCGAGCCTTCCGAGCAACGAGGCTATGGGAAGGTCTTTCTGGTTAACACACAAAGTCACTCACACACAGTTATTTTGCTCCACTATTAACTCAACGATCCAAATTGTCAGTGCGTCTTTCGTTCATTATACAGAAATGGCTTTTTCACCACAAAAAAATAAAACCTAATTCGAAAAATTTAAACACAATCCGACCGACGCCGTGCCTTCCGATCAACGATGATATAGGAAGGGCTTTGAAAATCACAAAAGAAATCACTTTTCATTCCGAATATTTTTTACGACCACGTGCTCCCTTTGTCAATTATGCACTCCAATGATGCCATTATTTAATTATAATAACCACGCACCCATGCACACAAACAGCGACACAAAAGAAAAAAAAAGAAAAAAAAAGAAAAAAAATCAATGTTAGCAAGGCATGACAGAAATGATAAAAACTGTGCAAGATTGGTTTCACTACAGTCTAGACTCTATTATCCAAAGGCATTGTAATAATTTCACTTCGGATAATCGAATCACAAACAAAAACGCTGTCTAATTTATTATTGTTGAACTTTAATATGACCCCTAAACTGCTGTAAAGGGATTTAGAATTTTTAAATGGCGATGTAAAATCTTGAAAAAAGTGCATTTTTTTTTATTTTAATAGGCATTCAAACTTGACTAAAATGGGGTTGCAGAACTCGAATCACGAACAACTCGAGTTTTTTGAACTCATTTCTATTAAATTGTACGGCCTCTTGAACTCTTTGAACTCATTTCTATTAAATTTTAGTGGTTGATTGCCTGCTAGCACTCCAAATGCGTTATTCTCAATATTTCACCACCGCCATTTTGGACGCCTTTTTGGATTACAACATTCTAAATCATGAGTATGACCCCAACTATGCCAAAAAATATTACTTCATTGACAAACCATAAGCAAAACGTTTCTTAACTGAATGTTCTAAAGTAATCCGGGAAATGTAATCCAAGATGGTGGTGGTGTAGTATTGAGTCATTTCAGCCAATTGTACTGCCCATGTTCGCATAAAACAGTAAGCTGAGAAAAACGGAATTCAAGTAATTGAAACACGCGTTGTCTAATACTAAGACTAATTTGGCCGAAGCCTATAATGCTTCACCGTTCATTGTAACGATCTGGCTACACTAATAGGGCAAGCTGGTTGCACTGTTATAGCTGCTGATCGAGGGACAATACACATATAAGGCTACGCGTTAAGTTTCGCGAAAAAACTGGATTTCCTTCTGATTTCAAGAATAAAGTACTGGATGTTTTAGGCTTTCCTGAAAGAGAACATTATTTTGAACCAAACCACATCATTAACACAAAAGTGATGAAAATGCATATGGGACATTTATGCGATCAGGGGCCATGAATTTTATTAGATTAAATTTTATGTAATTAAGCAGAATAAGAATTGAAAAATAAAGTATTGATTAATAATAGTTTTTGTGACTCGATTTTCCAAAGTTTTAATGAAGATCTTTGGATAATCGAAACTTCCGATAATTGAGACTTATAAACAATTTAGTCTGAGTATCAAGAAGGATGCTTCAAAATAATCTAATCAGACCCTAGCGCAGCCAATCTTTCAAAGGGATCCTGGAGAGTGCCTTAGGTTGGATTACGCCTAGCACTCTTCTTGTCATTTATTAATATTTGTAGTTCGCCATTGCATTAGGATTCATTGAAACATCACAAGCGTTAAAGCGGCCAAGCCTACTGCGTAAAGTCGTATCGTATATGTAACAGTATTCCTAATTCCAGGCCAAGCTAACCAAGTCGTGAGGCCTAGTGAATAGCATTTTTGCTTACCAATCCAAAGGATGGGGGTTCGAACTTTGATTTTTCGTTCATATTTATCAAATTTCTATGTTCTTAACTTTCTTGTTGGGAGCAGATGGAAATCGAATCCAGAACCATTCTAATCTAATCTAATCTAACCCTAGCGCAGCCAGTCTTTCGAGGGCATCCTGGGAATCGAATCCAGAACCATTCGCTTACAAAGCGAACACCGTAACCAGTCAGCCACGGCTGCTCCCCCAAGAAGGAAGTTTCAAAATAATAATAAAAAATCAAAGCAAATTTTTCAATGATTTTGTAGGTTTTTTGAAAATATAGCATAGCATAACTTTAATTTTGTTTGAAGCATATTTGTTTTTTGCTTATTTTGGTATTCAATAACAATTTTAGGTGAAGTAATTGTGATTAAATATTAAATTCCTAGTATAAGCAAATAAAAACGTTTTCAATTTTTCATTCAAACTTTATTTTCAAACATCTCATCATCTCAATTACCTAACCATCATTATATTTGATGATACACAAAGTAATTGACTAAATTTGCTTCTATTTTGGTGCTCCCATCAGGTTAGCAATCACTGCTGTGTCGCTGTGTCTACTGTCCACTCGACCCAGGTCTCCAACCTCCACTTACCGTATTAAATTTACTCAAGTGAACTAGCCTTGAAACAATTTTCTTATTCCAAACAATGCTCTATTTCCCTGAGAGGGGTGGCAGCAGCTAAGATCAGCGGAATATTCCAGCTCAGGGAGTGCACCTGCTTCAGCTGCACACATGTTGCCGGATCCAGAGATGCAGCCCAGATTTTCCGGAATTGGTGTCACGCATCCGTTCCGTGCAACTGAGATCGTCTTTGCATTAGAAAACCGCACACGTGTGACTCCCATCCAGAAAGGGAGACTTCCGTTGCATTTTTCCCTGTCTACGCCCATCCCACGGTTGATAGAAGCAAAATAAACATGGGAATGATGGTTTAGATGCGCAATGAGCACGTGCCACCACCATCAGACACTAGTTGTATGCTACAAGTCTGCAAGCGAATCCTTAGTTTGTAACATATGTGGCATAATGGCTGCAGTATGGAAGAAACGGTTAAAGTCACATTAATATGTAATTTGAAGCAGATAACGAGACGTTGGATAATTCAAAATTAAACACCATCAAAACTCACAGCCAACTGAAATCGCCAAAAAAAAACGCCGAAATCCACCTCTGACGGTCACTAAACGCTTCCAAGGCCAGCTATGATTTTCGTTCGTAATTTGCATCGATTGGATATTGCAGAGTTATTAACATTCTAAAATATTCAAACCTCCACTTTGATGCAACAATACAACCTGTTCGAGGAGGTGCATCTTCGGCGACGACAACGACTTAGCCTAAGTCCGTCGACACGGGAAACGGAAAAAGTCGTTGATAAATTATTCATGTTTTTTTCCGATTGTTTGGGGACGTTGTGGGAGACACACACAAATCAACGTTGTACTTTTTTTTCGGATGGTTTATGCAACGAATATAAATTGTTTCTTATTGATGGCGTGTTTAGTTGGGTGACGGATTAGAATGGGCGTTTAGGATTCGGTGGGGCTGTTTTTTTTAACTGTGAGAAAGTGCATCGGAGGTTGAGCTCGTGGGAAGATTCGACACGGTGCATTGTTCTTGGAGATTGTACAAATGTCAAGCTTTCATTGTGATCACTTTACATTTGTAATCAGTTTCTTTAACGGTGCACATCAACCAGAGCTTTTACACCAAGATTTTTGTTACAGACATTTGAGTATCTTCAAAACTACGGGAACTATCGTTATAATTTCAGATTCATCCCATAAATTACAGTCTACCAAATAATTTACAACAACGTTTGCCTATTTTTACAATCAGATTTTTACAGGTTTGGGTCCGTAGGTTTGACAATTTTGGTATAAGAAGACAACAACTTCCTTGGTTGCTGTGCACCCTTAAGCTCCTTTACATTCATCAGAAATAAAGTTACATATTAGGGGAAATATAGCCATTTGAAGCCTAAAAAGCGGTCGTGTTTGAATGATGCTAAATAATCTGGAGTGTTCCTTGAAATTTACTTAAACCAAATACACCAACGAGTAGAGCAACTTTTTGTGAACATTTCTGTTTATTTTTACTTTTACTGAAAGTTATTGTATTCCTTTTACAAGCATTTAAAAAATATATTTCAGAAATGTATTCCAAACAGACGAGAATGCATTGGGCCACGCCCATTTTCCTATTTTCAGCTTAGTTCTTTTTTTTTTCTTCCAGCTCTCTTTTGGGTCTGCTTAGTGCTGCCAAAATTGATTAAATTTAAGCGAACACTCACGAAAAGTAGCATTTATAGAGAAAATTTCCTGGCATCACTCGTTCACTCCAGCAGGCGCATTGTTCTTTATTTGCCTTCGCTTCTCGCTCGGTTTTTTTAGCCTTCGATTGGAATGGGTCATCAAAAGTAAAAAAAAAAACAGATCTCCCATATCTCAATATTGAGTCAATTTAATCTCCAGATTGCCCAATAGGTCAACCGAAGCATATTTTCAGCTGCAGTGAGTCAATATCAACGTTACACTATGGCAAAATTTGATAATAGCTCCAATTATTCCCTATCTATAAATGCCAGCTTCTCGATTTACACTCGTAACACCTGATTCAATTACGTATCGCAAACGGTATCAATCCATTGATGCGTTGATTGGGCCAATTGTCGCGAGCTGATGATCGGTTTGTTTTACAGATGTTTATGTCAATGAGTAACTTAACATTTTTACGGCAATAGATTTTTTTATAATTTTTGCTAAGATTTAAAATACATTTTTTGCTTATCTAAACGATCCATTTTATTCCAATCCAAAAGTCGGCAGTTCGAACCCTGGAGTGGAAGGTTCCTTGGAGTAAAAATAGGTTTGAGTGCTCTCCCCATTCAATCATTTGGACTCCTAGGTTCGAGCAGAATCTTGCAATAGAAGACCTTAAAAGACCTGGTGGTCGTTAATGTGGATGGTTTTTTTATTTATTTTTTTATGATCGACAGTTTTTAATCATAAAACTTATGATTTCAGGTTAAAACTAGAATCCTACAATAACTTAGATCATGGTGTGCACCAACACCCAGGCCCTGTGTGCGGACACCCGGGCGTACACATCGGGCATTCCCATGCCGCACGGGATTCCCACGAGATTACACCGACAAGAGTGCCGTTGGTGACCAGAGGACCGCCGGCATCTCCCAGGCAGATTCCGGAACCTTCCGCGCTGCGAGTGCACACCGTGTTGCCGTGCAAACGATCCTGGTGGTAGTCGTTGAAAGCCTCCTGGCACTCCTCGTTGGTGATCACGTCCACGTTGACGTACCGCAGGTACGAAGCCGGGGTGCTGTCCGAGATCTAGCGGAAGATTTCGCAGATAAGGTTGCTGGGAGACTCAAGAGATCTTCAATAACTCACCGAGGTTCGCCCAAAGCCGGTAGCAATGGCGTTGGTTCCAGCCTCCACATTTTCTTCACTTCCCAAGGTTATCGGCTGAACCGACTCGTTGAAGATAAACGGACGCCTCACGCGAAGAACGGCCACGTCGTTGGCGTCCACGTTAACGTCATAGTTTGGGTGGACCACAATTCGGTCTACCTGGTATCGCGGCACTCCCAACAGGTCAATCCGGCTAGTTCCGACGACCACCACAACGTCCGAAGTGGTCTTCCCCTGGGCACAAGACGCCGCCGTAATGACCCATCGCTGGTTCACGATCGCCGCTCCGCAGAAGGTCAATCCATCCGGGGTTTGCAGGGCTGCGTGGTAAGGAACTGATTTGGTGCAGCTATATCGCCTCCGGCGATGTGACCTTCTCCGGTGGGATTCTTAAGCGTTGCAGATGACACGGTGGCCGCGACCAGCATGAACACTAGGGCGTACCTGAACATCTCGAGCGAACTGGATGACGATTTCTTTCTATACTGAGACGAAAGGAACTTCGTAGGGCGATTTTATACCTTTTCCATTGAACACCTGCACTACGAACTGCAATTTTGATTACATTATATTTCTCGATAATGTTTTGGATTCAAAAACGTACCTCAATTGTTTGCAGACTTTATTGTTCAATAGATTAGACATATCAAGAGATGAATGATTCCCACAAGTTTACAATCATGTTTAATTTGTACATTCCAAAAATGTCAATGGGAAATATTAATTTCAGGAATCCTTATTCAAAGAGAAGAACTTTCGATTATCCGAGGCTTCGTTTATTCGAAGTTGCGATTATCCAAGGTTCGATTGTCCGAAAGTTTGAATGGGACTTCGGACAACACAACTCAACATTTTTTAAGATGATGTCAGTAAACGCTTCGGTTTCGTCAAGGTATTGGATTTGGGTCATCGACAAAATTGGAATTAATCTCGACTATCGAAAATAAGACAACAAGGAAAGGTGATTCGCTTGGTAGAATTGATTTTTTTCAAAGCCTACGGATAATCAAGTCTGGACTGTATTACAATGAAATTTCTTCACACGAACAGCTCAAATTGTCTCGGATTACAAAACTCCGTCCGCAAATCGTAAATCGTTCCTGTTGATAGATGAATCACGTTTCTTGAACCCTCGTAAAATTTGGGACTTTGTAATTCAAAGGCGATGATCACACACAGTCCACGAGTGACAATAATTCTGTGTGAACCGCAACGGTGGGGAACTAATAAAACAGCAATCAAGTTCTACGATTTCGATCTGGCTCTAAAGCCGGTGGCAATCTCGCAAGACATGTGTTGCACGCGTAACAGAACCGTTAAAAAGAACCATTAATCAATTCGAATTGCGGCTCTTTAGTACTGGAATATCCAAATTTGGGTTATTTTATTGATCCAACGATCCTTGGATGATTTACATCGCCTCGCATAATAGTACCAGTTTAGCTGGATTAACGGCAGAACCACCGAGCGCGCTCGTTAACGCATCGTTAGATCAAATTTCAGCTCATCTTGACCATCAAATCAATTACCACCAATTGGGAGCGTAAAACGAGCTGATTTACTCGAACGATGTCTTTGCGCATAAGTCTTGGGGCTAGTTGCAATCAAGAAACTAGGAAGGCACTCAACGACGAGTTATGCTGCACGCTCCTCGTTCGATTCGACTCGACTCCATTTGCTCAAATCAAGTAAACAAACAATTGAAACTGATTAAGTTGACCCTTTGCTTCTAAAACATCGCAAAGTCGCTCTGCCCTGGCTGTCTCCTGAGAAGCTGGACAAGATACATGAACTGCGGTGTATCTTGTGTTTTATTGAAGAGAATCAGTTGTGTTACCTATTGAGTTGCTCCAGTACAAAGCAATTTAAGATGTCGCTTCGTTGGATTTAACTTGTATTCAAAACATTTACTTAGAACTAGAATCCTACAATAACTTAGATCATGGTGTGCACCAACACCCAGGCCCTGTGCGCGGACACCCGGGCGTACACATCGGGCATTCCCATGCCGCACGGGATTCCCACGAGATTACACCGACCAGGGTGTCGTCGATGACCAGCGGACCGCCGGCATCGCCCAAGCAGATTCCGGAACCTTCCGCGCTGCGAGTGCACACCGTGTTGCCGTGCAGACGCTCCTGGTAGCTATCGTCGAACGCCTCCTGGCACTCCTCGTTGGTGATCACGTCCACGTTAACGTACCGCAGGTACGAAGCCGGAGTGCTGTCGGAGATCTACCGAAAGGATCATCAAATTAGTAACTGTGACGCTCAACAGGTCTACAATCAACTTACCGCAGTACGTCCAAAACCGGTGGCAACGGCGTTAGACTCAGCTTCCACGTTGTCACTTCCCAACGTAATCGGCTGAATCGACTCGCTGAAGATGAACGGTCGCAGCACCCGGAGTACGGCCACGTCGTTGGCGTACACGTTGACGTCAAAGTTCGGATGAATCACAATCCGGTCCACGGTGTGCCTTGGCACGGCCAGCGCATCAACGCGGTTGGTTCCGACGATCACCAAAACGTCCGTAGTGGCCTTTCCCTGAGCACAAGATCCCGCCGTAATGACCCATCGCTGGTTCACGATCGCCGCTCCGCAGAAGGTCAGTCCATCCGCGGTCTGCAACGCCGCGTGGTACGGGAATTGATTCGGGTTCGCTACCTCGCCTCCGGCGATACGACCTTGACGGTTCTCGCTGCTGACGGGATTCTTCAGCGTTGCGGCCGACACGGTGGCCACGGCCAACACAAACACTGCGGCGTACTTGAACATTCTGAACTACCGGGAAGGCGACTCCTTTCTACTGAGGTGTGGACTTCCGCGTGGGTAGGTTTTTATACGGTGCCGTTGAACACCTGCACTACCTGACTATAACATTGATTAGATTAGATCCTCCGCTGATAACGTTTGGGATCAATATGCGTGTCCCAATTTGTTTGCCGAATTTGTCGTAGAGTCAAAGATTAAGCTTATCGGGCAATGAATGGGTCCCAAATACGTTTACGAGCAGCTAGATTGTCGTTATGGGCAGGTGTATTTCGTAATTGTACAGCCGGTTTCAAAATTAAACTCCTTATCTGAGTCGGTTGCAACTTCCGCACTGATAGCTGAGAAAGTTCGACTCCCCAAATGACGATAACTCATGACGGAGTTTCCAGTTCTTCAACATTTGTGGAAGATCAGGGTTCCCAGACCATTGTCGTTAAAGGTCGCTTGCTGTTCTGAAGGATCAACGATCGAAAACGCATAAATCGGCGCGATTTCATAAACAACCTTTAAATCATAAACGATCGACAAAGACAAAGCCCAAACAAGTCCCGGTAGGGTGTTGACAACAATTTAATCATGAAATATGGTGTTTAATAATACACCTCGAACACCTCAACACTCTTGTTCCTGCGCAGCATAAAGAGTTCAGTTACGACGAGGAAGTAATGGTAATAAACAGAGCTTGTCGTCGTGCGCGATCGTAATGTTAAACGTGTGTATAATTTCCACTGCACGGGGAAGGTTCTTGAATGTCCCACGATGACAGCCCTGCAGGGTAGACAAGTTAATTATCTGGTCGACACGAGAATGTGAGAAGCTGATGTCCATAGGGAAATCAGGTTGGAAGAGAAGGAATCGAGCAAATTTGTTCAAATATTTGCTGAAATTGATTATTTTAACTGTTGATAACGAAAGTTTAAATACATAATATGTGAAGCAGCGTAGGTGTAAAAGATCCAAAGGTAAGTTTGAGGCCAAGAGTGTTCAAACATGAGCAAAAATAAACAGGGTGCGAAATGTTGTTTGAATTGAGCTACCCAGAGATAGAGTGGAATTGATAAGGACTTTCACACCAGTGAAAGATGATGAAAGTTTTTTTTTTATGGAGGAAAGAAATAATAATAAAACTGATGACTTTTTTTACCATAAGCACAAGCAAATTTAGTCAGTTGAAACTAAACCTGTTTTATATCACTATACAATCTTATTATGAATTCATTTACTCTCAGTTCAATGAGATTAGTATCTAAGGTTGAGGTGGAATGATACAAAAATTAAAAAAAGCTGCCAAGATGCCTCTACAACTTAATTGAAACCAACCCAACTTCATTTCAATCTAAAACTTCGAACAAGCTTTATTTTTAATTTCGCTACATACCCCTACACACTACCCTTTGGTAATGCTAACAATAACTCAGCTCCCCTGCCCGCAATCCTGCCAGCCTGGTAGCGTACGGTGTACACTTTCGCTGAGCTGCTACGATTTCAACAGGGAGACCTTTTGGACGAAACTGTACACCGGCAGCTCTCAACACGGCCCCATAGCTCAGTTGGTTAGAGCGTCGTGCTAATAACGCGAAGGTCGTGAGTTCGATCCTCTCTGGAGCCAGAGACTTTTTTTGCTTTGGACTTTTAAAAAAGGATTCTCATTATGTGTTCCGTCAGTGGGGGTGACTATGGGTCAAAAAACGAAACACCTCTCGAAATTTCTTAATAACAAAAACAATTTAAATAACATCGAAAATCTTTTAACGTAGATTTGTTCTTAGATAGTTTACTTACATTTTCCCAAAATATGGTCGATTTTGATGAACACTACCTTAAATGCCAATTGTTTGAAAATTGACCCAATCTCACCCCTTAGAGGGGGTGACATTGGGTCAAATGAAACTAAAATGATGCTGAAATACAAAGATATGGTAAAAACAAGTCATCCAACAGCGTTTCTTGTTCGAGGGAATCGTATTGACACGCTACAATGTTTGAAGTGGAGATTTTCAAACACTTGGGTAGTTTTCGAGCAATTCTAACAAAAATATTAGAAAAATGATTTTTCGAGAGGTCATTTTGGCCAAAAACGTACCCCAACTTTAGACATCTGCCAAAATAACAGGATATGTTCTAGGAACGATTTTTTTTCAGCGAAGTCATCTTAAGATGTCCCCTACACAACCCTTTTAACAGAATTCAGTTTCATTGAAAAGAATCTGAGAAATGGTAAAATCCGTAAAAAATCACTTTGACCCAATCTCACCCCCCAGACCCAATGTCACCCCCACTGACGGTTCAAAAAAAAATTAAATAAAACAAACTGCTTTGCTTGAAATATTATAAAAAAATTGTTTTCATGCTAAACCTAAATGAAGCTCGATATTGTTTATTTTTATTTTTTAATAGCTTAGAAGTTGATGAGCGAAAATTCCCAAGAAAACGACCATTTTTGAACCTCTCAATTCCCGCGAAAATTCAGACCAAGAAAAATTATTCTATGCATCAAAAATAGGCCAGATTTTAGTTCGATTGAAAAATGGTTGCAGAAAAATTACTTGGAATACCATTATTTTATTTTCGCTGGATTGAAAGCCGGACCGGCTATCTGGTTTCGTTAGAATCAGCAATAGGATCTGGAAAATCCACTGAGACGTAAAAAATCTGCTGGATATTTTTTACGTCTCAGTGGACTAAAATCACCAACTTTTGAGCTGTGGTGCATGACGGACGTTTTTGTTCAGGACAAGTTATATTTTTTTACAGTGTTCCCTCGAGCCTAAGCCGTCGGCTAGGCTAGGTTCATTTTTCTGGTTCAGGTTCACACCACACCTCGGCAAGCATCGTCGGCTCAGGCTCACCGAGTGCCGTGAGCCATGGTTCACTTGGTTCAAACCAGGCGAGGCTAGCCAAAATGAACCTTTGGCTTGAACCAGGCTTGAACCTGGCTTGAACCTGATCAAAGAATGTTAGGCTAAACGGCAAGCTTTGTTACACCGTGACACTGTTTAACCCTAAATCTACACCGTAACATTGTTACACCGTTATATAGTTACACCGTAACATTGTTACACCGTAACATTCGTTACATCGTAGTATGATTACACCGTAACATTGTTACACCATACCATTCGTTACATCGTAGTATGATTAGACCGTAACATTGTTACACCACAACATTCATTACACCGTTATAGTCTTACACCGTAATAGTCTTACACCGTAACAGTATTACGGTGTAACGCATGTCACGGTGTAATCACACTACGGTGTAACGAATTTTGCAGTGTAACGAATGTTGCGGTGTAACAATGTTACGGTGTAACAATGTTACGGTGTAACAATGTTACGATGTAGCAATGTTACGGTGTAACGAATGTAACGGTGTAACGAATGTTGTGGTGTAGCAATGTTACGGTGTAATGAATGTTACATTGTAACATTGTTACACAATAATATTTGTTACACAGTAGCATTATTGCTATGGTTTTCATTAGCCTGGTTAGCCTGGTTAGCCTGGCTTAAGCCATGGTTCATGGTTCACTGAACCAGAATTGAACCACAAAGAGAGGTTTAAGCCAAACCAAGTTTATAGGTGAACCTAGCCTAACCGGTTCATTTGGGAACTCTGTTTTTTTTTTTTTTTTTTTAATAAAAATGTGATTTTTGGAATGTTTGTAAAAATACTCGAAAATTTCTCCAGAAATCCTTTTTTACTGTAAAATGTTAAATGCAATCAAATAGTTCTTTTGTGAAATGCAGATGATGATCACTGTTTTCGAGTTATAACCAAAAGCCATCAGCTCAGCTATTTTAAAACTGTTATTTTTCCCAATACAGTAGTTGTTTGGTAACTGGGCTGAGAACGTAGCCCAGTCACCGAATGTTGCTCGTTAACTGGGCTGGCCGGAAAATAACAAGGGGACCACCGATGCATAATATTTTCCAGATGAAGAATAAAAATAAAAGTTACTCAAATTTATGTACAATGCTTTCTTTTCATATTTTTTTTAATTGTAACTTGAAATTAAACAAAAGTTTGAAAAAAGTTTTTTTTTTATTTATTGAATATGATTATTGTATAAATTAACCCCTCGGTCATTTTGGTTTGTTTTGGTTTTTTGACGTTTGTTTGAGCGCCCAGTTAAAAAGCAGCCCAGTTACCGAACAACTACTGTACAAGCCATGATTATCCTTGAACTTTTCAGCAAATTTCTCAACTAACTTTAAAATGTTTGAACATAAAGTTTACTGGAGTCGATCAAAATAATGAGAGGGAAGCAAATGTTTCAATCGGCACATCCCTGCCGCATTTATTTTCTTTGTCGGCACCAGCCTAGATTTTGCGAGCTTAATGCTCTGCAGAAGACACCCCTGGCTTAATTCCTTAGGCAAAATTGAAGCATTTTTAGAAAATTTGCCAACAGTTAGATTCTAATGTGAAATTTACCGCTCTTCTGATTTCATCCAAGTTGATCCTTAAAAAGATTATTTTCATCAACTTAAACGTTCTAACTGAGACACTTGCTTTCCTATAAAATCAGTAATATGTTCTCTTTGATATAACAACACATATACATACGATACTGCAACTTCCGCTTCCGCTTAAACCGGTTTAAGCTACATCAATCGAGAATCAGTGCCGTCATTGCACCTCGTCATGTTGAACAAACAAAGTCAAAAATATTTTATGAAAAATAGACAAAAATGTTCTTCGCATCAGCACCATCATCGCTCTGGGACGATGATCATCAGCCATATGAGCAACGTGCGTCTAAATATCGTTCCTTTTCCTGTCAGACACGGTCTAGCCAAGCCCGCTCCGGAAGCAGTCGGCATACTTACCGGGCCGCGCCATGCGAGCTCGTTTGGCGCGCACTCGGATATTGCACCAAACACGTGACAGCCAGCATCACTTCGTCACAAATTTTCGAAAATGAATAAGATTTTTTTTTTCTGGGTCGCCCCCAAAAAAGTATCGAATTGAGTGCGCTTCTCGCTTCCTGTGTGCAACGAAGAAATGTGACAATCTAGCGCCGAAGACAAATAGTTGTAAAACATGACAGTTTAATCACGTGAGCAGCCCACAAAAAGTCGTCGAATTTCACCTCGCAACGACACGTGGGGGAGGAAACGGCACGCAGAGAAAAGCTGCGAGGCCACTTCCTCTGACGGGGATAGACAATTTTCAACGTTTATGCCGAGGTTTGTCGCCGTTGCAACGAAAAGAACTGTAGTGAGGAATAATTTTGAAAAAAAAGGTTTACTCTAGTTTACTCTGGCTGTGAAGCAAACGGGAGCAAAACAAAAGCAATTAAAAGAATCTGGAACAAAGAGAATTTTTCTCTTGCTTACTGTCTTGCTCCAAACCAAGGGATACTTGCAATTTTGTGGTTAATAATTGAATAATCATTTAACTTCTTGACAAATTTTATTAAAGCAAACTAAGTTCCGATTCTACCCCATGTAACAGTTCTCTACGAAAAAGACAGCGTGACACACATGCTCATATTATTGACTGAGCTTCGATTCCTCTTTGTTCCCGCGGGGTTTTGATGACCCGAGGAGGATGCTCAAGCGAGAGAAAGAAGGTGTTTTATTTTTAATTTATTTGCTTCCACAAACAAGTTGTGAGACTGAGCAGAGTGATCATCATCAGCTCGCCGTCGTGTCTGTTTTGTCAAAAAAACGAGAACTGATGCTCAATTTGGTAATCTTGGCTGGTAGAACGATTCTTCAATCGTCTCTCGGAAGGTCGAATGTCTCGCTGGTGTGTGAAGAAATTAAAATGGAAATTTGGAGTTTGGAAGGGACAACGGGACGGAACAGAGGATCATTTTTTCACGGCATTTGAGATGAGAGTGATGGAGACGATGATGATGATGTTTACAAACAAGGAAGTTATTATTCCGGTTGCACTTTCTCCGACGGTTGTATGGGGGTGATCACGTATCAATAGAAAGGTACCTGCCACTTCCGGTGAATGAGTGTGGTATTGTCACTTTGATGTAATTTGTAGACTTTTTTCTGAGTTATTTTTATATTTATATCTAACCGTCCTAAAAACAACAATGTCATGATTATTTGTAAAATTTGCTCATAAATACATTTTGCGTTTTTAATCTCCTTAAACAAATTGAAAAATTGATAAAAAAAATATAAATGTTTGCTCGTAATAGCATATTTTAGCTATTTAATTTTTATATCTTAAGAATTCCTCAATTCCAAAGACCACGAACTTCATCTTCGTCCTCAAAAAAATATATTTTCTAAGATCTTTCCTACATGATTTTAATTGTCAATCGTTTACTAACAACAAAAAGTATATATTTACTTCAAGTTTATGAGTATATGGTGAGGCCATATTGTCAAAATTCTGATGAAAAACGTTTTTAACTACACAGAAAAAAAAATCATGGTAATATTACATCTGGGAAGGGGTATTATTGCGGGCGTTAATAATTAGAGTTCACGCGCGGTGGTATGACCGCAAGATAATGGTCGCATGACAGCCGCATGACAACCGCAGAACAAATTTCTGGCAGTTGTCAAAGGTTGCCTTGAGTTTTCAGCTGACTTTTTGGAAAATATTTAAAACAAACCAAGTTGACAGCCAAATCAATACAGAATTTCAGTTCAACTTGCTGATTTTTACACTGCGGTAGTTAGGCGGCAATAATCTCCTGTCATTCCCAGCGATAGAGAAACGTGATTTTATCTCGCAATGAGCAATACATCTTTTATGTCAGAAAAAAGGTGTAATTTTACCTCTGGAAATGTGTAATTTTACCACTTTTCTGGTGTAATGCCACTTTTTCAGTCTAAATTGAGGTAAAATTACATCATAAAAGAGGTAATATTCAACCTTCCAAAATTACAGCTTCCAAATTTACATTAAAAAACGTTACTTAATCCACCGGAAGGTGGTTGCTGCCTTCCTCCTAAAAGCCTTGCAACCACACACTACGAAAGCTTTGGCTAACGCTTATTTAGTAAAGACACTATACATCTGAGTGCTGCCATCTAGGTATGATAAATTTAATGAACCATTTGAAAGCACTGCAGTGTTTGTGTGCGTGCACTGAGCGTAAAGTTCCGACAGCTATCCGCCGGAGCTTTCAAATTATGTAAATAATGACCCTTTTTAGTATCAACCAAAACAGTTTTTCGAACATATCTTTTAAAGTACTGCACCAAGCCGGATGAAATTTAAAAAAGTCTTAAAGAACCTGAAGGCAAATCCAAAAACATAGATCCGGACAAAATCGGTCGAACCAGTTCCGAGAAAAGTGAGTGAGAAAAAAAATTCTACGTCCATCCACACGCACAGACATTTGCTCAGAATTTGATTCTGAGTCGATATGTATACGTAAAGGTATATCTGGGAGGCTTATTTAAAAAGTTCAATTTTTGAGTGATTTTATAGCCTTGCCTCAGTGAGGTGAGGAAGGCAAAACTGTGTAAGACGATTTCTCCATGTTGCTTTGGTGAGCAGCATATCCCAGCACTTGTCTTATTTTTTAAGTTTTTTTTTAAACATACCCCAGCAGATGGAAATGACTCAAGAATATCAAGTTTTGATACGATTTAATAATTCACACTAACACGGGAGGATCAAAACCTGTTAATCCAAGATCTCAACAAGTTATTGAAATACCCAGACAAGCTGTTAAAATAACTCAGATAATAACATAGAAATCGTGCTGAAAATAACTGACATTGTTATTTTTTTTCTTGCAATAACAAACCAATAACAAAAAAAATCAAATAAGCGAACAACAAAACTTGACCGAAATAACATAAAATGGTGTTAGATATCATTCAAAAATTTCAATCAATCACAAACTTTGTTATGATAACACAATTTTTACCTCCTTAACTTGATAAAAAGTTGTAAACTAACAGGCACAAATAAACAATCAATTACTACTAAATAGACGGGACAAGAAGATCAAACTATCGATTCCATAAGAAAATTCAATAACAGGATTTGGAATAATTGCCGATTTGTTATAGAAATGGTATTCTCCCTGTTATTCCCACCTGTCCGGGTAATACCATATTAACCATATGATGGTCATGTTGAATTTTCCTAGAATATGTCATTTTATGCAGTTTAGTTGAGCTGAGAAACATATTTTTTTTCCAAAATTAAGTTTTTTTCACGCTACTGGTACATGCATTTGGTGAGTTGTGAAAACTTAATTTATTAATTTTAAAATAATTATTTTAAAACTAATATTTTTTTAAATATTTTCAGCTCAGTTAAGGGAAAAATAAAAACATAAGAGAGATACTGTAATTTTTCATAACCTTAAGGTGAAGCCGTTGATCATTTTCGAAGAAATTTAATCATCACTCTAAAATGCTCTGTATCTTATTAAATTTAAGGAGTGTGTGAGTATGTGTGTGTTTATGTGTGTGTGTATGTGTGTGTGTATGTGTGTGTGTATGTATGTATGTGACCAACAAACTAGCTCATGTTTCTCGGCACTGGCTGAACCGATTTGACCCGAACCTGTTGCATTCGACTTGGTTTAGGGTCCCATAGATCGAGTTTAAACAGATTGAAGTTTCGATAAGTAGTTCAAAAGTTATGTATAAAAATGTGTTTTTACATATATCCGGATCTCACTTAAATGTTTGTAAACTATGTCCGGGTCGACCTATCATTGGTTAGGTTAATAAAAGACCTTTCCAACGAGACTAAAACATTGAAGATCTGGCAACCCTGTCTCGAGATATGGACACTTAAGTGACTTTGATGTACTTTTTGGATGCCGGATCTCACTTAAATGTATGTAAACTATGTCCGGATCCACCATCCGACCCATCGTTGCTTAGGTTATCAAAAGACCTTTCCAACGAGTTCAAAACATTGAAGAACTGGCAACCCTGTCTCGAGATATGGACACTTAAGTTACATTGATGTACTTTTTGGAAGCCGGATCTCACTTAAATGTATGTAAACTATTTCCGGATCCACCATCCGACCCATCGTTGGTTAGGTTATCAAAAATCCTTTTCAATGAAATCAAAACATTGAAGATCTGGCAACCCTGTCTCGAGATATGGTCACTCAAGTGACATTTATGTACTTTTTTGAAGCTGGATCTCATTTAAATGTATGTAAACTATGTCCAGATCCACCATCCGACCCATCGTTGGTTAGGTTATCAAAAACCCTTTCCAACGAGTTCAAAACATTAATGATCTGGCAACCCTGTCTTGAGGTATGGCCACTTAAGTGATATTGATGTACTTTTTTATTCCAGATCTAAAAAATAGATGAAATTTGTGTACAATTCCATCATATCAGCCATAGTTGGTAATAAGTGAGGAAGGCTCCAACCACATAGGTGGATTAAGTTAGTTTTTTTGTATTTTTTAATCCGACTGAAACTTTTTTGTGCCTCCGGTATGCCCAAAGAACAAAATGGCATTATCAGTTTGTCCATATAATTTCCATACAAATTTGGCAGCTGTCTATACAAAAATGATGTATGAAAATTCAAAAATCTGTATCTTTTGAAGGAATTTTTTGATCGATTTGGTATCTTCGGCAAAGTTGTAGGTATAGATATGGACTACACTGAAAAAAATGATACACGGTAAAAAATGGTGATTTTTAATTTCACTTTTTGTCACTAAAACTTGATTTGCAAAAAAAACAGTATTTTTTTATTATTTTATATGTTTTAGAGGACAACTTTTCAGAAATTTCCAGAATGGGTAAAAAATCTTTGACCGAGTTATAATTTTTTGAATCAATACAATTTATTTAAAAAATCGAAATATTGGTCGCAATTTTTTTTTCAATTTCATTTTTCGATGTAAAATTGAATTTGCAACCAAAAAGTACTCTAGTGAAATTTTGACAAAGTGCACCGTTTTCAAGTTATAGCCATTTTTATGTATTTTTTTTTCAAAATAGTCGCAGTTATTATTTTTTTTTAAATAGTGCACAGGTTTGCCCACCTTTGAAAAAACATATTTTTGAAAAGCTGAGAACATTCTCTATATTTTGCTTATTCGGATTTTATTGATACGACCCTAAGTTGCTGAGATATTGCCATGCAAAGGTTTAAAAACAAGAAAAAAAGTTTCCTTTTGAAAAGGATCTATAAGCTTTTTCCTTTCATATATTTATAGAACCTTTTGAAAAAAACCTCTAGGCTTGCAGGTGTTACGTCTTACGTCAAAAAATGATCTCAAATTAAAGTGGTGTTAACAATGAGATTCACAAACAAAATCTTCAGCTGATTGATTTATTTCGAAAAGTTCGGGGGTAGTTTTCTTTAGCGTGAAGAAGATTTTTTTAGATATTATTTATTTCATCACCTGATCTAGATTGTTTTTAAATTTTGCATATTTTGTTACGTATCTGCGAAGTTTGTGCTTTCATAACCCGATATTTATAATTAATTTCAAATGGCATCCAAAGTCCATTCAGTTCGTCTGAAAACAAACTCCTACACAACGCGTGTGCTTGGAATGTTAATCCACGTATAGAAAGCCCTATTCAAATCATAAAATATAGTTTTCGCGCAAACGGAAAGGCGTAGGGGAGAGTGGGGAGACTTGATCCCCGGGGACACTTGATCCCAAGCCTGTATCTCGTCAGCATGTGGGTAAAACAATTAGCTTTGTTCTAGAAAGTTGTGCGAAATTAACTAAAACTCATTGTAGAAAACAAAGAAAAAAAATTAAAAAATGTTTAGATTCAATTACACACATTTTTCTAAAACGAGCTACAAAAAACATCCAAGAGATCTTTTTTTCTTTGTATTGATATGTATAGAAAACACTCAAAAATTATTCAAACAAATATTTTTTATGCATGAATTGTTTGATAAACTTATCAACTCCAAAACCCTTACGCATTTGATATTAAATTTATCGTCAAACTATTTTTACAATCAATTGTTTAAAAAGTGCGTTTAGGAGACTTGATCCCTGCATTTTTACAGTCACTGGAATCAGCTTCAAGATTAATTAATTGAGCTGGGTTTTCATACATAGTTTCCTTTAGTATAGTTGTACATAACTTACTGCAGTTTGAACCTTTTATCAAAAGTTTTGTAAACAAAAATTTCCAGCTTTTGTAAACATGCTTAATTTTGGGCTAAAAAATAATATTTTAAGTTTTTAAATATTTAACATACTAAACTTGTTATATTTTGAACACAAACGTACAGGTTTTATGTGAAATTGCTGTGACTTATAGAAAATTAAAAGTTTGGATGAATAAGAAACATTTTGCTTAAGATTTCTTCAAAATGTTGAAAGGGGGATCAAGTTACCCCTAACATTTTTAAAATGCCGGTTTAAAATATTTTTTTAAAACGCTTGGCATGATTCGAAGAGTTCATCTGATGAAATATCCTTATAAGCCAAACATAGATGAATGTTTAAGCTTTCAATTCATGCAAAAAGTTTATAGTTTTGTGAGAAATTGACAGAGTTATGTGCGATACAAAAAAAGGGGATCAAGTCTCCCCACTCTCCCCTATTGTTTGCGCATAGGAGAGAGACCTCGGCGTTTAGAAAACAATTAGATCGCCCATTGCGACGCGATCAAAATTTAAAAACTTTAAAAGCGCCACAACCTACTAGGATGCGCGGGAAGTGAACACGTGATTGCTAAAATGTGTTATTGGCCACCGACGCAACTAAAACATCGCAAAGTACGTGTTTGGAATGGTGAATCGGACTATTATTGCTGCTGTAAGATGTTCGGTAAAATCGGTATTAGTGATTTGAATGGGTGAATCTCTTTCCAAATATTCTAACATATCAATGCTATTGTTTAATTTTAGTTTACTAGAATCCAAACAAAATCCATCAAGAAACTTTTAAGCCATTTTGAATTAAAAAGCACGTTCTTTCCATGAGGTAACTTTTGCGATCAACTTTCAAGAGCTAAATCAATACGTTTCGATCTTAGTGCATGAGTAATTTCAAAGACCATAGTGATCTGGCTAACAAAACGGAAATTTTCAATAAGCTGCCGTAACATGGACTTGAGCTGATTCCTCAGCAACTTACAGTGAAAACAATACAATGTTCACACAGCAGGTTACTCATCGAGCTCAGATGAGCATAAACAGATGAATGTCTTAACTTTGAACCCTCTACCCTCCCAGAAACTGATACTACTTTGAAGATGCAACGAATTGCTAAAAACATAGTTTTGAACACAACAATCATTTCTGCGATCTTTTTTGACTTACAGTTTCAAAGATTTTAGTCCAGAACAGGGTCAATATTGTCAGTTTTCAAACATTGGTAGATTGGGCAATAGAGGGTTTTTCTTCTAACCAAATTAGCAAATCAAATTAGGTTATTTATTACCACATTAGATGGCAATCAAAAAACCGCATGTCCGAACCATAAATTACGTAACGAAAGTGTGCAACTTTTGCGGAACCCTGCAAGTTGACCGCAACCACAAAACCACACGTTTTGCATACCAACGGCGAGTTCTTCAACCTCCCTCAGAAGTAAAGAAAAAAGAACAAAACAACGCAAACTTACACGGAATCGTCCGTAAGTTTAAACAATCGATCACCAACGCGTTGTCGTAGCAGGCTGGGCATGCATATGCTTGTTTTGTATGACAAAGGTGCGATTAAAAAGTGAAATGACGCCTACTCAACCCGTCAACCGCGCTGGCAGGCAGGTAGGATTAACGCTGGACTAGCTACTAGAAACCGCGACTACTGCGATCGGCGTGTCGCGTGTTGCATCGCGAAAACTGCATCGGCAACAAGCTTCTTGAATAAAAATGGCATTTATCACTTGTTGCTTGGTCATTTATTTTAGCACGAGTTTTACTCGGTTCTTTGAAGGGTTAGCTGACTCTTTGGAAAGGTTAATAAGCCTAGAAGCAAATTTTATTATTATTTTGAGAACTTTGCTCAACAGTCTCAACGGCTCATCAGCCGTTAACTTCTCATTACAAGCTCATATTTCGCGCTCGATTGTCACGTTAGCCACACCTTCTCCGTTCACGCGACTCTCAAACGTCAGAAAAAATGACGCTTTATCTTAACGGCCCAAGATTAGCCATCTGAAGCGTTTAAGTCGAAATGCATCGCCTACTACTGCCTGTGTTCTCGCGCGGTTTGTTTTTATTGGACATGGCTCGTTTGGGTGTTATTTTGAGCTTCGCTACGGCCATAAATCGTGACCTGCAGTTGGTCGGCTGTCGTCACCACCCGAAACATTGCAATGTTGCGCACAGGTGAACGAGACGAGGATCATTTGTTAGATACCGCTTTAGTGGATGAGAACTTTAAGACACGGTTCTATTCTAAGTCATGTCGAGCAATGTGACGACAGATTGATGAATTGGAGGAAATTTGTAAATTTTATTTGGGTTGGGCATTTTTCCTAGTTTAGTCTTCACCCTATAGCAACTTAAACGTGCAATCTATCGTAATTGCATGGCTTTCTTTCATCATAACCGTCGGCATAACCTCACACGTGCTTCCGGCCGAGATCCGATTGCAAGCCCTGCGGTTAAAGCTATTCAGTAATATCGATTTATTGCTCACGCTCTATACACAACGCTGGGAATGACTCTGCAGCTTAGATCCGTCCACCTCACCACACGCTACACTTGTCGCCCGGATTCATGGCCGTGCCCACCGGACAGCTGAACTCCCTCGCAAAATCCTCCGAGTTGGACAGCGTCCCGATGACCCGGAACTTGCCCGGACTATGGACGGCCGTTTTCAGCTTGTTCCGCGTTGCTTCCGGTCGCATCGCGCCGCACCAAACCTGTCAGTAGGAGAGTTCTTATATCTCTGTAATTTCAGTGAAAAGGACCAAATACCTGAGCGAAATTCAGGAAGAACAACTGCGTGTTGGTGACGTTAAGTCCGGGAAGAGTCTCGCCGCTCAGCACATCCGGATCGGTCTGCTCCGACAGCCACTTGGTGTACGCTCGAAAGGCCTGCTTGATGCCGCCGTTGTCGGCAATGTTTTCGCCCTGGGTGCTTTCACCGTCGATCTGTACGTTCACCTCGTCGATCGTGTACTTGCCGTACTGTCGAACCAGACAGGAAGCGCGCTGGTGGAACGCTTCGATCGCGTGATCGCTCCACCAGCGGTACAGATTTCCGTCCCGGTCAAACAACCGTCCCTTGTCGTCGAACCCGTGCGTCAGCTCGTGTCCGATCACCACTCCGATTCCACCGTAATTCATCGATTTGGGGAAGTACCGGTGGTAGAAGGGAGGCTGCAGGATCCCAGCTGGAAACATAATCTGATTTTTGTTCCTACTATAGTAGGCGTTGACAACGGCCGGAGCCGTATGCCAAGCCGTCTTGTTCACCGTTTGGCCAATTTTGTTCTGATCCGTTCGCCGTATGTGACTCAGTATTCGCAGAGTGTTCTCAAAGTACTTGTCCGGTGCGATCTCCAGATCAGCGTACTTGTCGTTCAACTCCTTGTGTGACAAAATAAAGTCCGGATACCCGATCCTCAACGACATCGCATTGACCTTCATCTCCGCAAGCCGCTTCGTCGGCGTGTCGAGCCAATCCGTTTCGTTCAGGATCTCTCTAAAGGATTGCTGGAGCTCATGTGTCATCGCTAGCGTATCTCTCTTGCTATTTTCGTCGAAGTATTTCCTGACGAACATCGCTCCAACGGCCATTCCCATGTTTGCGTTGACCTATTAGAGTTTAACAAAAAAAGAGAAATTGGAGTTAACCTATTAGAATTCATAAAAAAAAGGAATTTATGGTTAACCTATTAGAAATCATATAAAAGAGATTTTGCAGTTGTCACATTACAGTTTTACATACAAGAGATAATAAATATATAAAAAAGATATTGTTGATGACCTGTTAGAGTTTGACAAAAGTTGATCTATTTAAGTATATAAAAAGAGATATTGGTGATGACATATTAAAGTTAAACAAACCCAGTCAAGAAATATTCTAACAGAGCTGGTTTTGCCAGAATCCTGCTGAAACGGTAGAACGTTGAACATTTCTGCTAGAATGCTGTAAGAATATCCACCTTTGTAAGAACTCTTCTAGAATCCTGCTAAAACTGGGAAAAATGATATTCGATTTGACCTATTAGATTCAACATTTTTAATTTTTTAGTTGACCTATTAGAAAAAGAAATATTGGCGTTGGGCTTTTAAACATAACAAAAAATAGATTATAACAAAAAAGAGATATTACCCGTTGATTTATTACAGTTTAGCAAAAAAAATATTGGTCTGTAAAGTTTTTCAAAAAAGGATATTTGCATCATCTCTTAGAAGTAAAAAAAAAGATGTTGACGTTGGCCTATTAGAGTAAACACAAGAGTTATTAGTGCAGACAATAAGAAGAATAAAACAAACAGAGATATTGTAGTTGACATAGGCCGTTGCAAATATTTTTTGAAGTTTATGCCCCTCTTGACTCTGATCGGGGTCGAGAGGGGTTATGCCCCTCTTGAATATGATCGGGGTCGAGAGGGGTGGCATAAAAGTAATAAAAAATAAAAATTGAAATAACAAGCCATGGTTTCAACATTCGAACGAAAAAAGTGTTTTAAAGTGGATTTTACACCTCCCAGTTGTTTTGCAATCATTAGTTTTAAAAAATCCAAGAATTGAAGAAATTTTTTTTCGACGAAAAAAAACTTTTTGCGGTCCTGTACATTGGAATTCCACAAAAAAAAATAAAATATTTCTATCGATTCCAGATATGGTAAATATGATTTAAAACGCAAGAAAAAGCTTTTCTTATTGTTTTCAGTTAGTTAGACTTCCTTAAAATTTTGAAGTTTTTTTGATTTTTTTGAATTGGGGGGGGGGGGGGGCATAAACTTTGAAAAATATTTGCAACGGCCTTATTGACCTATTAAATTTAACAAAAAACAGATACTGGCGTTGTGCTAATAAACATAAATAAAATAATAAGAGATGACCATTAGAAATTAAAAACAAAACAAAAGGTTGCCCTCTAACAATTTAACAAAAAATCGCGATTAAAAGCTCAAAAAATCCGACAGATGGCGCAAAGCATCGAAGAATGACGATTCAAATTTTCGCTGTTCGGTTACATAGGAATGCAAACTTAAAATTGAATTTACAGCTCTTAGAACAACTTTTGAGAAAAAATTCAAGTAGTACGAGTGTAAACTGTTTGCCCTCTATAAATTAACGCAATAAAAAAAATTTGGAAAAAAATAATTTTGAAAAAATAATATTGTTTAAAATGATATAGCATCAAAAGTTAACAAAGTATCAGCTCGAATTTTTGCTCAAAAGTTGTTTTGAACGCTGGAATTTAACAAAACAGAATTCGCATACATAACCTCAAAGGGCGGAAATTTCAATCGACATTCTTCGCTCTGTTCTGCTACTCAACACTAGGTGTCGCATGTCGTTTGGCTCTTGAACGGCAATTGAGTTATCTAAGCCCGACCTCACACACACTAGCGCACCATTTGTTTTGCTGGTGGGTACAAAATTTAACCTCAATCTTTTTCGTGTACGTACAAGAAATACATGCGCACGTAGATAACTCTATTGGCGTTAACCAGTTCGAGTTAAACAAAGAAAACGAGAATGAGAGACCAAACGGCTTTTACCTGATTTACGCAGTTCTTCCAGCGGGGCGGGCTCTTCTCCCTTCCGAAAAGCACGTTGGAGAATTTTTGCTTCGCCTGGAGGAAACGATCGTCCAGATTGTTAATCCGATGTCGGACAAATCGCCACAGGATGTAGTTGGCCACCGTACGGGGCTCGGTTTGGTCAATCAACAGTACCAGGTCCTTCATGTAGTTCAGCGCGAACATAACCACAAACTCGGAACTGTTGATCGGACGTTCCATGATGATCGAGAGGTAGCGAGTCCAGTCGATCTCCGGAATTTCTTCGTGTAGATTTTCCAGTATTATCTTCCTGTACAAAACCGATACGTTGTTACGTTCCTCCACCGAACTCGTTATATTCGCAAGCTGCACCTCAAAATCAATCATTTCTTCAGCGGTTTGCTTAGCAACTTCCGGCTGAACACCCAGCAGTACAATTACATCGATCATAAACTGTTTGTATCCGTCCAGATACTTTTTGTTCGACGCTTGCAGGAAGTAATCCCTTGTCGGCAGACCCAGCGAAGTTTGGTCAAACTGAATGATGTTCTCATCCGAGTTCTTGATATCCGGACCAACCCACTCAACGATCAGGATGTCGTTGTTGAATTTCCTAATGTGCGCCGTCAAATTCAGCCAGTCAAAGTTGTCCGACTGCCAGTTGGGATTCAGGACGGGCCATCCACCGAGCGACTGCAGCAAATCAAACAGTGGTTGGAGTCCTCGCTTCTCGATCAAGCTGTAGTTCATGCACGAGATGAACAGATGGCGCGCCTTCGTCTCCGCATTGTTCTCTTCGCTGTCCAGCGCAGCGTGCGTCGAAAGCTCTCGTTTCATCTTCTTGATTTGCGCTTTGAGGACCAGCTTGTTCAGCACGGCTCGCTTCCTGATGATCCGCTTCCGCACACGTCGGATGTGCTCCGTTTCGATTGGTTTCAACGTGGTAGCGAGAGTGTTTTCAATGTCAACCAAACTGCCATCTCTGGTTTCCAGCAGGAGGTTCTTCAGCACGATATCCAGACTTTCTCGCAAAATCTCAAATGTATCCAAACCGGCTTTATCTTTCGGGATGGGATTCACGCGTTCCCAGTTACCGCAAGCATACTGATAAAAGTCGTTACACGGATCCGCCGACAGGTCCATGTACTTCTTCATGATATCGACCTGTGTCGCCCGGATGCTCTCCGAGCTGCCTTTGTTGCTCCACGTGCTGGCTTGCGGCACGGACTTCCTGGTTTGCCTCTGCCTGGTAGCGCTTCGCTTTGATCGGTAGATGTTGACCAGTTCTGACTGACTAGGGTCGTCTGGTATCGCCAGCAGATCATCGTACCGTTCGGGCTGAGCACAATCCGCTGGAAGTACCTGTACCACGTGCTTGCTCGGTATGAACGAGGTCCGCAAGTCACGCAGAATGTCCCGTTCTTCCACATCAAGCACTTCGGACAGCGTACTCCGCACAGGCTTACAGCGAGCCTGAATCTCTTCCAACTGATTCGAGTGATCCGGGTAGTAGCTCATTTGTCGATCCGGGTACTTGACCGAACCGACCACGTTGAACCGCGTCAACACTAGGAACAGCAACGCCACCGGCAACATGGCGGCCGGTATCACAAACAGAACCTTCACGAACCGATAGCCGGGACACCACTGAAGACGACCGGTTCGCTCGTTGATGCCCAGCTCACAACCGCTCGGCACCGAGTTCTTCTTAATCGGTTGACTATTCGCGCTGCTCAGCTCCATTTCTCGGCCCTCCTGTGTTCAAATGTGTGCGTTCACAGCATGATCTCTCGCGAGGTTATGCGGCTTGTTATTGTTTACACTCACGCGAGCAGAGGTGATCTTTGCCGACACTTTATCGGTCTTGGTATTTTTCGAGCGCGCTATCACTTGCACACAACCTGCTGCGATCGCCGCACCGTTCACAGACAGTCGTTCCACGATTCACGATCACTCACACAAAGCTCGCCTACTTGACTGATCGCGCGCGGCGGTAGATCGTCAATTGCCTCAATTAGAAATTTGCGGCTGTCGTGCAACGCAAATTAGTCATAAATTGGGATACGACGATCGTATCACAAACGCTCAGGTTACACGTTTGACCTGTTAGCTCCCACTTGATGTTCTACGCGATACCTTTGCGTACGTGCGTAATCCGTTATCTCGCACTTGGGAATCGTTCACCGATGATCACGATCTTCACTGACAGATAATGCACTTCGTAGCACGGTTCTATTGTTAGATACGTCGTCTGGCTCCCGCCTCCTATCGATAACCGGTCAATTCGGCGCACAGATCAAATTCATTTGCGCAAACCGCGGACGCGTGCCTTCCCGGGTAGATTTCGCGCACAGTTCTGAGCCACAGCTGGAAGTAGCACGAGTCCGAGCCCGAGTCTCGCCGGGATGAAGTGATATCGCACTCACGCCAAGATGAACAGCAGCTCTACTCTCTCAGCTCAGCTTCCAGAATCTTGTCTCTGTTGCGCGGCGGCGGTGCGACCACTTAACGGACTCCTCGGGCGAGACTCGGAGGAGCTTTTGTTACTGTTTTTTGTGTGTTTGATGATTGTTATTGTAGTTCTCTCTCTCTAGCTCTTTCTTCGACCACATGAATGTGGCGCAGAAATGTTTGAACTCATTGAAGTTAATTTAAATCAATTTCAGTGGCCGGGCGCGCGCTTTCGTGACTCTCCGACGCGCGGGAGTTCTTTGGCGCGGTGCGTACGAGACGACGTATCAGCCAGAAGCGCGCGCGTAGCAGGCGTTGCGTTGGCAGAATTGGTTCTGCGTAGCAAAGACGAACGCATCGACATCACACGGTTGGGGTTGGAAAAGTCTTGTAATATAGCAAGTTACAACTTGTAACGTCTATGTTTACGGAGATCAACCGTTTTCATAAACCTTTTAAAGCTCGGATTAGTTTGCAATAGTTTCTAAGTGTCATTTGTAACAAAGCCGTTTATCAATCAGTTCTAGACAATATACGAAAAAACAATGCTTCAAAATGCTCTCATCTCTAAAACAATGTCGATTCATTTTGTTTTAGAGAAAATGGTAAGTAAGTTCCGTCATGATAGTTGATATTGCAAACTAACCAAAAATTCTGCTATTATTTTGGTAATTCAATTTAAAAACGTTTTTGTTCATCATATTAAAATATATATACAGCTTCTGATGAGCGCATTTAAATGATTAGACATTATCAATCCAACACCCCATAATTCAATTGCACCAAACAAATCAGCACAGACGAAGAAAAATACAGAAAAAAAACCCAAACAACAAGCCAAATAAAAAAAAGCACCCAAAATCACACGAGAGAACCCAAAACAAACCAACGATTAATTATAATTTACCGTGCGCGGCTACTGGCACACTTAACTCCTTTATTAATGAGGCGTCATTAAGCTGGTGCTCTCGCACAGCATGAATGGGATTAAATAGCTCAACCAAACTGCTACACACACAAACGTAGACTCTATGGACTTGAACGCACAGCGTGAAATTCTTCAATTTCCATTCCATTCCATTCTCGAGCGCGCGCGCGCTCGGTCTCCTTCTGTTTTCCATTCTTTAGCCCACGCACTCGCGGGAAAGGAGAGCGAAGTTTCTGTTTAGATTGTCAACGCAGCGAAACAGATGCAAGTAGAGTGTGATGCTGGATTCAAACGGATCATAGACAATTTAAAGTTCGTTTTTCGTGCTGTTCTACAGATCACATTGAGTTTAGCTGAGTGTAACATCTATTTATCTGTGGGAACTACCTCCAAGAATAAAATTGTAATTTATTATGCTCGGCCTAGAACACACGCATTGCCATTCATGGTGGTATTTTGACCCCTTTTTGAGAATTAGACCAGCTACTGTAATTTATGAGAACAGAGGTTTTATTTAATCTAATTAGATTAATTACTCACGAACAGTAAATTTCATTTTAAATTACATCCTTTTGTGTGATAAATCTTTTTAAAGAATTCTGCTATCACAGCCATGTCAAATATGCATGTAATTCTCAAAATTATAAAACAAAAGTTTAAGTTGAGAAACCATTAAAAAAACACAAGTTTAAATTTCCTATTTTTTTGTATTTTGCCGGGGTATTTCTAAGAGTGTATCAATATTACAGTCGTGCCTCGGTTTAGCACCGCATATGGGGGATGCAAAACCGAGGCGTGCATAACCGAGGCACAGAGCTTATGGGATTTTGGCTATATGGGAGACATTGGCTTTAATCGTATGAAAAATCATGCAAACATCAAACAATTATAGTGTTTTGATGATGTCAGTTATCCATTAAAACTATTATTTCATGAAAGTTTTCACAAAAATACGTATTTTTCCTGTATTTCGTAAATGCATATTTTTTTCTCTAAAGCAACCAACAATATATTGTTATTGCAATATGGGTATCAAATGATCAGGTTTTTTTCATACATTTTGGATGTAATAATAACATTTTTAGAAAATACTCAAAATTTTCACAAAACTACGTTTTTTTTTCGAAAAAATATTCAAAATTTCAATTTTTACAATATGGGTATCAAACGATCGGGATTTTTTCAAACATTTCGAATGTAATAACAACATTTTTAGAAAATACTCCAAATTTTCACAAAACTACGTATTTTCGAAAAAAAATGCTCAAAATTACAATTTTTACAATATGGATATCAAACGATCGGGATTTTTTCATACATTTCGTATGTAATAACAACATTTTTAGAAAATTCTCCAAATTTTCACAAAACTACGTATTTTCGAAAAAAAATACTCAAAATTTCAATTTTTATAATATGGGTATCAAACGATCAGGATTTTTTCATACATTTCGAATGTAATAACAACATTTTTTGAAAATACTCAAAATTTGCACAAAACTACGTATTTTCGAAAAAAATACTCAAAATTTCAATTTTTATAATATGGGTATCAAACGATCAGGATTTTTCATACATTTCGAATGTAATAACAACATTTTTTGAAAATACTCAAAATTTGCACAAAACTACGTATTTTCGAAAAAATCCTCAAAATTTCCGTTTTTACAATGTGGGTATCAAACGATCGGAGTATTCTGAGTTTTTTTTTCGAAAATACGTAGTTTTGTGAAAATATGGAGTATTTTCAAAAAATGTTGTTATTACATTTGAAATGTATGAAAAAATCCCGATCGTTTGATACCCATATTGTGAAAACGGAAATTTTCAGTATTTTTTTCGATAATACGTAGTTTTGTGAAAATTTGGAGTATTTTCAAAAAATATTGTTATTACATTCGAAATGTACGTAAAAATCCCGATCGTTTGATACCCACATTGAAAAAACGGAAATTTTGAGTATTTTTTTCGAAAATACGTAGTTTTGTGAAAATTTTAAATATTTTCAAAAAATGTTGTTATTACATTCGAAATGTATGAAAAAATCCCGATCGTTTGATACCCACATTGTAAAAACGGAAATTTTGAGTATTTTTTTTTCGAAAATACGTAGTTTTGTGAAAATTTTAAATATTTTCAAAAAATGTTATTATTACATTCGAAATGTATGAAAAAATCCCGATCGTTTGATACCCACATTGTAAAAACGGAAATTTTGAGTATTTTTTTTTCAAAAAACGTAGTTTTGTGAAAATTTTAAAAATTTTCAAAAAATGTTGTTATTACATTCGAAATGTATGAAAAAATCCCGATCATTTGATACCCACATTGTAAAAACGGAAATTTTGAGTATTTTTTTCGAAAATACGTAGTTTTGCAAGGGGAAAACCACTCTCATCAAAGAGCCCTGGGCACCATCGGGCACGTTCTCGGGCACTTTCGGGCACCTTTGGGCACCTTCGGGCTCATATGGGCAAGTGTTCGGGCACATTTCTTTCAATGTGAAAATCCAAATCAAAATATCAAAGTTTTCAGGATTCTGTCCAAAACATTTTAAGTTTTCAGAAGTACTTTTCCTGGGTGCAAGCGCATTTGTTCATTTAAATGAGTTGTGTTCTAAACCATTGTATTTTTTCGTAAAATCATTATGTTAACATTGTTTAGATCATGTGTGTGTAATGAAAACATGGAAAATATTTATTCCATGCTGAGGAAAATCTTACAACAAATCTTCAAGATGAATTACTAATCTGGGCATTCTTATTCAAGATCAATTATGGAAACAAATTTTATGTATGTTCAAAGGAAAGTAATTTTAAACTATGACTTTATAATTATTTAACCCGCATATCTTTTCTAGATGCAGGAAAACAGCTCGGTCCTGAGGATCAATTGAAGCTAAATTTCCATATTTCTGAACTCGGCTTCGGAAGAGCTTCATTTTGAAATATGACTTTTTATTTGTACATGAATAAAATTAATGGCAAATTTCTGATGTAGTTTTTGTGGGAAAAATTAAAAGATTACGAACGAGGTTAGAGGTCTAGAAATTGTTTATGTCTCGTTACACCCTGTTGCGTTGCGAAAGCCTGTTAATTGGAACGGATTTCCGTTTCGGATTAGTGAAAATTAGAGAATTCATCATTAAACCATTATTAAAACAAGTTTTCTTTTATTTTCCATAAAATTTTATTGAATTGATAAATATCGATAGGTGATCATTTCGTCGAAATACCCAATAAACAGGGCGTATTTTTGGCCACATGGAACAACTCTTGAACCAGCCAGGGTCATCGCCGAGTTATTTGTAAACAGGATGAGCTGGGTGCTTGGCTGATCGGGACCTAAGAGGAACCTAGGGCGGGACCGGAATTACTTCCTTCGGGGGATTCGTTTCCTAGCTTCGAATATAATTACAAACTTTTCCAGTAAGTTTATTCCACGGTTTATTCCAAGTGTGTTTGGTTTTACGAGATTTATTCTATCTTTTTTCCTGAAAGGGCAAAGTACCTTATTAAATAACATTCTATAGTTTATTTAATGCTTCTTACCAACAAAGAAATGAACAAATTCCGCAGCACTAGAACTATAACGTCCAGAATAAAAAACATGAAATTGATTTACTCGTTTACGCTGACAGGATTGTAAAACTATAAACAAATATTGTAACACGGTTGCTATGCACCGTCTTGTTTTTTTCTTGGCTTCAGGGCTCTATCGGGCACCTTCGGGCACATTTGGGCAACTTTAGGGCACAGCCTACTCGAGGGCAATGAGCAGAGTGGTTTTCCCCTTGTAGTTTTGTGAAAATTTTGAGTATTTTCAAAAAATGTTGTTATTACATTCGAAATGTATGTCAAAATCCCGATCGTTTAATACCCATATTGTAAAAATTTAAATTTTGAGTATTTTTTCGAAAAATACGTAGTTTTGTGAAAATTTTGAGTATTTTCTAAAAATGTTATTATTACATCCAAAATGTATGAAAAAACCTGATCATTTGATACCCATATTGCAATAACAATATATGGTTGCTTTAGAGAAAAAAATATGCATTTTAGAAATACAAGAAAAACACGTATTTTTGTGAAAACTTTCATGAAATAATAATTTTAATGGATAACTGACATCATCCCGATTCCAAAACACTATAATTGTTTGATGTTTGCATGATTTTTCATACGATTAAAGCCAATGTCTCCCATATAGCCAAAAACCCAGAAGCTCTGTGCTTCAGTTAAGCACTGGGCCGTGCTTAACCGAGGCAGCTGAACGGTGCAAAACCGGGGCAGTGCAAAACCGAGGCGTGCAAAACCGAGGCATGACTGTATACAAAGTTGTAGAGCAGACCCCGGAGCAGACCATTAAAAAAAATATGTATAAACATAATTGGCTTGCTCGTAAAAATGTTTTAAAAGATCCATACACAAAAATACAAAGATAAAAAAAAAAATTTAAAATAAAAATCAAATACTGACAAATTGGTGGCTTTTGAGAACCTGGAGTTGAAGTCAAGAAATTTTAATCTGTTCATGGAGTCGATGCGGTTGTATCCATCCAGAAGTTGTCTTAATTGTATGATTTCGTTTGAAAACCTACTGGTTTAGTGAAAAATCTTCTCTGTTTGTTGGATCAGCTTTGCTAGAATTAGCAATGTTTTTTTTCGCTGGACCAGTAAGAGCTGCAGGATTCCAAAATCAGCCAGGGAATTTATCTGCGACAACGCAGAATGACACTCTCGCCGCAGTTCGTCGTCGTCCGTAAAAATGAAAAATATCTTCTAACCGATCGATAATTGAAAACACTATTGATTATAAAACAGCTCATTTACCAGTAATAAAAAAGTTATGCTTGTGCTTGAACAGCCTCCTACTTTGTAGATGTAAACAAAGTGGGGTCATTCGAAAATCACGTTACGCATTCTCTCTATTCATCACCCAGGTACTATACCTACTTTTTTAAAGAACTTTGTTCAATCAGTTAAGGTTAGCAAATTGTCAATCAGGGTCTGTTATTTAAGCACTTCAAGATAGACCAATTCAACTAAAATGTTAGTAAATTCAACAAAAGTTACGTAATTAACTGATTTCATGTAAGGTTGTTTGGATTGTCAGTATGAACCTGATATACGAAACATTTGTTCTACGAAAAACTTTACTACTCTGGTTTCAATTTTAGTATTTTAATTTGCATTTATCATGTCTAGAGTATGTTTAAAAGACCTATTTTTGTTTGTTTATGATAGTATTTGGCTTAGTCAACCATCTCTCATCTCACCAGCCACTTTTTAAAATATTTGCTTATTTTTCACAATTTCACATTTTTTTCACATTTAAATTGTGAAGAAATGCAATCAAAAATTACTGAATGCCTATTTTTGCATAAAATATAGGAAATGTTAGTAAAAAGGTGCAGATGGTTATGTTAGGGGAGAGTGGGAAGACTTGCTCCCCGGGGACACTTGATCCCAAGCCTGAATCTCGTCAGCATGTGGGTAAAACAATTAGCTTTGTTCTAGAAAGTTGTGCGAAATTAAGTAAAACTCATTGTAGAAAACAAAGAGAAAAAATAAAAAAATGTTTAGATTGAGTTACACACATTTTTCTAAAACGAGCTGCAAAAAACTTCCAAGAGATCTTTTTTTCTTTGTTTTGATATGTATAGAAAACACTCAAAAAATATTCAAAAAAATATTTTTATACATGAATTGTTTGATAAACTTATTAACTCCAAAACCCTTACGCATTTGATGTAAAATTTATCGTCATACTATTTTTACAATCCATTGTTAAAAAAAGTGTGCTTAGGGAGACTTGATCCCTGCATTTTATAGTCACTGGAATCAGCCTCATGTTTGATTATTTGGGCTGGGTTTTCATACATAGTTTCCTTTACATAGTTGTGCATTACTTACTGCAGTTAGAACCTTTTTCAAAAGTTTTGTAAACACAAATTTCTATAGCTTTTGTAAACATGCTTGATTTTGGTCTAAAAAATAATATTTTAAGTTTTTAAATATTTTACAAACTAAACTTGTAATATCTTGAACACAAACGTACAGGTTTTATGTGAAATTGCTGTAACTTATAGAAAATTAAAAGTTTGGATGAATAAGAAACATTTTGCTTAAGATTTCTTCAAAATGTTGAATGGGGGATCAAGGTACCCCTAACATTTTTAAAATGCCGGTTTAAAATATTTTTTAAAAACGCTTGGCACGATTCGAAGAGTTCATCTGATGAAATACCCTTATTAGGCAAACATAGATGAATGTTTAAGCTTTCAATTCATGCAAAAGTTTATAGTTTTGTGAGAAATTGACAGAGTTATGTGCGATACAAAAAAGGGGATCAAATCTCCCCACTCTCCCCTACACATGACCAATATGACAAAAACTTTGCACAAAACTCTTTGAAATTTATTCGATGTTTACTTTTGAATCAATAATGTTTTGTTGATTTAATAATATTTTTTTTTCATTTTTATTTTTCAGGCATTGGATTCCATTGTGGAAATATAAATTTTATGGTTCGGTGAATGTCCCCGGAGGAACCTCCCAGAGAGCACTGACCGCTCCAGGTTGTGGCCACTACCATCGAAATGACCATTTTTATGTCCAGTATCAAAACCAAATCAAAATTTTGATACCCATATATATTGCCCAAAAATTTATGTTTCGGTAAATGTCCCCGGGAACCTACCAGAAGGCACCGGCCGTTATATACTGTGGCCAATATCTTACCCACCCTACTGCCTGAAATCTTTTCAGTTTGTCGGTTCCACCAAGGCAAAAGCTGGATAACGGTAAGGGACCATCCATAAACCACGTGGACACTTTTTTGGAAACCTCAACCCCGCGCTTAACCAATCTGTGATTTTTTTCTTTTTCATCTAAACTTTTGAGTACTTTAACAAAGTTTTATCAACTTTATGAGGTAGTCTACTTGTACTTTAAGGCTTCTCCTTTCGTTTGGTGGGTAGAACATACCGATTGCTTTAAAGGGATGGAAGATAACGTCATGATTCGAATTCCCGGACGCTTCGAAACCCGGACACTTCATCTTGTTTTATCAATTATTTGGATATAAGTTCGCATTATGTAAGTCAAAACTGTGTTATTTGATGAATTCCAACATCAACTTTTATTTAAAGTTTGTTTGAACGCTGTAGTTAGTGCCACAATAATTAAATACAATAAAATTATAAGTTTACCAAAAATGCGAAACATTTCACTTGAAATATTTCATAGGCGTTCGAAGCACCGGGAAGGCAAAGCAGAAATTTATGGTTTCGATTTTCTTAAATTCTAGCAAATTTTTATATAAACTATCGATTGCTTTGATGTTAACAGATTATTTGAGACCTAAATAATGCCTTTCACTAACATTTCAGTCCAAATTTGTGCGATTCATAAGTAAAATCGAGTGTCCGGAATTCGAAGCAAAAGTGCCCGGATTTCGAATCAGCTTTCATCAGTGTCCGGGATTCGAAGCACAACAAGTCATTTTAATTTTAAAATTCTGATGAAAAATTGATGGAAAATACATATTTTGCATGCTTTTTCTTGAAATTGACTGTTTATACTACATCCTGATGATATTTCTACATTTCCAACTTATTACATGATTTTTTGCCAGCTATAACAAAAATGATAAGCTACTAAGTGTCCGGATTTCGAATCATGACGTTATAAGCATTTAAAGGACTACACAATTTCGTTACCCTTTCGCTTCGCGAAATTTTAGATTTACACCCGTAGACAGTGCTCTTGGGACAAAGTTCTTTGTCAAAAAACACAGCCAAGTTGACTCCTGATTTTTAATAAATTAGCAAAGTCACATGAAACAAGTCCAAATTCCAGCCCTAAGATTTTCTAAAACTTTAAGAATTCTTCTTTTGAATGCTTTTGAAGATCAAAAATTTGGTTGCAAATTGATTTTTGACGATTTTTTGGATCGAAGCCCGCCTAGAGGCTGAGTTGGGTTGTAGAGCGTCAATTGAGTTTTGATGATCTTTAAGTGGCCCAAGCGGAACCAGTTGTTTTAACTGGCGTCAGCAACTCTATTCACCCTTTAGATGCACACATCCTGTAACAAATCACAACAACGACGGATTTTCTACAACAAAACACTAGAAAAACTCCTTACCACGTTCCAAGAAAAGAAAAAGGGGCGCAACACACGAATTCCCACGCGTAAATCACGATTTGTCAACCGTCATGTTTACGTGTTACGCCCTCCACCATGGGTTAGTTGTCACAGGGCAGGGCAGAGGGTGCATCAACGTCCATGACCACGATGCGTGGCCCCGGTGTGACAAAGTGACATTCGATCATCGTCGAACCGCTTCGGTGTCCGTTCCGTGCACCGTCCTTAAGCTTCTTGACACGTCATAAATCTCCATTAGGGTGATATTAATTTTTATTAAGCCACAATTCTCTCGCCCCGCAATCAATGCTAATGATGTATGGAGAGTGCGGGAGTCTCGCTGCTGATGCGTTTGAGCTATTCTGACGTTGTAGTTTGCTACAAACGATACCAAATGGTCCCTGGGTGAAGAACCCTCCTCAAATTCGCGTCCCCAGAGTGTGTTCTTCAGCTTGGGTGAGGTGCCCTTGGCTGCGGACCCAACTGACACACTCGAATTGATATTCTCGGCCTGGCGTTTGGATGCAAAATAATCGTAAAATTGCCATAAACTGCCATTATAAACAGTATTATTGCCGGGATTAATGGTTGTAGAGCGTGGGAAATTACGCCCTAGGGGAGGATCCAGTACAGGTTGGAGACTTAATCGGCGTAGTTGTCAATTGCCGAACGAACTCATTCATTGATATTGATAAAGATCTTACAATTTTGAGGACATCCAATATGGTTATCTATTAGAGTGTAACAAAAATGACTTTTTGGCGGGCATTCAGGGGTTTGTTCAGGTGGGCATACTGAGCCTAAATCCCAAATATGAGCTTGATTGGAAGTAACAGGAGCTGGCGCTCCGCCCTTCAATTTTAAATGGGATTTAACCCGTAAAAAAAGAATTTTTCAAAAATGTCACTTTTTGAGGCATATTGGCCACCAATGCGTTTACCAAAAACATCACTGGCGTGTAGGCCAGTGTTGATTTTCTCAACCATGCTAATTTCTCATCAAAGTGTAACAAAGAAAACAAAGTGCTGTCACATACACGTATGTTTGGCAACAAAAAAAAAAGATCACGGTGTGACTGTATCGGCCGGGCTGGCACCGGAGGTCCACTCCGGGACGCGATCCCACTACTGCTTACCGCGGAGACTTTTAGCTGCTGGTTTTCACCCCTCGCTCGGTTCATCTCTCTTTAGCCAACCTGAATGCATCGGGCTCCCCCATTGCACCCATATTGACGGTCAGCTTAGTGCGGACGTCCCGTCAACATGGACCTGACCGGCACACAGTGGACCCCAACCTCAAGCCAGTCCGTAATCCGACTCGTGAGTAGCTCACGTTACAGGAGGCGCCACGCTCCCAGTCGAAGGCGGGGCTGGCGATGCTTGAACAGCTGAGAAATATCTCAGCTTTATCGACGCTCAAACTTGTTTATTAAAAGGTACTATTTTTAGCTGCACTCAAAATCGTCATTTTCGGTTAAATAAAAGCCTAATCCAAGAAAGGAAGCAAGTAAAACAATGTTCAATGGTACTAATTACAAATCCAACCAATTTATCCACACCATTGAATCAAAAGGTAGGTTCAACGGTACCGAACTTCCGGGTTAGAATCTCCAACCCGTCCAAGTAGCCGTTTGAAATACGCTGTCCAATCCGCACCCATTGTCCAACAATCAACAATATATTTATTACCGAACAGGAAAAGGAAGAGGAAGAGTAGGCGCGTTACCTCTAATACCCTGAGGGTGGTCGAAGCAGTTGAAAATGTTTGGGAAGTGTTTGAAAACGTGCTTCAAGTGCCACGGCTTTCAAGTCTTTGTGCGGGCATTAGAAGTTGGAAGCTTCGATCGCGATTAAAACGAAAGGTTTTCTTGTTCTTGGACGTTGCCACTTTCCTTCATTTTATTTAATTAATGTGTTTTGAATATATTGCTAAATGTTCGTCACAAAACGAGAAAGATGGCGAAGAATCGATGACGGTGTTGGGCAGAACATCCAACTAACCCGTTGAGGTTTGATGCGCGGTTACGGGCTGGAAGTAGCCGTCAACGCCTACTGTTTAGTATTCTATTTTGAAAAGAGTTTGCTGCTTCCTGTGTTGGATTTTGTTGCTTTTCTGAAAGTCAATGCCCACCAAGATCATCAAAAGTTTTCTGTGTTTGATCAAGATCCCGTGGGAAATACAGTTGCATCTTATGAATCTTTTTTTAAACTTTCTTGATTTCGCGGAACTGATGTTAATGCCCAGTGTCTATATTTTTCAAAGTTTGTTTTTTTGTAATTGACCATTCACTTATTTTTTTCATATTTTAAATAAATACTAAGCTAAAATGTTTGCAGTAAGACAATCAAAGATTGTTGGAAAAAATGTAAGCCCCCTGATTTTTCAACGAATTCCTATGAGAGGTCAGTTATATTGTAAGTTTTTGTAGTTGCTTTATTAATAAAATTACGCGAGCAGGTTCAACAACCCTTCGCTGTCTTCTTTAATTGCAAACAAATATTGATGGGGCTCGCGCGCGGGACAAATTCTCTGCCTTTCCGCTTTATTTAATAAAAATTTACGACAATTCTACGGAAACGGCATGCTCACGTAACCGCAAATGACGTTGCACTTCACCCCATAACTGTAATATGTAAAAATGTATATGAGCATAATTTGGAAGATTGAATGTAAAATATTATGAAAAAAACTTATTAATATTGTTTTACATAATATATTGGGAGGAGACCATTATTCTACTTGTTTGAAAAATATTATTCGACATTTTGGAATGGTATTCCATGAATATCAACCTGCACCGCACGAAGTGTAGGAGAGAATATCATTCATAAAGGCATTAAAGTCATGTGAATTTACTACGGCTGATGCGATTAAGTGCGTATACCAGTTGGTGCAGCTTCTGCAAAGGTTTAAGTAGATTTAGCAACTAAGTGAAATGTGCAAGAATTCTCACTTCCTTTACTGTTACAGTTGGCGCATTTTGCATTAAAACTATTCAACTACAGTGAACCCCCAGTCTTATGATACTTTTTGCTTATGGAAGAGATTCAAGAAAGAACAACATAATTTCAAAAAGTATCAAATTACCGTAGTTTACTGATTTAAGTGACCGCGCTTAGTTCACACCCTGTCGCTCGCTAAGCTTGCACTAAGTTAGATCCGACAGATCCACTGATTAATTGTGGCACATTTACGCGAAGGGGAAAGGAAACTTTGCTACATTTTCAAACCGCGGAAAGAATCTTCCTGTGTTGGCCCACGAGTGTCTCAAAACGGACGCAGAAACATGCTAAATTTAGTGACTTCTTAAAGTGGGACGCGCGACTTAACTGGCCGGCGGTAGCAAAACAGAGTTGAGGCCGGTAGTGTGTTTGAATTTCCAAAAATGACAAAATATGTGTCATCCTGTTATTTGGTAAACAGTAAAAAAACATGGTAGTGTTACATCTGGAAAGGGGAATTTGTAATTTTACCACTTTCTGGTGTAATGTCACTTTTTCAGTCTAAAATGAGGTAAAATTACATCCTAAAAGAGGTTTTATTCAACCTTGCAAAATTACACCTTTCAAATTTACACAATTTTTTACTGTGTAGCAAACTCGCATTCCGAGCCACCGTTAGAAGAAATGTTGGCCTATTTCTGGTTTTTCCCATGAATAATGAGCAATTATTAGTTACTAATCGAGCTTCAGTAGTTAATATCTTAAAAATAAGTGTATCAAATTAATCAAATATCATTAATACACTCAACCCCCCGTAGTTAGTAACTTTTTCGTTTGACACTTTTTTTTGTTTGTACCCCGTTGGTTGGTCAAAGTCAAACTAAAAAGTGACGAACTGTCACTTTTTACACGGCGCTCACGCACACTATCAAAACAAACGTTTGGTAGTGTGTGTGATCTCCGTGTAAAAGGGGTGTCAAACTAAAACGTGGCCTCGTTTGTTTGACAACAGTTGTAGTCAAACAATCGGGGTTTGAGCGTACAGGCCTGCCCAATGTCCGGCCCGCGGGTCAGATCCGGCCCGTGAAGCCATTTAATCCGACCCACGACGGCATTTCAAAATAGTTTTATAACTGGCCCTTAGAGCGGTTAATGAAATAATCGATAAATACATTTAATAGATAACATTAAGTTGTTGTTTTGTTTTGCTTTAGCAATATTTTTGTTTCAAATTCAGACATTCTTTATGTTTGAATTTATCATTTCTATATTGATTTTTTTCAGAATCAATTATTAAACTGGAAAATGAAGCAAAAAGCTTAATTATCAATTCCGTAAAAATGTGAAATAAACCAAACAACTTGAATTGTTGTACAGAATGACTCTAATATTGAATTTCTTACAGTTATAAACTTTGCAAAATATTTGCAACGTCCTAATTCTAAAATGTATTTTGATTGTAATGATAATTTTATAATGCATCATTGATTTTTGCCTTCCTCACTGAGGAAGGGCTATAAAATCACTGGAAAATGAACGTTTGAAATAGAGTTATCTACATGAGCATGTATTGCGTGTACGTATACGAAAAAGATTGAGGTTAAATTTTGTGCGGCCAACAAAATCAAATGGTGCGCTAGTGTGTGTACGCTAAAAGTCATAAAGCTCTATTGATCTCCTAGACTCACTCACTCAGACACTTATCGACTCAGAATAAAATTCTGAACAAATGTCTGGGCGTGTGTGGAGATGTTGATCAAAAATATGCACTTGATGTGGTCCACTCGGTTCACTTTCAGGTCCTACAGCTTGGTATTGAAAATTGTACTGTTTCATTTAGGTAGTCGTGATTTTCAACATAACCTCAAATTGCCGGGTCTGATCGCCAAGAAAAAGCTATGTAGTGATTTTTTATTCATAGCTTATTTTTATTATGACCTCTTAGGTGCTGCGATCAAGTTAGGGACCATCCATGAACCATGTGAACACTTAAGGAGTGGGACGGGGATTTACTCTAGACATGAGAGGAAGTCACCAACCACCTTAAGGTGGATTAAGAAACGTTTTTTTTTTATATTTTGTTTTGTTGAGAATATTAAACTTTGAAAAGCTTGCTACAATCATTTGTATTTAATTAAAATCGACAAAACAATTGCAATACAATTTAAAACATAAATCAATCCAAAATAAAATTGAATGAAATAAACATATTTTTTAAAGTCATCTTTGTTTTTCTTTTTTATAGTCCAGATAAAAGTTCCTAGTTAGTTTATTTGTTTATTTTGAAAGGATCCGATGAAAACAATGTTATGAACAAAAATTGTTTGTAGTTTCAACTTTTATCAACCATTAGTTCCGGCCCGCCACTCTTCAGAAAAATCATATCTGGCGCGCAGGGCACATCAAAATCAAATTTGTTTGTTAAATCTGTCAGTTCATATGTCAAAAATACGAAAGGAGGTCAACAATCCCAACTTTTGCGTTACGTAATTAAAGAACGCTCCCATAGTAACAATTTTCGTGTTGCAACCTGAGTCGGGCGGAGAAGAATACACCTAGTTGTCAGTGTCAGCCACTTGCGAACTGTCAGTGAGAGCCGCCTTCATTTTTTGTTACTGTTTTTATTTGGTTAGAGCAGTATTGTATTTGATGGACAATAAATTTGAAAAAGTATTTTAATTTGTAAATGTATTTTTGGACTGAGACCGTTCATTAAATGCAAAAGAGGCCAAAAATATGTAATAAACGTTTATTTATTTTTTGCTAATTTTTATTAAAATTCTGTTTAAAATGTGTTTTCATGAGATATACTTCCTTATGACCATAAATCAAACAATGTTATGTTATACATACATGTGCTTAAACTAAGACTTATTAAGTTGGTAGTAGTAGTAGTCAATGTGTTAAAATATATAAATCGTTCAGTAGAACCCGAGCTTTGAGGGAAGTGACGCAAATTCTCTGGGCGAAAATGAGAACAAAGAGGGGAAAACGGCGAGCTGGAGGTTAACACGGATAGATAGGAAGCGGAACCGTTTTCGTAAGCCACCGTTTTTTCAAAAAATCACTCTGCAAAACCGGCATCTTGGAAGAATGATTACGTCACAGCGAATTCACTTAACTTCCTCCACAGCTCGGGTTTTGAATTTTATTGCAACCAGAATGGAAAAGATGGAAAACAAAGTTCGGCAGTACCGGCGTTCACACCGACGTAGTTCCTCCGCTGTCGGGCGTGGTTCCGGATTAAAAACAGAAGAATCGCTCTCAAGAAGCAGGAAGCAGCAAAGAAAATACTAACCCCCCCCCCCACACGCCTGTGGAGTCACGAAGGAACAAGGCAAGGCGGTACTCTACAGTTCGGCTGAGCTGAGGAGGTTCTTCAACGAGTTCAGCATCCAGTTGAAACTCAGCAAGACCCACTCAGATCAATTAAAAGGGATAGGTTTCATGTTGCTGTCATTTGTTTGAAAAAATATTATCATTATTTTAAATGTAACTTTCATGATTCCCGGTCCAAACCTGGTCTCAGCACGGAAGAGGACCTTAAAAAATATGTTATGAATGAAAAAAAAAAATTTCAGAGAAAGTTGCATCACCTGAGTCATGCACGATCTTGAGCACTGTTTTGAAATGTGCTGCAAGAAAATTTGAATTGTCAAGAAAGGCAGATGACGACTGACTGGAAATTTATATGCGAAGAGAAATTATCTTGCACAAAAAACAAAAACAACAACTAGAAAATGAATAAGAATAAGAAGTCCTCTTCGCTTCTCCCTCCCAGGTTGCAACTTGCGACCACCACCACCAATGCAACTGCCAACGATGTTACCTACGTTTACATTACTTTGCATCAGTTTTGTTTCTGTCGGAGTGGAAAAGGCTGGCTGCAGATCGTTGCAGCAAAATTGTCCGAACTAGCCAATTTTTGAAGAAAACTGTTCAATTTAGTCGAAAAGAAGTGTTTGCTAAGCATATTTTGAGTGCTTTGCGCTAAGAAAAATGTTCCCCGGTTTTATTAGCGTGGTGACACTCCGGAAAGAAGAGAGATTACGGTAAGTTTTCGAAAATCAATGAAAATTGTCCTTTTTGCAAAGCAATTTAAGCAAACCCATGTAATTGGGCCAATGTGAGTTTGTAAACAAAGAGTGTATCCTACTCACTTCAATTTCCTGCAATTTAAGCAAACGTCAAAACGTAAAAAGTTAATTTGAAGAACTTTTCCCCCCCTCAAGATTTCAAACCAAAATCTTTCCCGCCAAAATATCATCCCGATTCACGCTCCCTTTCAAAAGAACGATTTATTTAATTTTCATCCATTTACTTCTCTCAACGTGTTCATGCGCTCGTTCTCCCGATTTCTATTTTTAGGGGAGGACTTTTTCTCTCTCTATCTCTGGGTGTCTTGTTTGGCTTGTTCATTCCTCTTTTAAGGTGCTTTTATTCATTCTTATATTTATTAACATCTGTTGTAAAGACGGTAGAAACGAATAGCGTTTAAATTCTTTGTAGTCATCAGCCCGGCTAGCTCAGTCGGTAGAGCATGAGACTCTTAATCTCAGGGTCGTGGGTTCGAGCCCCACGTTGGGCGGAGATCTTTTTAGCTTGTGCTTTTTTCGCTTTTTTGGAAATTTAATAAACGTTACAAGGGTTATCTTTTATGTTTGGAAGGTTACGGATCCTGCCTTATTTTCTTTTAATTTTTTCTTAGTTTTTCACTATTTGAACAATTTATTTGGTTTTTTGTTCATCTTGCTTTTTTTTAACTATGCTATGTAGTCCTCGATATCTGGTGAAAACGCCATGTAGTAACTGTAATTAAACGTCAATGTGCTGATATGCCAACATCAGGTGCTCGATGGAATTACATGCTTTTCCCCTATGTAAGTTAACTTTTCTACCCCAAATATCGCCTTTTATTGGACATATTTTCCTACAGTACCAATGGGAAATGAGAAAATAATTATCGGGTACGTGTAAACTAAAAAAAACTACGCTGCATCGGCCGGGAATCGAACCCGGGCCGCCCGCGTGGCAGGCGAGCATTCTACCACTGAACCACCGATGCTTGAGAATAATATTAGAAATTTAAAAAATCGTGGAAATTGTTAGAATAAAGTCGAAATGGAGGTCAAATCTCTTTTGTTCAGTTACTGTCTGGACCCGGTGCCTGCAGTTATATGGTTACAAATATGATAATTAATATTGTTAGCTGATATAACAAAATCCACACCTTTGAGCCCTGTTGAAAAAAATGTTACGGCGCAGTTTTACAACAAGGCACTTGATCCTGAAAGCTGAATGTGGCGGCTATAGTTTTTCAATTTATTTTGAAATGATTTTGCGTTTGCGGACAAGAAAATACGTAGTTGTTTTTGAAACAAAACAGATACAAATTATTATTAATGAAATATTAGTGAATTTTGACTAAAAATATAACTAAATATAACTATAATTCGTTCCTACACTATATTACATATTGAAACAAAATAAAACAGTGGTTTTCAGTCTGACCTTACCCCCCTCCCTCTCGTTCAGAAAACCACATGATTTGTGGATGCCCAAGAAAAAATTAGATGCATCGGCCGGGAATCGAACCCGGGCCGCCCGCGTGGCAGGCGAGCATTCTACCACTGAACCACCGATGCTTGTAAATATTAATCAAAAATAAAAAATCGGCCGAATTTAAGAGTTTTAGTATTATTTTATTTCGCCAAACTTTACCTCCAAAAAATACAGTTTCAAATTTAATGTGTTTTATTAGAAATCAACAGCTTTGCACCAGATTTCTTTGCAGATCTTTGAATAACAGGCTTTAGACAGGTTCGGACTAGCGAGTTTGTACTGTATTTTTTATAATTTTTATTTTATAAGAATTTTATTTTTGAATTCTCAACCAGTGCTTAGACTTTAGATTCTAGGCCAATTTACTATCTATTTATTTTTGCCGTCAGCCTGTTTGTTCAGGTTTAGAAGGTAATGTAGAAGTGAAATTTAGCCAATTTGAACCACTCTTTATAGACTTTCCTATAAAACATATGTACACATCATTCCAATGCATCTTCTCTGAAAATATTTATTAGAAATTGTTGATTCCATGCACTAGTGACCGATTCTTCGGCTCCTTTTCAAAAAATTCCCAAGTTTTTTTCAGCGTTTTGGCTGTAGTGGCACAATTAAAGAAAAAACCCCCCAATGTTATTACATATTTGAAAAGATAATTGATTTTCCAACATAGAAATGACATGCATAATGAACCATATTATACCTGTGCTTCTCCTGAAATGAAAATGTAGCGTGACGGGACAACATCCTAAAACTGGAATTTTAAAAGGCACACAAAAAAAAATCGACACAGTTTTGCCAGATTGATTTTTTAAAACTTTTGCTCTTCTACACATTATCACAAATTGAAAAACGAATCTTTTGCTCCTTGAACTGAAAGATTTGGTTGAGATTTAAGTTTTTGCCAGCCATTTCTTTTCGTGACGGGACAACGAAAGGAGCAGATTTATGAAAAAAAAAACTCCTCTCCCATTCAATGACAGACCTTATTTGGTCAATATTTTTGGCATTTCAGATAAGAAAACGCATTGCAATTATTAGATCATAATTAAAATGAAATTTTTCATATAAAAAATCACATCACAAAATTGAAAAAAGTGACATTTTGGTGTAGCTTCGCTAAGAATCGGTCTAGTAATGCCAACCCTGAGTGATGAGTAGTCAGTATCTTCGTTCTACGAATACCGTGTTATGAAAAGGCTGGATTTGTTTAACTCCCTGACAACTAAACAGATAATAAGTACAAGTTTCAACTTCAGACATTTAAAAAACAAAAAAATCAAAATATAATCTGGCTCCAGAGAGGATCGAACTCACGACCTTCGCGTTATTAGCACGACGCTCTAACCAACTGAGCTATGGGGCCATGTTGTTTAAAACGTGATTAAGAATGCATAATGTTATTCTTTCTTTACATTTAAAGTTGGATACAAGAAGCTAGTTAAACGATCACGAACGTAAGATGTGGAACATGAAACTAGGTTCATTTTGAGAGAGAGAGAATCGAGAAGCTTCATGCGCTTGCGCGTACTGACTTGTAAGTTTTCTCTCTTATTCACTAATACGTATATACTTATAAGGTATGAATGAACTGAACATCGTGCATATGAAAACGATTTTCCAGCAACGTTATCGACTGGGAGCGTGGCATCTCCTGTAACGTGAGCTACTCACGAGTCGGATCACGGACTGGCTTGAGGTTGGGGTCCACTGTGTGCCGGTCAGGTCCATGTTGACGGGACGTCCGCACTAAGCTGACCGTCAATATGGGTGCAATGGGGGAGCCCGATGCATTCAGGTTGGCTAAAGAGAGATGAACCGAGCGAGGGGTGAAAACCAGCAGCTAAAAGTCTCCGCGGTAAGCAGTAGTGGGATCGCGTCCCGGAGTGGACCTCCGGTGCCAGCCCGGCCGATACAGTCACACCGTGATCTTTTTGCCGAAAACTTATTTTTTTTTGTTCTAGGTTTTAAAATATAAATATCGCAATAAACATCCTGTTAAGTTTTAAAATTCAATTGTTTTAAGTAGACAAATTAAAATATCTGGCAACTGTCTTATGATTTTGTCACATTATATGCACAAAAAAAAAAAATCATGATAATATCATGGGGTACATCTTTTATGTCAGAAAAACGGTGTCATTTTACATCTAAAAACTAACTTAATCCACCTATGTGGTTGGAGCCTTCCTCACAACAATGGCTGTACACAAGTTTCATCTATTTTTTAGATCCGGCTTCCAAAAAGTACATCGATATCACTTAAGTGGCCATATCTCGAGACAGGGTTGCCAGATCTTCAATGTTTTGGACTCGTTGGAAAGGTTTTTTGATAAGCTAACCAACGATGGGTCAGATGATCGATCCGGACAAAGTTTACATACATTTAAGTGAGATCCGGCTTCAGAAAAGTACATAAATGTCACTTAAGTGGCCATATCTCGAGACAGGGTTGCCAGATCTTCAATGTTTTGGACTCGTTGGAAAGGTCTTTTGATAACCTAACCAACAATAGGTCGGATGGTGGATCCGGACATAGTTTACATACATTTAAGTGAGATCCGGCTTCAAAAAAGTACATCAATATCACTTAAGGGGCCATATCTCGAGACAGGGTTGCCAAATCTTCAATGTTTTGGACTCGTTGGAAAAGTCTTTTGATAACCTAACCAACACTAAGTCGGATGGTGGATCCGGACATAGTTTACATACATTTAAGTGAGATCCGGCTTCAAAAAAGTACATCAATATCACTTAAGAGGCCATATCTCGAGACAGGGTTGCCAGATCTTCAATGTTTTAGACTCGTTGGAAAGGTCTTTTGATAACCTAACCAACGATGGGTCGGATGATCGATCCGGACAAAGTTTGCATACATTTAAGTGAGATCCGGATTCTGAAAAGTACATAAATGTCACTTAAGTGGCCATATCTCGAGACAGGGTTGCCAGATCTTCAATGTTTTGGACTCGTTGGAAAGGTCTTTTGATAACCTAACCAACGATGGTTCGGATGATGGACCCGGACATAGTTTACATACAGTTAAGTGAGATCCAAATATATGTGAAAACACATTTTTATACATAACTTTTGAACTACTTATCGAAACTTCAATCTGTATAAAACTCGATCTATGGGACCCTAAACCAAGTCGAATGCAACAAGTTCGGGTCAAATCGGTTCAGCCAGTGCCGAGAAACATGAGCTAGTTTGTTGGTCACATACATACATACACACACACATACACACAGACATTTGTTCAGTTTTCGATTCTGAGTCGATATGTATACATGAAGGTGGGTCTCAACGTTTTTATACGAAGTTCATTTTTAGAGCAGGATTATAGCCTTACCTCAGTGAGGAAGGCAAAATGTGTAATTTTACCGCTTTTCTGGTGTAATGTCACTTTTTCAGTCTAAATTGAGGTAAAATTAAATCATAAAAGAGGTAATATTCAACCATCCAAAATCACAGATTCCAAATTTACATTATTTTTAACTGTGTGATTTATGGATCTGTTGTTGGTCAAATTTAATTTGTTTCCACTAACGTGAAAGTTTTTGCCATGTGTCAACAAGTGTGCGATCACATCAATCTGTTCCTCGGGTGTCTTGCACTGCCTCAAGCAATTCTGTATTCTCGATAAATGGTCCACTCGCTGTACAGCTTCCGTTCACCGGCGCCGGCGCTTTTTTCAAGGATGCAGCCGATATAATTTTTATTATAAAATTCTGATTGGTCGTAAATCCAGAATCGATTTTTCGATGCCTCGATAATCCGAAGTGAAGTTTTGCCAAAGTCTCTGGATAATCGAGTATGGACTGTACTCAAAAAATGATATTCTGATGATCTCGTCATAAACTGTCGACGCTGAAATGCTTTCTAAGAAACTTTTTAAAATTTAATGTTGCAATTTTTATTGAAAATTATTTTTGAATCATCAAAAAACGTTGTAGCAGAAATCGACAAAAAATAAAAATTAAACTGCACATGAAGCGTTGTGAGGTTTAAATGCCAAAGAGCAAAAAGTCATCTGGCTCCAGAGAGGATCGAACTCACGACCTTCGCGTTATTAGCACGACGCTCTAACCAACTGAGCTATGGGGCCTTGTTGAAAATCTTTGGTAATCATTTCCGCTCAGAACATTTTCCCAAACAACCTTAACCTTAAGTTTGCTGCCTGCAACGTACGCTACCAGGCGTTCATGCTTCGAAGAAGGTGAAACGAGCCTTTTCCTATTCATACAAATTCTGTCAGTCCTAGCAAACTGCTTTGCTGTGCAACACCGATCGCATAACTTTCGCGTCGGGTAAAGTAGTTGACCCTGGACCGAAGCCACCCCTTTTACGGTGGGTACTTTTTTGCTTGGGGTGAACTGTACAGCAAGTGAGTCGATGTCGGTCTTGTAGTTTTTCAGTTTAGAAAATCCGTCCAGCGTATAAGAATAGAGTCTTTTCAATTAAAGAGTCTAGTTGGAGTGGGAAGTTGCTTCGTCACCGGATGAGAACCCTCGATTTATGGGCTCTTGTTAAGATTTTTACTGTTGACGACGATATCCGATTCGATGGGGATCTGGAGATGGGCGGTTTGCATAAAATGTGAATCGATTAAAATATCGATACTTTATCGCATAAGAGTCTCATCATGCAAAAGTATTAGTGCTGAAAATAATGCCCACATTGTTCAGCCAAAACGGTACATTAAACGTTTAGACCTTATACTTTATTATATAACAATCTAACTCAAAATAAAAAAGAAACCTGGCTCCAGAGAGGATCGAACTCACGACCTTCGCGTTATTAGCACGACGCTCTAACCAGCTGAGCTATGGGGCCGATATAAATTTGTTAAAAATGGCACATGGAAAACAGTGCGGATAGACATGAAATGATACTACAGCCCAGACTTAAGAGTGAAAACAGTGAAAAAAATGATCCCGATAACTCAATTAGTTAGTTAGATATGTTTTCTTTTTGCGATGGTAAAAAACTGAACGAGATTGTATTGTAATTATTAGCTTATTGTTAAATTTTAATATTTGCTTAGTACCATTTAATATTACATATTTTCAAATGATTTTATTAGTATTTAGTAAAAATTGACTGAAGGGTTACAAACTTCGTTCAACACTTGAAAAAATGTAAATTTAACAAAAACCATGCAAACTATCCAAGTAAGCAAATAACCAAAATATTAAACTTGAAACAATCAAAAACAAAAAAATATTTCGTTTTATTTAATTTTTAGGCTAAATTATGGAGATGTTATTGTTTTTTTCTTCACATGTTCGATAGACATGATTTTCTGATCACAAAATAAGATATTTTTACAGAACTTATTATTAAAATGAACTCCGTTTTGTTACTCCCACCTGCCTTTACCCGGAGCAAATAGAGTTCATCAAATTCCACCATATTTTGGGAAAGATATCATTTATTTAGAAATTGCGAGAGTTGTATCGTTTTAATAACCCCAACTGACGGTACCTTCTTCCTTCCACAGCCTACGCTACAAATACACCTGGAGAACACCAAACGCCACGGAAACCCAAATCGACCACGTTCTCATCGATGGTCGGCACTTCTCGGACGTGATCGCCGTCAGAACCTTCCATGTCGCGTGAATATCGACTCGGACCACTCTACCTGGTGGTGGCAATACTTCGCCAACGCCTGTCCGAAGTCAACAAGATCCGGTACCGCTGCTCGCAGTGGTATAATCAGGAGCAACTCTAAGATCACGAGGCCGCTACCTAGTATTCGCGGGAACCATAAGCCCGTATGCAGGTCTGCTGAAGTGGTATGGAAGCAACCATCAACGTCGAGCGCCATTGGGTACGTGGACCGCAAACCCATCTCATCCCGGGTTAGAAACAGTGCCTGGAAGCTATAGCGTGCCAGTGACATGGAACAGCTGAATCGCTCTAGTTCGGAATGACAAGCGTACAAAAATATTCAAGTATATTTCGGAGGAGTAAACCAAAAATCTGGGCAGCAAAAAAGATCACGGTGTGACTGTATCGGCCGGGCTGGCACCGGAGGTCCACTCCGGGACGCGATCCCACTACTGCTTACCGCGGAGACTTTTAGCTGCTGGTTTTCACCCCTCGCTCGGTTCATCTCTCTTTAGCCAACCTGAATGCATCGGGCTCCCCCATTGCACCCATATTGACGGTCAGCTTAGTGCGGACGTCCCGTCAACATGGACCTGACCGGCACACAGTGGACCCCAACCTCAAGCCAGTCCGTAATCCGACTCGTGAGTAGCTCACGTTACAGGAGGCGCCACGCTCCCAGTCGAAAATGGGCGTCGCAGCTGGCAATCAGCTGATGTTGTGGAGTGGCGTTAAATCACTCAACAAATTGCCGTAATTTTGTATACGAAAAATCATAAAAACGATACGGAGTATTTCGATATCCTCTGCAACAGTCCAACAAGAAAGCTATTTTGGTATCTCTACGACAACCTAAAATGAACGGTACCTGTTGTACGTATCTAAAAATAGATCCAACGAAAGAGAGAAGAGAATAAGAAAGTTCACTAGCAGCTCCGCTTTTGATCGTGTATCGTTCACTCTACCACTACAGAGAAAACTGATTTTGAATGAAATGAATAAAGCAGGAGAAAGAGAATTCAGAGTTTGAATGAGTGAAGGTGCAAAGGTGTAATAAAATGGCAATTTCTCTCACTCACACAAATGAACGAATAACAACATAAAAACTAGTTTTCTCATACACAAAACACGCAATTCTCGACTCTAATGAATGACTCGCTACGAATGCCAGTGCCATTGTCAAAGTCATCAGCTTAGGTTGTACAGACTTAAAGCCGCGTTAATTGAAAGACCCCCAATCCGCCAAAACGCGCCTTATCAACGTCGTTTTCACGGCTCAACAGCTCCGCCGACAGGTCCAAATTAATTTCGGCTTATCAAAAACCACAAAATGTCGTCGCCGTCGTCCTCGCTACGGTTCTGCGCCAATCTGAACTTTATGTTTACCGAATGTGGCGACCTGCTGGGTCGGTACGCGCTGGCCAAGGCCGCCGGGTTCACCGGCGTCGAGGGGCCCTTTCCGCCGGACCAGGTCAGCGTGGAGCAGCTGGTGAAAGTACGCCAGGAAACCGGCCTCGAACAGGTGTTGATGAACATTGCGCTGGGTGAGGAGGCGATTGTGGCTTTAAAATTTGGAATGGAATGTGATTGATCTTTTTAAGGTGACGCCCCCGAAGGACAGTTTGGATGTGCGGCCATTCCCGGCCAAGAGGCCAACTTTAGGGCGAATCTGGAGCGGACAGTCAAGTACGCCAAGGCGGTCAATTGCAAAAAGTAAGTGCAACTAGTGGCACCATATCAGATAGCTGATAATAATAGTGTAAACATGGAGAGCTTGTTCAGAAAACTTGTGAGCTTTTTGTTGAGTTTGCACAACAATCAATCAACAATCAGGATGAAGAGAGAGACTATGTCAGGTATTAAGAGTGTGTGCGTAAGAATGACGTACGGAACTTGCGAAGTTCATTTGTCTGTCATCTTACACAAGCATCGGTGGTTCAGTGGTAGAATGCTCGCCTGCCACGCGGGCGGCCCGGGTTCGATTCCCGGCCGATGCACAATGGTTTTTTGCATCTTTTTGCACAAAGTTTCACAAAAGTTTTTCAAGATTTAAAAACAGAGCCAAAAAGTGTTAGTTAAATCTTAAAAAGATAGCTAAAAGTCATCCGTCAATCCTGACCTTTAGCGGCGCCTGCCACGTCAAGATACACAGACCACATTTCCTCCTTCCACAGAATCCACATCATGGCCGGCAAGCTGGCGTGCGCTCCCTCGGCGGAGCACGATTCAACCTACGTCCAGAACCTCAAGACTGCCGCATCGCTTTTGGAGCAAAACGACATCCTGGGCGTGATCGAGCCCATCAACAAGTACGCCCTTCCTGGATACTATCTTGCATGCTACGAGAAAGGTTTTTTTTTTTTCTTTGTTTATTTTTGCTTATAAAATTTCACAATTTTCATATTTTCAGCGATCAACGTCCTCCAGCAGGTCAGCAGTCCCAACCTGAAGCTCATGTTCGACATTTACCACGCGCAGCACATCCGGGGTGACATTAGCAATGGGATCCGCGAGTACGGTTCGTTCATCGGGCACATACAGCTAGCGCAGGTCCCCGGCCGGCAGGAGCCGGACTCCGAGGGTGAACTGAACTACGCGTACGTGCTGGGCCAGCTCGAGGCGAACGGTTACGGCGACTGGGTTGGTTGCGAGTACAAACCCAGGGGAAAAACCGAGGAAGGTCTCGGCTGGTTACGTACCTTTGGCTACTGGAATCGATGAGAGCACGCGGGGGCAAGGTCAGCGGAAGTTGCGAGAACAAATAGAAAGTTATTGTTTTTATTGATTTATAGATGCGAATAAAAGTTTTTTTTAGGAAAGTTGATTACGAATACATGAAGAAGGGTTCCTTTAAATTGTAGCTTCACCAGGGCGGAAACATCAGTTTCGTGCAAGTGTTTCACTATAAGACCGGAAGAAGAACCATGGTCATCAAGGACAGTGACTTTGACGAGTCGTTGAACTATGCGTTGCTGCGTGGTGACATGGGTGCCATTTGGGACACAACAAAGGACCAGCGGCTGATGAACGGAACGATGAACCCGGAACTTATTCAGCGTTCCAAGGAACGAGCCATCCGTGCCCAGCTGAACTCTGCGGACGGAGATACAGCCGAAACGCACGATCAGTTCTACCGGGATCATAAGCTGCTGCTTGTGTTGTTCCGCGCTCTTGCCGTCATGCCTATTTTGCGATCTTCACCAGGACGAATCACGTTCAACTGGAGGTCCTGGGCATCAATCTACGCGTATTGCTTCTATTTCCTCAGTACGATCGTTGTGCTTGTAGTCGGCTATGAAAGAATCAAAGTGTTGCAGGAAACGAAGAAATTCGACGAATACATCTACGGCGTCCTGTTCGTGATCTTTCTCGTGCCCCACTTTTGGATCCCTTTCGTTGGGTGGGGTGTGGCGAAGCACGTCGCGGTCTACAAAACCATGTGGGGAGCCTTCCAAGTACGCTACTATCGTGTCACCGGAACGAATCTTCAGTTCCCCACCTGAAAGTTCTAATCGTTATATTCTCCATTGGTTGTCTGATTTGCGCGATCGTGTTCCTTTTATCGCTCAGCTTCCTGCTGGAAGGATTCCTCCTGTGGCACACAACAGCCTATTATCACATCATCACGACCCTGAACATGAGCAGCGCCCTTTGGTACATCAACTGTCGCGGCATCCGAGTGGCCTCGTCCAGCCTGTCCGATCGGTTCCGCAAGGACGTCGCGATCGAGTGTACCGCCGCGATCATCTCCCAGTACCGCTTTCTCTGGTTGAATCTAAGCGAAATGCTGCAAGCTCTCGGAAACGCTTACGCCCGGACGTATTCCACGTACTGCCTATTCATGTTCGTGAACATTACGATCGCCATCTACGGCGCCCTCTCCGAAGTGATCGACCACGGGTTCCAATTTTCGTTTAAGGAGATCGGTCTCATCGTAGACACGGTCTACTGCTCAACTCTGCTCTTTATCTTTTGCGACTGCTCGCACAACGCCACCCTGCAGGTCGCTCAAGGAGTTCAGGATACCCTTCTCAGTATCAACCTGCTGAAAGTGGACCTCCCGACTCAAAAGGAGATCGATCTCTTCATCCAAGCCATAGAAATGAACCCAGCGATCGTCAGTCTTAAAGGGTACGCCGAAGTAAACCGGGAGCTGCTCACTTCGGTAGGTCAATTAAATCTTTCTATCGCTTAAAAAAAAGTTTTTATAATTTCAGAGCATCGCGACGATCGCGATCTACTTGGTGGTGCTGCTGCAGTTCAAGCTATCGCTCATTTCCCAACAGATGCCGGTCGATTTGCTGGAGAATTTACAGAAAGCTCACGCTCACTAAGTTTGTTCACACATGTTGCTGTTGTTGTTTTTTTTGCACAATAAATACATGTTTCGAAATTGAATGCACAACGCTTGCCACTAGGAAGAAATAAATTAAAACTTTATTTTGAGCTAAAGAAAATCATGGGCTATGGTTGTACACTCAATACTATTTTGTCTGAATTTAATTTATATCATGAAAAAATATATAGCAGCACACTTGACACACCCTACACAACCAGGGTTGTTACGGGAGAGTCGAAAAAAAATCCGCGCCAAATCCGCGCCGACCTAAATTCCGAAACCGCGCGAAATCCGCGCCATATAAAAAAATATCGCGATCAACATTAAAGAAATTTTATTTTTAATGAGGAAAAACTAATACAGAAAGTATTTGATAAAAAAAAACTCGGTTTATGTTTAAAAGCTCCAAAAGAATGAAAACAATAAATCCATTTTTAAAAATACCTAAAGAGACGGTAGAAGCAAAGGTCATGAAAAAATCTTCAAAATAGAAAATACAATATTTAAAAACTTAAAAATTTAACTTCAAAAATATAAGCTCAAAAATAAATCCAAATCTAAAATTATAAGTAGATAAAATTTTAAATTTCGATAGTCTAAAAATTCAAAATCTACGAACTTTTATACAGTTTTCAATCCAGAATCCTCGCTAAAATTTCACTACGAAAGAAATTTAATTTCCGATATTTAAAATATTGTCTTCTCATCATTTCAAAATCTCTAACAGAAAAAATGACTTCAAAAATTGTGGCATTCAAGAATTTAAGAATTTAATTAAAAGCTTAAGAATACTAAAATTAGTTTTTGTTGTTTTCTATATTGTTTTGAATTTGTTATTTTTAGTTTTAAATTTCAACTTTTTAATTTTGATTTTTTAATCTTCAAATTTTTGGTATTTTGAGTTTCAGATTTCTAAAATTTTGAATTTAGAAATTTCAGATTTTTAAATTGAAATTTTAGAAATTTCGAACAAAAATTAATATGTATTTTGATTTTTTTGTTAAAATCGAAAGAACTTCAAAATTTTAATGAAAATAAAAGTCAAAGCAACTAAAAACAATCTAAAACGCATTTTCTGCATGTTTGTCAATACTTAGGTATTTTGGAAACTAATGATTGCAAAACAACTGGACAGGTGTATAATGCATTTTTAAACACTTTTTTCATTCAAATGTTCAAATCGTGGCTCGTAAATTCAATTTTAATTTCCCATTTTTTTTTGCCTCCCTCCTCGACTTTGGTCAGAGTTGAGGGACATAAACTTCAAAAAATAATTGCAACGGCCTAAAAAGTATTAAAACAAAAAAAAGTTTCGATTGTTTGAATTTCAGAAGCTTTGAATGTTCTGATCTTTTTATTTTCGCCAAGAATGTTAAAATCTTGAAAAAAAAATATTTCTACGATTAAATTCCATCTAAAATTTTAAAGTGGAGGTCAGCTTCTGTTACGTTCAATCAAGCTCATATTTGGCGCCCACCAGAACAAGCCCCAAAAATAGTTTTTGTTACACATTCTAATTTCTATATCTTCGGGAAATGTTTGTAATATTTGATTTACAACGTTAAAAATTTAATAAATTCAGTATAAAATTAAAAATAAATAAGGTTCAAAATCATTACTCAAAACTTGAAAAACTCAAAACTCAAAGAAATGAAATATTCAGAGCCGGAGATGTTAAGAAATGACAAGAAACATATAAAAAATAATTTCTACATAATCTTCATCTTCATTTTTCCACGTTTCGTACTAAGAAAATACAAACAAACATTTTCAGAAGAAAATTCAATTAATAAAAAATATGAAATTCTTGCACTCAAAGGAAAAAACAAATTATCGTAATTCCTGACAATATTTTTCTTAATAACTTGAAAGAAATTCTATCTCTCTCAATTAATTTATTTATCAAAATTGCCATCCGCGCGAAATCCGCGCCTGAGCAAAATTAGCCAGCAAATCCGCGCCAGATCCGCGCTATCCGCGCGAAACGCGCCATCCGCGCGATCCGCGCCGTCCGTAACAACCCTGCACAACACCAATGCAATCATAAATCGAAGCGTTTGGTACGGTATGTCCTTTCCTCCCTTGTATTATCCGCGCACCACCAAACCGAAGTGCGCAACACTTCTGTTGCGCGAAAAAATCTGTTGCGCCGAACAAAAATGTAGTGGTTTGTCGTTAGCGTGTACATCAGCCTGTGGCGCAACAGCTTTGACAGGTTGCGCTCGTATTTTGAATTTTGTCTGCTTTCACAATAGATTCTGTGAAATGTAATCCATTCTCAGAATTCTCCGGAATGGGTAAGGAAGAAGCTTGGGTATTTTGTGGGGTTTGTGATTGATTTTGTTTGTTTTTGTAAAACGCCGTTTATGCCAATTCCCAAGATCGGAGGTCGGGATGTGAATTTGCACCGGTTGCATTCGGTGGTGGTGCCCCGGGATTGGTGGTTGATAGTCAATTGCCGCCAGCCCGGGAGCATGTTGACAGCTCCCATACAAACTGAGCGTACCCCTTTTTGTGGGCCCAGTGGGCCTAAGATGGCGGCCTTCGATATTATCTAGCCAAACTTTTGAAAATGGCGAATAGTTTAAATGAATAAAATGTTTGCCTTGTTTCCGTTTAAAACGACAAAATATGCAGTCTAGAATCATTTTCTTAAAAAACTTGTTTAGAGATACGCCACGTTCAAATATTAGTCTAGAACAGTTGAAGTGAGCGGGCCGCGAAAGCCGTCACGAAAAAAAAGTTTCCCATGCAAATTCTGAGTTGCGTATTTATTGGGTGGACTCCGACGAGGCCCACTCGCCATCTGTCGGTGGATACGCGCAACTCACGAAAACTGTCATGTTTGGGGACGGCTGATTGCCGCGGAACTGGGACGAGATCATCCATGAGATGGTACTGCCGAAGCGTTGCGTGAACAACAAGATTGCCTTAAAGAAGATTATAAAAACGGTTTTTGGACAAGTACGAGAAAGCTATTTTCACGGTGAGGAGAAGGTTCCGACCAAGAGGAGGACGACGAGGAGTGGGATTATCGGAGGTGGTCAGAGCGGATGTTGCACTCGGTGCCGGCGGTTTAAAAACACCGGTGAGTAATGAGCATGTGTGCAGTGGCTAGCCAACTTCAATTACTTTCCATCTCTTTTAGCAATTACCTTCCCACAAATGTTCACCTCGCGACGGCGCAGCTTAAGCCGAATGAACCTGGGCAGTGTGCCGGAAAAACTGTGTCATTCTCGAAGGAGGATGAAGTGCTCGAAATCGAATTCCGTTCCGAGGGACTCATCAACCCCAAGTTCCGGATGCGCTTCCAGGATCGGGAAATCCACGTTCAGGCACTTCACTTCCCAGCCGGGAAACGTCGACCACTTTTCCCGAATCAACAGCCAACTTCTCCAAAAATGTCCTGATGAAGGCCGGCAACGTGACCATCATGTTCTCTACACTGCTGTCGCGCATCGGAACGTCCATCCGGAACCGTCCAGCTTGGAGTCTTCGGAAGTGAACGGTGGCGTACCGTAAGAATCCGTACAGCTTGTACTCGGATGTTGGCCAGAAGCGTTAATACAATAACAAAATGTTTTTTTTTTGCCCTGATACAAAGTGATATATAACAGGATATCGTTACCAAATAAATTACAATTACAATTACGGATACTGTTTAACACTTCTAAAAATAAATATAAATTCAAGCACATTTTTCGAATTATCACTGTAGTATTAAATGTTGTTTATTCTTGCCATAAAAGGTTTCTTTTCCAATTAAAAGTAAAACACTTTTACCGATACAACGATTTTGTTCCATAAATGCATGGTATTATCAAAAACTTTCCAACTTTTAAATTAAAAAGTAAGAACTTTCTACGAATATTCACCAACGCGAACTTTTAATCCAACGAACGATCTTTTTAAATTTAGAGAATGTTTTCTTTGTGTGTATGCGAATTCTGTTTTGTTAAATTCCAGCGTTCTAAACAACTTTTGAGCAAAAATACAAGCTGATACTTTGTTAACTTTTGATGCTTTATCATTTTAAACAATATATTTTTTTCAAAATAATTATTTTTTTAATTTTTTATTATTGCGTTAATTTATAGAGGGCAAAAAGTTTACACTCGTACGACTTGAATTTTTTCTCAAAAGTTGTTCTAAGAGCTGTAAATTAAATTTTAAGTTTGCATTCCTATATAACCGAACAGCGCAAATTTGAATCGTCATTCTTCGATGCTTTGCGCCATCTGTCGGAATTTTTGAGCTTTAATCGCGAATAAGAAGGTGCGGCCTAGCTTGAATTCGGGTTGGCACGGCAAGTCATCTGTGGAAAAACATCGTTTCAGTATGTTTCTGCCAGGTGGCGCGGGTCTCGCCCAAAATTGTCCAAGTGTGAGATTCTTGTAATTCAATTCCCTACTACACTCAACCCTCGGTGGTTGGTCACTTTTTCGTTTGACACTTTTTTAGTTTGTACCCCGTTGGTTGGTCAAAGTCAAACTAAAAATGGACGAACTGCCACTTTTTACACGGCGCTCACGCACACTATCAAAACAAACGTTTGGTAGTATGTGTGAACTTCGTGTAAAAGGGGTGTCAAACTAAAAAGTGACCCCGTTCGTTTGACAACAGTTGGTGTCAAACCAACGGGGTTTGAGTGTACTTTTCGCAATCCGATCCTGATCCTGATTTTTGATAATTTTATTTAAGGAAAAAAAATTCCCCCCGTTGCGAATAACTCACCAGGATAATCTCGGATCTTCTTTCGACAATGTTGTAGGAAATCTCATACTTGGGCAATTGAGGGCGAGACCAGCGCCACCTGCTGCCAAAATCTTGAAGCGATGTTTTCCCCCATACATTTTCGCGATATTCCCCATATAAACTTCAACGATAGAAAGCGAGCCAGGGGGTATCTTTAGAGATTTTACAAAAAAAAAAGAAGCAAAGGCAATGATTATAGGGGAAATATACCCTTTCTAATCAAACACCCATCTTCGTCATATGGAGAGTTTGATGCTCGATTAAAACTCCAAAAATACTTTTCAGGCTATAAACTTACCAGCAACAGCACCCCCTCGAGTAAGCACGCAAATTTAAATATGCCACTTACTGGCCAAAAAGATCAAATTGAATGCACTTTTGATCATAATTTGGCACACACATCCACACGCAAGATCAGAGGTTAACTGCTTAACGAAAGTCGCCATCAATATCTTTTCACTTGCGCTAACGATTTCAAAGCGCTTAAGACTAGGCTTAAGATATAAATTTGCTTCCAACTACCGGCAACATGTTCTTTTGACCATTACTCACTTGAAAAATAATCCCGAAAAATGTAAATAATTCGCAAGCACCATAAAAAAAACAAACGCGCTAAGTCTTTTGACGTTTTAATTTTGACTACCCATTCCAATCGAAGGCTGAAGAAAACCAAGCGAGGAGCGAAGGCAAATAAAGAACAAAGGGTGGCCACATGCTGGTGCAGCACCTGTTGGAGTGAGCAAGTGCTGCCAGGAAACTTTCGCTATAAATGCTACTTTTCGTTAGTGTTCGCTTGAAATTTCATCAATTCTGGCAGCACTAAGCAGACCCAAAAGAGCGCTGGAAGAAAAAAAGAACTACACTGAAAGCCCGACCATGGTAGTTTTAAGAAAATTTGCTAAAAATGCTGCTTATTAAATTAACTGTGGCTTTTTGGTGAAAGTAAACGCAAATATGGTAAAATGTACCATGCTTCCAGAAAATTGCATGGTAGCAAATACGAAATCATTATCATTCTCTCCATAATCGAGGGTTAAAATTACCATACCGCTTTCGACATAGTAAAACTGACTGCGTTAATCAGTCAATCCAAGCACGGAATGTTTTTAGCAAAAATACGTCGGTGCGTGTTCTCAATTTAACCCTACAATATGGTAGCAACTACCATGGTTGGGTTTTCAGTGTAAGCTGAAATCAGAAAAATGGGCGTGGCCCAATGCACTCGACTGATTAGAATGCATTTTTGAAATATTTTTTTTAAATGCTTGTAAAAGGAATAGCATAACTTTTAATAAAAGTGAAAATAAACAGAAATGTTTACAAAAAGTTGCTCTACTCGTTGGTGTACTTGGTTTTAGTGAATTTCAAGGAACAATCCAGATTATCCAGCATCATTCAAACACGACCGCTTATTAGGCTTAAAATGGGAATATTTCCCCTACATTATCCATTAGTCCTGTTGTTTTGCAATAATTAGTTTTTAAAATATCCAAGCAATGGCTATTTTTTTTTTCGCGAAAAAAAACTTTGCCACGGTACTGTACATTGAAATAAAAATGGATTTCCGATTTTTTTAGCCTGACTTTGTACTACGAAACACACCGTGACCTTAAAAACTTAAAAGCATGCAAATTGAATTCAAAAATAAGACTAGAAATTGAAGATTTTCATTTTTATTATCTTTCCGTTCTGATGCTTGCCATAATTTTTACCCTGCCGCGGCGGCGGCGGTTACCATAAACCCATCGTTCTGTCACATTCTGCCATGTTCTGCTTTACCGTCCGTCCGCCCGCAGCGCCCCGGTTGCCACGCACACCGCCAAGCCGCATCTTTTTGGCGCTTGTTGTTTCATGTTTCGCTCGCGCTTCGGCTTTCGCTTGCCTCATTCCACCGCGAACCTTCAACCAAACCAGTACAAAAAGTTCTCCGCAGCTCGCTCGTGTTTGTGTGCGTGCGTTTGCCCTCCTTCTACAGCAAGCCAAGAAGAAAATTAGTGAATTTTACTGCTGAACTCGCGCGAGTGAGCAAGGGTGAAAAAGTTTTATTTTTCGTGACGCTCTCAAGGCAAAAAGGTAAGTGCGATATTTTTGCTAGGTTAGAGTAGATTCTGGGGCGGAGGGTTGGATTTTTCGCGCGGCCGGAAGTGGCTCGGCGGCGCCGTGAAAAATGCCCAAAGCCGGACCACATTTTTATATAATGGCGTCGCTTTTTCGGCCTTTGGCTTGCTGCGATGAAATTGGCCTGCTTGGCGCGCGTTTGAAAATTTATTTTTGTATTTTTTGTGTGAAGGACTTTTTGCGCGTCGGTTTTTTGGTTTGAAATATTTTGTTAATTTACAATCGTAAATTAGAGAAATATTTTTCAAGACATTTTTTATGCGTCGCAATGCCGGCATCTTGGAGAATTCAATTAAAATTTAATGATGGCTTCAGCAAGCCTTCCTCATTACGTCAAATTTATGATCGATTGATTTTGCCACTATTTCGCGCCGAAAGGTTTAATCATCACAATTTTCACCTTCTTTGATAAGATAAAAATAAGCCAAAAATAAATAAAAAGCATCGAATCACGCGCGCGGCCTGTATTTTGATTCAAAAACATTTTTGTAACCGCCAAAATTTCCTGCCCAAGCTACGGCGGGGTAGGCTTGCTCTGTCATTCACACACGAACCGGCATAAAGTGTGAGAGTGTATGTGTGAGAGAGCTTTCGAGGTTAAGACCCTTCCCGCTTACACACGCACACTAAGGTGAACTTGAAACAAACAACATTACGGTAGGGTGGTTACTTCAGCGAAAATTAATTGAAATTATGCTGAATAATAATTATCCAAATTTGTTAAGGTACTACATATTTTTCAAATTTAATATTCAACCTTATTTTGCATTCCTAGTTTTGTTGTCTTTCGTGAATGTACAATGAAATCGATGCTTTTCCAAAGCGTGTAAACAAACGGTAGCCATCTTGGAAATCATGATTTTGGCGCGAGATGCCGTTTTTGTTCATAGCGTTAGCGTTTATCTTATTTAAAATCATAGGAAAAATAATTCATTGGTTTTTTTTAATAGAAAATAACAGAAAATTAACTATCTTCAAAGTTCATACCAACTATGCGATCTATTTTTATTAACTATGTAGTTTTAAACCAACAATCTACAAATGATGCGGCTTGCCTGAAAAATGAAAAACAATTTTTGTCAGTTGAAGACTCTTTTGGAAAGCATTCTTAGCTTTATAGTATTTATTTTTATTTTTACGTTATTTAGTTTTATATTTTCAATAGGGGTTTAAAGCCCTATGTAATTTTTTATGTACAACGGTAAAAAACATGATTAGTAACCATTTCTGACCACTTATTTCATTTTAATGCATTTTGATGGATTAACTATGTCAAGAAGAGCCGCAATTTTTTTAATCAAATTTTTTTGTTAACTAAAGCTTGCAGTTACAAATCTGTTTTATTTTGTGGCATTGGTTAAATATTTGAAAAAATGGCAACATAAGTTTGGCAACGGTTTTTTTTGTAATTATTTCTATTTGTTTAATCAATTTCATTAAATAATATCAAGTATTATTCCCAAATATTGCCCTGAAACTTAAAAACTAATTGCAATACAGTTTATACTCCATTATTCGAAGGCCTTGGCAAAATTTCACTTCGGACAATCGAATCACGATTTTTTTTCTTTTTCTTATTTTTGATAGTTGAGCTTTAGTAGGGGAAATTCGCGTATGTTTGGCAGGCTAAACACTGGCTCCTAACTCCATCCAATTTGCTGATTTTCACTTTTTAAACAACTTGCTTGCTCACTTCTTATTTTAGAGTTTTTAAATTCAAGATGGTGGCAAAAATGTTGAAAAAAATGTTTTATTTATTTTTTTCATTTTACAGGCAATCAACCATTCAAATTTGACTAAAATGGGGTCGCAGAATTCGAATTTGATGTTTAAAGTAAGAAAATAAAAAAACACGGATTTTTTTTTGTTCGTGATTCGATTATCCGAAGTATCGTTCAAACCTTCGGATAATCGAGTCTGGACTGTAGCACTGTAGTGACAAAAGTGCCTATAAAAACGACATTAAACAAATTTTCAATCCAAATCATAACTGAAGGGCGCAATCGAGCACACATTTAGAATTTGAGACCAGTTTGGTCACCGGAAGCCCCAATAGGGTGCCCAGATAAAATGACCCCCTGCTCCACAAGCGGAAACGTTTTTTTGGAATATTTTAAGCATCTGTGCCAAATTTGAGCTAAATTTAATAAGATTAGCCCATTCGCAACGGATCTCAACAAAAGGTGTCCCGCTCCTTTCTTTTCCTCGCAGCAACACACAGCCATGTCTGAGGATGAGTCCAAGATCACTTCCGAGGAGGAGGAGCAGGAGGACGAGCCCGAGGTGAAGACCCCCAAGGGAAAGCGCGGCCGACCGGCGAAGGGAGCCGCCAAGACGCCCACCCCCAAGAAGGCCGGCAAGAAGGAGGTTGATGAGGTATGTTTTCGTATGTTTTGATTTTTTTTTACGCTCACCGTGTGTTCCAGTTTCGTTTCGACGGTGAAGGCTTTTTTTGGTTTTCTTGATTTTTGAGTTTTTAATATTTCTGCCTTTTTTTTTTTTGCATGGCGTTGAAACGAAAACAATGTTTAACTAATAATCGTTCAGTTTTTCTTCCCTCTAATTTTGTCAAATGTTTCATAATGCTGATTTAACTAAACATAATTTACAAAAGCAGGTAAGTGACGATTGAGCTAATCGTGTTCTGTCAAGATAAAATAACAATAATTCGAATGAATTACAAGTCAAACTGTCAAAATTAGTGATGATTCGGTTGTTGTACGCAAACGGTAAGGAAAATTCTACCCGTCCGATGCCGTCCGAGAAGGATTCGAAACAGAACACACACACTGCTCTAGAGATAGTTTAAACCGCAAACGGTCACGGTCACGACTTGCTGGAGTTCCGGAGGAACCCCGGTCACGCAAAGGAGAACAGCACCCATTTCCTCCGCCCCCATGCATCCTTTTACTCCCTCTGAAACGGATTGATAATAACCCCAAATAAAAGCATCTCAATTGTGGGTTTGTGTTTCCTAATCTGCTAACGATTGCCTGTGTGTTGTAAACAATGACGAGGGCATTTTGGGAGGTTTGTTGGGTTAAAAATCCCTCGGTTTTACATTCCAACGCATATTTTTATCGCCATGATTTTCCAGACAGTTATTTACACTAAAAAGAATTTCCTAGAAAAGCATTGCTGAAAATTGTATGAAATTTTAAATTTTTGTTCTTTCAACCCGCTTTCGCAACATAAATAATTTTTACATTTGTGGATGTGAAACTTGTTATAAGAAAAAAAAAACTATTTTTTGCTACATTTTGCCTTTTGTAACAATTCTCAAGAATGTTTTACTGAAATTAAACTGTTAAACTACAAAATGTACAACAGTAGAAAAATTTAAACAAGTTGTTAAAATTCGTTTCTTACTTAAAATCTAAAAAAATGAATGCAGAAAGTGTTTCTGTGGAATGGTTTCTCAAATAAAATGTTCAGTCCAATATTGGGGGTTTAAATCTTCTAGAATTTATTCTTTCTTATCAAAATGTCAAATATTTAATCAGAAATCGAACTCAGCTTAGCTGCTTATGGGAGCTTTAACAAACTTTAGAACTCAACAATACAATTTTCTTTACGGAAAAAATAAGTTTGTTGCTACTAAAATTTTTCCTAAATTTAGTAGTTCGAAAGATTGGATGTGCTAGGTTTTGTTAAAAAAAGGAAAATTAGCTCTAAATTCACTTGAAAATGTTATTTGGAAGTAATTAAAATCAGCAAAAGTATACAAAATCAGATCAATTGTTTAAAAATTCTTAGTTCTAGAAAAAAAAAACTTATAACTTTTTACGGAAATTTTCACTCATTTTGAAAGGACCACCCTAGTTTAATTTGAAAAGAGCTCAATATGGCACCAATACCAAAGCAAACTGAGCATAACTTTACACTATTTCTCCCTCTCTCTTTCTCCTTCATGTGGGTAACAACAACAAAAGCTTTTTCAAGCTGGAACTTTTCCTTTCCACACGCTTCTCACTCACACCAACACACTCGCTCAAATACTCCAGCCTTGTCCAGCGTAAAACGTTGAACTCATGCGGCATCTTTTTTCCACTGGGGCGGTTTGCCATAAAAAAATCCACCTCCCCACCCACTTCCATCACCCACCCATCAGCAGTGACAACTCTCCCCGTTGACGTTGTCATCGCAGCAAAACTATTCCACCGCCCTCCCCTCGCGCATAGCCTACTGAGAGGTCTGTCTGGAGGAGGCAATAAAACTACTCCAATTAAGGGGAATCGCCATTTTCGAATTCCGAGGGAAATCCTCCGCCAGCTGTTTACGCTAACCAGGCGCCGTTTCGTTCCGAGGTTCCGCGTGAAGCTCCAAGTCGTGACCACCGTGTGCGTTGTGCGTGTTTAACACCCCAAAAGTCCCAAAAAAGTAGAGAGTGTGTTCTGATTTTCGTTTCCATTCTCCCTTCCCCGCCCGCGTCTTGCGTTCGATCTCCTCGGAATTCCTGGCGTTGTAAACACATCAGGAACAGTCGGAGCAGCTTCAGCAGCACGCGGTGGAGGAGGAGGTCGGATTGCCCACACCGGAGGTTCAGATCGTCGTCAGCGACGAGGATTGCTTCGAGCAGCAACAGGGCCAACCTGAGCCACAACAGTTTGAGTTCAAGGCACCGTTACCAGTGGAGTGCTTCCAGCAGCAATCGATTCCACTGGAGGCAGGCTTCCCAGTGGCACAACCTCCTGACCCGTTCCAGCTTCCTCAGGCACCGCAACCCGTCGAAGACGGCGAGTTCCAGCCTTCGCAGAACTTCCAATTTGCGGCGTCCGATTTCGATTTCCTCCTGTCGAAAGGCAACAACTCTCCCAACTCTGGCCAGGCGGACGAAGTCCCGCGAGATTCACTGCTGCTACGGTTCGACCCGCTGCTGAAGGCTCCGGTCGTGGCTCGACTGAGCACCACCAAGGAAGAGGAACCCCAGGAAGAACTCGGCGGCTTCGGCGGAGGTCTCGTAGAACTCTGTCAGCCGCTCGTCCAAACTGCTCCCGCCGTCGAGGAAGAACACAACCAGCAGCCACAACAGCAACCGCAGCAACTCGTCTACGACGACCACAACGAGCAGCAGGACGTGGGCGAAGGCGTACTGTTGACGGCGCTCGAGGCCAGCGGGTTTATTGCCGTCTCGCCAACGCCTTCCAATCGCAGCTCGACGGGCTCGACTGCGAACATCGTCGACGCCATGGACGAGGGCGGAGAGGAGTACAAAGCTCAGCAGCAGCAGCCGCACTGCGCAGATGAAGAAGCAGAAGACGAAAAAATGAGCGTTGACAATACGATGATACTGGACTACGGCGGTGGTGGAGATGGTGGTGACGGTGACAGCGGTGCCAACAATATTACGACAGATCGAAACATGAGCTTCGCCGAGACGGACCAGGATTTCAATGGCGGCGGCGGCATCGGTCCCGAGCTGGACAAAAAAAGCAAAAACGAATCCCTCAAGATCGAAGAGCTGGAGCGGAAGCTGGCCGAGGCGGAACAGCGCGAGGAGCAGCTGCTGAAGCGGATCACCGACAAGGACAAAACCATCTCCAAGATGAGCGGCGTCGTCGAGGCGTACGAGCGGGCCATCGCGGAACTTATCGCCGAGAAGGAGCAAACCACCCAAAACTACGAGAAAACCTGCGAGGCGCTCAAAACCGACAGCGACATCAACGCTCAGCATCTCGAATCGCTCGAGAAAACCTTCTCCGACCTGCACGCCAAGTACGAGCGCATGAAAATCATCACCGCCGAGTACAAGGAGCGCGAGGAGGAACTGGTCAACGAGCGGAACCGCTTCGAGGAGAGCCTCCGGATGCAGGAGAAGCGCTACGAAAACATGAAAGGCCACGCCATGACCCAGCTCGAGACGGCCAACAACAAGCTGTCCGAGCTCGTCCGGAACCATGCCCAGGAGGTGACCAAGCTGAAGGCCCTCCTCAAGAAGGAGGAAATCTACCGCGCCTCGGTCAACGAGCAGCTGAGTCAGAAGGCGCGCGAGAACGAGGAGCTGGTCAAGATCTGCGAGGAGCTCATCAACGGGGGCGCCAACTAGGAAGTTACGAGATGATTACAACTTATTTAATGAAAAACTATTAAACAATGTACCATAAAACATTGAAGCAGCAGCAACAGTGAAGCTTAATACACGTGTTAAACTCTTTCAACCCCAGTGTGTGAGTGCATCTGTGTGGGCAATTGTGCGTCATTACGAGAACGCTTCGAAAATGTCCTTTTTAGGGAGGAGAAAGAGGAGGTCTCGTGCTGCCCTTGAACGAATGCGGTGTTGTGTGTGCGATGATGTGATTTTTTTGTGTTGTTTTGTTGTTGGAATAAATCAATGCACTTTTTTTTTATTTTATTTAATTTTTTTTTTCGTTTCGTTGGCAAAGATTGCCAATTTCAATCTACCCTCATAATTGCACTCATGTTGCAGCAAGTGATAAACAGCGGGGAAATTAAAGCTGTCCGTTAATGTTGCAACAGAAAGAGGGTTCGTCATGCAAGGGAAAGGGGTGCAAAATTGCATGACTCATTTTGTGGCCGAGTCTGGTCGATGCATGCTTCTTCGAACCATTGTTACCATGCTGAGAATGCCCAATCTTTTTTTTAACACATTTGGAAGGATACTTGCAAACGAAAAACTACAGAAAAAATGTATCTGTTATATGAAATAAAAAATATTTAAAAATTCGAAAACACAAAAAATAACGTCACCAAAGTATCTAGATTGGAACTATTTTTAAAATAATTGTTTAATTTTTGAAGCAAGCAACAAAATATTTGCAACGGCCTAATCATGACAAAAGAGACAAAAATGAACTTAATGCAATTAAACAAGTTGCAAAACCAAGATTCGTTCAGCTTGAGTCGAAGTTTGGATTTCCAAAAAAGTGTCCACGTGGTTTTACTGAGGAAAGGCTATAAAATCACTCAAAAATTTGGACATTCTTGGGGGGGCGGAGGGCGGTTGGGGGTTGGGAATAAGGATGCAAAAGAAATTCAATGTCTTTAACGTGTTTTCAAAAACTAAATCATTTTCTGATACTTTCTTAGAAATCCTTCATGTTTTCATAAGAATCAGAAAATTTTGATCAGTTCTTAAAAATATTTGAAATAGATTTATTTAAAAAAAATCTGGATTATTCTTGCTGTTTGTCCACCATGATCAATTCGTGTCATATGACTGACTCGTAAAATCCTCTTTTAACACTATTTTGACTATTTTTAAACAATTGAATGGTTCTAGACTGTGCAAAACACTTAAAACAACCATAACTTTTATTCAATATTTCATTTCCACGCATAAATACGAACTTTTTGTGTAAAAACTTGTTTCTTTATGTGTGCGCGTGCAACGTCGAATGAGCGTTGGTTGAGTGACTATTGCCACACAGTACAGCTGCTCAGTGAGCTTGGGCACTCACGGCAGAGTCGGTTTTTTTACGTCAAGGTTTTGTGATTTGGTGAATGGAGATGAAAAATTCGTGTCAGTGTCGCCGATATTCGCATCATGACTCCTGACATTTTCAGCACTGATCCGAAGATTTATATGGGACAGACTCTCTCGTCAGCTCTTGCAGTGAGCGGTCGTCTTTCGAGTTTTTAGCGCGTGTTTCTGACGGTGTTTTGTTTACCTTCGCCGACGGCCATGGCGGCGGCCGCGAAGGCGGATAGCGATTGGACGGTCCACAAAACCAAGGACGGCAAGCCGTTTTACTGGAACAAAGTTACGCAGGAGAGTGTGTGGAAGAAACCGGACGGGTTTCAGGAGGAGAAGCAGCCGTTGACGGACAAGGAGGTGGAGAAACCGGATCCACCAACCCCGCGCGTGCGTAAGTACCAGGACGCTCCCGGGGAGAGGTGGCAGGTTTTCTTTCGGCCAAAGCACAAGCCACTGCAAACAATGCGGATTTCGGAGGAACTGTGGAAACACTACCCTGGAGTGACGGATGTCACCAAACTCCACCAGAACAAGCTCCGCGCTACTGTCAACAACCCGAAGGAAGCCAACGCAATCGTCTGCGATCCGCGGTTCTGCATTGAATACCGGGTCTGGATTCCGGCGCGTTCCGTGGAGATCGACGGTGTGGTGAGCGAAAATGGACTGACGGTGCAGCAGGTGTTGACGGCGGTAGGCCACTTCAAGAGGAGGAACTTACCAACAATTCCGGTCATCGAGGCTCGACAGATGGGTACGGCCGAAGGTGAGGGCGCGTCCAAACGCTTTGTCCCATCGAGCTCGTACCGAGTGACGTTTGCGGGGACAGCTCTACCAGACTACCTGGTGGTGGACAACATGCTCCGCCTTCCGGTGCGCATGTACCGCCCGCGCGTTATGAGTTGCTCTAACTGCAAAAAGCTGGGACATACAAAGGCGTTCTGCAGCAACAAGACGGTCTGTGGCAAATGCGGAGAGAAACATCCGGACGAGCAGTGCCAGAAAGAGGTAGAGAAGTGCCTGCTCTGTGGAGGACAACCCCACGAAGTTCGTTCTTGTCCCAAATACAAGACGCGCGAGGACAAGTTGAAACGCGAACTGGAGAGGCGGTCGAAGCGCTCATTCGCAGATATGTTGAAGACGGTCACGACGAGTGCCGGCAGCGAGAACCCCTTTTCCGTCCTTTCAGAGGAAGAGGATGATTCACCTGATGGCCTATCTACAATCACTTAGCTTAGAAAATTTCACTTAGCTTAGGAATTTGAATCAATGGAAATGAAGCCGAGCTTCTACAATGGAAAAGTAATCAAATTAGAAACTGACGTATGGTTTGAAAAATTTCAAAATCTACGGTAAGTTGACGTTTCAATATCAAAGGTAAACAAACAACTGCATAGCAACGTATATCAGCCCAGCAAAATTTCTAAGTTGATTGTGGATGACGGCCGTAAGTTGCGTACTTTCCTAAGTAACTACTTTACTTAGATGTTCTAAGCTAAGTGATTGTAGATAGGCCATGAGGATGGAACTGAAGATGAGCTGATAATAAACGCAAAAGGCGGAACCTCCAAAAGGAAGAGAAGAACAAAGAAAAAGAGCAACAGTGACAAGTCTCGGAGCAGCACCCTTCCACAGCCAGGTTCGGAAAAGTTCATCAAAGCGTTCCCGGGGGTGAGCTCAATAAAAACATCGCCAAAAGATCCAACCAACCCAGCAGCAGTCGTGCCTCAGAAAGACCATGGTAAAGACAACCGAATTCCGTTTTCGCTTTTGTTGGAAGCGGTGTTGTCAGCAGTGAGTGGATCAACAAGAACCCTGCTGGAACCTCTGATCCCCTTCTTCAAAGAACTCGGCAAGATACTCAGCGAGAACTCGGCGCTTAATGCCATTATCTCTTTTGATTAAACTGTTAATTTACTATAGCCTTAAGTTAAAATGTAAATTACAAGTAAAACCCGGTCCGAACCAGTTTACTTACAGCTAAGGGGACCTAAATAAACAATTTCATGAATAAAAAAAAAAAAAAAAAAGATTTATATGGGACTTTAAATAATCAAATCATAAAAAATCGCATTGATTTATTTTATTTATTTCCTTGCTTTTAACATCAAATTTGAATTCTGCGACCAAAATTTTTGTAAAATTTTAATGTTTGATTGCCTTTAGGGAGCTACTAGTTTTCTCAAGACACAGATTTTCGAATGTTTTCCTAGCATTACTTTTCTATGGACAGCCCCCAAATTTGTATGGAGACTTGTTCGCAAAAACTAATTATGCAAAATGGCTTACTTGGACAATAGGAATCGATGGACACCGATTGAAACAAATAAAGAAAATTCAAAACGATTATCCAAAGACCTCGGAAGCGCCCGATTCTGTAAATTTCGAGAAAACTGGCAACTTTTCCACAAAACTTACTCCAAGGCCTTCGGATATTTGAGTTTGAACTTTAGGCGATTCCAAAAATGAAGGGTTCTATGCTATTGTTAGAAATGTTAAATAGTTATCATAAAATGGATCCAAGACCGTGGTGTAGGGGTAAGCCTAGTTGCCACTTACCCAGTCGGCTTGGATTCGATCCCAGACGGTCCCAGACTAAAAAAACAAATCACCGTAGAAGGCCATTAATAAACCACGCGGACAGTTCAAGAGGGTATTGAGATCATCCACGTTCCATAAAAAAAGATTTTTTTTTTGTAGCGGCCATTTTCAGAAAGGACAATTTTCCAAAACGGTATCTACGTGGTAAAGATAGAACAGCAACGATAGCTTTATGCGACGACTCGATGCGCAGGATTCTGTTTGTTCTAGATTTTGTTTGACTGAACTGATTTTGCTTTATCAATTTTGGTTGGATTTTTTTTTAATTTTTTTTTACGTCCAATTCGAGTTCTGCAATCAACCCTTTTAATTTTATCTAAATAGTTGATTAATAAATTACAAAATGCATTTTTTGAATATTTCATAGCCGCCATTTTAGATTCAATATTACTAAATAACTTTAAAGTAGTTTAGGGGCTATACTTAAGCTCGACAGCTGATTTTGGTTGCCAATGTCCCGAGTAACAATTACAAATTTTTGCGGTAGTCGGGCCTGAACGTGTGCAAACACGTTCTGACCTGAAATCCCTTTGGCCAGTTGTCGCACTTACATCAATTTGAATATTCAAAATAAAAGTGAAGCTCGGAATTTTGTGAACGTTCAATTGTGGACATGATACTTTATTGATCGCTACTTCCCCGAACCCGGTCAGGCGGGTATGGCCGTTGCCCAGAACCGCGCGCGGTTCTGGGCAACGGCCATACCCGCCTGACCGGGTTCGGGGAAGTGGCGTTCGGGGAAATGGCCGTTCGGGAATATGGTCATTCGGGAAAATGATTTTCAGGGATGTGGAAAATTAGGGGAAGTGGCCATTCGGGAAAATGGTTTTTAGGGGAAGTCGCCATTCGGGGATGTGGCCGTTCGGGGAAATGGATTGTTCGGGGAAATGATTTTCGGGTAAATGACATTTCGGGAAAGTGTCTTTTCGGAGATGTGGCATTCGGGGAAATGTCTCTTCGGGAATGTGGGTTTCGGGGAAATGTCATAGATTCTAAAAATGATTTTAAACGCAGAAGAATGTATTTTAATTTGATTTCAGCTGGTTGCACTTGAATTTTCATTGAAATTTTGAAGTTTATTGTAAAAATATTTTTTTTGCCCCCTGATTTTTCGGGCCAATTTTGAAGGGGGGGTGACAAAAACTTTTAAAAATATTTGTACCAGCCTTATATTCAAAAATTTCAAGAATTTTGTAAGACAAAAATGCTTTAATATGTTTAAAAAGCTCAAATCTACTGTTAAAAAATGTTTTCTATGGCTTCGATTTTTTTTAATACAGATTTATTTTTGAAAAAATACAGATTTTCCATAAAATAATCTGGCATCGTTGCGCTATACCTTCTGATGTTTTGGTGCAGAAATCTTCCGACTTAGTCATCAAATGATAGATTTTTCTATCACTCATTTGTTTTTACCTTATTCGAGAATATTCTTGAGATCCTTTCCAATCAAATGCAACTAGAATCGATTAGAAATCTGCCGAGATAAACCTGTTTAAAACGGCATTCCCAACTTTTTGAACCCTATTAAGGGGTTGCAATAGTAACAGGTAAAGTTTAAGATATTTTCTTTAAGAGGCAGTATTTGTAGATTCTGCTCGGTTTGTTCTAGAGGTCGTATCGAGGTGCTCCGATTTGGATGAAACTTTCAGCGTTTGTTTGTCTATGCATGAGATGAACTCATGCCAAATATGAGCCCTCTACGACAAAGGGAAGTGGGGTAAAACGGGCATTGAAGTTTGAGGTCCAAAACACATGAAAATCTTAAAATTGCTCGCATTTCCGTAAAACTTCATCAATTCCAACTCTCTTAGATGCATTCGAAAGGTCTTTGAAGCCCTTCAAAATGTGCTATAGACATCCAGGATTGGTTTGACTTTTCTCATAGCTTTTGCAAATTACTGTTAAAAATGGATTTTTTAAACCTTAATATCTTTTGCAACAGCCTCCAACACCCATACTCCCATAGGTCAAAAGTTAGGGAATTTCATGGACTATAAGCCTATGGTATTAACTTTTTGGCCAATCGCAGTTTTTCTCATAGTTTTTCGATTTTTCTAGAACAAACATTTTACAACGTTAGTTTTTGCCCTGTAGGCCAAGAAGACAGCTTTTTTTGGTCTCAATTTTGTCATATTCGGAATCCTCGGTCAATTTTACTTAAGTTAGGAGTATTGGAAATGTAATTTTGATTTAAAAAAATAATTTAATAAAACATTTTTGAAAAAAGAAATAGATCTTCTTTACCCTATGATCAATACGTCAAATGCTGTATCAAGTAGGCGAAAACTTGTTTTACCCCTAATCCGACAAAATTCTAAATAATATTTTAATTAATTCTAAATGGCATTTTTTCCTATCAAATTCTTAATTCCAACACCTCAATCTAATGTAAAATTTTCTGAGGATTCCGAATATGACAAAATTGAGACCAAAAAAAGCTGTCTTCTTGGCCTACAGGGCAAAAACTAACGTTGTAAAATTTTTGCTCTAGAAAAATCGTAAAACTATGAGAAAAACTGCGATTGGCCAAAAAGTTAATACTGTAAGCTTATAGTCCATGAAATTACCTATCTTTTGACCTATGGGAGTATGGGTGTTGGAGGCTGTTGCAAAAAGATATTAAGGTTTTAAAAAAATCCATTTTAAACAGTAATTTGCAAAAGCTATGAGAAAAAGTCAAACCAATCCTGGATGTCTATAGCACATTTTGAAGGGCTTCAAAAGACCTTTCGAATGCATCTAAGAGAGTTGGAATTGATGAAGTTTTACGGAAATGCGGGCAATTTTAAGATTTTTAATGTTTTTTGGACCTCAAACTTCAATGCCCGTTTTACCCCACTTCCCTTTGTCGTAGAGGGCTCATATTTGGCATGAGTTCATCTCATGTATAGACAAACAAATGCTGAAAGTTTCATCCAAATCGGAGCACCTCGATACGACCTGTTTCACATCGGTGAAAAACTCGCTCTTAAGTCGCATAAAAACCTTCACAGTCGAAAATTTCGTAAAAATCAGCACATGATCGTTTATGACAGTTTAGTACAAAAAGCTAATTTCCCTCTTCTTTCCAGAAAACCGAGGAAGCCGGTGCCAAGAAGCTGGCCGATGGTGCGAAGCGTGGCCGCGGACGGCCAAAGAAGGTTGGCGGCGCCAAGCCCAAGAAGCCCTCCGTTCCCGGACGTGGCCGAGGACGCCCGAAGAAGGCATAAGGCGGCGAGTGGAGGAGTTCCCCGCATATGGAGGACAACAACACCCAGGCGTTGCTTATTGTTTTATAGTAAGCAAAGTAAAAAAAAAAATACTAAGAAAAGTTCAAGTACATCCCATACAGAGGCAAAGACGCAAGCAACAACCCTTAACTACACAACAAGCAAACTTCTTCTGGTTCAAACAGGACGCATTTGTAGCTAGCTAATACTATTTTTTTCTTTTCTCTTTGTGTAATCCTAACTATCTGTTTTAAAACATCAATCTTACTAGACGTTGGATAACATTCAAAAGACAGCAAGTAAAAATATGAAAATAAATTGGTTTAATAAATGAAAAAAACATAAAAACAAACGGCGTTTTTCGCTCAATGTATGGCATTTAAACTAGTGGTTAAGAAGCGAGGAACTCTTTATGTGCGGATGCAAAAAAAAAAACGCCAACAATCAACCCGCTTTGAATCGTGAAATGATGGTCAAAGTCGAATAAAGCAACCAGAAGTGTACCTTTTTAAGCCTAATTTCATATTACCCTGTAACACACCATCTCAACACAAACTCTACAAGTAAAGTTCCGCGTCAGTTGGTTGTGTCGGGCGAAAGGGGCAAATATTTTACAGAGATGCACTTAATCATTTTTGATAACGTTTCCCCCGCCCACTTCCCCCAAACTGCGCCCCTCGTCCACACAACTGCAAACACGGTTAAAGTGCCCCTTTGAATTTTTTGTCGGTAAATGCAAAATTTCTAGTAGTAAATAAATGGATTTTTAAACCAATCAAAACGTCGTTTTATTACTGTGAAATTTCATCAAAGAACAATTTCTACACTTAAATCTCTACACAATCGTTCCCTTTCATGGTATGCGTGCGCCATCCCCTGCTCGAAAGCTTTTCCACCCTCACCTCGAGAAAGCTTTCGAGACAAAAATGCTTTGCGCGTTTTTTACTCTCACTTTTTCTCTCCCCTCCTTATCCACGCTTCATTTCCGCGTTGCGTTGGTGTTTGTGTTTCCAGTTTGTCTCTCCCTGCGTGGGAGACCAACAAAAAAGAACAGACACTATGCTCTCTCCCGCGCGGAAAAACTCGCACGCGCGCATCCAAATACATCATCTTGCCCTAGCTCGTTGGTGGTTGTGTGGGCCCGAATCCTGGATTTGTCGTAAGGAAAAATCCTTAAGGATATGCTCTCCGAGCGCACTTGTGTGTGGTGGACTCTTTACTCATTTTCTTTCTCATTTTTCCGCCGGGAAAAGATAGACCAGGGTGACTGAACCAAATCATTGGATTTATTTATTCTAATAGTACAACTACAGAAATGTTTTGCCGATGGTTTCTAATAAGGCTTTCTAGTCAGAAATTTACCAACACATTCAAAGTATGTTTACATGACAGCTGGACGTTTGTTTGCATCAGGTTTCCTATCTCTTTCTAGCAAAAGTTTTTTGTCAGGCGACTTCTAGCTGGTTTTTTTGACTGGCTGCCCGATATGTCAGCCAACATACTTCGCAGGGCTGTGACAGCTACAGCTCGATCATTGTTTGCATCAGGACACTGTGACGAGGAGTTCGTCATTTTTGAGTTAAATTATATTTTTTTCATTGGGCCTAGAAAGCCTTATTGTTGGCTCTTGAAGGAGCCAATGGGTAGTTTTGTTTTTTTTTGTTATTTTAGGCCGATGCAAATATTTAAAAAAGTTGTTGTTCCTCGGCCCTGGCCGAGGTCAAGGGGGGGGGCAAAAAAATAAAAAAATATAAAAATTTAAATAACAAGCCATAGTCTACACATTTAAATGAAAATGTGTTTTAAAATGCATTTTACACTTGTTCAGTTGTTTTGCAATCATTAGTTTTCAAAAAATCTAAGATCTGACAAAAACAAAAATTGAATCGAAAAAAAAGATTTTGCATCGAAAATTTTCAAAAAATCTTAAGATTTTTTAATAAACCCAAACATGCTGAAAATGATTTAAAACGCAGAAGAATGTATTTTAATTTGATTTCAGCTGGTTGCACTTGAATTTTCATTGAAATTTTGAAGTTTATTGTAAAATTATTTTTTTTGCCCCCTGATTTTTCGGGCCAATTTTGAAGGGGGGGGTGACAAAAACTTTTAAAAATATTTGTACCAGCCTTATCAAATTTTAATAGGGGCTGAATGGTTACGCTGTTCGCTTTGTAAGCGGAAGGTTCTGGGTTCGATTCCCATCTCACAGGGTTATTACGGACGGCGCGGATCGCGCAAATTTGGCGCGGATTTGCTGGTTAATTTTGCTTAGGCGCGGATTTCGCGGGGATGTGAAATTTGGTTAATATTTAAAAACAATTGAGAGATATAAAATTACTTTCAAGTAATAAAGAAAAGTATTTTCAGGGAATCAGGGATTTTTTTTTAATTTGCTTCGATTTCTGTTACTAATCTAATCTAATCGAACACAAGCGCAGCCAGTCCGAAGAAAGCATCCTGGAAGAACTTGTGGTTAGATTACGCCCCAAGTTCTTTCTTGTCAATATTAATTATTGCAGTACACTTGAGTAACCCCGAAGATGTATAGCAACAATTAACACCTAAACTCCCAAGCTCGAGGAAAAAGGGGAATTCGTATGGAAATTCCCCCTTTTTCTCGAGCTTGGGAGTTTAGGTGTTAAAGCGGCCAGGCCTACTGCGTTGCATTAACCGCAGAGACAGATTCTGTGAACGGAGCACATTTCACAGAATCAACAGGGGGAAAGGATGCGTGGACATACGCTCCGGATCAGTTGTGGTTGGGTGTGTTAGGGTAAATTTGGCATAATAATATTTTTATGGGGTGAGGGCGAGAGGGGGGGGGGGGGGGGGGGGGAGAAAATTGGGTTTGGAGGAAGGGAATGGTTATAGGGATAAATCATTTGATTAATAGAATATAATATCGTATTTATAAGGGAAAAATCATCTGGTAAATAATGATTGATGAAAAGGAATGATCTCAGCAAATTAGGATTCTACAGCTCAAGCTGTATCAAAAAAATACCACTTGGTTCGCAATTATTCTGAGACTTCTGGACTTGATCAGCGGACGGTAAATTCTAGCTGCTGGAAGAGCATCTGGGACAGGAACGATGGCATCTTCATGATTACAACCAACTGATGAACTGGCGATCCAGTTCTTGCTTTTCAACTTGGTCTCGAAAAGCCCTTCTTGCTTTTCAACTGTGGACCGAATTGTCGTAGTTTAACACGATTGGAAGTAAATCGTTTAATCGGGAAATGCAAGAGCTGTCACAATTTTTAGCACCGTAAAATTTTCACATCCGATCTCGCGCACGGCTACTTCGATCTCCTAATTTGCTTCGATTTCTGTTACTTCGCAATTCGCAATTCGCAATTTTCAGTGTAAGAACGGGCCTTGACCGATCTTATGCACCAGGTTCCCGACGAACACGCACTGCCCTTACACCTACATCTTACCCTTGCTCTGAGTCAGTACGAGCAACACGCTAGAACACGCTTTGAGTGTTCGTGCCAGGCATGCACACCTTCTTTTCCGGTTACGCATTTTAACTCGGCCGGGGGTGGTACATTACGTAGGGTTTGATGTAAGTATAAGCGCCTAACCATTTATAGTGTGCCTATCATATCAACATTCATTAAAGCAAAAACTGTTTTATTTTTAGTTTGAATTCAAAAAGAAGTTGTTATTTTACTGTGTATTGTTTTCTCCTGTAATCTTTCCTAGTGTTGAGTCGTGTTTATCTGTTGCTATTTCTTCTGTCGCGGTGTTTTGTTACAATGTTTTGAACCTAAGCATGTTATTCAAAAGTTTACCAAAAGTACAATAATGTTATGTGTGTGACTTTGATCATTCAATATATTGAGTAAGGACTCATACCTTACTTGTTTGAAGAAAAGGGCGTAGGTTAAAACAATAGACAATAAAGGAAAGCTGTAGACAATAAAGGATAAAGTTCGATACTGAAAGAATAATTGTATGTTGAAGGAAAGAAGAGTACAGAGTGAAGTAAATTTAAAATATAGGCAATAATTTATGAAAAAAAGCTATTTGATAAATGATAAATAATATCATATAAGCTTAGATAGCATTAATGACAACTTTAGGAGCCGATTGGGGATGTTAGGGAAAACACAGCAGTTAAAACTGGCAAATAGAGTAGAAGAGTCTTGACAGATAAGTGAAACAGGACTAAAGTAGTTGGAGATATTGTGAAAGCAGACAAAAATCAAAATATGAACGCAACCTGTCAAAGCTGTTGCGCCACAGGCTGATGTACACGCTAACGACAAACCACTACATTTTTGTTCAGTGCAACAGAAGTGTTGCGCACTTCGGTTTGGTGGTGCGCGGATAATAATAAGAAGAGATACTCCTAGTTGCGATGTTCTAGGTACATCCACAACAGTTCGTTCAACATGCTGTGAATCAAAACAATACCTTCTACAATCACAAATTACTTCCCTTTCCCACTTTGGCGCTTTATGATGTAGTCCATGCTCTGCAAAGAAAGGGATGTTAGTAAAATATAAACACTATAAAATACCGATACAGTTACTTTCGGGAACCTGAGTGAAATCAGGGTTTCTAATGTTGTTGCTGTTGTCTCCAGTGTGATAATATCACTCCGAAGTGGTTGTCGTGGTGCAATCGTTCTCCAACCGTAGGTCCAGACACGACATGGAATGGAAACAAACAAAAACAAAACAAAACAAAAAGATGCATTAGAGTATATGAAAATAAGAGAAACAAAGGATCATGCAATCAAAATAAAATGGTGGATAGTAAACATAATCCGAATTAGAAAATCAGTCGAATTAGAAAATCAGAAATAGAAGATAGATAGTAGCTGAAAGTGGAAAGAAGAGAAACCCCGTATTGCGATGTATCAGGTACATCCACAACAGTTAACTCAACATGCTGTGAATCAAAACAATACCGTCTACAATCTTCCCTTCCCACATTGCGCATCCCTTTCTTTTGGCCGTCTCGACTCTGACCCTCGCTGGTCAAAGGTTTACGAGTTCGTTTCCACAGGCCACCAGCAAGGTCACGTTTTGCCATCATGATGACGAAACCAAGCCAACGTGGAGGTAAGAAAATGGGTAACTTGCAAGGAACCAGAGCAGCTGTTTTGACCAAGGTCAGCTAACAGCACTACGGGTGTAGTTCCGCTCCTTCCAGGTTGTTCCTCACCGGGTGTCAACCGAAAAGGTATCATTTCACCCTTGGCCTGCAATTTGCTTCGATTTCTGTTACTGAAACAAAATTGAGTTTTCTTCCGAAAATGTTTGTTTGTATTTTCTTAATAAAAAACTTCAAAAAAATCTTCATGAAGAGATTATTTTTTAAATGTATTGATGAGGATTTTTTAAACAAATTTATTACTATACTCAACTAATTTTTACCGGCTTTGGATATTGTTAATATCTTTTGAGTTTTGAGTCTCGTTCTTTTTAACCTTATTTATTGTTTATTTTATAAAGGATTTCAATCATGTGAATCATTTTTTCAAACTTTTCTCGAATTTATATACCAGGATGTAAGAAAAATGATTGATGGGGCTTGTTTCCGTGGCCGTACTGTGCTCAAATGCGGATGCTGTCTCTTCGCCGTTGAACTGTAGTAAAACCCACCCCATAGAAAGATTTTTTTCTAGATATCTTGGGGAAAAAATAAAAGACCAAAACATTCAAAAATGAAAGCTACAATATTCAAAACTCAAAGATTCAGAAATTAAAAATATTTTTGATTTGTATAGTCTTTATTGCAGAAAACTTAAAAATTAGAATACATATATTTAAATATACGAAATTTTATAAATTTATAATTAAAAAAATTAAATTCAAAACTAGAAAAAATTTGGAATTCAAAATTCAAACAAAATAATTCAAATTTAATTTAAAGAGTCAAAAATGATAAATTCTAATAATTAAAAATTAAAAACGACCAAGAGAACAAAAAATAATAATTGCTCAAATTCTTAAAATCTTAAATTCTTAAATTCTTAAATTCTTAAATTCTTAAATTTTTAAATTCTTAAATTCTTTAATTCTTAAATTCTTAAATTCATAAATTCTTAATAAAATAATACAAATTTTATGGTTCGATTTTTATGAGTGATTCTTTGGCGAGAATCATCAAGTACGAACTGTGTTTAAATTTTCAAATCCTTTATAAATTTTATGATTATTTTCATTCCATATATTTTTGATTTTTTTTTATTTTCATATTTATATTTCAAAATGTTTTAATTCATATTTAGAATTTCTCTTTTTGCCAAAATTATTGTTATGGCTTTTCCCTCTAGTTTACTTCATCCTAGCAAAAATAAATTTGTCTATAAAAATTTTCGGCGTTTCAAGATTCTGCGGCCTCATGCGTAAAAACCCTGTTGATTTTGGAGATTTTTTGATATGCGTTAGGGCATCTCCACCGCAGAGATCTAACTGCGTGGCAAACCTATCGGTTGGATCCCCAGTTTAAGCTTTGCTCCGTACCTAATGCACGTTTCCGCTCCGCTGGGAGCTAATTTGGCTACTGAATCAAGCCCACCGCGGGGATCTAATTTATTAATTGTCAAATTCTTGCCATTTTGGTGATCAAAATCAATGAAACTATATTCTAGCATGATAGAACATGTTTCTAATTGCATTATATGTCCAAATTAATTGCGTTTATCAATAAAATATCATTTTCACATTTTTAAAAGAGTTCTTCCGATTTGCTCCCGACATGTTTGCACCCCAACTTTCGCACCGCGGGTAGCAAACCTAAAGCTTAATTAGCATTCGAGTTCATTCAGCGAAGAAAAAGTTCATCGGGGATCCGTCTAGTAGCCAAGATAGGTGCTCGAGAAGTCCCCGAGCTGTGGGTGGCAAATTTTTTCAGCGAATTTTCGAATTATTTGTATTTGTTTTGGTTGTTGTTTTTGTCTTTAAAAATGGCATAGTTGCAAAAAAGCGCATTTGAACAAGAAAATCCAGGAGTCTGCGATCAGCAGAGAAGCGAGTCAGACGTGCGTCCCTCACAAACCAAAAAAAGTGCTAAAAAGTGCAAAAAATGCCTCACGGCAAGAAAAAGAGGCGGTCCTCACCAGCAGGATCGGCAGATTTGAAGAAGCTAAAGAATGCCGAAGCGCTACCTGCAAAGCCAGGCAGTTTGAGCAAGGACGCTCAAAATTCGCCTGGAAACCAGTTCGCTACCCTCCCTGTGGACGTGAGCGAGAAGGAAGAATTTGAACGACGGGAGAAGTTGCTACCCATTTTTGTGAAAACATCGTCATCGGATTCGGTGCGAAAGTGGCTGACCGGACAGGTCCTCCGAGGCCTGTATAACATGGATGTGAGTGTGCTGAAAGAAGAGCTCAAAACTCTTAAGTTGAACGTGATCGAAGTCTTCAAGATGACGAGACACAACAAGGACATCAAGTATCGTGATCAACTGTACCTGGTTCATCTCGAGAGAGGATCGACAACGCCGTCTGAGCTGAAAGCAGTTCGGGCAATTTTCAACATCATCGTGACTTGGGAACGTTATCGTCCAGTGCACCGTGACGTGACACAGTGTTCGAACTGCTTGCAGTTTCGACATGGTGGAAGGAACTGTTTCATCAAGAGTCGTTGTGCAACCTGCGGAGGTGAGCACAAAACTCAAGCTTGCGAAACAATCAACGAGAACATCGAAGCGAAATGCTTCAATTGCGGCGGCGACCATTCTACCAAGAATCGAAGCTGCCCAAAACGTGCTGAGTTTGTGAAAATTCGGCAGCAAGCGACGACGAGGCACCAACCAAATCATCGCAAAACACCACCAACTTTCACGGACGTGGATTTTCCTGCTTTGGCGTCACCTGGAGCGGGATCTGTTCGAGTGGTTCCAAATCTGCAGCCATTGCCGTTGAATCAGCGGCAAAAAGTTGCAGAGAATACAACACCTCCTGGCTTCAGTCAGCAACCGAGAGAAAACCAACCAGCATCAACGGATGAAGGCAGCAGTGACCTGTTTTCACCACAAGAACTTCTGAACATTTTCATCGAGATGACAGATGCTAGTGAAGATGCATTTAATATCAAATTTGAGTGAATATTAAAGAAATCAGGAGTTTGGTTCAAAACGACTAAAATTTAAATTAAAAAATTGCGGGAAAAAATATTTCTTTGTATTATTTTTTAAATAAAAACTATTTAACTTCCTACATTTAATAAAAGTTAAGTTATTTTTAAATTATGATTTAAAATTCAAATATATATCAAGCGAAACATTGTTATTGGTTCAAATTAAATTGTATACAAAGAGAAGACAGGTATCTTGCTAACGCGAATAGTGAAGACGAATTCCGAATACCTACGTTTTTATCATTTTATATTATTTTTATTTTCATTTCATTTAAAAATATTTTGAATAGTTGTACAGACCATAAAACTAGATGACATTGATAGCCGGGGTGACTATGATAGTTTATGATTTCATTGTAAAATTAAAAATACGAATGAAATACAAACGAAATGGTATAACACCATGTTGACTTTGGTAGATAAGTGTTCAAAGTACCTTATGAAGCAGTTTTCGACAAATTTTGAAAAGTTTGAATAGTTAGTAAACTATAATTAGATAAATAACATTATTTTATTACTTAAAAAAAAACATGTTTTTCTCAATGAAAATGAGTTCGAATTGGAAAACATTATCAGATTTTTTGAACAATTTTACTCTTGAAATAGGTCAAATTGTTATTGAAACAGAATTCAAAAATATCTTCAAATTTATTAGAATTTTCATTATCAAAAGCTTTACAGTAAATTTGTATTTTTATTTATTTTTCTCAATATACTAATTTTTCAAATTAGACATTCGAAGGAACCGTACCAAAAGTGAATTTTACGTACCGTAAAACGGGGTGACTTTGATAGCCGGGGTGACTTTGATAGGTTTGCGATTTTTCCGCAAAATGAAGAGTACAATTAAAATACGTAAGGAATGATTTGGAAACATACTGACCGTGGTAGAGAAGTGTTCAAAGTACCGCAAGAAGAACTTTTCATAAAACTTTGACAAGTTTAAAAAGTAAGTTAACTATAGTTAAGAAAATGTTGATGAAAGTCATTATTTTAAACTTCTCAAAGTGTCATGATTTTCTCAACGAACATGATTTTTAATCGGAAAACGGAATGCATTTTCGGATTCTTTGGGCAATTTTCCACTAGGAGAAGGTTAAATAAGATTGTAAATAATAAATAATATGTGTTTTTGAAGCACAATTTAAAAAAATCTCCAAATTTATAGGCAAATTCAGTTGAACAAATTTCATGTAAAATGTAAAAACTTGTGATTCGTGCTTCGAATTCAGTTTAAAATGCAATATAAATCAATAATTTTATAAACAAAACTATTTTAAACAAATTTCAGGCAAAATTCCGAATTTTTAACAATTTTACCTAAAATTTATATGTATTTTGTTAAAAAGCTTATAAACTTAGTTAACTTAATATAAGCATTGATTTTTTTCTTACAAACTATATCAGCTACTTTAGTGATGGTACATTTAACGTACAAATAAAGTTTGAACATCTTAAATATGATTTTAACAAGAAAAACTATGACTATCAAAGTCACCCCGGAATTAAAACCAAGAATTTTTAACGTAACTATTTTTCTAAACACTATTAAAAAAACTTTTTTTCCAAAATAGTGCATGGACTTTGTGTGGCCTACCCTAGTACATGTTTTAAAAATAATAATCTTGAGAAAAACCTTACCTGTTGGAAAATATTTCAAAAACAAATTGAAATCCTATCAAAGTCACCCCGGTTTACGATACCGTAAACTGGGGTGACTTTGATAGCCCGGGGTGACTTTGATAGGTTTTTAAAATGCCCATCAAATTAATATCTAAACATTTTTGAGAATTATGAGTATGCAAGCATTAAGGGACAGCTTATTATGTATCAAAATTAGTGGCCAAATCAAATTTCTATCAATGTCACCCCGGGCTATCAAAGTCGCCCCAGTTTACGGTAATCACTATCAAACTCACCCCAGTTTTTAAATAACAATTTATCAAAACGCTCTATGATTTTATTTTTTTTGAAAACGTTCATGGACATACCCATTTTTTAAAACTTGTTTAGGAATTTTGTTACGAGAGGAATGGGGTCCAAAAATCATTTTTTGTGTTACGTAGTAAATGAGTTTTGAAAATGTTTGGTTGTTAACTGACTGGAGAATGTGTTCAATGCAATCCAAAAACTTTGGATCAACTGCTCGTAATTTCAAGTTTTTTTTACTATTGTTTTTATGTAAAAAAAATGTTATATGTAAAAATAATTTTAATAATTCATGAAAAAATCAAACCTTATCTTTATTATTTTAAGTCCTTTCTGATTTACTTTTCAATATCTTGCTTTGAAATTTGAGTGACTATTTGACATGAATGTAAAAATATCAACATTTCATAAGTAGTGTTTGGATAATTTTTTATTTGAAGCGGACCAATATTCTCATGCATCATTTGAGAATGAGTAGGAATCAAGCATCTCTACTAATGTAAACATTTACTGACGTTTACAAACTCACATTGACCCAATTACATTGTTTTGCTTGAAAAAAAAAAAAAAAAAACATCCGTCAGATGTTTTGCTCCCGTTAGATCCCGGGGCAAACCTGAGTTTTGTTTAGATTCGGATGAACACGGATGAACTCGAAGCTAAATTAGCTCCCGCACAAGTACCGCGGTGGGCTTGATGCGGGTGCCAAATTAGCTTTGCAACGCAATTAGGTCCCTGCGGTGGAGATGCCCTTAGGGGACAAAATCCCGCTTTTGGAGCTATAGAGAAGTATGTTTGAAAAATCTGCCGCCCAGTTATGAATTTTTGAAAAAATAGTTTCATACAAAAACAAATTTTGTCCGTATTTTTGTATCCAAAATTGAATTTGCAATCGAAAACTACTTTACATATTTTTCGATAAAGGGTTCCGTTTTCAAGATATATCCACCAAAAGTTTGATTTTATCGAAATATTTGCAGTTTTTCGATTTTCAAAAATAGTGACCATGAGTGATCATTTCTGAAAATATGTTTTTTTTAATTCAGAAAATTTGCTATAAAATTGTCTAAGAGGCATTGAAGATTGAACCTCTGGTTGTTGAGACACAGTGGCTTAAAGAAAATGACCCACCCACAATAACCCACCATTTTCTAATGTCGATATCTCAGCAACTAATGGTCCGATTTTGAATGTTAAAATATGAAACATTCGTGAAATTTTACGATCTTTTCAAAAACAATATTTTTTAAAATTTTTGAATCAAGTCTAACATTTTAAAAAGGCCAAACATTCAATAGGGGAGGGGGAATTGTCCACGATGTCCCCCCCCCCCCTTAAGAGATTTCCAAAAAAAGTCCACGTATGACTAAAACTAAGCGCGTTTCTGTAACTTAATTGTTGCGATCTTTAATTTCGTTTGTGTCAGGGATAGGAGTTCGATGAATAGAATTTGAATTGAATTTTTTTATGGTTAAATTCAAAGAAAGGAAAACAATATTTGAAGGATATCTTTTTTCGTGGAAAACTCCCAGGAAAATGATTTTCGTTGAAATTCCAAAAAGCGAGTTTCCACCATGCCCAAACGTATCCTGAGCAGATATAAGAGAGAGAAAAGCGTCAGTAGATCCTAAAGTTGTAGGTGTACATTGCACATCAACGAAAAAAGGACTCGTCTGCGAGAGAGAGAGAGAGAGGAAGCGAGCGCGCGTATCGGCCAAACCACACCAAGAATTGTTTCTCCGGCGTCGCGGACGGTCGGCGAGAACTTTTTCGGCGTTTGGCCACACAGACAGGCATCAGACACGATAGCGGCACGAGCACGAGGAGGTAAGTTTGTGCCGTGTGTGTTCCGGGAAAATCCGGAGTCCCTTCTTTTTTTTTTCTTTTTGGTGGGCTGGCGGTAGTGGGAGAACTTGAGTGAAAAGTGGCTTGGATTGCGATAATTGTCCGGAAGTTGCGGGTTTTGACCGGGGTAGGTCAATTTCCAGGTGGAAATTGCGCGTTTCAAGTTTGGTCCCGGGGATCGGTTGGGGACGATTGTGGGGGGGAGCAATGATGGCGTCGTCGTACTTCGAAAGTGTGTGTGTGTGTGTGTGTGTGTGTGTGTGTGTGTGTGTTTGCTCTAGGAAAGAAAGAAAAGTGATGCTGTGGAAAGCTTTTGGGAAAATTTGTTAGATAATGGTGGATTGCGCTGGCCGGCCATTTTTCTAGCTTTTCTGAGAAAATTCTGAGCTAGTTTTAATTAAAGAAAATTTTGTTCAATTTTGCCCAAATTTCAGTGCACCTGTGAAGAGGAAACAAGCTAGGAACATCTCAGGAAATCAAAATGTCGGACACAGAGGTCGTTGAACCGAAAAAGGGTCGAGGCCGCCCTGCCAACCCCGAAAAGGTACGTACGCCAACCCTCGTCGTTCCTTCCTGGTCAACCCCTCGCACAAAATACGGTAAAAATTAATTCTTCCTCTTTTTCCCTTCTCCTCCCACTTTCCACACACAGAACAGCGTCGCGCCCAAAAAGCGGGCCCGCGAGGCCGCTTCGCCCAAGGATAAGGCCGCGGCCGAGGACAAGGCCGACAAGGACAAGGCGGTGGCCTCGGACGAGGAACCGGTGGCGAAGCGCGGCCGGGGCAGACCGAAGGGGGCGGGTGCCGTTGCGAAAAAGGCGCCAAAAGCCAAGAAACCGGAAGCGAAAAAGGGAGGACGCGGTGGGGGCGGAGGCCGAGGCAAGAAGAAGCCCGCCAAGAACGAGTCCAGCGAGGAGGACGACGACGACGACGACGAGAGCGAGGAGGAGGAAAACGAGAGCGAGGAGAACGACGAGTCCGACTCTTAAGCACTCTTACCTTAAATTAACTTTAACAATTTACTAAATTAAATAAAACAACACAAAAAGAAGAAAACAAAAAAAACACTTGTAATATTCAGCAAAACGTAACATTTTAATATAACATACACAACCATACACAAACACACACAACTCCATTCAAAAAAGAGAAAAAAAAACCCAAACCAGACAAACAATGAAACAAATTGATTCAAAATAACATACACTTGTACGAAAAATATCAAACGCGGAAGTAACGCAATGTCCGAGAAAGAGAGAGAAAATAATAAAAATAAGCACACACACATTAAATTGCGTACCGCCGTCATCACAAACAAACAAAAACAAATATTACAAAAACGAAGAATTGAACAATTGTAAAACAAAATTAAGGAAAACCCGGTATTCTTTCGGCATTTGTAGTGAAATAAAGAAACAATTCTAAGTTAAAGCGATTGTTGTTTGATGTTTGCAAAAACCAAAACGTGGTTTATGACCATCCATAAACCACTTCTGGAGTTTTTTTTAAAAAGGTCCTATAAACCAAATTTTAATTTTTTGCTTTTTGGGTGTTTTTTACAACCGCCCAAAAACACCCAAAAAGCAAAAAATAAAAATTTGGTTTATAGGACCTTTCAAAAAAAAACTCCTGAGTTGAACGCCTAAGGGGGTGACTGTATGCTGTAAAATTCTGCCGCTAAGTCGAATCGAAAATCGAAATTTCATTCATTTTTTTACTATTTTAAATGTAAAATTGAATTTGTAATCGAAATATCGAAAAAAATTTACACACATAAAAAAATCTGGAAAATAAAGAAAATAGAATTTTAGTTATTGTTAGAAAAAGGTCAGTTAAAAAATCGGCAATTATTTATCCGTGTACCTATTTTTACGGAATATTCCTCAACAATACGTACAACTTTGCCGAAGACGCCAAAACTTGTGTAAATCTGGAAGGTGTAAAATTTCATGCTGCAATATTATCTCAACCACAATTTAAAAAAAATAATTAATTAACATCTGGGAATTGTGGCACATTTTCTGAATTGACTGGAAGAATTTAGAATTCATATTTTTTAACAAACTGTCGAATAAAGGGTAAAATTAACAATTTCAACAACTCAAATTGTAATTTTACCAAAAATTTAGACTGAAAAAGTACATACATATAACATATTTTCAGACGTAAAACAACAAATATTTCTGACATAAAAGATGTGTTTTACCATTATTTGACAAAAAAGAATCTTAGAGATTTACGTATTTTTGCAATGTATCGTCTCAAAATTCAAGATATGCTAAAAAAGAAATGAGATGCAATTAATTGATTGAATATGCATAAATAAGCGTTATACACTGGTAATAGTTTACACCAAGGTTTGCACTCGATTTTTAAAGAAAAAATTGCTTTCAGCCTCCTTATTTTTGGATAAATTTATTGAGAGGGGTGGAGGGGACAAGACCTAAAATAAAATTTGCTGCATTGTTTGTATTTGCTTGAATTTTCTAATACTTGAATTTTTATGTAGGGACCATCCATTAACCACGTGGACACTTTCGGGGGGAGAGGGGGGGGGGGGGGGGGGGTAACAGATTACCAAAAAAGTGTCCACGTGGTTTATGGATAGTCCCGTATTTGAATTCAAACACCCGATTTAATATCACCAAAATGATGAAACTCCGACAAATATATTGGTGCCTAGATTGGTGCAATTAATATTTCAGAAACAAAATGATACCACCCAGTAAGAATTTGACCTAAAGCTTCAAATATTTTTAGGCTAAACCTCAAATACCATTTTTTTTTAATTGCAGGGATACATTATGGGTCGCAAGGTATTAAAATTTAATTAAGAAAATCATATTGGATTGACATTATTAGAAAAATATAAAGGGTACTCTGTCTTTAATGTTAGTCTATGATTAACTTAAAAAATATGTATCGCTATTGCACTTTGTCGATCTGTTATCAGAAGCCAAAAATAACACTTTCACACGCAGCGTAAAACGCGCAAGCGTAAATGTGCTGGCGTTTATGCTTCGACTTGACGACTTGTCGATCTTTCGAGAGCGAATGAGCCGGGACTTCGAATTTGATGTTCAGTATATGATTCTGTATAAAACCAAAAAAATAATAGGAAGAAATAGGGTAAAAATAAGACGAAACACACTAATATGGCTATATCTCTGGAAATACATTTTGGAAAAGCTTAAAATTTTGGGCCCAAGCAGTTTATGGCGCATGTTTTCGAATGGTTTTTTGTTTGAAACTTATTTTTTTTTAAATTTGATAATGTTATCTGCAAAATAGTCCAAAAAATACCACTAAAAATGGCTTTGACCACATTTATTGGTCGAAAATTGTGAATCGAAAAATAAAATGTTTGTGTCCGACCCCATGGCTACAGATCTGACTTATAAAAATTGTGGGTTTTACGAGCGGTTTTCCAGTGATGGAAGACACAAATTTTTAAGAGCGGATACAGACATCGGCCATGTATTTCAGAAAAAGAGCTCTCAAAAATCAGACTTTGAGTTCCGGGTTTCGGGCCAAAATTCAATCGAAAGAGCGCATCAAAACCTTCAAATTAGTAATAGGATTTTTTTTCTCGGACGACTCCTCACCGTGCACGAATTTTTTAAGATTTCTGGGAAAAGTGTTTTTCCAAAAGCAAACCTTAAACCTTTCTTTTGTTAGAAAGGCAAAATTGGAAAAAAACACACACAATTTATAAAATTTGTAATTTTGTAACTTTTGGCCATCCATAGCCATGTGGACAAATCTTTTTTGCATGGAGAGCGGACAATCACGAAAATTGTGTTCTAGATGAAAATGAACTTTCTCGGTTAATGTAGATTCTAAAAGTACCTTTTTTACAGTTAAGTAACAAAAAATGGCAGGGTTTCGATTTTAGTTTTTTTTTAAATAAAGAAATACATTTTTTCGGAATTTTTAGTACGCCATCAAATCGGGCGTCAAATTCTACATAAAGTCCCTTTGACACCAAATTTCCATTTCAGGCTGCAAATTATTGAAAAAACACCTCTTTTTCGCATGTTCAAAAATGGAAGGGGTCGTACTGCCCCTTCGAGATATCAAAAAACGGACCTCGGATTCGTGATCAGGGACAAAACTTACCCCTTAGGACAAAGATTCACGCAAATCGAAGAGGGTTCGGGGCAAATTTTCCCGATTTCGTGTGAGTTGGTAAGCGTAGGAATTTGAATCCACGGAAAGTGTCTGATCTTCTACAATGGAAAAGTAAGTAAATTAGTGAATATGGTAAGTTGACGTATCTATTAGAGCGTCCAATTTTCCAGGGTTACAGAATTCCGGGTCCGGTGACGCAGTGGTTAGCGTGGTAGCCTCTCACCCCAGTATGGCCTGGGTTCAATCCCAGACGGACCCGGTGGCATTTTTCGAGAATAGATTTGCCTGATCACGCCTTCTATCGGATGGAGAAGTAAAACGTCGGTCCATTAGCGTAAAAAAGGTTTAGAGTGACTCATCAAACATAACCTTCGGAAACCTAGAAATGAGCAGAAACTTGTAACAGAGCCCACAAAAGACCCGGGGTCGTTAAAGTGGATTGCTTTGCTTTACAGAATTCCCGGGAAACGGGAAATTTTTAACAAATTTCCCTGGAAATCTCGGGAAATTTGAAATTTAACGAAAATTATTCTGATCAATATTAGGCAACAAAATTGTATAGAACAGTAACTTTCAAAATGAGTGTGAGTATCAATTAATGGCTTGATTGCTTGTAAAAATCATGCAACTTTGAGAAAATATAAAAAAATTATAATTGTTGATGCTGTCTTTCAAATTGTATCAAATCAAAAAAAAAAATGTTGAGAAGATTTTTTTAGTCAAAGTGCTTGGACAGTAAAAACCTATACCCCACAACCATAAAATAACTTTTAAATTTGTCTCAGTGACCATAGAGTTGAAAAGAAAAAAAAAACAATCACAACTCAAAGTTTTCAGATATTTGAAGCGAGTTTTTGAAAAATGGCTTCATAAAGTGTAAAAGTGGTTGACATTAAGTGGCATTTTTTTCATATTTAACCCTCTAACGACCTTGGAAGTTCACGTGCTTTAATAATTTATAACTGCAAACTGTAATTTCTCGAAATTTTTTAAACAAATTCTTCTATCATAACCCTTTTTGAAAAATTGTATTATATCAATTCAGTTTTCATCCAATTTGGTCAAGGTAAACAAAAATGCTGAAAAAATTTCAATTTTGATATTGGCCGGAAGAGGTAAATATCTTATTTTCAAATGAAATAACAAAAAATTTATGGATGAAACCTTGTCAAAATAATAGCGAAATTGTTGTTGCCCAACATATAAGCAAACAATATTCCTATTTATGAATGCTTCAAAAATAAATATCATCTGAATTCAACCTTGATATGAAATTTACAGACAAGCTGATTAGTTCAATATGAACAGTAGATTGAAGTGAATAAAATCAAATCAGGTTCTGTAATTATTATTTTTTGTATAATTTCAAAACATTGGTGCCAAAAAATGTAGGCAAATGTATACTTCCGCATGATTTCGGGAATTCCCGGGAAATTTACAAATTTCCCGGGAAACGGGAAACATAATTTTCCGGGAAATCCCGGGAATTTTTTCCCGGGACGTGAAATTGGACGCTCTAGTATCTATATCAAAGGTTAAAAAACAACTGCATAGCAAGGTATAACAGCCCAGCTCAAAGCCCAGCTAGTTTTCTAAGTTGATTGCGGATAACCACACTAAGTTACGAACTTTTTCTAGAACTTATTTATTCTAAACAACTACACTATTCTATGTTAAATGATTTTTGATAGCCCATTTAACCGTTGATAAATTACTGCCGTAATATTTCGACCGAGAAATTACGATCGACTGCAATTAAATACCACATAGGGTATGAGCAAATGAACTATTTTTTTAGGGCATTGATTTTTCAATTTTAGTGTTTGCTTTTTAAAAATTGTTTGTTGAATCATTAAAGTTCTTTTAAACGACCATAGTACCTAGCTTTTTGTGCCTAAAATGTTTGATACCAAAACAATTATTGTTACGTTTCATTTCATTATCTGTTCTTCATGACACCATTTTATAGCATGAATTTAAATTTTTTCTTAATAGCACTGTCTTCCCAGCGGGGAATCCCGCCATGGTTTCAAACGGTTTGCAATAAACAAAATGCTTGGATTGTTGGAATTCAATGACGAAGCTTATCATATAGCAGCATTTGTCCCTATTTTGGGCCTACTAAGCCGAGCGCACTTTTAATTTGATGTATTCTCAAAGGCTGCTATAGGCAGCTTTGCTTGTATTACATGAATAAGTTGGTTTTCTAATGCTAATGCTCTTACTTAATCTAATTTTTGACGAAAATATTTTATTTTTCTGTATAAGCCCGAGAAACTAAAACATATTTTGTCCCTATTTTGGGGATATTGCTTCTAGCATACGACCTTCTTTGTGCATATTTTCATCCTACCTTCTGATTGGTTGAAATTTCGAAGCACGTGGCGAACTTTTTTGACGTACGGTTCAGCCCCAGCTTGTACAGTACAGCCGCACAAATTCGGTCGACAAACATGCTCGATCATTGAGAATCACTTGCATTACGTGCATAATTAGCTTGGACATGATTTATATCATTCTTTACGAGTTTTAAACATAATTAAACATTTGTTGCGTAGCCAAACAACAAGCCCGTGATATGCAAGAAAGACTGTAACTTGCGAAAAGCGCACACACACTGTCACAATTTGTAGAAGTGTCAAATGGACTGAATATAGAGTCATTCTCTCCGAAATGGACGAAGTAACTTTAATCAGTTTTTTTTATTGATTTGGTGGCAGTTTAGTGATTGTTTTTGCAGTGGAATTGTGGCACCCACCAATAAAAACATATTTCCGGTGGTTTGAGATTCGGGGAACGGCTCTCATTCGTGTGCTGAGCGATGAAAACCGTGGCGCTGAGTGTCAACAAGCGGTAAGCAAAAGTGGTGAAATTTTTTGACCTAATGGGCAACTAGCGATTTGCCAAGAAAAAACGTTACTTAATCCACCTTTAGGTTGGTTGGTGCCTTCCTCGCATTCACGTTGTATTTTAGGTGGTATTTACAAATTAATCTAAGAGTTTTATTTTTTATTTTTTTTTCATTTGTTTTTTTTTTAATTATTTATTTTTCTTGAACAGCAATTTTCAATTCTTTTTTTTACCAACTCTTCAAAATAAAGGTGAAAAGTCTCAAGAGTTATATATTTCAGTAAAAAGTTCGTGTAAATCTTTGTCGAGACAAAATGATGCAGCAACATAATTAATACAGATTATTTCCAGAAGAGACGCAGACACTGCTTAAGCGATGTGGCAACCGGGCGATACGCATGCAAGGGGGTGTGGCTGCCAATCCCCCGCGAGGTCAAAAAGTCAAAAAAGCAAAAAGATCCGGCCTTTGAGGTTATGCAAAAATCACCCTTTTTTGTAGCTATACAAAAAAACTTTTTCTTGGCATAACTTTAAAAGTACTTCACTAAACAGAATAAAATTTAATAGGGTCTTAGGGGACCCCAAAACGAACAGAATAAGGCGGATCCGGCCAAAATCGGTACAGCCAGTTCTGAGATAATCGTGTGGAAAAACATGTCTACACACATCCCCACAGACATTTGTTCAGAATTTGATTCTGAGTCGATAGGTATACGTGAAGGTATATCTAGGAGTCGTATTTAAGAAGTTCATTTTTCGAGTGATTTTATAGCCTTGCCTCAGTGAGGTGAGGAAGGCAAAAATGAAGAGTGCTATTTTTATTGCTTTGTTTCTAATTTAGGAAGAAAAAGTAAATTATTCTCGCCCACCAAAATGAAGATAATGACTGCACGTATCATTATCAAGTGGCAGATTCCTACCAGATTTGGTGAAATGCTCAATTTCGTTGAATTAGGTTTGGTAGACCCAAAATAGGTACTAGGCCCAAAATAGGTACAAATACCCTATATTGCAGTACAAAATGGGTACGTGTTTAAACGACAAAAAAATTAAAGTAACAGATTTTTCTACTAACTCATCGAGAAACGACCTTCAACGTTCTCCATCGCCAAGCGGAACATTGAATTTCCCTTTTCCTTCAAGGGAACGTGCATAAACTACTTGAACTCTAAAATATAAATTTATAAATTTACTTCAGTGCGTAACTAGCCCTCAAACAAACGTTTAAGAACTTTGACAACTGTCAACAAAAACGTTTGTTTTCAAAAGTGGTCGACAGAATTGGGTCCTAAAATGAAGCTTAGATAGCTGATATTATTGTTTACAGCGATAAAGCTTATTTTTCTGAGTACAATGACCCTTTGTACGACCACAAAGAGTTTAAAATGGATTTTTAAATCAATTTTGAAAAATTAACCTAGCGGTTCTTCTTGACAGAAAAGCTCCTACTTGACAGCTCGTTCCAAGGGGACCATAGTTGATCCATCGAAAAAATGTTGTCCAGTCAAAAAAAAATTTTGCATTTAAATGAAAAAAAGTGATCAGAAATGGTTTTTAATCGTGTTTTTTACCGTTGTACATAAACAGTTTCATAGGGCTTTAGTACCCAAATTGGCCTGTTAATGACTAAAAGTGACCGTTCCCGCGAGTGTGCCTTAACGACAACCACCACAACGGAAACAATCCGTGGGCGAGGCCAGCGATCCCCGGAAGAGATCTTTGTCTGTCCGGATACGACGCCCAAGAAGAAAGCCGCTGCGCGTCCACGAAGCGCGGAGAAGGAGAGGATTCTGAGTAAGGGGTGTACCACTTCAGATTTCCGCTCCAGCATCTTGAGACCCGTTCCCTCTGTTTAGCCGAATCTGTGTAATTTTATTCAGAGTGTTGGTTTTAACGTATTGTTTGGTCACGTTTGGTTTGTTTATGTTTTGAAAAATCGTGTTTTTTGCGAGTAAGGTTCTGGTGTTTTTGAAGGGTTAAAAATCTTAGGAAAATGGTATATATGTGTGGATGGCACCATACCGAATTGTAACTTTCTGTATGGACCATGATTTTTTTGACGAGACCCCTCAAAAAAAAATCCACGTAGTTTATGGACGAACCCTCGCCGACAGCAGCGCTCCAGACACGTCGGTGCGGATTCGAACAGAAACTAGCGCGCCGCCTGCTTGTTCGATGCTGATTGGAGCAACTCGGACCAATCAGCACCGGCCAGCTGTCGGGTGTAAACAGTCATCGGGTAAAACGTGCAATGGTTGGCGGCATTTTCTGATACTTTTTCTATCTTCACTTTATTAAATTGATATTTATTAGATGAATACATTCCTCAAACGATTATTGTTATTGCTTATAACGTGTTATTGCTTTACAACGTATATCCATAATGGTATCACAGAGTAAGAGTAAGACACTGCACGCCTGCTACCAGCAAAGCTTATGGAGCCAAAAAATGAATTGACTTTTCTTCGGACTGGTTACTCTGTGATGGTACAGTATGTCCACGCATCCTTCCACTTTCACCCATGTGTCCCTTATGTGGGATGTGAAGGCTGGCCGCTAGTACGGAGCTCGGAAGGACATAAGAATCTAAGAATTTAGAAAATTTAAGAATTTAGAATATATAAGAATTTCAATAAAATTCAAGAAAATTGGGTACTAGGGGAAATATACCCTTTCTAATCAAACACCTATCTTCGTCATTCTTGAACGACGAAATAGCCTACTTTTCTGTACCAAAAATAACAGAATCGAATAGCAACACTTTTCAAAATAAATGCTGAAAAGTTCTACTTTTCAGCACTCAAATTGGTGCTGAAAAGTTGAACTTTTCAGCACTTGTTTCGAAAAGTAACACTTTTTAACATTTTTTTGATTTAAACGATTTATTGAAAAAAAACATTAAAATTTGACTTAAAATTTCACTCATGTGTGTTTTTTGGAATTGCAAAAAATGTTGTATGGAACTCTTCGTATTTATCCAACTTGGTGAACCTCGTTGCATAAATGTACGACTCGTGCTGAAAAAATCCTCTTTTTGCAACTTGTTGCATAAACTACTATTAGGCTATAATCTTACCAGCAACAGCACCACCTCGAGTAAGCACGCAAATTTATGCCATTTACTGGCCAAAAAGATCAAATTTAAAGCATTTTGATCATAATTTCTATTTTGCGAGAACATTTCTCATCATTTTGTTGGCACACACATCCACACGCAAGATCAGAGGTTAACTGCTTAACGAAAGTCGCCATCAATATCTTTTCACTTGCGCTAACGATTTCAAGCGCTTAAGATATAAAATTGCTTCCAACTACCGGCAACATGTTCTTTTGACCATGACTTAGTCACTCACTTGAAAAATAATCCCGAAAATGTAAATAATTCGCAAGCACCATCAAAAAAACAAACGCGCTAAGTCTTTTGACGTTTTAATTTTGACTACCCATTCCAATCGAAGGCTGAAGAAAACCGAGCGAGGAGCGAAGGCAAATGGAGGCAAATGCAGCGCCTGTTGGAGTGAGCAAGTGCTGCCAGGAAACTTTCGCTATAAATGCTACTTTTCGTGAGTGTTCGCTTAAAATTTCATGAATTTTGGCAGCACGAATCAGACCCAAAAGAGCGCTGGAAGAAAAAAAGAACTAAGCTGAAAATAGAAGAATGGGCAAGGCCCAATGCACTTGACTGATTAGAATGCATTTTTGAAATATTTTTTTTAAATGCTTGTAAAAGGAATAGCATAACTTTTAATAAAAGTGAAAATAAACAGAAATTTTACAAAAAGTTGCTCTACTCGTTGGTGTACTTGGTTTTATTGAATTTCAAGGAACAATCCAGATTATCCAGCATTATTCAAACACGACCGCTTATTAGGCTTAAAATGGGCATATTTCCCCTATAGCCCTATGTCAATTTTTATGTACAACGGTAAAAAACACGATTAAAAATTATTTCTTATCACCTTTTCTTCATTTAAATGCAATTTTTTGACAAGACAGCATTTTTTCGATGGATCCCCTTGGAACGAGCTGTCAAGTAGGAGCTTTTCTGTCAAGAAGGACCGCGAGGTTAAATTTTCAATATTGATTAAAAAATCCATTTTAAACTCTTTGAGGTCGTACAAAGGGTCATTGTACTCACAAAAAAAACTTTATCGCTGTTAACAATAATATCAGCAATCTAAGCTTCATTTTAGGACTCAATAAAAGAAAATAAAAAGAAATCAAGAAAATTTAAGATTTGTACTTAAATAGGAAAATTTAAGAATTCAAGAATTAAGGAATTTAAGAATTGATGAATTGAAGAATTGTAGAATTGAAGAATTGAAGAATTGTAGAATTGAAGAATTGAAGAATTGAAGAATATAAGAATTTAAGAATTTAAGAATTTAGGAATTTAAGAATTTAAGAATTTAGGAATTTAAGAATTTAAGAATTTAAGAATTTAAGAATTTAAGAATTTAAGAATTTAAGATTTAAGAATTTAAGAATTTAAGAATTTAAGAATTTAAGAATTTAAGAATTTAAGAATTTAAGAATTTAAGAATTTAAGAATTTAAGAATTTAAGAATTTAAGAATTTAAGAATTTAAGAATTTAAGAATTTAAGAATTTAAGAATTTAAGAATTTAAGAATTTAAGAATTTAAGAATTTAAGAATTTAAGAATTTAAGAATTTAAGAATTTAAGAATTTAAGAATTTAAGAATTTAAGAATTTAGGAATTTAAGAATTTAAGAATTTAAGAATTTAAGAATTTAAGAATTTAAGAATTTAAGAATTTAAGAATTTAAGAATTTAAGAATTTAAGAATTTAAGAATTTAAGAATTTAAGAATTTAAGAATTTAAGAATTTAAGAATTTAAGAATTTAAGAATTTAAGAATTTAAGAATTTAAGAATTTAAGAATTTAAGAATTTAAGAATTTAAGAATTTAAGAATTTAAGAATTTAAGAATTTAAGAATTTAAGAATTTAAGAATTTAAGAATTTAGGAATTTAAGAATCATCGTAGATATGCAAATACGAAGTACTATTAAAATTAAATTCAAATCACAAAACAAATTGTCTAATTTTCGATTTTTCCAGAACCCTGCCCACAATACAACTCACCCCAAAAACCGTCCCTCTTACCCGCCGAAACCCGTAATCGCGCTACGTCTCGCATACTTCCATTTCATTTCTCCACGCGCCAAAGCGAGACGCCCGTACAAAATAAATGTCGGTGCTAGCTTCTGGCCGGGTCGTTTCCAGCCGTCGCCGCCCGAGACCGCCACCAGCGCGACGACTTTCGAACATGGGACGTCGCGCCGACGCAGACCTGGGGCGTACATAACCGGCCTGCTAGATTTGCCCAAACGGTCATTCGTAGTCGGAACGTCAAGCGGTGCAGTGGTCTCTCGGTTGTGCAAAGCAAAGGGGGGTCTCGACTCCAAACTTCTAGAATCTTCACAAAATAGTGTGCTAATTTTTGCTGGTCCAAAATGCGCACCTTCGGAACGGCACTGGCCGTGCTATCGGTGGCCGCCCTGGTGGCAGCCGAGATCTACTTCGAGGAAGGCTTCAAGGACGGTGAGTATTGTTTTTTTTTGTGGGTTTGTTCTGGGGTGGTCCTCGGTATACGTGGCCACTTTGTGGCGAAGTAGCTCAGTGTACTAATCTGGGATCGAATCTCGGTTCTATTTTCAGACTCCTGGCAAAAGACCTGGGTGCAGAGTGAGCACAAGGGCGTCGAGTACGGCAAGTTCGAACAGACCGCCGGAAAGTTCTTCAACGACGCCGAAGCCGATAAAGGTGAGTGAACTGTCCCGGCGTAGTGCCATATTTGGCCAACATATCGCCCGCTGTAACGGTGGATCAAGTTATCACCTACGTGTCACTTCCAACCAGCAGCGGAAGGTACTCGTTATTAGGTCACGTCCAACCTGTGCTGTCACTATGCTAAGTGGGCTTAAGCCACACAGAGTTCGACGTGGCTAGAAGAAGAGTACCAACAAGCAGGTATCACTACTGCCCAGATAAGAAGAAATTGCATAACGCTACGAGACCGGTCTCCCCGGTATCAATTAATACAACGTTATTAAGCATTTCTTACTCTTCATCATCTTTCTCGCCGGTCTCAACGAGAATCTCTTACTCCTCCAATCTCACTTGTGTTGGTGAGAAATCAGAAACATTTCCCCTTTGTGGCGTCGTTCTTGTCGGTGCCAGACCGACCGAGCTGCCACGTAGAAACAACACCCCTAGCCCGGCACTGGCCAAAGAAGAACTCATCGCAGAAGCCAACTTGGCAAACTTTGCTGGCACAAACACCAAAACATAATTCTACCACTTCTTTTCTTGCTACCCGGCGCTGACGGTGAACTGGGAAGAGCATTATTACCACACCCTCTCTGTCTGCAACCTCGTCATCGTGCTGCTCGAATGTTGCAACATCGCCGGACCAACACGAACTCTACCTAATCTATTGCATACGTGGGGGTAGAGCATGGTGGTGACTTGGTTTCGTTTTGAAATCGTCAACAATATTGTTTGTTTTTCAAAGGAAGTGGTCAACCGTGTGTTGTTTTTTTATTAGGAAAAGTTGTCGTCACATCAATGTGAAAAAGAGCGTTTCAAAGTCCATCCTAGTGGTAATCGTTGACTAATGATGATTTCCATGATTCTTATGACCATACGAAAATAATAGGCTGGAAATTTTGATTTTTGGGTCATATATGACCCATCAGGCCTGGAAGGGGTTTTTTTCAAGTTTGCTTTTTTCTATGAAAATTTAAAACCACACATTTTTTAATTACAAGCCATGGTATAGGGGGATGGCGTCGCTATTTTTAGACCACGTTTTCCACTTTTTCTCGTCGAAACCGACTACTTTATCGACTTCATTTAGCTGGGCGAGATAGGACGCCGTCTATTTTTAGACGATGACTCAGCACTTTTCCACTTTTGCACTTAAAAAAACCAGGTGGCAGCACGATGTAACGCCACGTCCCTATTAACATTTGAATGAAAAAGGCGTTTTAAAATGGATTTTACACCTGCCCAGATAATTTGCAAACATCAGTTTTCAAAATATCCAACTATTGAAGAATTTTTTTTCGACAAAAAAAAACTTTTTGCTGTCTTGTACATTGGAATTCCACAAAAAATAAAAATATTTTTGATCAATCCCAGACATGTTAAATATGATTTAAACGCAGGAAATGCATTTTAAATTTCTTTCAGTTGGTTAGACTTCTATTTCCATTAAAATTTTGATTTTTTTTTTGAAAATATTTTTTTTTGCCCCTTGATTATTCGAACCGTTTTTGAAGGGGTGGGCGACATAAACTTTGACAAATATTTGCAACGACTTAAAATAGACAAAAGATATTGATTAAAGATGTAAGATGTTGTCTGAAACATAAAAAAATCGGAAAAGGAACCTAAACTTAAATTTTCTGAAACGATTTTGAAGAATTCCATCTTAGATTAGAAGTTGGCCACCATCATGGTTCCGAAATTCCTACATCACCTTGCTTTATTTTGGGGTCATATTTAAGCTCAACAACCCAAAATAAGATAACCAAATATTTTTTTGCGTAATTCGATTATCCGAATTAAAATTTTTCAGCGGACTTCGAAAAACAGAGTCTGAACTGTATACAGTCCAGCCTCGATTTTCCGAAGGTTTGTATTGGACTTCGGATAATCGTATCATGAAAAAGATATGTTTTTGTATTTTTATTATTTTCATACTTTTTTCATCAAATTCGAGTTCTGCGATTTCATTTGTGTCGAATTTGATTGGTTGAATTAAAAAATACAGTTTTTTTTTTAATTTTTAATGATCGACTTTTGGCCGCAATCTTGAATTTGAAAATTCTAAATTACTTTAGCGTAGTTTAGAGGCCAAACTTAAACTCAACAACCAAAAATACGAGAGCAAAAACTTGTTTTTTCGTTGTTCTATTATCTGAATTGAAATTTGTCCAAGGGCTTCGGATAATCGAGACTGGACTGTAATAGAATACACAGTTCTGGAGTTTTTTTAAAGGTCTAATAAATTTTCAGTTTTTGCATTTTGGGTGTTTTTTAATACCACTGACTCAAAGCGATTTCAAAAACACCCAAAAATAAAAAAAACTGAAAATTTGGTTTGTAGGACCTTTTTTTTTTAAAAAAAACTTCAGAGTTTTACAATTTTAAACTAAATAATTCATCATGAAAAGGCGAACTATGCCGGGTTTGAGAATGTGTGACTTATGAAACACTACAGAATCTAATATGCAAAAGCGGAAAGCTTTGCAAAACACAGTTTTGACATTTTCAGATTTTGTCAAATGAGTTTTCCGGAAAATTTCAGGAAAATACAATCACGAAAGCTGTCAAATCTTTTTCTTGAAATTTTATGTAATCATAACGATTTGGTGATTTTTCACTTAAAAGATAATTTTTAATTGTTAAAATATTGGTATTATCTAGCAAAATAATGTAATTGGGCCAGTGTCGAAGTGTAAACTAAGAGCCATTTATAATAAACTTTTCTATCAAATTTTAGGTAGTTTAAATGTTATACATCGAAGGACAAAACCGGTATATTTACTTCAAATTCAATAGAAACAATCTTGTTGTGTCGCCACCCTGCCCTCCAAATTTCCAAATTTCCCAAACATACATGACGTGTCTTTTCCTCGTTGTCGCCAGTTATCGTCCCATTATCGTCTCTTGTCTGGGGTCTTTCTCTCTCTCCTGAACATTCGAATGTCTGCAGGGCATTTCAGAGGCCTTGAACAAGAGGACAGAATGGAGAGAAAGCACAAAAAATGAAGCGATCGGCCGGTTTCAAGTAATGATTACCCACGCGCTGGAACCAATAGAATGCATTACCCGGTACCCGGTAATGGCTTATCTGTGACATGCAAGCCATGTTATCGATTTCGATTTCTGTTAGCTACTTAGTATTCTTTAATGTCGGTTGGAATGTGCCCTAATTACGATATCGCTGGCGATTAGATAGTGTACTTAATGTTTGTGTTATGCAACTGATTTTAATTTACTGTTTTTTTTTTGTCTCCAGGTCTTCAGACGTCCCAGGATGCCCGCTTCTACGCTCTGTCGACCAAGTTCAAGCCCTTCTCCAACAAGGACGACAACCTGGTGATCCAGTTCTCGGTCAAGCACGAGCAGAACATCGACTGCGGCGGTGGATACCTGAAGGTGTTCGACTGCAGCGTTGACCAGAAGGATCTGCACGGAGACACCCGTACCTGGTCATGTTTGGCCCGGACATTTGCGGTCCCGGAACCAAGAAGGTGCACGTCATCTTCAGCTACAAGGGCAAGAACCACCTGATCAACAAGGACATTCGCTGCAAGGACGACGTCTACACCCATTTCTACACGCTGATCGTCAAGGCTGACAACTCGTACGAGGTGTTGATCGATAACGAGAAGGTCGAGTCCGGTTCGCTGGAGGACGACTGGGATTTCCTGCCGCCGAAGAAGATCAAGGATCCGGAAGCCAAGAAGCCGGAAGAATGGGACGACCGTGCCACCATTGCCGATCCGGACGACACCAAGCCCGAGGACTGGGACAAACCAGAGCACATTCCGGATCCGGATGCCACCAAGCCCGACGATTGGGACGATGAGATGGACGGCGAGTGGGAGCCACCGATGATTGACAACCCGGAGTACAAGGGCGAATGGAAACCCAAGCAGATCGACAACCCCAGCTATAAGGGCGTCTGGGTCCACCCGGAGATTGACAACCCGGAGTACACCGAGGACAAGGACCTGTACCTGCGCGAGGAGGTCTGCGGCGTTGGTCTGGATCTGTGGCAAGTCAAGGCCGGTACCATCTTCGACAACTTCCTGATCACCAACGACATTGAAGCCGCCAACAAGGCCGCTGCCAGCTTCAAGGAAACCCAGGAAGGCGAGAAGAAGATCAAGGAAGCCCAGGAAGCCGAGGAGCGCAAGAAGGCCGAAGATGAAGCCAAGGCCGCCGAAGACGCCAAGGACGACGAAGATCTGGACGATGAAGACGATGAGGACAGCCATGCTGGCCAGGCGACCGAAATCGACGAAGAGGAAGGACACGACGAGCTGTAAACTGCCTGACCCCACAGCACCAACGTCGTTGAAGTCGTTCTCTCTTTCTCAGGATGTGCATTTAGCGTCACTCCCCCGTCGTCTTAACTTATTGATCTTTAGATTCTTTTCTTCTTACAATCGTTTCATCTCCTTCTTATTCTCTCCCCCCCTTTTTTTTTTGGTTATGTGTGCAGCAAAACCCCGCATCAAATAAGTACGACTATGTTCAAATAGTCACTCTGTTTTGCTTTCAAGTCAGCAACTTTTATAAAAGAAACACACACACAAAAAAAAACCGCTGCGTCAACAAACAACAAACAAACAAAAAAGTGGGACACCCTTAATAAGTCTGAATAATCGTTTTAACACAGTGTGTGAGTGTGCGCGCTAGTCCCACAAAACAAAAATCACGACACACGCACGCAAACAAGTAAGATGCAATAGCAGCAAGAAAGGTTGAAGACGAACAGAATGAAACACTAACAAACCTGCGAAAATAATGAAAAAGGGAACCTAATACACACACAATACTTTTTTTTTGCTATTTGTGATTGCGACTGAATGAATCAAGAATTAGATGTGTATGATGTGCGCGTGTATATAAGTTTATTTTTCTCTCTGTTTAATTCAAATTGAATTACTTTTTAGAAGCGTAGGAGAAAAATAATGAAGAAAAAAAAACAAATCTGAATAAAATCGGTTGAAAATTTAAAAAATAAATCGCTGGAGTTTTGTGTTGGATCCGAAAGTCTTGACCTTGAAAAGCAAAGTCTGTACTTTATTCTGCAAAACCGGAGGAAAGACGAAAAAAAAAGAAAAAAAAAAAAAAAATTCCCCGAACAAAATCGCATCGTGTTTAACTGTACTAAGTCCTTTCTAACCTCCAAAACAAATCGGTGTTAAACCTAATTGCGAGTCCAACTGCCGATCAGCGACTCTACCGAAGCAAGTTTATAAAATTTATCAGGGAGACGTTTGACTGACCGAAAAACTCAACCTTAACTTAGCCCGGGACCGTCTTTGAATTCTTAATTTTGTCTAAAGAATCGAAATATTATGTGTCCCCAAATTCATCAGAAGTTCTCTTTCTCTCTGACAAATTTGTATGAAAGTTGTATGCAAAGTGGCATCTTTGATTATAGGGAAAGGCACCTACTAAGGCAAATAAGAAAACACTAAAAACCACAACGATTGCTAAAACCTCAAACATAAAAAAACGTCTAACTTCAAGCAGAACTTATTCGGGAATATATTGTGGCGATTTACCCTTGTCCCAATAAAAAAGTGATGCATCGCATCACCACTTCCCAATCTACAATCCAGATTATCAAGTCCGCGCCCCAACCATCTCAACGCCGATGTGTCAGTAGTCAGTAGGTTGCCCAGAAAAATGACCCCCTGCTCCACAAGCAGAAAACGATTTGTTGGGTTATTTAAGAGCGAGTTTTTCACCAATGTGTAACAGGTCGTATCGAGGTGCTCCGATTTGGGAAAAAACTTTAAATAAAATTTGTACCAGCGTTATTTGGGTCGATGATTCCCGTGAAAGTTAAGTCTGTTCTTTTTTTGTACAAAAATTTCAATTCCGTAACCAATTTTATTATTTTTGCATATTGATTTTAAATTTAGTTTTTGATAAGAGAAAAATATTTTGAATGACAACCTTTAAAAATATTTTGAAAAGGCTAATTGTCGCAGAAAATTCAAAATATTTTACTAATTTTGGCTGAACAAGATTGTTGAATCTGGCTTTGATATGAAATTTTAAAAAATGTAATCTAACACAGAAGCAAATCCGCGAAAACATTACCATAAATTTTGTTTCAAAATATAAATAGAGCCCATCCGTAAACCAACACGCAGAAAAATATTTTGTAGAATCAGCCTGTACGAGGTTTCATTCAACAATTTTTTTGTTGAATATAATCAACGCCGATTTCGCGTTGAAACAAACCTAGATTTTCTCAATTCAACAAAAATCTTTTGTTGTTTTGAAAAAGTTACTTTGACGTTTAGCGTTGATTCAACAAAAATCTTGATTTTCAAATTAACAAAACGTTTTGTTTATTCAAATGTGCCTTATTTTTCTGCGTGAAGTGGAAACTTTTTTGAAAATTAGAAGATTTGTTTTTGTGTTATATTCAAATTGAGTGTGGATTTTTTTGTTTATTGAAGAATAATTTATAATGAAGCATAAAAAGTAGTTTCTGTAGTTTAAAAATAAAATTTTGAGAGCGTTCCGCGAAATTTGCGTGAAATTTGGTAATTTGAAATTGAGGTCCCCGTGAAATTTTCTATTTCCGAGCGTGAAAAATCACTACACAGCAAAAAATTCGATGGTAGAATCGCATGCACAAGCATGCATGTACAATTTTTGTTAACACTAATAAAAAAGTTGCAACCGACGGGACTCAAACCCAGCACAGTAAGGACTGGCACCTTAGCCCGCTCGGCCATCAGACCGATGAAAAATGGAATGGATAAACGTATATGTGAGCTTCACATTTCGGTCAAGTAGGTTTCCCATACTGATGGGCTACATATTTCAGATTGTAATATTACATAGAATTTCATAAAATAATGCATTTTTTTACATCCGGTCCTTTTACACGCAGCTGGATTACTACTTTATTTGCTGTTTAAGCCTAACTTTTCAGGATCGAGTATATTAAGTAAATTGTAGAGCATTAAATTTCCAATGAGAATCTCACTTTTGGGAATATTTGGATGGAAGTAGCGCACCGTGTAAGAAAATTGTGTGTTCCATACATTTTTTCGATTTTCCCATACAAACTTCACCTTCGAGTACACTCATCCCTCATATTCGGAACAGTTTACAGATCGGCCAATGTTCAAAAAATCATAGCAAATCGATAATTGAACGTAATGATTCGCTGTTACCTTCATTTGAAAGCTTTTCTTGGGATCTTTCGAATGCTGTATCTAACAACTGCAAATTTTAACTTTTATATCAAGTTTTTGAAGAAAAACTTTGACCCTTGAAATCCACAAATTCGGAACACTTTTTTCTTACGGATGTAAACAAACTTTGGTTCTCCCCATGAGTACACAACTTTTACAAAATAATGACTTCACGCACTGAAACGAACGAAATTCAAGCTTAGTTAAGTTTTATGAATGGTGTGATAACTTTTTTTTATCCCGCCCGTGTGGATCAATCGGACCGCGCACTGGACTCACAATCCAGAGGTCGCCGGTTCGAATCCCGCGGCGGGCGCTCTAAAATTCTTTGTGTAAATATGGGTATTCGGCGCCGTCGCTCCGTGCCATACTTTCATACACTTTAGGAGCCCAGGGCGGCGAAGTCCTTGTAGATAAAAGGAAGACACTAGTGGTTGGTACTAGCAATGGTGGCCGACAGCTATAAAGTCAACTTCGTTCGTGATAACTTTTTTTGTGAAAATATCGGTTAAATTCAGTTGTTCCACAATTGTGGGAGGCACAATAACATCCCACAATCATGGAACAGGCGATTTGGAGGCAGTGTTTTGCTGCTAGGGATAAAATAGTCTTGAAATGAAGGTTTTTGTTCAAAAAGTACTACTTTTACTAGTGAAATAGCAAGAGAATGTCCAAATAAAGGTCCTAAAAATAATAGGGTCGACAGAAAAGATGCATTTGGTATGCTATTGACAAATTATCACAAAAGTGTTCCGAATTTGTGGGTGTTCCGAATATGTGGGATGACTGTATCAATGGATAAATGTTGACCGATTTTGCTCATATTTGTCCATCAGTCCTAAAATAGCTCAAGGAACAATATTCAGCTTGTGGAGCAAGGTTTTGAGAAAAGTCCCATATTCTGGTCACCCTACTGGTCAGTAGGTTTCCCGAACGTCGTATACTGAATAAACGGTACGGGATGTATGGGGAACTTACACCTATAGATCGGTGTTGATCCAGCTTTCATAGCGGCGAGATAGCCGAGATGGATGGCGCGCGGACTTGCTATTTTGAATATGACTCTCACCAGATTGATGTTATTTTTAGGGTTTGAAAAATCTATTTTTTTTTTCTTTTGTACATGCTTTTTGTGTGCACGTTTCCTCATACAATATTACATGCTTTTGCTCACAAAGGTGATGTGCATGCTTTTGCATGCATTTTTACACAGATTTTTTTTTTTACTTTGTAGGCAATCTGTTTTGGAAAATGATTCCCCACGAACACAGCATGGGAAAAACAAAAGTTCTCTGGCCGAAATAATTAGACCCGTATTTTTATGTTTGGTTAATAGGTTAACCTATGCCATGTTAGGGTGGTTCGAAAAATGGCCATTTCGTCAATTTTCGAACGGTGTCTTGCAAAAAAGTCTATGTCTGAAAATACGTCAATTTTTCATAAAATACCTAAAAAATTGGAGGTGTTCATTAACTGGATTCTGAGATTCGGTAATTCGGTAATTTCGGAATACACCCTTCCGGCAGCAGCTGAAGATTCATGCAGTCCCACGTCGCATGTTCGGGTGTAGACCTACGGAAGACCTTGCCGCGAGGATAGGTGAGTAAGACTATACGAGCCACCTACGGCATAATTCCTCGGGCTCCCCAGGTCAACCATAAGCTACCCCAGGTTCTCCGTGCAGGACACATTGGGGGTAGAAAGCGGATAGAATATGCAAAAGATCAAAGCAGGCCACGAGGCATACTTTTAAAGTGGTTTGTATCTGCAAAGGAATTTGTATTTACAAAAGGATCAAACATAAAAGGGGATACTAATTAATACTTCCCTGCGACCTTGGAGGTCTCTCGGTTGGACATATAGCCGTGGACACCATGCTTGGTAGCAATCCTCGTCAGTCGGTGTGGTATTGATCACAGCTGGTGTACTGTTTGTTGTATCCTGCGGCTGCTTAGCAAGTCAGATGCTCGCTCATTCAGTTTGAAACGAAAAGAACAAAAGAGAACACAAGAAAACATTAGATTCTGATAGTGAGTTTCAACTCAGCTGTAAAGTGTAATATCATATTAGATATAAATATTTAATTATAATAATATTTTCACTTCATGATTCTTTATAGACACTTTATTTATTTTGCTTTCACTGTCACTTTCACTATTTCTTCGGGTCGTCTAATTTTCGTCGTGTTCCCGTACTTGGAAATTTCCGCATAACTAATCACTGCTGGTTATTAATGTCATGTCGAACATGTTACAAGCTAACACAACAGTGACACAGAAACAGAACCTCACAAGCACGGGAATTTGCACACGACCTCCCAGTGAATTAATACCGAGCTTTAACTATTTCATACTACTATTACCTAAAATGTCCAAAGCAGCTCAGTAAAACTCACTGGGAGCGTTCCACAATTTGGCCCATCCGGGGGGAGCTTATCCCTTTGTACCCTCGTGTTTGTTTCCTTTGATCAGTAGTCTAGGTAGTCCAACAATGTTCAGCACAAGTTTGAATGGAAAGAAATTGCTTCAACAGCTGAACGGATCAAACTATTGCTTCCCTTGCTGAACTAACTATGCTACTGTTACTAAGGAAACAAAAGGATAAAACATCATGATTTGATGTTCTAACAGGTACGTTCAACTAGCCAGCTGCGAGACCCATCAGCCCGGCCGGGAACCAGTCCATATCTGTCGAGTACAGCATACGGTGTGGTTCACAAAATATCAAATACAGTGAACACAACACTAAGGCTCTACATATGAACTGGCGGGATGGAAGCACGTGGACACCTCCCCCCAGTGTTCATTAACTGGATTCTGAGATATGATTTAAAAAAAATTAAATCCAAATAAAATCCAAAAACGGGAAAAACAACTATTTTCACTAACACTGCGATAACTTCAAATTTTCAACGATGACCTATACATGTTTAGGTACCAAAATTTTCGTAATTGGAAGACTCATCTACAGTATTTTTATTATTGAGTTTTGTTACTTTGCCCACTTCCCGTCTTATGTCGCCAATGCGAGTGTCATCAATGGTTTTCGTGTTTTTTTTTTCAATATTAAAAATTGTACTTTTGAAAGCTATAATCCTGCGGCGTTAAACATTCGGTTTTGTCCACTGTCCAATCTCCAACAGTTTACACGAAAGAAATTTGGTGATCTTTCCGATAAGAATATTTCAGCAATAATTTATCAATAGGACGTAACATTCGGCAAATAAAAGGCATAGAGATATTCGTGTATGGTCATCTGGAGCAACTTTTGAAAACAGCGTATAAGCATTTTGACACCAGCAGTTTTTGTATTGGAAGCAGATACACGAGTTTCAAAGATTATTGATTGTTAGCATCATCAACGCAGCTCGGAAGGCACGTCACCTTACGTTAGTAAACAAAGGTGAAACTCGATTTAATAGGTCCTCTCCGTAGCATTTCCGCTCGGTAGGCATCGGCTAAACAAAAATCTAAGGGAACGTTCGGATAAGTCACCTTTAGCCGGTTTGTTTTATTACCTTTTATTATTCTATTTGCAAAAGCGAATTTTATTAGAATAGTATTACATAAATTGATCATGTATCATGAATTCATTCCAATGTTGTATATATGTATAAAGCGATTGCATGCTTTCACTTATGGATTTTTTTTCTTCAATTCTTTTAAACGCTAAATAAAATATTGTATGTATAATGAATTACGTTCTATCAACTATGTACAAAAAAAAAGTTGCTGCTCGTGTGGCTGGCTCAAAATGAGTGCTGGAATTTTGGGGTTTTTGACGCTGGTTTACCACCACTACAATTCTAATATTTTTTTGTTTGTTTTTTATCATTGATCCGCGATTGTAAGAACTAAACAAGTATAAGCCACCTCTCTTTTCTATCCGTCAGTGATTTCCCACTTATTGTTGCTTTCAGTAACTATTCTCTTCACATGCCTTGAATTTCAGCGCTTTTCTTTAGTTAGTTAGAATTAGTAGTTGTGTAGTAGTAGTAGTTTATAGTTTCGCTTCTATGTATTTTGTTTATGTGTATGTATTTTTTTTTATCGACGTCACGAGTGTGTGTGTGCGAATGGAAAATTTCGTTTATTCCAATTCTAGTTTTTTTTATATGAATATAATAATGTGTGTGTTTGTTTGCTAATTTAACTTCGTACATTACAGTGTCTTTTTTTATGCAAGTAAAAAAATAAATCTCTCATAAATGCAACAAATACTCATTTCCGGACGCGCGAGAGGAACGAAACGTACCCAAATTACTTTAGTTTTTGGAACTTGATTTAAATTCGCGATCAATACTGAAATTGTTTGCTGTGGAATGGATTTTGTTTCGATAAGTTTTTTTTTATAAAGGGATTTCGCTTTAAATTGGTTTAGACTGTTTGAATCGGAATTGTTTTAATTAGTTTAATTGCAAGGTAACTCAAATAAATAGTATTCGTAAAATAATTCAAATAATAAAAAAAACAAGAAATATTCAAGAAAATGTTTAAAAATGATGTCAACAACAATGAACTAAGTAGGTACAGTTGATGAAATAACATTCCACATTCCAAGTTTTAAGTGCAAACTTCTAATCATTTACTAGAGATATGTGTAGGGAACGACCTAAAAAGTAAGTCCAGGAAAAGAAAATTACAATGTTGTTTCCAAAAAATATGATAAAACTGTAATCGTTTAAAAATTTAATTATGTTTAATTTCACATTTGTTTGCAGCAATCTGTGGGCCCAAAAACAGCGTACAAAACTTTCATTCTGCTTCAACTAGTCAGATTCTAAGTATTTCTTCAGCTTATGCTGAAAATAGGGACAATGCCCAAAATAGATTTTCAGATTTTTTCCAGATTTTTTTTTAATTTTGAAACATAGTTTAACCCACAAAAAATGATTTTAACTACCAAATTTGGTTTACAAATTTAAAATGTGTATGTAATATCCTGACAACACTGCGCTAGCTAACCAGTTAGCACCTTAATTAAGGAGGTATTAGACTATGACAAACAAACAAACGAACTCGCACTTTTTAGTGTTTGTATGTATGCAGACTGACATTTCAGCAACAAAAGGCAAACTGTCAAAAAGTGCGAGTATGTTTGTTGTTTATTTGTCATAGTCTAATATGTCCTTTACACCACATTGGCCGTGCGCGCCGTGCCGTGATTCTTTTGTTTATAAACTGTTCACAATTATATTTTTTTATTGGTAGCATGTCACCGCTATTTCAGCTACTGAACTCTGAAATCTCAGGGCCATTCGACATTCTGCTTTCTTCCGTTCACACACAAACGAATGAGTGCACCGCATAGTTATTCGCGCAGTGACTAAACTCTCGCCAGAAAAAAAATCTAATCAAAATTCCGATCACCTTCCCCATGACTGCATTCAATTGATTGCTGTCAGTCAGCACGCAGCACCGCACGAGCGAGCAAGAGCGAAAAAAAGAGAGAGAAGAGAGCATGCGGATTTTTGTCGGGTGGCTGCAGGAGCTTTTCATTCGTTCGTAATCAACTTCGTGTGCGTTCACTGACGGTTGCTTCGTAATGACGATGTGTCAGTATTTCAATATCGCTGTTGTCGATGAAAGCACACTCAAAGGTCGTTTCTTTTGAGCCTTGCTGTAAGTTACCGATTTAGGTTAAAAAAATCGGTAGAAAGTTCACTTTTCATAAATAACGGTTTTTTTTAAATATGTTGGATAAAATAAAAAAACTTAAATTTCTGCAAATAGAAAATCCAATTAAATTGGAATTTTGCGGAAATCCTAAGATTTTTTTTTTATTTCTGTGCAAAACATCAAATTATACGAAATTAATATGAAAAAGAAAAATCTTTTTATATGGTAAAAATTTAAACTCAAATATTACCGATCAATCAGTCGCAGAACCTTTTTAAAGCAGTTTCTTAACTCTTTTCACAGCCGAATCAATAAGAGGGGGTGGTTATCAATTTAGGCTTAAGTTGTGTGTCTTTTGTGTAGATGTGTTGCATGAATGTTTTTTTTCTTCGCAAGAATATTTGTGCAGTATTACGTTGTGTTTTTGCTGAATTTTGTTTTGTTTTCAAAGAAAGGACGACTTTATTTTGCTGTTTGATAGTTTACTAGTTTCTGACTTTTCACAATGCTTTAAACTATCATCGATTTCGCGTTATTTTGTTTGCTTTATACACATGCTTGCGGCGTAATTTTGAACGTTTTCCCGCGTTACCTTTTTACAGCAGCGACTAAAATACTCTACAACGAAGTACTTTCTTTTTTGTTTCGTCGCTCGGCTTTACTTAATAATACTACTTGCGGTTTCGCCTCTCTAGAATTGGAATTCGGTAAGTTTTGTTTGCGTCTACGGAAATGCAAAAGTTTGTGAACGGCGACGAGTTCGGGGAATGTTTACGCGTTCAACGCGCGTCGTCTACGGCTTGAAAGAAGAAATACAAAACGCTCTTATCATACCTGCGTGACGCACTGGGCGTACTTTTCCAGCTCCTTCTGCAGCGTCCGCACCTTGTCCGACTCGTCGCGGAGCGCCGCTTTAGCTCCTCGATGAGGCCATTCTGGGCGTTGAGCGCCCGCTCCATACAGTTCACTTTCGCCTCCAGGTCCTGCACGCGGGTGCACACGTTGTCGGACGTGACCGCGCCTCCGATCGCGGTGGTCGTCGTCGAACCGCTGCTGGTCGTTCCGTTGGCTTCCGATGTGCCGGCGATGTGGATTGTCTTGGTGTTGCGCGTGATGGGCGTTGGCGATATGCTGCGGTTCCGCAGGTTGACACTGATGGGGCGGGCGTTGGCCACGGGAGGGGCGGTCGCGGGGGCAGGACTTTCGTTGGTGGTGGCATTGGCGGCGTCCGACGAGATGGCAATCTTGGTTGAAAGGGCAGACATCGACTTGGTCATGCTGTCGTTGCTGACGGCGGCTAGGGAATGTTGCTGATGGCTGCTGCTCGTGCTGCTGGTTGTGCTAGTTTCCTTCCTACTGGACGCAATCAAGTCGAAGGAACTGTTGATGTGGTGATTGTTGGTAGTGCTGGACGTGACGTCGGCTGTGGCAGCTCGTTCCGAGAGGCGGGTTCGTCCGGACGCGGACACCGACGAGGGCCGTCGTCGTCGACGAGGACGAAACCGACCCCGAGTGGAACGACTTGGAAATGGTCTCGAACTTGCTTTCTTCGTGGTTGTGATTCGTGCTGGTGCTTGACGACACCGAACTGTGCTCCGGCGACTTGGACTCGTTGACGTTCGGCGAGGTGGTAGTCTTCTTGGCCTGGCTGGCCTTCAGCTCGTCCATCCAGGGCACCTTGTGCTTCTCCCACTCACGGGCCTTTGGCTTGGCGATGAACTCGTCCTCGTTGTTGTTATTGGCGGCGTTCCCGCTGTGATGACTAACGTTCAGCAGGTCTGGCTTGGGCGACTCCGGCTCCGAGTTCTGCGACAGCTGGTGGAACAACCCCGAATTTCCATTGCTCATGCCGTTACTTCCCGCCGGCGATGCCGACTCAATGATCAAACTTCCCGCCGAAGTCGGCGGTCTTCTCTTCGGTGCCTTGGCCCGATTTGCGCGCATGTCCTTCAACACCGAACCCCGCTCGACGTGACCAAACTCGGACTCCTCCGTCCTGCCCGAAAGCCTCTCGACGTTCTTCTCGTTGTTGTCCGCAACCTCCGACTTGACCTTGCTACCACCAACACCATCCATGCTGTCCTGACTAACCGGTCCCGCCGACGTCTTGCTCTCCCCCTTGACCTTCTGCTTCAGCCCAGAGAACAAATTCCCCGTCACGCTCGTAATCGACGGACTCTTCTTGATCGGCACCTGCGGCTTTGCCCAGCACCGGCGGCGGCGTTGACTTCTTCTCGTCCAAACTCTCCAAACTCTTCCGAATCTCCGACGTCTTGCTGTCCAAACTCTTCCGCGGGGGCTTCTCGGTAACTGCCGCCGCAGGCGACGACTCCGTCGAAACGACACTCCGACTCTCCAGCGACTTCCGATGGGCGGCCACGTTGCCAAACGTGGGCGATCCCGTCGCCGGCCCTGTTTCGTTCAGCGAATCCTTCGACCCAAAGCTCTCCTTCCGGCTGTTGCTGCTAGGCTTCCCCCAACCAGAATCTTGCTCGCCGGCGGCGGACGGTCCGGCTTCGGGTGGAACGATGGCTCCTTCACGGGAGACACTAGAGAAAAGAAAGAAACGAGATTGTTATCAGCGAGCAAACGAAATCGATTTCAAAACCGTGCAACCACTCAGAGATAACAACTGAAACGGTCAACACGCGCGATAAGATAACACTAACCTTCCGGCGGGAGCAGCACGACAAAGTTGTCCGGAAACACCCCAACCTTTCCCCGCAGCTCGCCCTTCCACCAGCCCTTATCCGGCAGGTCCTTGCTCAAAATGGTAATAATGTCCCCTTCCCCCAGCTTCAACTCGTCGTCATTCGCTGGCGCGTACGCAAACAACACCCGGCACAGTTCCCGCACCGGCTTCGGTGGCAACGAGGGCGCATCATGAGGAGGTGCGTCCAAATCTTCCCGCGAGCTGCTCAGGCTGGTTCGGCTCTTGTTGAGACTGTTGGTTTTCGTTAGGCTGCCAGTGGTGGCGCCATCGACGATGACGCCGGGGTGTGGTTTGCCAACGGCCGCGCCGCCGGTGCTGCTCCGTCGGTTGGCGGAGGTGGGTGAAACGGACTCGATCGGTTCGACAAAGTTGGACGGGAAGACGCCCACTTTGCCGTTCAGTTTGCCGCGCCACCAGCCTTCCTCGACCTAGAAAATGGGATGTAAATATATGGTGAATTTAATGGATTCGTTGCGTTAAACGTGACATGGGACTATTATGCGTACAACGGTTAAAAAGTGGGTTAAAAAGATGTTGGCTTTAGTACGAATACAGTTCAGACTCGAATATCCGAATTTCGAATATTCGAAAAAAAAAATCGAACCATTCTTTTTTTGTTTTCTCATAAATACAAGAAGAATCACATAAATGTCTCATATGCAAAAAACAGCAAGCTGAGAAAAACGCAAGGCAAGTTTGTCCAACACATAAACTGCCGTTCTACGCATAATTGTCCCATGACATTTTTGGACGATTTTGACTTTATGACATTTTTATGTTTAGTTTTACGTGTACTTTAAGAAAAACACATAAAATCTGGTACTTTGTTCAGAAACTCATTCAAAACAACACCATGTCTGTTTGTCCCATCGTTAAACTTCTACGCATAATTGTCCCACCAAGTATTTTCTATCACAAAATCATTAGTTTTACGAAGTATTGTGTCTTGTTTACCTGTTGTTTATCAAGAGGATATCTAATAAGAGCGATAAACTACTAACTGGGGCGATTAGGGACACATAGGGCGAATAGGTCTCAGTTCTCATTTTCATTTTTTGCTTTTTGGGTGTTTTTGAATACCCCTGACTCAAGGCGGTTCTAAAAACACCCAAAAAGCAAAAATTCAAAATTTGGTTTATAGGTTCCTTTTCAAAAAAAACTCCAGAGTTGCACTTTTTTGAACATGGGACAGTTATGCGTAGAACGGCAGTAAAGCTACGTGTTGGTTTTTCGCGATTTTATTTGGTTTTTTTTCTGAAAGAGCACACGGTTGAACCAAATGCATATGGGACATTAATGCGAACAGGGGCAGTAATAGAAACCTTACAAAAAACCTTAAATGTCTTTTCACAATATTTTATCAACACTATTTTAAACCATTTATAAAGTGGGGACACGAGATACTGATAACCCAGCGTTATTCGTCATTATGTCAAACAATGTCAAAAAATTGATCACCTCCAAGATCATACACATAAGGTGCCATTGTGACCATAAAATTTATTTAAAAAATGCAAACAATGCAAAACAACTGAGCTGGTGTACAATGCATTTTCGAACGTTTTTTTTTCATCCAAATGTTATTCCATGGCCCGTAATTTAACTTTTAGTAAATACATATTTTTTCAAGAAAATCATGTCATTCATGAAGGTCAATCGCGCGAGCGTAAAGCGCTGGCGTTTAAACTTAGACTTGACGACTTGTCGATCTTTCGATTTTCAGAAAAATGTTGTGAAAAGAGGAGTTATTGGTCCACGGTAGCTCGAGTACGAGAACGGATCTCTTGAAAGTTTTGAGTAGATCATGTTTTGAAAAGGGAAATCCTATACTATTCTTTTTTTTTGTTTTATTTGAGAGATGCCTTTTAATTATCAAAAACTTATGTAGAAAAAATAAGCCAGTTAGTTTTTAATCAATTTCTTTTGAAGGCTTAATTCGAGTTCAATTAGTTGGGTGGTGACGCGCGGTCAATTATGTGGCATTGTGTGTGGAAAGAAAAGAATTTCGTGTTTCATCCTGGTTGGCTTGCCCACAAGCAGAAGAAAATCAGTTCAATTTGTTGGGTGGTGACGCGCGGTCAATTATGTGGCATTGTGTGTGAAAAGAAAAGAATTTTATTTCGTGTTTCATCCTGATTGGCTTGCTCAAGTCCTTCCTACATCATCGTTGATCGGGAGGCACGACGTCGTGTGAATTGTTGCATTAAAATAAGTTTAAGTATTACTGTAAATGACTGTAAAAAAGTCCTTCCTTTATCATCAATGTCGTCTGGGTAATCGTGATGAAAAATTACTTTTATTCAGTATTTAAATACCTGTGCGCGAGTGTTTTGGTGTGCTAATTAGAAAGACCTTCCCATAGCATCGTTGCTCGGAAGGCTCGCCGACGGGTTTGTTATGAAAGTCCTCTCCATAGCATCGTAGCTCGGGAGGCATCGAAAAGCCAATACCTTATCCTACTAACCCAAAAAAATAATCACGTGATGCTTGAAGGAGATGCTGTGGATTCAACGGTCTCAAGCGGTATCAACAAGTATATAGCGAAAAACTATGTGCTTGATGAGTCTGCAACTTCAACTATCGGACTAACATTCCTCCCTTTTGTTGAACTGCAGGCTTCTTGGGAGGGCGCCGGTATTGACTAATAAAGTCGGGGTCTTCAGGGGTTAAACAGTGAACGGATGGTTGGCTCCCACTGATCATTTTTGATTCATTGTTTAACTACAGCTGATCTGTCAATAACGGAGTAGCAGCTCATTGGCAGTCAACCATGCTCATGCTGCTCATGCTCATGCTCAATTTCTTTTGAAGGCTTAATTCATTATTCTCTATTTTTACACAAATACAGTTTTGACGTGATTTTTACAGCAAAGGTGTAATTGTACAGATGTACAACAAGGAAATTTTTAATCGTGATTATTCAAAAACATCTTATTGAGTCCATTGAATTTTGAACCGAAAAGGACCCTACATAAATTTTAATTAAATGCATCAGTTTCCAAAAATGGATTACCTATTGTTTAGTTGCAATAATTTTTCAAAAAGTTCCAAACTTCTTATTAATTTGATTTAAAAACTCTGAAGTTAGTATATGTAGCACCAAAGTTTCAAATCCCAGTATCTCGGTAAAGCTAAGTACGCAGCTTGGAAGGGAACTCGGTCAAGAAAAGTTGCGCATTCTTTTCGTGACGTTTTGCCTTCCTCACCTTACTGAGGGAAGGCTATAAAATCACTCGAAAAATGAACTTTTTATTTAGACCTCCTAGACCTACCTTTATTTGTACATTCGACTCAGAATCACCAACTGAGCAAATGTCTGTGTGGGTTTGGCTGTATGTAGACATGTGTACCGAATCAATGTCACTGGAATATCTCGTCACTGGCTGAGCCGATTTTGTCCGTATTGGTCTCATTCGATTCGTCTTTGTGTACCATAAGCTCCCATTGAAATTTATAAGATTTAGTAAAGCACATCAAAAGTTATGCTTAAAAAACTGCTGCATATAAATTTCACAGTTTGCAAAAAAGGGTGGTTTTTGCATGAAAACCTGCCATATTATATATTTTTAGAAAGGTTCTGAAATGACTTTTCTTGTGGATTAAAAATTTTCAAGATCTGACTTACCTATCTAAAATCACAAGCAGTTTAAAAAAAGGTCTGAATTTACATAACCTCAAATGGTCGGGTCTGATCGCCATGAAAAAGCCGTGAAGAGAGATGCCATTTTCCTCAAAGGCGGTGTCTGTATAATCTTGACAAAAAGTCTGTAGGTAGTATGTTTTTTTACTCATCACTTATTTTTATTAGGACCTCTTGGGTGCTGCGATCACGTTGGGGCGTAATATTGAATGTTTGGCCCTTTTAAAATGTTAGCCTTGATTAAAAAAAAATTAAAATATTTTTTCTAAAAGATTGGAAAATTTCACGAATGTTTCATGTTTTAACATTGTTAGTCGGACCATTAGTTGCTGAGATATCGACGTAAGAAAATGGTGGGTTGTTTGGGTGAGACTTGGAAAACATTAATTTTCATGTTTTTAAACATTTGCATGGCAATATCTCAGCAACTAAGGGTCGTATCAACAAAGTTCAAAAAAGCAAAATATAGAGAATTTTCTCAGCTTTTCAACAATATTTTTTTCAAAAATGGGCAAACATGTGCACTATTTAAAAAAAAATGAACTTTAACCTGAAAACGGTGCACTTTATCAAAATTTCACTGAAGTACTTTTTGTTTGCAAATATGATTTTACATCGAAAAATGAAGTTGAAAATATTTTGCTTTTTTGAAGTTGAAAATTTTTTGACCCAATAAACCTTTAAAAAAAATCTCCAGATTTTTTCGTGAGCCATGACTGTTTCTTGAGTCTTTGCACAGTGGTCCAGATCGCAAAATTAAGTGGAAAATTGATTTTCTGAAAAAAAAAAATGAAGTTTTGGAACTGTGGTGTCTTCAGAAGAGTTGTTGCAGATAAAAAGGGGCAACTTTTGGTTCGGTTCAAAGTTAGGGTGGTTCACGATTATGGTGAATTTGAAAATTTAACTTTTCAGGAATATTTTTTTGAGATTTAAAAAAATAAAAAAATATAAAAATTTAAATAACAAGCCACAGTCTTCACATTTAAATGAAAAAAGTGTTTAAAAATGCATTTTACACTAGTTCAGTTGTTTTGCAATCATTAGTTTTCAAAAAATCTAAGATCTGACAAAAACAAAAATTGTATCGAAAAAAAAAAGATTTTGCATCGAAAATTTTCAAAAAATCTTGAGATTTTTCAATAAACCCAAACATGCTAAAAATGATTTTAAACGCAGAAGAATGTATTTTTATTTGATTTCAGCTGGTTGCACTTGAATTTTCATTGAAATTTTGAAGTTTATTGTAAAAATATTTTTTTTGCTCCCTGATTTTTCGTGACGATTTTGAAGGGGGGGTGACAAAAACTTTAAAAAATATTTGTACCAGCCTTACGAGACTGAAAAATCAAATCTGTCATATAGAAATGTTCAAAAACCACGACAAGAGCTATTTTTTCAACATTTTTATTTTTAAAACCACTGAATCTTAGCAAGGATTGCACATAGGACAATGGTCAATATGGAGACTTTCGTGTAAAATTGTCTGAAATCGATTCTCACTCTCATTAAAAAAATTGACGTTTAGACAACTTTTCAAAAAAAAAAAGGTTTTAGTGAATGATTCGATTTTTTTTTAGGAGAGACATACCATCCTGCATTTTTTGTGAGTCTTTTTGCAACATCTTAGGCTCTTCCTTAAAAATTTTGAACGAAAAAAATCGTGACATCACCTTAAAATTTAACTTTTAAACATCACAATCAAAAAATGCCATAGAAGTGATGTGTATTTTTGTTTCAGTGTATTTTTTCAGAAAGCTCGTCCAATTTCCTACAAGTTTGTGCTCGACCACTTTTTGATGCGATTTTTAAATTACAAAATAGAAAAATATTTAAATAACTTACGCCCTTCTCAAATGTTACTTTCGAGTACAATTGGCTCCATTTTTGATTTTTTGGCTCCATATACACAAAAATGGCTTATATAGGCCTAGGATAACATGACAACAAAGTTTCATAAAAATCGGAGCGATTCTTGATTCTTGATTTGAGCTGGAATTGCTCAATATTTTTTTCCAGTGGGCAAAAAACGGAAATGAATGCTTCTTTATGAACCCAAAAAATCATAACACTTACCTCTTCGAAAATCTCGATTACATCACCGACCGCCAGCGACAGCTCGTCCGGTTTGTTCTCCCGGTAGCTGTAAATGACTTTACATCGTCGGTTCTGGGTGGCAGTTTTGTCCCTACGAGAAGTAGCAAAAAAAAAAAAAACAACGAAAAAGTAAAAGTTTGAATAAATAACGATCCCTCCGAGGTCCCTGGCACCACTCTCTCACTCACCTCAGCACGACCGGGTTCTTGTCGTCGGGCTCGAGCACGCGGACAAAGTTGTCCGGAAACATACCGGTCCGGCCGGTTGCCGTCAGTGTGCCCTCCCACCAGCCGCCCGGCTGGATCTTGATGTTGGTTATGATGGCACCTTTCTTCAGCGTCAGCTCGTCTGCTTCCTTCGCGGCGTAGTCGTACTCGACGATGGCGCTCACTGGAAAGAGAGAGAAAGAAAGAGAAAGAAAGTTGAAGTCAGAACATTTATGTAGAACAGAAAGTTTGAGTGTTTTTTGTTGCTTTCATTCTAGAGCAAATGGCAGAGCGGCGGCAGTTAAGACAATCAAACCTGACGAGAATGCTGACTGAAATGCAGTGAATGAGGCTTTGCCGCAACGAAACCGGCTTGAGTATAGTGGCCCCTCGGGGAATGACGAAGACTTGCCTTGCCTTGGTCTGTGGCAACGTGAGTGAACCCCAAGCCGATCCCAAAAAATGCAACCGGGTTGAAGGTGGTGAGTTGGGTTGGGTTGGGATGGATTAGGAGAAGGCATGTATTGCATATATGCTGCTTTTTGCACTACCCCTTTTTGATACCACCACTGTGGAGGAGGAGGATGAAGTTGAGCAAAGGGCAGCTCCGCGTCCACCACATTGTTAGAATCGATATCTGGTGACGAAAACCAGTGCCCACCTCTATCATTGTAGTCCAGACAATGGGGCAAACGGTGTCGACTTGATTGTTGATCGATTCAACAATGTATAACATTTCAAACCTCAGTTAATTTATAGTAAGGGAAAATCTCTACGAAATTTAAATTTCTCGGCATAATACCCCATTCGTAAGGGCTCCTTACAGCCGGTTTTAAAATGTAAACAAAGTTTTATCTCATAAAACTTTGACAGATAAAGCTTAAAAACGGATATAACCGGCTATAGGCCTATAAGACCAATAAGGAGCCTGTGCGAATGGGGTATAACTGTAATGTATACAGCATTTGCTTTAAAGTTTTGAAAAGCTGAAATATTTTTTGTTTTACCTCGCCCTTACGACCTCGACTAGAATTTTTTCAGAAAATTTTCTGAACCTTTCGAAAAATAAATCTTTTAGAAATGGCCGCACATAGGCACTATTTTTAAAAATTAAAAAAATGCATTTTTTTAGTTAAAATTAAACTTTAAGTGGTAATATCTTGAAAAGGTGCAGTTTATCATTTTCTTTGTGAATTACGTTTCGATTGCAAGTCAGTTGAAACATTAAATACTTTCTCTTTTCTTTTTTTACAAAAAAAAAAAGTGTTTGCCTTTCTTACTAAAAAATGGTATAGGTTTTGACTTTATGGCTGGACGTGTGTGGTAATTTTTTTGCAAAATTTTATGTCACGAAGTCCTCGGCAGACTTTTTAACAAATTACACAGTTTTCAAATGAAAATATGGTAAATTATTTTCATTTTCATATCTTTTATTTATCTCCAAAATTGCATTTTTCGAGCTCTACAACCTCCCAAATTTTCATCAAGATTAATAAGAGCCGTTTGATTAACCTACCATAAGAAAAAAAAATCCCTAAAAAAGGTAAAAGCCCACCTGGTGACCTTCGCCAACATTTTTCGTTTCTAATTTCATTTGAAATTTCTTTCTACATTCATAGCACAGACCATGAGTGAGCATCTGAAACAAATTCCAGCATGAATTTTCATCGGAAAAATCGCCAAAAAATCACACTGCATCGATTTTCGACGCTTCGTCGCCAAGTCGACAAGTTGTCAAGTTGAGCTTTGAATACTGGCGCGAGAATGCTGGCGCATATATTTTGTGGCTCGACTTATACTCGTTTTGTAGTAGCTTGTCTACTGATGTTTCCCACAACATGTAAGATATCGTAGCTTTTCAGTTTCTTTTGCCCTGTCCATTTTTTGCATAACTGTCCAATGTTTATGCAAAAACTTTTATGACATAGGACATTCATCCGGCTACAATCAATTTGTTTCCCGTGTGCTCCTAAAATCGCCTAAAAGTATACTTCATTTTTTCGTGATTTCGTAAGTGTATTTTACAGGTTTTGTTGGATTCCATTAGGAGCTTTCTAAGCTTTTCATCGTTTATATCGTTTTCAATGTATCCAATGCTAGCGACGCCAATGGCTTTCTACCTATGGTACTCGCGATTTAGTGTGCAGTGGTGCGGTTGTAAAAATAGCTATCTCTGACTCTGTCACTTTCGTAGAAGCTGAATGGCAAGCTTCCCTACGCTGTGCGGCACACGCGGTTCACTTGTACCTCGGTTTTTCTTTGCGCCTGCTTTGTTCGGTACGATGGTGCGATGAACCAACATACCAACACACAAAAGGGCTCGTACCGAAGCTAGAAAAACCAAAACCGCGGTGTGCGTTGTCACTGGCGCATGGGAAGCTTGCTATGCCCGCGTTTGTCATAAACGCTTTTTTGATTAAGAATATGTACGACTCAAAATATTCTTTTGGTGAAAATTGCGATTTTTATTTCTTTTGGTAAACATATCATTTAAAATACTTTGCTTTCATCAGACTTTCTTTTGTGCTGACGTTATAAATAAACAAAGTCGATGTTTTGAATTGAAAGAAGTTCTACCATTGTTATATTCTTTAGTAAGAAAGGCTCTATCTCACCCCAGGTGGGATTAAATCGGGGTTTTGACCGTACTCTAATGGCGGCTTTTGTCCTTTTAAACATATAAAGTAAAAACAAAATAAAACAAAAACTACGGTTTTTAGGAGATTGATTTTTGTAAAGTAAAATAGTATTTCGATAAATAGGTGGAGGAATTTTATTAAATGATCACGGTCGGTCCCGGCCTTGGTTGTTAGGCCGTTAAGTCATTCCAGGTGTAGGAGTGTCGTCTCCATGCCATAAGTACAAACAACACACCAAACCAAGCCTACTCCGGTGGAATCGCTGGCGGCGGTTGGACTCACAATCCAAAGGTTGTCAGTTCAAACACTGGGGTGGAAGGTTCCTTGGAGTAGAAAAAGGTTTGGGTGCTCTCCCCATTCAAGCCTTCGGACTCCTAGGTTCGAGCAGAAACTTGCAATAGAGACCACAAAAGACCCGGGGGTCGTTAATGTGGATGGTTTGATTTGATTTTGTATGAAAAACATTTTTTTTCACAAACTTTAGTCTCGGGTATCAATGGGTTAATCGCAACTAATTTCGCTCAAAATTTGCACAGTTGCTTGAAATAACCCAAAAAACCGTTTTCCGCTTGTGGAGCAGGGGATCATTTTTTTTTCTGGGCACCCTAATGACCACGTATCCGCCCTCCCCTGTAGATTCTGTGAAATGTGATCCGTTCGCAGAATCTTTTCTGCGGTTAATACAACGCAGTTGGGCTGGCCACTTTATTTTTTAAAATACATTTTCGGGGGTTTTCGGATCTACCGTAAACCGGGTTGACTTTGATAGGATTTCAATTTATTTTTGGGATATTTTCCAAGTGGTAAGGTTTTTCTCAAGATTGTTATTTTTAAAACATGTACAGGGGTTGGCCACACAAGGTTCGTGAACTATTTTGAGAAAAAAATGTCAATGGTTTTTTTTTAAATAGTTGCGTTGAAAATTAATATTTTGAATTTTGGAGTGAAGTTGGTAGGCATAATTATTCTTGTTAAACCCAGATTTAAAGTGTCGAAATTTTATTTTTTACGTCAAATGTATCATCACTAAAGTTGCTGATATAATTGTTAAGAAAACCATATCATTGTTCATGTTAAATTAAGCTTTTTAACTAAATCCATCTAAATGTTAGGTCAAATTGTTAAATGACAGAAAATTGTCTAAAATTCATTAAAATTAGTTTTGTAAGTGAAATTATCGATTCATGTTGCATTTTAAACTAAATTTGAAGCACGAAACAAAAGTTTCAAAAATTTGTGTTAGATTTGTTGTGCTGAAAATGCGTAATTATAAATTTATTATTGAGACTAATTGTACCTTTTCCTAGAGGAAAATTGCCTAAAGAATACTTGGAACTTGATCCTCCCATTTTAAAATTACCTCATTCATCTTTATAGTTTGATGACTTTTTTGTTAAAGAAAATCACTGCTCCTGTTCGCATTAATGTCCCATATACATTTTCGTCACTATTCAGTTGCCTGGTTCAAAATCGTATGCTTTAAAAAAAACCAAAAATATTCAGTAGTTTGTTCTAGAAATCTGAAAATATGGGCTTACAGATATAAGCTAATAACATTGCTCATAACTGAAAATAGAATACTTTTTTTCAGTGTATGTAGTTCAGTACATTGTAGGAATCTGGATATTCAATTAGCTGAAATCATTAAAAAACGAGTTATTTTGAAAAGTGGTCGGACGAGTTTTCCGTGTATTTTTAGTGTATTTTTATCGAAAAGCCCGTCAAATTTTCTACAAGTTTGTCTCTGACCACTTTTTGATACAGTGCAACGGCTTCGAGATACAGCGATAATAAAATTACGAAATGCAAAAATATTTAAAACACTCACGCCCTTCTCAAATGTCATTATCGAGTGAAACTGGCTCCATATACACCAAAATGGCTTACCTAAGCGTAGGATACCATGTCTACAAATTTTTTATTGAAATCGGAAAGGGTCCGGTACAACCGATTCCCTATTTAACATGGAATTGCTCTTATTTCAACCAACTCAAAATCATAACTTTAAAGTGCTAAATATTTTAAATAACAAAAACACACATTTCATAGATTCTGAGACCAAATTACATCCCCTTCCCCTTAAGTAAAAGACAGCCCATTCGCAAAGCCCTCCGAGAGTGGTATCACGACCGGGACGAGATTCGCGGCGAAGGAGAGTGTCAGTTACATAAAGGTAAACAATATATAGGTCAGGTCTGGCAGAGCGTTTGTGGTGGTTGCATCGTTCCACGTTCCAATCGAATAGGTAGAACTCTTCTCATCTATCCATATATGTTCGATACGACTGCGATACGGCTTCTATCGATGATGAAACGTCCGCCAACAACTCGGAACTGAACTGCGCTGATGATGATGGAAATTTATCGCTGCCTTACATTGGCTTATTTAGGCATCAACTTGCCTAACGCGGAAAATGACACATCGATCAACAAGTTCGAATCGCTTTGTAAGTCTACAGAAACATCTAATTCGCACTTCAATCGTCGTCGTTGTTTGCAATATTTGCTGGCGATGCACTTCTTCTATAGCGCTGAAGTTTTTTTTGTGTTGTCGCGATTATTTTTATTTGTTTGTTTGCGTTGAGAGTTTGTGATCTTTGTGGCGAGGTGTCGTCCCTGCAGCAGGGACAACCGGTTTTGTCCGTCGGCACTGATGAGTTCCAGCTAAGGCATTTGTATACTGCTGGTGAGTTCTCACACGCTCGATCAATACCAGCAGGGCTGTTTACAAATTCAACAGATGTACTTTGGGTGATGTGCCTTTAATATCGGTATGATGCCATTATTTGCCTTATTTTCGATGAAACGAATTATACTTCTAATCTAATCAACTAATCGATGCCTCTGTGCTCTCTTGTGCTAAGCTTGCTATGATTCCTATCTAGTTAGCATAAGAGAGCACTGGCATGATTAATGTTAACATGTTTTAGTGTGAATGTTATAACATTCCATCATGATGACACTACCTTCCCTTTACTAAGCAATCGAGAATCCAGAAGGGAAACGATCACCAGTTTTTTAAGCTCGTGGATTTGAACCTCGATCTACCGCTTACGAGGCGGAAGCGTTACCACTAGGCTCGGACCACATTCTAGCTTTAGATAGCATAAAATAAACGTTCAAATGCTCATTATTACACTAAATACCCTAAATACGCTCTAATTGGCGCAAATCGGGGGAGCGTTTTTGCGGGGTTTTGGCGAAAAATGTGGTTTTCTTTTTAAATGTACTTTATTTACACATAAATGAAATATTTGAAATACAGATAAGGGGCCATCCACAAATCTGGGTATCCAAGAACTCCCGGAAGTCATGCCCGAGATATCTACTCGATCAACGGGGGTCTATATGTGTGTATTAACCCTCTAACGCCCAGGGCTGTTTGCTTATCGTAAAAATAGTAAATGGCTTGATTTTGGTACAATAATGCAGGAAATACTTTACTTTGACCCACAAACATCGAATTGGGGCAAAAAAGTAGAATTTGAAGTGGTGCACCAGAGCACCATCAGGAAGATGAGCAACTTTTTTTAAACCACAAAATCTCGTTTTCTTAAAATCTATTGGTTCATTTGTTTGAAAACGCTTCGAAATGTGTTAAAAACTACTTATTCTTTGCTGTGAGACCATATTTCTGAAGTATTAACTACAAATTCTAAAATCTCTGCATTTTCAGGTTTCTTTGATTGGCTCATTCAAAACCCACAAACAACCATTTTCATGAAAAATGAGGAAAATAATAAAACTATCGGTCTAATAACAATGTTTTGTCTTGTTTATGAATAGTCAAAACGTTTATTAACTTTTGTTTTGATAAAAATAAGCTTTTTCTGTAATTTAGAAAAAAAGTGCTCCTGAATATTTAGTTGCTCATATGCCTAGGTGGTGCTCTGGTGCACCAAATGAAAAAGGTTGAAAAACAATTGAAATCGGTCCAAACTCACAATGTTATTCACAGGTGTTCTTGTCCAAGGTTCAAATGATAGCAAAACATTTTTTGTTTCATAAAATTTTGTGTTTGGTAATTTTGACGGACTTTCGAAAACAGGTCTTATTTATTTCCCTAAAATTGGCCCATTTTTGTTTACATTTCACATTGTAACTTTGCTTGTGCTCAACCAAATTTGATGAAATTTGGGGATATGTTAGTATACATTCTACATGAACACCTACAACTTAAAGCACCATGAAAAGTTGTGTCAGTTCCGAGATATTTGAGTTCAAAGTTTTGGTGCTCTGGAGTAACCATGGGCGGGAGAGGGTTAATAGCCTGTCCCATTTTGAGGTCATGTCGAGGAATTTCAGGTGCTCACTTCTTAAATGATAGATTATGATGTTAGGAACAATGTTTTCATAGACAAGAAAAAATAATAAAATACTTTCTCGCACTCTCTAGTCGATTTACTGAAAAAAGTCACTTTTTTGAATAAATTTTCTAAAATCGCTTGGAATCAATACAAAAACTGTTTCGATCAGGTGTGTATTATCTTCAAACGATAGGTTCAATCAAAGTGGTACGAAAACCGAGGAAAAAGTATGACCGAACTTGCAAGCTATTTAAATTGCAGCGATTTAAACACGCAAATAACATTGCAAAGGGGTGTAGCTACAAAACATCACTGTTTACACGAAATTTGATTTCAGATTCGGATTCAGCGGCCAAAATTATTATAAGAAAGCATACCCTGGCCTTTGCGACACATGCTTGCAACATCGTGTAATTAGTAGGCCTTGCTTCTGAATTCTGAGAAATTTTGAAAATTGGCACTTTTTTTTTCTCACTAAAACTCAAATATCTCGGCTCTGGAGTGTCGAAATTGCATTTTCTCAGAGGGAAAAATGTTCGCCATGAAATTTCCTACAAGCTGCATGTATTGGTTTTACTGGGAAAAATAGGCTACCCTTAATTAAATGAGCATTTCTGAAAAAAAGTTTCGAAAAAATGCGATTTTTTTACATAAATCCGCTTGGAAGAATCCAAAAACTTAAGTTTTGGTCAAATATTGATAGTGTGTGTGTGTGTGTGTGTGGTCCAATCCAATACCCGCTGGCCGGCAGCGAAATTATGGGAAAGTATAATTTGTATCAGACTTTGTTTATGCTGATACAGCTGATCTCAGTCCCGGGTATTAGGTGGTGATAGCCCTCGCGCTGCTTCCAATGACCCATTTCAGAATGACAGAGCTCCTTGCGGTCCAATTCCGAGGTCATTGGGCATTGTCTGGCCCCGCCTAAACATAGAAGCAAGAATCAGAAGGACTCTCGATCTATCTTTAAACTTCCAATCCCATAATGTAAAACAGGGATTAGCGCGTATTTAATAATGATCAGAAAGTATGCAACAATTGAAAGATTTAGTTTGGATAGATCTCACCAATTTTCTGAACCGTCCTTTACTCCATTTTGCAGCGTCGGTCTTCCAGCTGCGGGTCCTCAATCACGAGCAGTTTGAGCTTCTTCATGCTGCTTCGGTACACATCCTCTCGTCTTAGTCATCTTGTGGTAAAAAAGACCACAAACAAAGACTGGGTCGACCACAAAACATACAAATTTCACCTTAAAACAAAATTATCGCGACACGCACAAACCGTTGGAAAAGTCTGTGACAAAACGTAACCGATTGTCAAATCTGATTTACAGATTCCTCTACCGTTTATTTGGCAACCCAGCTTAAAAGCTCTCCTGCAACAACCGCCCGAGCGCGAGCTTTTGACAGCTCCCGTGGGAACAAAAGAAAACGAACGTCGCTAGGTGGGACCGCGCGAAAGCTCCCGTAGATGAAAAAAAAACAAAAACAAAACCATTGCTGAACCGGTACACAAAACTGTCTTTTTTCGACGAAATTCAAGGGAAATCCTTAGAACTCGATATTCTTCCACTACAACGCGTTATTATTTATCATTATCGTCACTTTTATACATGTTTTATGGACCGAAACAAGAAAAAAATACAAAAAGACGCGGAGTAAAAAAAAAATCCGGACACTCACGAGCAGTGTGCTACACCCATTTTTTCAGTTTTGGTCAAATATTGATAGTGCATCTTAATCTATGGACAAAAACCTATCGTTTGAAGATAAGACACACCTGATCGAAATAGTTTTTGTATTGATTCCAAGCGATTTTAGAAAATTTGTGCAAAAAAGTGACTTTTTTGGTAAATTGACTAGGGGTTGCGAGAAAGTATTTTATTATTTTTTCTTGTCTAAGACAACATTGTTCCTAACATCATAAACTATCATTTAACCTGAAATTCCTCGACATGACCTCAAAATGGGACAGGCTAGTGTATTAACCATCGGTGTAGCTTTAGGTAGCTTCAGTGAACCACCATGGATATTCTGGGGTACGTTGTATGGGAACTCGTGCATGGAGAAATACGAACAGGTTGGCGGCTGCTTGGGAGAATTTTCAGTGCGCGTTAGATTTTCATTCGCTTGGCTGTTCTATGATTCCAAGACGATTTGGCGTGTTCGCTCAAATATTTTTGTAAAGCTTTTTTAATTGTTATAAATAGTAGAACGGCATGTTGCTTCCAAAAAGCGTTTTTAGCTGAAATAAAGAAATAAATAGCTCAGTTAAAAGTGAGCAATCAAGTTCATCGACAGATTTGCAAAATAAATTGTAAGAAAATAGAACAAAATCTTTAACCTACCAAGCATACAATAATTTCCTTTACATGTTGTTTGTCCAAAAACAAAAATCAAAATAAAGCTGTCGTAATAATGTCTACTTGGTTTGATTTCTTGAGTTTTGATCGTTTAAATTGTTTTTGGAAAATTTTAAAAAGTGATGTTTTTTATTTTATTTTATTTAGATTTTCGTAATATTCATCGATATTAATTTTTTCCCTCTACACCCAAAGGAAAAATATGTATCAAAATCTGCAACAGTGGATTTGCTGCAGAAAATGTTACATTTTCTAACAGTTTTTGCAGCAAGCTCTAAGCTCATTTTTGCCCGCGTGTAAACATGTCAGCGATCTGCAGTTCTCACCAACACATATAATGCTGGTGCGTCTCCGAGCAACACTCCAGAGAGAAGATTATGTTGGTGCTCTGTCCCTCTCTATTCAGCAAGCGTCCATGACGCGGTGGTAGCGTGTCGGACCAATAACCAAGAAGTTGATGGCTCAATCCTCGTTCTGTTTAGATTTTTTTTCTCCAATACAATCAATCAGCCGTCGGTAATGTCGATAATTGTCGGTAACGGGCAAAAATGCCATACCCCTATATCGCAAAAAAATGCATGAGGACAGATTTCATGCAGATTCTGATATATTTTCATGCCGCCATGCATCACAATCATGCGACTGCCAGTTGGGTGAGGGATAAGTTTAAGAGAAAAGTGATGGTCAGAGCGCTTCTAGAGCTTTGCAAAACAAATTGATCAAAAGTAACAGATATTTGAAGGAGAAAAAAATGCGATATTTTAAAACCCAAATATCTTAAAAAAGCGCAAGCCAACATTAAGCGCCAAATTGCATTCGAAAGGAGGAATCAAAACCACACCGCGTGGCTAGTCCTTTCGAATTGAAAGGAGAAATAGGAAAGTACTATTTTGCGAGAGTATAGACCTCTCTAGCAGTCACTGGCTGAACCGATTTTGATCGTATTGGCCTCATTCGATTCGTCTTGGGGTCCCATAAGTCCCTATTGAAATTTATAAAATTTAGTAAAGCACGTCAAATGTTATGTTTAAAAAACTACTACATTTCACAATTTGCAAAAAAGGGTGGTTTTTGCATGGGAACCTGCCGTATTATATATTTTTGGAAAGGTTATGAAATGACCTTTCTTGTGGATTAAGAATTTTCAAGATCTGACTTATCTATCTAAAATTACAAGCAGTTTAAAAAATGGTCCGAATTTACATAACCTCAAATGGTCGGGTCTGATCGCTACAAATTTCCGTGTAGAGGGATGCCATTTTCCTCAAATCCGGTGTCTGTATAGTCTTGACAGAAAGTCTGTAGGTAGTCTGTTTTTTTACTCATCACTTATTTTTATTAGGACCTCTTAGGTGCTGCGATCACGTTACGGGAGATTCATGTGGACATTTAGGGGGGTTGGAATCACTCTATAAATGAGAGGAAGGCACCAATCACCTAAAGGTGGATTAAGTAAAGTTTTTTTTTTTCAAAGGGTGAACTTTTTTGAAAATGTATCCCATCATGAGGATAATGCTCTCGGCCATTTCGGGATTTATCCTCTCCGTCCCTTCATAGTACCTTTTTACTACCGAACCGTGCTCTTTGCCCAGTTTATTTGAAAACCTGAGAAAATGATCTTAAATTTTCTCTGTCATGGACTTAGTTGATCCAATCTTTCGTTGCTGAGACCTTGCAAAGAGTTAAAATTACTAAAAATGAGTTTTTGTAAGTGCCACCCTCAATCTTCAATCGATGATATCGTGGAAACTATGAAGGGGTTACATACATGTAATTCGTCAAAAATGTCAGAGGTTGGTATGAACACTCACTTAAACTTTTTTTTTAATTTTTTTTGCAAGGCATTAAAATATACATTTTCATCTATCAACAAAATAAATATGAAGACATTTGGATGTACCATTGCCGAGATATTACTATTTTAACTTAGAAGATTCAAAAAACGGGTGCCACGATATCTCAACACTGCTTTGACCAAATCGGCTCAAAATTTTGGTGAAGACTCGTTAAACTGGTCCTGTGTGCATGACGAAGGCCAATTTTCAAACACTTAATTTTAAAAAAAGATAAAAATATTTTTATGTTTTTCAGTTAAAAAAATCGTCACTTTTTGATTTGTGTATTTAAAAAAACGTTCACAAAGTTTGACAGTTCGCTTTGCACATGGCAAAGTTGTGAACTTGAATCGTCTCTTACTCAGTTCAATCACGAAATATCTTCATGAAACTTTCAGGAGTGTTCAGAAAATCAGCTTTTTAGTGAATTTAGTGAATTTTCTGCAATATGAAATTTTTGAATTTTCTATATGTATGTAACCCCTTAATCCGTCGTTTTTTACGGTCAAAAGGAAACTCGTGTAAAATGTTATCAACCACTTGAAAAAAATCTGATTTTTCAAATTACGACTAAAATATTTCGACTCAATTTTCTCAGCTTTTCAAATGTATTTTTTTTTTCAGAGATGGGCGAGAATAAACACTTCCCATTTTTTTTTTAAATTGTTGCCCTAATTCTAAACGGTACAGTATGCTTCGCTAGTAGACGGTGATTTTAGCGGATTGCAGACTAGATTTCGCCATGTACATATATGATTATTGTTTAGATTAGGTTGCCTAGGATTTGATAATTGGGAACAAAACCAATTCCACCTGAATCAGATTATCAACACTGTGACAGCCCTCCATTGCCAGCCGCTCGCATCTCCTGGTTTTGGAAGGCGGAAAGTGTTGATGCGGCACCCTTTTTTTAAGGGGACAAGGCAAAATCTCCACGGTATCCCCAAAAAAGTTTCGCTTGGAGTTGGACGGGTTTGGTAAAGGTCTAGAATATGCTCCAGCATTGCATAAAAGTTTTTGTCAAATTTTGCATTGTTTCGAACATGAGCAGTATTTGGTTCTAATAAATTCCAAGAAATTCTGATAATTGTTTCAATTCTTTCCGTGATTCAAAAAAAAAAATCTATTCAAGATACGCACCAGACCACCAGACCAAATGGTTATTGTTGAATATCTCAGATTGAAAATAGAGTTATGAGGATCTGTGAATAACACAAGGCGAAGCATTGAACTATATTCAATTCTAAAATACACGTGCGACAGCAAAGCACAACAACGACAAGATGCCATCAATATTTTCTCAGATTCTCATTGAGATGACTTCATCTTACACCTGGCATATCGGGTGTTATTTCGTAATGACACCTTTGCTTATATCAACGCAAAAGCTTTTTGTACACAACGTGTGGCAAGCTGTATCAAGCCTCCGTTTAGCATCAGTTAGCAAACCATAATCACCGCAAGCTGTTGACAAACTGCTTCACAACCGCCAAATTTCTGTTCCTACGTGCACGCCACTTGTTCGTTTGATTAACATCAACCAACCGGCTTCCACGACTGCTAGTCAAAACATTGGTTAAATATTTACAACTTGTTGGGGTTTTTTTCTTCGTTAAACATCAGGTATGCTTTCGGAACGAAGTTTAACACACATCAGTCGACGGTCTTTTACAGAGGGGGGGAAATTCATGTTTAATCATCGTGCACGTGCTTCCCACCTATTTCTTGGGCTGCATCCGAATGGTCAAAACGGGTTGAGGTCACTTTTTTTAGTTTTCTTGGGAAAAACAGCACTACGCCATCATTTTCTAATTAAAAGTTGACATGCAAAACGGGTAGCTTCGGTTATAGCGCAGACATGTAGACAGCTCAAGGTGGTAATTTCTAGCGGCCAAGGCACTATGGGCCATCTCGATACAAACAGACGGCCAAATTATTTTTTTGATTTTTTAATGTTTTTTTCATACAAATTTGGGTAATTGTATGGTATTGAAATGATATACGTCGATTTTTATTACTTTTCATGTTTTTCAATAGTTGATTGTTTATAATAAATAGTCTTTTCATATATTTGCAAGTACGACAAAATTGCGTATACATTGTATTGCAAGTTTATATTATTAAATTATGGATAAGCTAATACATCGCCACTTTAAGGACACAACCCCTCCCTCCTCTTTGTTCAATGTTCAAAATGGCATATCTCCGAAAACGCAAAAAATCGCAGGCTGGAAATTTCAGCAATGTTAGATTATGATTCAATCTTTCAAGTGATCTTAGTTTCATGTTTAGCATCGGTTAGCAAAAAAAGTACTCGATTAACAAACACAAACAAATAAGTTTTGACAAAAAAATGCTCCAGTTATTCGATGAAAACTTCAGTTTTTGGTTTGCAAACAACATTTTATCTATTAATAGTTTCAAAGCTTATCTCATTACCTTTCCAACGATGTATAGTTGTCCTAATAAAATATTTAAAATGGCTGAGCTATGTTAAAATTAAACAATCAGCCTTTTTTCGAAAAACGCTAGTTTTTTACTCCATTTTTTGACTTTCAGCTTGCGTATCTCCGTAATGAACAAACTTAGAGCTTTGAAAATTTGGACTTTTCTTAGTTAGAATGTTTACTTTCGAGAAAAAAATACCAAAAAATATTTGGAGAAGGTCACTTTTTTGAAACTTGGCCACCCAATATACCATAGTGCAAGGGCGACTCTTTCCCACCTAACGATTGAACAGGGTTGTCAGATCTGCTGGAGAAGTTTGTCGAAATTTAATGTGTTGGAAAAATTCTGATTCTTTTTTGTTAATTTCGGAAAGTCTGACTGACAAAATAGGCTAACACTGTAAAAATGCAAACTTGGCAACACTGATCAAGCTTTAACGTTTCAATAGAGGTATCTCAAGTGTAGAAAAATCTCATCTTCTGAGCCACTCTTCTATTGCTTTCCGTATGGACGGACAGTCAACGAACCAACACACGCTGAATACCGAGGCGACTTTCCACAGCTACTATTCCGACTTATGGGACACTTACTCTCTACTCGGAAGGGTTGATGGGAAGTTGCCACGCCAAGTACGAGTACGATGACGACGAACTTGGTAGATATCTCGTTGGGCCCCGAGGGACCAACCAGCTTCACTGGCGCTGGCTGCTGATAAGTTCAGCACACTGTTATCAAACGCCGCCCGTGGAAACTTGATAACGGCAAAATGTGTTGCTTCTTTTGAACACAGACAGGCTGGAAATGTGTTCGAGCATTGTTGCATGTTGTAGTGGCGCTGCTGGTTAATCAGCGATGATATTGTATTCGCGACCAGTGCTCACCAGTGCATTACTGGCGTGTGCAACAGAGGAGATATTTCATTGGGGATCTTTTTCTGTTTACTGGTGTTGTGATTCAGTGTGAAGTACTGATACTTGTGTTCATATGATTCTGAAGGGTATCCTCCTCGCTTGATTTGATATGACGTAACTGACAATGTCGCAGACTAGTAACTTTATTCGAATAATCTTTATAACTGTTTGCTTACAGATTACACAAGGTAGGTAGAACTTAAGATTTATTCAAGTGAATGTAATAATGACAGGTTTTAAAATCAGACAAAAATCGAACAGTTAAGTCTAGACTTAGAACAGGGTGATTTGAGCATTATGATATGCTATGTCAACTTATCACCAAAAAATATAAACTTTTCGCATGAGTTGAAAGCTTAAACGGGATTTTGACCCCTTAAGTAACATGTTTCTTATTTATTCCAATTGTTGATTATCTGTAAGTTACATCACTTATGTATGTAAACTTGAACATGTTTATAAATGAGAAATATATAAAAACTAAAAGCATTCAGATTAACACCAAAATTCGTGCTTTCCATTTCATTAGGGCACAAAACTTTTGTAAACAAGAGTGTATCCCTCTCACACCGTATGTAAACTGTCATTCGAGTGAAAGGGATACACTATTGTTTACAAAAGTTTTGTGCCCTTTTGAAATGTTAGGCTCCAATTGAGCATGTTAACAAAACAGGATGGCCACTCAAATTCGATTTTTTTATTCCCAACTTTTCTCTAAATCTTTTCCAAAGATTGGGACTTTTTGAAAACCCCTCACTAAAGACGGCTTTAAAAACGACCAAAAAAAAAAAAACAAAAGAAAATAAATATTTTGTTTACTAAACCATAAAACAAATCTAGAAATAGGAACGCCATCGAATATCGAATTTTACTGCTCATTATGATATTTCACAAGCAAAAGTTATGACATAACAATAGAGACATACATAAAGTTGTGAACTGGTTTTAATAGAATTTAATGCAACAAGTTGCAAAAAGAGGATTTTTTTAGCACGTACATTTATTCAACGAGGTTCACCGAGTTGGTTTTAAGTCAAATTTTCATGTATTTTGTCAATAAATCGTTTAAATAAAAAAAATCAAGTGTTACTTTTCGAAACAAGTGCTGAAAAGTTCAACTTTTCAGCACCCATTTCAGTGCTGAAAAGTAGAAATTTTTAGCATTTATTCTGAAAAGTGTTGCTTTTCGATTCTGTTATTTTTGGCACAGAAAAGTAGGCTATTTCGTCGTTCAAGAATGACAGGAAAAGTAAGTAGTTTCACGACGGAATTTCAAAAATAAATTTAGGCCATTTTTCTTCATTTTTTATTCTTATTTAACTATATTTGATTGAAAAAACGGTTTACAGTTATTGTCCAAATAAAATTAATGTATGTATTTATCCATTTTTACATTTGGGTAATTCTCCGCCAACTCACACAGCAGTTGCCCCGACCCCTCTTCGATTTGCGTGAAACTTTGTCCTAAGGGGTAACTTTTGTCCCTGATCACGAATCCGAGGTCCGTTTTTGATATCTCGTGACGGAGGGCGGTACGACCCTTCCATTTTTGCACATGCGAAAAAGGTGTTTTTCAATAATTTGCAGCCTGAAACGGTGATGAGATAGAAATTTGGTGTCAAAGGGACTTTTATGTAAAATTAGACGCCCGATTTGATGGCGTAATCAAATTCCGAAAAAACGTATTTTCATCGAAAAAACACTAAAAAGTTTTAAAATTCTCCCATTTTCCGTTACTCGACTGTAAAAATTTTGGAACATGTCATTTTATGGGAAATTTAATGTACTTTTCGAATCTACATTGTCCCAGAAGGGTCATTTTTCATTTAGAACAAAATTTTTCATTTTAAAATTTCGTGTTTTCTAACTTTGCAGGGTTATTTTTAGAGTGTAACAATGTTCTACAAAGTTGTAGAGCAGACAATTACAAAAATTTTGATATATATACATAAGGGTTTGCTTATAAACATCACAAGTTATCACGATTTTACGAAAAAAGTTTTAAAAGTTGGTCGTCATCGATCATGGCCGTTCATGGTCACCCGCGACAGACACGGACGACGAAACAAAGAGAAACGCAAAAAGTAACTTTTTCAAAACTTTTTTTCGTAAAATCGCGATAACTTGTGATGTTTATAAGCAAACCCCTAATGTCTATATATCAAAATTTTTGTAATTGTCTGCTCTACAAGTTTGTAGAACATTGTTACACTCTAAAAAATAACCCTGCAAAGTTAGAAAAAACACGAAATTTTAAAATGAAAAATTTTGTTCTAAATGAAAAAATGACCCTTCTGGGACAATGTAGATTCGAAAAGTACATTAAATTTCCCATAAAATGACATGTTCAAAAAAATTTTACAGTCGAGTAACGGAAAATGGGAGAATTTTTAAAACTTTTTAGTGTTTTTTTCGATGAAAAATACGTTTATTCGGAATTCTGAGTACGCCATCAAATCGGGCGTCTAATTTTACATAAAAGTCCCTTTGATGCCAAATTTCTATCTCATCACCGTTTCAGGCTGCAAATTATTGAAAAACACCTCTTTTTTCGCATGTTCAAAAATGGAAGGGATCGTACCGCCCCTCCGTCACGAGATATCAAAAAACGGACCTCGGATTCGTGATCAGGGACAAAAGTTACCCCTTAGGACAAAGTTTCACGCAAATCGAAGAGGGGTCGGGGCAACTTTTCCCGATTTCGTGTGAGTTGGTAGAGAATTACCCATTTATAAAATATTTCTTAAGTCGAAATGTAAATAAATTTTGCTAAAAAAGGATGCCATTTTTGATGCTTAAAAATATTTGTGTTATTTCCCGGTTAGTCTTTTTTAAAACCTTACGCATAAGATTCGCAGATGAATGAAAATCGTGTTAGGCTAAATCTTTTTACTCAAAATTGCAAAAAATAAGAAATGACCTGGTTAACTAAGGGGTTACTTTTGTTTAAATCTGTTTTCAGGGCATTAAAATATACATTTTCAACTATCAATGAAATAAATTTGAATACATTTGGTTGTGTCTTCGCCGAGATATAACTATTTGAAATTTGCACTTTTAAAAACGAGTGCTTTGACCAAATCGGCTCAAAATTTCGGTGAAGACTCGTTACACAGGTTCCGTGTGCATGACGAAGACCGATTTTCAAAAAGTTTATTTTTAAAAAAGATAAAAATATTTGTTTTTCATATAAAAAATCGTTAGTTGATGGGATATGTCTTGAGAGTCTTTACCCGAAATTTCAGTCAATTTGGTCCATCCAATCTCGAGATATCGTGGCACCCGTAAATCAACTCGTTGTTCCGAGAAAAAACGCTCACTAAGTTTGACACTTCGCATTACGCATGGCAAAACTTTGAGCTTAAATCGTTTCTTACTCAGTTTAATCATGAAATATCATCAAGAAACTTTCAGGAGTGTTTGAAATCATCATTTTTAGTGGATTTAATAAATTTTCTGTAATATGAAATTTTGTGATTTTCTACATGTATTTAACCCCTTAAATTCAACATAAAAATTTTGGATTAAAAGAACCAACTGCTAAACTCAAATTGAAAATGTCTAATTTTCGAAATTTAAGCTCTGTGACAAAATGAAACATAATATTAAAGAATTATGTTGCAGATCTATATTAAATTTGTGCCATCATAATCACCCAATAATTAACAGAATTTTCAATTTCATGAAAAAGCCTTTTCATTATTAAATATTTCTTTAAAAGTGAAAAGAACCCATACACGGCGTGGCTTGAACAAAATATTTTAAACTGAGATAAGTAAAAAGTAGGTTTGACCGGCCTGAATCAGAATCTGTTTAAATCAAAATAATATATCGGTGAAAATTGCGCTTTTCAAAATTAAAATTCTAATGTTTATGATTTTTGGTACGGATTTTTAATTGACCTGGACTTGTAGGTGGATCGATCTTTAAGAAATATTTGTTTCAACAACTCTTACCTTTAAACCCCTTTTTGAAATTTTTAAATCCGTTTGCTTGTCAAAAGATATTTCACAATTTTTTTTTGCGAACTTCATTTAACCTTAAACCTTGGATCCATGTATGTTACCCAACAAACAGCCTAAATGTGGTTGTTTCACAATTGGAATATCTTTAGACAATCAAAACTGATTTACAAAGCCACGCCGTGCATATTTTAAATAAAGTGCTGAAAAATGTTTCAAAATTGTACTGGTATTTATTTTCCTCAAGTTTTCCATCACAGGGTGACCACTCAAATCCCATTTTCAATTTCCCGACTTTTCCAGAACCTCAAAAAATATGTATTTCTTATCTGAAGAATGATTTCAAATCAAAAACATTTCACAAAAACTCAATATAAACCATCGGACAAAATAAAATAAAATATTGACATTTTTAATGAAAAAAACATGAATTTCAATTATAAATTCCATAAAACTTCACTTCAAAAACGGAACCATCATTTTGATTCAGGGTAAAAACATAAACAAATTAGTCTTTGAAAAATAACCGAAAGCTTAACAATACCTATTAATTCAATGTTTATTTTTAAATTATCAAAAATAAAGTTGTTTGAAACTTCGTTTCAACTGGCAATGAAAATGATGATGACGAAACAATTAAAGACAACAAAATTTTAAATTCCATTATTATGATTAAATTTATAATCAAATCTTTACATATCTTTACATTTGATAAATATCTATGAATAAGTTTGAAATATATTTTTTGCAATTCCGTCGTGAAACTACTTACTTTTCCTGACATTCTTGAACGAAGAAATAGCCTACTTTTATGTACCAAAAATAAAAGAATCGAATAGCAACACTTTTCAAAATAAATGCTGAAAAGTTCTACTTTTCAGCACTGAAATAGGTGCTGAAAAGTTGAACTTTTCAGCACTTGTTTCGAAAAGTAACACTTTTCAAATTTTTTTTGAATAAAACGATTTATTGACAAAATACATGAAAATTTAACTTAAAATTTCACTCAATGGGTGTTTTTCGGAATTGCAAAAAATGTTGTATGGAACTCGTTGCAAAACTTGTTTTTTTCAGCACTCTTCGTATTTATCCAACTCGGTGAACCTCGTTGGATAAATGTACTACTCGTGCTGAAAAGATCCTCTTTTTGCAACTTGTTGCATAAACTACTATTTACCATGTATCCTTTGAAATATATTGAAGTGTCAGAATTAAAATGTTTAAACTTTTTGTCAATTAAATATTTCATCACTAATTTTATACGAATGTTTCTAAAAAAGTTCTTTAAACTTATTTGTAATAACTCAAGGAAATTCTTTTAATTTCATCAAGCCAATAATTTTTTTTTATTTAATTTGTTCCGTCATTTGAAAAACATGCAGTCATTTACTTGCTATTTAGAAAACATTGTATAACGTTTGTTAATAAATTTATTATTGAATAAAGGTTTTTTGATTTTTTACGAGTTTTGAATTTTGAGATCACAAAACGGAAAAAGACGTTAAAATTCAGCAAAACAATATTTTCGTAAATTCATTGATAAACTGAACATATCTGAGGGTAAAAAACCTTAATTAAAATTGCCTTGTTTGCAATTTCAAGATTTAGAAATATATTCAGAGCGTAAAAAAGTTTTTCATTTTTTTTTCATTCAGAACGAAAAACGTTTGGATTTTTTCGATGTTAAGTTTTCCGCAAAACTGAAAATCAAGTTTCATCTATAGTAGTGGTACCCATAATCACACAAAAGATTAAGGGAATCAAACATTAGGAAACAATGTTTGAAATGACTGAATGAATTAAGTTTAAATTTAAAAATATTTACTTAAAATAAAAAACTATAGCCTAAAACTATCTGTAGTTGGATTAAATATTTAATATTCAAGCAATGTGACAAAAGAAATCATAACTATAGGCTTATGTAATCGTCAAAACTAAACTCTTTTTCTTTTTGGCTTTATCGGCTTGTTGTTGTTTAAAGTTAGAAGTTACCTTTCGTTTGATAGAGAATTTGCAGCAAAGCTAAAAGACACATGTCGCCATCTATGAACAAATAGCGTAAACCTATGATTTTTCGAAAAAAAATGAGTTTTTACCTTCAATGAAAATGAAAACGACGACGAGCATTTGCGCGTGGCCCGCTAGGCTGGCTCGCTTTGGTATTGGTGGGTTGTAAAGAGAGGTAAAAGAGTAAAGGGTGGCGGGCCAAAGCTTTTTCGGTGCATGCAGCGCTGCTGAACATAGGGCGTTGATTTTGTTAACGTATATTCAAACAAAAATTGTAATTGTATGTTGCTGATTTAAAAAGCACCACGGCACATAAATAAAAAAATATCCGCTTGAAATCGGCTACCTGTTCAAAGAACAGGTTGAACAGGTGGACGAGTCGCCTCTGATTTTTATATTAGTTTTTCATTAACTTTACCTCTTGTGAATACAGTGAATACCTCTTGTTTTACGAACAAAAATTAATAGCGATCATTTGATTCATAAAAAAGACTCCAATATTCATAAAGATTTTGAATGTCTTAATTAGCTTTTCCATACTCAAATATATTGAAATAGTGAAAAGAACTTTAAATTTAAAGTATGTTACTAGAGCAGAAATGAGTGAATTCAATTTGAAAATTGTACAAAATATTACAAAATTATTCAAGAGTTAAAAACTAATTTTCAAACAAGTATGCTCAGAATTCCCGACTTTTCCCGACTTTTTGACAAAAAATCATAAATTCCCGACTTTTTCCCGATTTTTTGCGGATTTTGGCGAATTCCCGACTTTTTCCCGACTTTCCCGATTTCCCGACTTGAGTGGCCACCCTGTTTATTGAGTTTTTTTTATTGTCTTAGGTCTTAAATAGCAATTTCATACTCTTATAGATCGAAACAGTGAAAGGAACCCGAAATTTTCTGTAGACGAATTGAGTGAAATGAATTTCAAAGGTTGTACATCATATTTCAAAATTCTTAAAGAGTTAGAAAATATTTTTCAAGCAGGGATGCTAAGGATTCCCGACTTTCTAACAAAAAATCTCAAATTCCCGACTTTTTCGTGCATTTTGGCGAATTCCCGACTTTTCCCGACTTTCCCGATTTCCCGACTTGAGTGGCCATCCTGCCGTCATTTTCATAATAAGGCTTAGTTAAAAATGGTAATTTCATTTTCTGAACAAATAAAACTTGTGTTTATTGGAGAAGACTAAAAACTAATCCCAACGATTGAGGGGAGCAAAAATAATTACTTTTATGACCATATGATTCATTCAAGCCTGATCATTGAAGTGTGGTAGTGCGACTTGCCTCACCAATCCCGCAACAACTGTGGCTTAAGGCTATCAGATTTCAAGTTACAACCAGTTGAGTGTGGTACTTGCTTGCTTTATACTGTGTGTGTGTGTGCGCGCGCGCCCAAAAGTGGTCCCCGGCGATCACGTTCCGCCTCATCTAACCGCAAACATTTTCGCAAAACCAAACCAACCAACTCCTTTGCATACACACGCCAGAGCCATAAAATTCCTTCATGAAATGGTTACACTTGGTATGACTCAGAAGCGGACCGCAGAGATCTACAACTCTCCCTTAAGGGTAGGTCACACACACACACTCTGTGCGAAGTCGCGGTGTGGTGTTATTCCCCGAATTCGATGTCGTGCGTTATGACACCATCGCCGCGACGAAAACCGGAGTTATCAGCGCCACCGCGCGACCAATGATGATTCATTGCTTAATCTACCTCCCCTCCCGGACCCCACCTTGAGACCGGTTATTCATTATCCGCGGACGGTTTTTTTTTTGCTCCATCATATCTGCAGCTGATGAGCTTGAGGAGTTTGAGCTATGTGCGATAATGATTTGGTTCGTCAGGTTCGATTTCTTCTGCGGATGCTCCAAAATGCAACGACGATTTAATTAATGGAAAATAAGAAAAAAACTTGCACACTTGGGTACGATACTGGTGTGCGCGAATTGTGATGAATTTGAGGCAGGGGTGTTCAGAGTTATCTTATCGAAGATCTACGTGATAACAAAGGGCAGCACAAAATGGGCAACAGTTTATCGGTATTCTTGATTCATTTGGAGCATAACTACAAGCACCAAAATGGTTGGGTATGTGTCAGTCATACTACTGTCTTGTATATCCTGAACAATCCGAAAACATTTGTTTATCAAAATTCATAAAGTTCTATGGACAATCAAAAATAGAACGTCTCCAAGACTTCTTTAAAAGCGTATTCTAAAATCTTTCGTAAGAAATACTGAATCCTGCAGCCTCCGCGGAAGAAACATTGCAGTAGAGCACTTTCGTACTACTCTTACGGTAGTATGGCTGCCAATCCCCCGCTTGGTCCAAACCAAAATCCAGCATTTAACTGTCAGACCAAACTGACTGATATTGGTGCGGAATTCAAGGTCTTCGTCTCATTTTAATCCCTTAACTTTTCTGCAACTATAAAGTTCTGCAAGCTCTCAACAAAGCGAATGGTCAATATATACCTACAAGAATCTTGCCAGTAAGAGCTACAGAAAAGCCTACCTGCAGAACAGCAATGCTGGTATTAAACAGACATTAGATTATGACAAGCAAACAAACTAACACGCACATTTTCGTGTTTGAAAGTTTGCCAAACGCGCAAACAACACAAAACGTATGAGGGCGGACGTTTCCTCCAACCAAATGCAGGCAAACTGTCAAAAAGTGCGAGTTTGTTTGTTTGTCGTGTGTGTGTGTGTGTGTGCAACCAACCAAACGGGACCACGCGGTCGCTTCTTACAAATTGAGTTGTTTCCATGTATTTTTAGATCTACATTCTATACATGCAAATAACTCGCATAGGCATTTGGAAGGTGTTAGCTCTGCCGAGCTTCGGTGACCCATTTCTACGCTGGCTAGCCGAGCGCGAGGTACTTCAGCTTTGTCGACAAGCCCCGCCCTGAAGAACGTTTGGATCAATCGGATTCAAACGTTATTTAGAACTTCCGAACCCTTGTCAAATGGACAAGGACCCAGCGCGTATATAGTTGATGGTGGTAACAGTATTCCTAATTCCAGTCATAGCTCACCAAGTCGCGATGGCCTAGTGGTTAGCATTTTTGCTTACCAATCCAAAGGACGGGGGATCGAACCCCGACTCGAGCGACTTTGGTTTTTCGTTCATGTTCAGAGTTTCAAGATTTATATTTCCTATACTTTCTCGTTGGGAGCAGATGGGAATCGAACCCAGGATCATTCGCTTACAAAGCGAACACCGTAACCAGTCAGCCACGGCCGCTCCTTGCGAGTTTGTTTGTTTGTCGTAGCCTAATACCTGCTTAAGGGAACGCACTGCGGCCGACTCTGTGCCGTATTGTGGCCGTATTGCATTGTAAACAAATGTAATCAAACTTTCTTTAGAACATTCAAGGCGGACAAAATCGGCACAAGCTGATTTATTTTTGTGCAAATATTCGTTAAATTCGTGACGATTTTTGGTTATGCCCCGGGGGGATGGCAACACTCTATTCCGACCAAAGCAAACATTAGCACGGTTGTCAAATGAGAGCCCACAACAAAAGCACTAGCTGTCAAATGGTAGCCCATAACAAATCATTGTTTGGGTTTTTGATTTTAAAATTTCCCGCAATTCAAACGATAAATACCTGAAAAAAAAACACGTGAATTGTGTTGCTGATGGCAAGTTCTATCATATCCTTGGAGATTCCATCCCAATATTCGTGATTAAAAGCTCCATAATTCCGTCAGATGGCGCAAAGCATCGAAGAATGACGATTCAAATTTTCGCTCTTCGGTTATATATTATAACTGGGCATCGGCATACGAGAGAATAAAGAGCACGATTCGGTAGTAAAATGGTACTGTGTGCGGACGGAGAGGATAAATCCCGAAATTACCGAGAGTACTTTACTCATGGGTTCATCTTCAAAAAAAGTTCATCTATAAAAAAAAGTACCGGTACCGAGACTCGAACCCAAGACCTTCGGCATATTGGACCGTGCCTTTGCCGTATCGGCCACCATGGTTCAGTGACGGTCATTTGTCCATATAAGCCACTCAATAGGATGAACTGTTCCAATGAAGGAATGAACACGCGAGAGGACTTTACTCTCGCAAAATAGCACTTTCCTCACGTTTCTTTTCGTGAGGACTATCCCCTCGTTCTTTAACTTTGGGTGGAGGAATGCAAACATAAAATTAGAACAACTTTTGAGAAAAAACTCAAGTAGTACGAGTGTAAACTTTTTGCCCTCTATAAATTAACGCAATAAAAAAGATTTTGAAAAAAATAACTTTTGAAAAAAAAAATTGTTTAAGATGATAGAGCATCAAAAGTTAACAAAGTATCAGATCGAATTTTTGCTCAAAAGTTGTTTTGAACGCTGGAATTTAACAAAACAGAATTCGCATACATAACCTCAAAGGGCAAAAATTTCAATCGACATCCTTCGCTCTGTTCTGCTACTCAACACTAGATGTCGCATGCCGTTTAGCTTATGAATGCCAATTGGCTGAAAATTTGTATAGAAAATTTGCAGCAAAGCTAAAAGACACATGTCGCCACCTATGAACAAATAGCGTAAACCTATGATTTTTTGAAAAAATGTATTTTTTCCTTCATAATCAATATTTTTACAAATTTTATGCTAGATTCCGATGAGAAAAATTATTTCCAACAATTTGGTGTACAACTTTCCAATATTTGTTAGATTTTTCTATGAGAAAACTGATAATTTAGAAAAAGATAGTAATTTGGACTATTTGGCAAGAAAGTCTATAAAAAATCAATAAAAGTTGTTGAATATACGTTAACACATCTGTTATCAACTATATAACTGTTGATTCCATTCCGGGGAACTAATTTTTTCGTGTTACAAAACATGTTTTTAAAGAAAAAGTTCACAAATGTTTGCGCGCCCAAAAAATTATGTTTATTATTTTAAAGCAAAAAATTTTTCTCGTCTTTTGCAACCAGTTTCATTAAGATTGATACAGGGAATCATGAGAAACAAGCGATTTTGTTCTTCAATGCAGCAGAAAGGAATACGATTTTAGGCAAGTAACCTCATTTTGGCGCCACCTACATTTGAAACACAGTCGCGCTGCAAAACCTCAATCGAAAAAAGTGATTTTCCCAGGGGGGTGGTGTCAGAGTAAAGGGATACTCTACTCGCCCATCACCATAATCTTGCAATAGTATTAGTGAGTAGCCCCTGTCTGAAAACTAGCCCCCGCATTAGTGTTTGTGAGTAGCCCCTATCTGAAATCGCCTGTTGATGTATTAGTAGGTGAGGCCTACACTGAGGAAAAAGAATGTAAGATTTTCATAAGTCTACATCTTATGTGATGCCTGATTTGAGTATCCACTAGCCTCTCGCGATTTTCATAGACAATCTTATGACCGTCATTATAAATTCATATGGTTATAACTAAACTTTACTTATGTATTTGGTCCACTGTTGATAGACTATGGATTTCATAAGAAATTCTTATGGAATTCATCTGTAATTTTCAATGGTTTTCGCGTAAGATGCTAGTGTGAATTTTTTTTACATTTCAAGATGGCGAAAGGACGGATCGAGCAGACAATTTTGAACGCTCGCGACTCCAAATCGCCCCGTAATTCTTTCCGGTAAATACATCACAAAGCTGCCGCCGCTGCTATGAGTTTCTGATCGGACGAATAAATTTTCTTATTTACCGCGACCTCCAAGACTCAGGTAAGTTCTGTGGCGGGTGTTTCGTGGGTTTTGATTCGAAGTTGAATATTTTGTTTTGGTATTTTAGGTAACATCAATGGCTGTTGGTTCCGCCGGCGGCCTCCTCAGCATCCTCCAGAAGGATCCGGAGAATAGCATCGGTGAGGACAGTTCCGAGCAGCGGTCGAAGGGGTTTAAGTTTGAATGACGCGGTCATGTCGAAGGTGTTGGCCATCCGGCAGAACATGCCGAATCACCAGCAAGAGACGATTAAACCGGAGGCATCGGAAACCAACAGGACGACGAGCAGCGGAGGAACAGTGGGGCGACCACGAACAAGATCGGAGAAAACATCTCCTCGAAGCAAAAATGAAATGAAGTTCAAAAATAAAACACATTTAAAATTTAAATAAACTTTTGTTTTCATTCAATTAAAAATCAGAAAAAATGGTATAAAAAACACTGTATGTTAATATGATCTCCATGAGCATTGCCATATATTCTGTACACAATTCCATCTATGAATGTCATACGATAACTCAATGGAAATCTTAATTGACGGCTTTGTCAAATTTCTCCTCCCAGTCATAAGAAAATCTTATGAAATCCGAATAAAATCCTGATGTCGAAAGGTCATAAGACGTTCTTATGGATTTTGCCAGTACTTTTTTCTGAGTGTACTGTTTACATCTAGCAACGTCAAAACGGTCAAATTTTATTTAAAATGGAAAATTGTTTGCAGCAGCGTGGCGAAAAAAAATGTGTTCTTGCGTAATCATTGGGTGACGGAAGTGTCGCAGCTACCACCAAATGTCCGTCGTGGTCCGGAAAACGGTGGTTCGTTCAAGATGGAGCACTCTGAATGGTTTTTTGAAGCCGAAATGTAAAACCTCAACCTGCTCGACCTGCACCACTGGCTGAGGCTGATGACGGTTGTTTCGATCCAGATTCGCTGACGGATTGGCTTTGAGTACTTGAAATTGTCCTCTTTTTAGCCGAAATTCTTGTTATGTTGTCATTTGAACAAAAATCAGAGTGGATCGAAACACGCGGTTCGGTTTGTTGATACAATTTGAGGAATTTGACAGATGCGTTTTTTTTTGTTTTCTTCTTTATCTTCTCTTCAGCGTCAGAAGTTTTGGTTTCAAGAAAATGGCCGTCATCACAGGGGCCTGGATTTTCCTGTTTACCTTTTTTTGCTTTTTTTTTTTCTTTTGGTCGATCAAACAGTGCGCCCGTACACTGAGAATCGGCATTACGCATTTGCATGGGACTTTTGAGTTTAACCAGGATAACACACTTCGTGTTACCAAAGTAATATGTATAATACTGATTCTCAGTGTTTGTTATCTTAACTTCCAAGATGGCGGCCCAAAGAAGCCATTTTGCATCATTAGTTCGTTCATATAATATTCCATACAAATTTGGCAGCTGTCCATACAAAAAAGATACATAAAAATTCGAAAATCTGTATCTTTTGAAGGAATTTTTTGATCGATTTGGTGTCTTCGGCAAAGTTGTAGGTATGAATATGGACTACACTGAAAAAAATGATACTCGGTAATTTTTTGTGATTTTTTATTTCACTTTTTGTCACTAAAAAACTTGATGAGTTATGATTTTATGAATCAATATAAAATTAAAAAAATATTGAAATATTGGTCGCAAAAAATTTTCAATTTCATTTTTTGATTTAAATCGAATTTGCAATCAAATAGTGCCTAAGCTAAATTTGCACCGTTTTCAAGTTAAACCCATTTTTAGGTGACTTTTATGAAAATAGTCGCAGTTTTTCATTTTTCAAAATTAGTGCCCATGTTTGCCCGCTTTTGAAAAAAATATTTTTGAAAAGCTGAGAAAATTCTTTATATTTTGCTTTTTTGAACTTTGTTGAAACGACCCTTAGTTGCTGAGATATTGACATGCAAAGGTTAAAAACAGGAAAATTGATGTTTTCTAAGTCTGACCCAAACAACCCACCATTTTCTAACGTCGATATCTTACCAACTAATGGCCCGATTTACAATGTTAAAATATGAAACAATCGTGAAATTTCCCAATCTTTTCGAAAACAATATTAAAAAAAAATCAAAACTAACATTTCATAAGAGCGTTATAATGAATGTTTGAAGCATTTGAAGACTGACGAAATGAATTTCGGTTGATATTTTTATTAAACATAAATAAACATTATACATTAATTTGATGACGTTTTTTTAAAGTTTGTGCATCTCAAAAATGTTGGAACCAAGTCCGTTTTTGTTGGAAATATGACAATTTGCTACTGAATTATTTGCATTTTTAAACCTTTTCATTAAGGGGTTAAATACATGTAGAAAATCTTAAATTTTCATATTAAAGAAAATTTATTGAATTCACTAAAAAGATGATTTTCAATCACTCCTGAAAGTTTCATGAAGATATTACATGATAAAACTGTGTTAAGCTCAACATTTTTCCGTGAGCAAAGCGGACTGTTAAACTTTCTGAGCGTTTTTTCTCGAAACACCGCGTTGATTTACCGGTGCCGCGATATCTCGAGATGATATGGACCAAATTGGCTGAAATTCAGGGTGAAGACTCTCAAGACATATCCCGTGTGCTTGACGAAGTCCGATTTTGAAATTTTGCTTTTTAAAAAATACAAAAATCAAAAACTGACGATTTTTTACCAGAAAAACACAAAAATATTTTTATCTTTTTTATTTTTTAAATCGGCCTTCGTCATGCACACAGGACCGTTCTAACGCGTCTTCACAAAAAATTTGAGACGATTTGGTCAAGGCAGTGTTGAGATATCGTGGCACCCGTTTTTTTTAAACTGCTATCTTCAAATAGCTATATCTCGGAATTGATATTTGTCTTCAAATTTGTTTTGATAATAGGTGAAAATGTATACTTTAATGCCCTGAAAACAGGTTTTAATTAAAATTAAGTGTGTGCTGACACCAACATCTGACTTTTTTTGTCGATTTACATGTACGTAACCCCTTAAACAATTGTTGAAATTTTTGATCTATTTCAAAATCATAGATTTGTGTTTTTTGTTTGTTTTTGTTTTTAGAATTAAAGTGAATGTTCTGAAGATTTAGTATTTTTTTTAAGCACCGCAATCTTTTGGTTAGTACTTGATTTTTTTTAATAAAAATATTTTAAGCCAATATTTCCTATAAAAAAAAGGTGTAGGATAGTGGTCCTGAACCTCGCGGGCCATTTAGACAATTTTAGCAAAAAAAAAACAATAATAATAATTGTCGCGGTATTTTTACATCCGGAGTTTACTATTTTTTAAACCCAAACATGCTAATAATGATTCTAAACGCAGAGGAATGCATTTCCAATTGATTTCAGCTTATGACACTTGAATTCCTTATGAATTTTGAAAGTTGAAACTGCGTTATTAACTCAAAATTGACGAAATTACATATGGGACGTACTTGATTTGAGCGTCCGTATGGATGTACTGAGCTTCAGCTGTTTTTTCCCTATTTGGACCTACCTGATTGGCTGGCTCAACTTAGGTGGTAGGCCCAATATAGAGACATATAACTTAGTTTCGCACTGCAAATTAGGCAATATTCAGACAACAAACACAATTCAAGTACCTGAATGCAACGCTTCGCTTGAACAAGGAAAGGGAATTTGAATGACGGAATGTTTTGATGACTCCAATTTGTTAAGGTCAGGTTAAGGAGTTTCTTAGGTAAAGGATTTTGTTTTGGTCCACCCACTCAACTCGATCTCCCGATCGTCACAACAATCAACAACCCCTGCCTCTTTTTTTTTCATTACGGAAATTGAGAGATCTCACCTCCAGTTTTCTCCATCTTTTTTTTTTAGTCTGCAGTCACCGTCTGTGCTGCTGCTCGTGTCTCCGTCACTCCGTACTCTTTCTCCAGGTGATCGTCGGGGCTACGATGCGTTTTCCTTCTCTTCCTCACGTTCGTTCGTTTCCCCCCACGTTTTGCGTAGTAAACTTCACTGTTTCTTTCTTTCTGTGTTGTTTCTTCAGGCCGCTGCCGCCACCATCTCACGGAGGAATTCTCGTTTTCTTCTTTGTGTGTCACACTTTTGCTGGAACTGCCCTGGCCCTGCGAGGAGGAGCACCCGCGGAGAGTGAATTAATTCTTTCTTTTTTCTGTGTTTCGGGGGGATTCGCTCTCTCTCTCTCGATCGCTTCTTGTGTTTGTCGTGTGCCGAGTCGAGTCGGGTTGAGCCTTCACTTAATTTCTTCGTTTCTTCCAGGAGAATCACACCGGGGAACACTTGGCTCTTTGCTTACATTTTCGAATCTTAGCTTTTTTTTCTGCACTTATGCGGAGACCTGCCTGTTGTGTTCCAGCCCGGTTGTCACCTGTATCTGGTAGACCGGGTAGACCCTGAAACAGAGGTAGCAGAGGGAACAATCATTACATTACTCGCTTTGGTTGAACTCGTCGAAATTATGTAGATTTTTATGCAGTAACGTTACGCGATTGGGGGAAAACGGCACGCAGAATGGAAATCAGAAGAGAACAGGTCACTTCCTGGCGTAGTCGCACAAAGAGTCACCCATTATTTTGGTCCGGTGGCCGCAAACACGATCTCCACCAAACAAATTAAAAAAAGTCCGTTGTGTTGTGACACCTTTCTCTCTGCTGTGGTCGTCGATCTGCCGTTGACTGCCGAAAAAGCTAAACTTTCTGGCCACCGACCTCTCTCGTTCTCTCTCGCGCAAGTCTTGACGAGGTCTTTGGATCGGTGTGCCACGCCACGACCACAAGTCCCCCCTCAAGAAGTGAGTGTACTCTTTTACACCCGCAGACGACTCGATGATAGAAGAAGGTACCAACTTAAGACCAGACGACGTCGACGACGACGACTAACTTGAATCTAACACAGGCGGATAAGGTCGGTTCGTGTTGTGGTCGTGGATTATCGTCGATTGCGCGGTGATGACAAAGGCGCTATTGGCAGTCAACAGCAGCAACTGTACGGCAAACCGACATGGAACATAGCAAAGAGAGATATTGGGTCGTCGTCGTTGTTGTTGCTGCTGTTGCACTCTTGGTTGTTGTTGGTGGAGTTGGTACCGTAGGGGAGCGATAGTGGGTGGGTTTGTAAAGTTTTATTTTAAGCAATTTGAAATAAACCTGATGAATAATTAAATAAATTAAATCAATTCTTAAATTCTTAAACTCTTAAATTCTTAAATTCTTAAAATTTTAAATTTTTAAATTTTTAAATTTTTAAATTTTTAATTTTTAAATTTCTAAATTCTTAAATTCTTAAATTTTTAAATTCATCAATTCTTCAATTCTTAAATTCTTAAATTCTTAAATTTTGAAATTTTGAGATTCTGAAATTCTGAAATTCTTATAATCAAAAATTCTTAAATTCCTAAATTCTTAAATTCTTAAATTCTTAAATTCTTAAATTCTTAAATTCTTAAATTCTTAAATTCTTAAATTCTTAAATTCTTAAATTCTTAAATTCTTAAATTCTTAAATTCTTAAACTCTTAAATTCTTAAATTCTTAAATTCTTAAATTCTTAAATTCTTAAATTCTTAAATTCTTAATCTAATCTAATCTAATCTAATCTAACACAAACACAGCCAGTCCGATGAAAGCATGCTGGAAAGTCTTGTGATTAGATTACGCCCCAAGCACTTTTCTTGTCAATATTAATAATTGCAGTACATCCGAGAACACCCGAAAATGAATTGCAAAAATTAAAACGGCCTACTGCGTTGTGTTTACCGCAAAGAGGATTCTGTGAACGGATCACATTTCACAGAATCTACAGGGGAGGAAGGATGCGTGGACATACCGTACCAAACGCTCCGAAATAGTAGTGGTTGGGTGTGTAAGTGTAAATTTGACAAATAATTATATTTAAATGGGGTTCGTGAAAATGGAGAAATGGGGATTGGGAAAATGGAAGATGGAGAAGGGGTAGGAAGGGTATTTCATTGATTCAATAGTATATGATTTATATTGGTTTGGTAAGTATGTAAAAAAAAATCAGCAAAAAATTATGGAAAGATCTCACCAAAATCTGGATATTTTAAATAAGCAGCTTCAATCTTCATTTTCCTGCAACCGAAATTGGACACAGCCTGACGGCGTGGCGATCGTCACCTCCTCTAGGCTCTTGATAGTTTTCCGTCGACGAACCAAATCGAATAGAATCTGCTTCCATTTAGGGGCTGTTTAAGTGAAGGAAAAGGCTCTGCAGGATGCAAACAGCTTCTGGCTTTGCCGGAAGGGAATCTTCACCGTTCCGCCATACGAAAAAGTTCACGGAGAGCTTCACTTTTGTCTTCAGCCATATAAAAATTCTCTTGCAGAATAAAGTCATCCGAAGAAAAAATCCGAAAACGTCGTGGAATTTTGTAAAAAATGGCCAAAAGATGCGAGAAACAACTTGAAAAAAAAAACCGGAGAAAACGTCAAATTCACGACACCGAAAAAAATTTACGTCCAAACTCGTCCATGGCTACTTCGATCCTCTCTTAAATTCTTAAATTCTTAAATTCTTAAATTCTTAAATTCTTAAATTCTTAAATTCTTACATTCTTAAATTCTTAAATTCCTAAATTCTTAAATTTTTGAATTCTTAAATTCTTAAATTCTTAAATTCTTAAACTCTTAAATTCTTAAATTCTTAAATTCTTAAATTCTTAAATTCTTAAATTCTTAAATTCTTAAATTCTTAAATTCTTAAATTCTTAAATTCTTAAATTCTTAAATTCTTAAATTCTTAAATTCTTAAATTCTTAAATTCTTAAATTCTTAAATTCTTAAATTCTTAAATTCTTAAATTCTTAAATTCTTAAATTCTTAAATTCTTAAATTCTTAAATTCTTAAATTCTTAAATTCTTAAATTCTTAAATTCTTAAATTCTTAAATTCTTAAATTCTTAAATTCTTAAATTCTTAAATTCTTAAATTCTAAAATTCTAAAATTCTAAAATTCTAAAATTCTAAAATTCTAAAATTCTTAAATTCTTGGCATGTCATTTTATGGGAAATTTATTGTACTTTTCAAATCTGCAGTAACCCAGAAAGATATATTTTTTCATTTAGGATATTGTTTTTCATTTTAAAATTACGTGCTTTTTTCGTAACTTTGCAAGATTTTTTTTTAATTGTACCAATGCTCTCAGAGTTGCAAATTTTGATGTACAAATACAAGGGATTTGAACGCATTTTTAGCGAGTTATCAAATTTTACGAAAAAGCTGTTTTTACAAAAGCGATGACTTTGACCATTTCGACCAGTTTTTGAAGGTTGCAACTCCTGAAACCTAATCGTATGCAATCGAAAGTTCAGTAATTTTTGCTTAAGAATGATAATGATAACTGAAATGCGAGGATTTTTCATTAAAAAAATATAATGGCACTTTCAAAAGCATAGGATTGAGTTTCAAGAGTTAAAACTTCGAAAACCTGATCAATTTGTCATATTCTGATACACGAGTCAGGTGTTTATGCAAGAGCAACACTCTTAAAAAATTACTTATTTTCAAATTGAACTTTCGGCACACACAACAAATATAGCGCAAAATAACAATTTTTATAATTTATAAATTTGTTGAGCTATGACACAAAAAGGTCAAAACTCATTTGGGAGTGTGGACAATTTTTCGGAAAAATCATGATTTTTTAAAGACGTTGAAATAAGTCGTGCACCCAAATTTGTTTTTTTAAAGCGACATTTTTTACCTGTAAAAGTCAGAACCATGTCTCTGAAAATATGATTTTTTTCCGAAAAGATCACAAAATTTCCTATAATTTGCTTCCTAGACATTTAAGGCTGCTGACACACAGTCTCTGAAAGAGTAAGCAGAAAAATGAGGTTTTATCTGCACAGTTAAAAATTGCGTAAATTTGGAAGATTTAAAATTTAACCTATTTTATGATGTACAGTTATCCCACATATTCGGAACACCCACAAATTTGGAACACTTTTGTGGTAATTTGTCAATAGGATGCAAAATTCAACTTTTCTGTTGATCCTACTATTTTTAGGACCTTTATTTGGACATTCTCTTGCTATTTCACTAGATAAAGTAGTACTTTTTAGACAAAAACCTGCCTTTCAAGACTATGTTGTCCAGAGCAGCAAAACACTCCCTCCAAATTGCATGTTCCGTAATTGTGGGATGTTATTGTGCCTCCCACAATTGTAGAAAACCTGAATTTAACTTAAATTTTCACAAAAAAGTTATCAGACCATTCATAAAACATTACTAAGCATGAGTTTTATTGGTTTCAGAGTGTGAAGTCATTATTTTGTAAAAAATAAGTTCTCCTGGAGAGAAAAAAAAGTTTGTTTACATCGTAAGAAAAAAGTGTTCCGAATTTGTGGATTTCAAGGGTCAATGTTTTTCTTTAAAAACTTGATAAAAACGTAACTTAATCCACCCTAGGGTGGTTGGTGCCTTCCTCACATTTCAAGGGTGCTATCCAAAATAGACACAAAAGGGCGATGTTTTTCAGTGTTTTATCAATTTGACTCATTATTCATACCACTAGATTGGATAGTCTTCATATTGCAGGGCACTTAAATGCTTACACCTTATGATAGGGTAGCCAGATCCCCAATCCAATTCGTGCTTGTTGAAAAGGTCTTTTGATTACCTATCCAACGATATGTCGAATGAGAGATCCGGACAACGTTTTCATCAACATATCTGAGATCCGGCCTCCAAAAAGTGCACGAATAACACTTAAGTGCTTATAACTTTTGATAGGGTGGTCAGATCTTCAATGTTTTGGACGCGTTGGAAAGGTCTTTTGATTACCTATTCAACGATAGGACGCATGAGAGATCCGGACAACGTTTTCATCAAAATATCTGAGATCCGGCCTCCGAAAAGTGCATAAATGACACTTAAGTGCTTATAACTTTTGATAGGGCTGTCAGATCTTCAATGTCTTGGACGCGTTGGAAAGGTCTTTTGATTATCTATCCAACGATATGTCGCATTAGAGATCTGGACAACGGTTTCATCAACATATCTGAGATCCGGCCTCCAAAAAGTGCATAAATAACACTTAAGTGCTTATAACTTTTGATAGGGTTGTCAAATCTTCAATGTCTTGGACGCGTTGGAAAGGTCTTTCAAATATCTTTCTGAAAATGTATAACATGACAGGTTTTCTTACAAAAACCACCCTTTTTACAATCTTTCGAACTTTAGTCAAAATTGTTTTTTTATCATAACTTTTGAAGTACTTAACTAAACTGCATAATTTTTAATAGCGACTTATGGGACCCCAAGACGGATCGAATGAGGCCAAAACGGACAAAATCGGTTCAGCCAGTCTCGAGATAATCGAGTGACAATTTTTTGATCAACATCCCACCACACACACAGACATTTGCTCAGAATTTGATTCTGAGTCGATAGGTATACATGAAGGTGGGTCTAGGAGGTCTAGTTGAGAAGTTCATTTTTCGAGTGATTTTATAGCCTTTCCTCAGTAAGGTGAGGAAGGCAAAAACGTAAAAATATACAGCCGGTCTATATATCAATCGAAAGATCGCAAGAAAAGCTTTCACATGAAGATAAAAGCAAATCATTATGTTCAAATATCGATTTTCCATGATTTGTTGAACATTGACCGATCTGTAAATTGTTCCGAATATGAGGGATGACTGTAATATTATCGCAATTTAGACTAAAAAAGTGGCAAAACACAAAAAAGTGGTAAATTTAAACTTTTTCAGGGGCAGGGAAAATAAACCCATTTTAAGCCTAATAAGCGGTCGTGTTTGAATGATGCTGGATAATCTGGAGTGTTCCTTGAAATTTACTAAAACCAAGTACACCAACGAGTAGAGCAACTTTTTGGGAACATTTCTGGTTATTTTCACTTTTACTAAAAGTTGTTCTATTCCTTTTACAAGCATTTAAAAAAAATATTCGCAAAATGAATTCTAATCAGCCGAGTGCATTGGGCCATACCCATTTTCCTATTTTCAGCTTAGTTCTTTTATCATCCAGCGCTCTGCTTAGTGCTGCCAAAATTGATGAAATTTTAAGCGAACACTCACGAAAAGTAGCATTTATAGAGAAAATTTCCTGGCACCTTTGTTCTTTATTTGCCTTCGCTTCTCGCTTGGTTTTCTTCTCATTTATTAAGCGTTTGAGTGTTTCTCGCGTGTGTCACTGTGTGTGTCAACAAAATGATGAGAAATGGTCTCGCTAAATAGAAATTATAATTCTTGCAGTGCATTAAATTTGATCTTTTTGGCCAGTAAGTGGCATACATTTGCGTGCTTACGCGAGGCGGTGCTGTTGCTGGCAAGTTTATAGCCTAAATAGTTTTTTTGGAGCTTAAATCGAGCATCAAACTCTTCATATGACAAAGATAGGTGTTTGATTGGAAAGGGTATAATTTCCCTAGTTACACTTTTTTTTCTGACATAGAAGATGTACTCATGCCCCGATGTAAAAGGCCATTTTAACAATTAAGTTTAGTTTAGCACTACTGCAAAAGTTATGGTTAAAAACGAATTAAGATTTAAGATCTGGCAAAGTAAATTCTGCTGCTGCAACCTTATAAATTCGATAGCTCAAGGGCTAGGTATCAATTCTGTAGTAACATTTGAAGGGAGCAGTACGACATTGCTCTTACGGCCTTTCTTCCTATTTAAACACATGGTATTAAATACACTTAAATTGAATTCCAATAAGGAATGGGGTTTTGATGACATTCGGAACTATTGCAACAGCTACATTAAATTTGAGCTTGATTTTTTCTTATCTTTATTTTTTCTTAGAGTGACTTGAATTCGATTTTGTACTTTTTAAGTGTATACTTTAAATGTAGTAACCCGCATAATAAATTTTGTAACTATTGCTGGGTTTTCTAACAATTTCTGACCGAGAAAAGGCTTATCTGTTCATAGCAAAAAAAAAAAAATCAAATATCCGTTTGCTCGCACAAACGATTTGCTCTTGGTGACACACCACCACCGCCAAGAAGCAACTCTCTTATCATGTGGCTTGGTATACATTTGATAACAGCTAAAGATACAAAACACATAGTGAGCCCCGTTACCCAGCTCAGCTGCTACGTGCAAAAGTCTTCTCCGGATTGGATTTGTGCTCCACCAAGTTTAGCCTTCGTGGGGTGTGACTTTTAGCTGTGAATCATGTTTTTAAATGATAATTTTTGATTTTTTATTTCGATTTTAAGTAAGAAATTTACAAACATACAATATTTTAATTTGCAATAAAAAAAAACAAAAACAAAAATCTTGACAAAAATAAATCTGCAGAATAACCACTTTGCTACCGGTAACAGCACCCCGTACGGTACAACTCCATTGAGAAAATGAATTGCTCCGACCCAGTAGGCCTTTGTAGCAACACCAAAACGACAACGACCTCCTGAAATCCGTCCACCTCTTCCCGATACTAACCACTCTCTCTCTGTCGTACTCCGTGCCGTCGATGAACCCGCAAGATCCGTAATCCGTGTGTGTGTGCGAGGACAACCCAGCAAAAAAATAAAATGTTTACTTTGTTCACGCCATTAATCCGGGAGGAACCACTTTTTCTTCCCTTGACGGGGACGCACTTTCACCGCCGTATACTCGGAACGGGAGTCGAATTTCACCGCCGCCCCGGAACACAATTACCGACGACGCAAGCGCTCGCGGCGTGAGGACACTTTCGCGGACCGGATGCCGCACACTTTGCGGGACACAGCAGGCCTCACCCCGAAACGACGAAAGCGAATTGATGATGATGATATCACTAGAAATCCTGACGGGTGCCACCGAGCAAGGCGGATGACGAACGAACTCTCTGCGCTGGCTGGAAAGAGGATTTTCTTTTTCTTCCCCGTTTTGCTTGCTTGCTTGGGCTGGCGATGACACCCGCAGTCACGCCAACAGTGGCGTAGTTTTGACAGTTCCACGCGTGCGGTGGGGGCCCTCTGAGAGGGTGGGTTGGGTATAAGCAGGCCGAGGGGTACAGTTTGGGAGTGATTTTTGTTATGTATTAAAATTTCGAGTAATTTTTACTCATTTTGGTGCGATATGCAAACAGACACGAGTTTGACGTATCCAAACGAGCATTTGCCTTTACGTCCAAAAACTTATTAGTGTTGCCAAGCTCAAAACATATACTGCCAGATCAATTTAGCAAACTTAGACCAGTCTCCCGAGCGTGCCAATGACCAGTGCTGTTAAACGTTTATTAACATTAACGCGTCCGTTAATCGTTAAAGTTACCGTGCACACGTTGATCATCGCGTTAACCAGGCCTGCCCAACGTCCGGCCCGCGGGCCGGATCCGGCCCGTGGAGCCATTTCATCCGGCCCGCGAAGGCTTTTCAAAATAGTTCTTTGACTGGCCCTTGATGCTGTTCATGAAAAATTGGATAAATAAGTTGAGTATCGAAATTTAGAATATAGGCTTGAGATCAAATCTTTAATTAGGAACATTAAGTTTTTTTTTTGCTTTAGCAATTACATATTTCGAAGTCAACGTATTATTTTGATTATGCTTCAGTATTTATATTATTAAAATGTTTTTGTTTCATTTTCAAAAAAAAAAAAACATTATGTTTTGATGTAAATCTTATTATTGAATGTGAAATATATGAAAAACTTGTATTATTGTCTATTAATGTTGAAAAAGACACTAAATATTAAATTTAATCAGTTTTACTTTGTTCTTCCAATTGACTTTTTTCTATTTTGAGCAACTTGATTGAAATTGATTTTCAAATAAAAAAGTGAGTAGCCTTAAAATTATGTATTTTTCTGAACAAAGTTTAATTTAAAAAAACTTAAAAAAGGAAATTAATCATACTTAAAATAAAGATTGCTGCAAATATTTTCAAAGCAATTTTAATAAGTAAAGAAATTTGGGAGCAAAAATATATTTTTTTTTATAAATTTCTAAATACTTATTCTTCGTATTTAGAAATTTATAAAAATTGAATTGAAAACTATTCAAAGTATACCTTTTTTACAATGTTCAAGTTTGGTGTGTTTTGAAATAATTTTCGAATATTTTATAAAATATATGAGTGGAGGTGCATAACAACGCCAAAAGTGTTTTTTTTTGTAAAATAGATTTGAGTTCAAATTTCGATCAAATCAATTTATCAAGAAATTAATTCGTCAGAAATTTGAAAAAAAAACATTAAAATTTGAATGTTTTTAAAAACTTATAATATATCAGATTATTTTATTGCAGTTGACAAAAATAATTACAATATAATTTTAAGTAATACAAAAAAAATCAGATAAACACATTTTTGTAAGTAATCTTTGTATTTCTTTTTTTAAAGCTAAACATTTAAAATATATTTCCAACACTAGTTATAAATAAATAAAAAAAAAAAATACTTTGTTTACTAAAAAGGACCTAAAAAATTAATTTTACGAGAAAAAAAAGTTAACAAACATTACTTCCGGCCCGCCACTGCTTTAGAAAAATCAGATCCGGCCCGCAGGGTTAAAAGGTTGGGCACCCCTGCGTTAAACCTAGAGGACCTAGAGACCCTAAATAGGGAGACTGGTCTAAGTTTGCTAAATCGATCTGGCAACGTATGTTTTGAGCTTGGCAACACTGATAGGTTTTGCTGGGCGTAAAGGCAAATACGCGTTTGGATACGTCAAACTCGTGTCTGTTTGGGTACGTCAAAATCACTTAGACCAGTCTCCCTATTAAGGATCTCTAAGAGGACCTGGAGCTTATTAGAGAACGGCCATCTCAAACCAAAAGTATCAATCGAAGCACGAGAACTGTCAAACGGAGGTACCAATCGAGCAAAATCCTTTGTGTTTTGCTTTTGGTTTGAGATGACCGTTCTCTAATAAGCTCCAGGCTCTCTAGTTAATCTTATTGAAGCCCCGGGTTTGGGGGCCTGTATCTCCCAAACGCTTACATCCAGAAGGTTTTTTTCAATTGGGTACTAAAGCCCTATGTCAATTTTTATGTACAACGGTAAAAAACACGCTTAAAAAACATTTCTGATCACTTTTTTTCATTTTAATGCATTTTTTTTTGACAAGACAACATTTTTTCGATGGATCAACTATGGTCTCCTTGGAACGAGCTGTCAAGTAGGAGCTTTTCTGTCAAGAAGGACCGCGAGGTAAATTTTTCAAAATTGATTTAAAAATCCATTTTAAACTTTTTGTGGTCGTACAAAGGATCATTGTACTCAGAAAAATAAACTTTATCGCTGTAAACAATAATATCAGCAATCTAAGCTTCATTTTAGGACCCAATTGAATATCATTTGAATTCCGGCAACCCGGAACATCCGCCGAGAATGTTTTTTAAGCTTTTGTCATTCAATCGATTTTTGAGCCAATGTTAATAATCGTGATTTGTCATTTGAGGGCATCTGTTGTCACTCCGGAACTGATTCCATGGTGCCACGCAAATAGATCCGATGATTGTGATGTTCAAAAGTCGACATGTTGCTTATCAAACTTCGTGATATGTATGAAAAGCATTGATATATTATCATGCCTTTGTCCTTTGACCCAATCGGACTACCCCGAAACCGGTAACCGGTGGCACCGGAGGAAGTGTACTGACTATAGAAATAGAAAATAGACAATATCACACTTCATGAAATTGAAAATTATAACCAACGAAGGCCAAACTGACGTCATCGGGGTTAATCCTTCCGGAATCAACGCCTTATGAAGAATTTCATATAAACAAATATTTATAAGCTGTACACTGGTATTTATTGGTTGGCTGGTTTACAATTATCGACAGAACCTCGAGAATTATGCTCTTTCTGTTATCAAATATGTTTGATCCCTGACAATCCGGCCAAACATACATGCATTTCCATGCATACAAAGTTCGAACTTATTGTCGCTCTGGCACTAAACCGAATCGAGCGATTTGAACTTGATAAACTTGAGATGGATCTAGAGATGGATTCATTGTTTATACTTCGAAATTGGCCCATTTAAATTTATTTGATTGGTTTTGAGTGCTTTTTTGTTCGTATACGTTCGAATTAGCAAGGATTCATATCAGCGGGCAGCGAAATTCGAATTAACGAGTCCGCTCTGTATATGGAGTTAAACCCCGTAAAAAAATCGACAATTCGCATAACTTAGTCGGGTCCAGTCGGGTGGTTTCTACCGACTCGTTGGCCAACGAATCGGCCGACCGGATAACAGACTTCTGTGTAATCTTTACATAAGCGTCTGATGGAAAATCGGTTGACGAAGTCGGCCGACGAAATTTGACGGAATCGGTTATAAAAACCTGGGTGACGAATAGAGCGAATGCGTAACGTGATTTTCGAATGATCCCACTTTGTTTACTTCTACAAAGTAGGAAGCTGTTCAAGCACAAGCATGACTTTTTTCTCACTGATAAATGAGCTGTTTATAATCATCATGATTTTGGCTAGTGTTTGATATTTTTTGCTGGGAAATTGTGTGTGATGAAGGTTTTCAAACGGAATCAAATCAAAATTAAGACAGCTTCTGGATGGATACAACCGCATCGACTCCATAAACAATTTCAATTCATAATTATAACAAATTACGATCTTTCCTTCAACTTTTTAAAGATTTCTTGACTTCAACGTCTGGTCCTCAAAAGCCAAACAAAAGTCATTCTTGGAAAAAAAGATTTTTGCCTTTCTTACAAAAGAAAGGTTTAAGGACAAGGGGTTGGAAACTCTTAGAGCTATAATTATTATGTCAACCAGTATATCAAAATATATGTCAGTATACTTATTATTTCCTTTACATATCGCCAGTATACTTACCAATATACTGAGAGTATCTTAATATACTAACAGTTTATTGCTTTTCGGTTAGTATACTAACAAGTATACTGGAATATCGTTAATATACTCAGTATTTAAAAAAAAAAATTAGAGTTTCCAGCCCCTTGTTTAAGGATTGCTTTTTGAAAAACGCTTTTTTTCAGAAATCTTAAAAAATTCGTGCACGGCGAGGATTCGTCCAAGGAAAAAATCCTATTACTAAATTGAAGGTTTAGATGCGCTCTTTCGATTGATTTTTGGCCCGAAACCCGGAACTCAAAGTGTGATTTTGAGAGCTCTTTTTCTGAAATACATGAGCGATGTCTGTATCCGCTCTTAAAAATTTGTGTCTTCCATCACTGGAAAACCCTTGGGAAAACCGCTCGTAAAACCCACAATTTTTATAAGTCAGATCTGTAGTCGTGGGGTCGGAGACGAACATTTTATTTTTCTATTCACAATTTTCGACCAGTAAATGTGGTCAAAGCCATTTTTAGAGGTATTTCTTGGACTATTTTACAGATAACACTATCAAATTTAAAGAATTCAGTTTCAAACAAAAAGCCATTCGAAAACATGCGAAAACTGTTTGGGCCCAAAATTTGAAGCTTTTCCAACATGTATTTCCAGAGATATAACGATTTTAGTGTTTTTCGTCTTATTTTTACCCTATTTTTTCCTATTAAATTTTTGGATTTATACAAAATCATATACTGAACATTAAATTCGAAGTCCCGGCTCGTTCTCGCTCGAAAGCTCGACAAGTCGTCAAGTCGAAGCTTCAACGTCAGCGTGTTTACGATTGCGCGTTTTACGCTGCGCGTGAAAGTGTTCTTTCTGGCTTCTCATAATTGAACTCATAATTGAGTACTCTGTGGTACTTTTGAAGTTAAAAAAAAATGGCATTTGAGATTTAGCCTAAAAAGATTCAAAGCTTTAGGTAAAATTCTCACTGGATGGAATCATTATGTTTTTGAAAAATTAATTGCACAAATATATTTCTCGGAGTTTCATCATTTTGTAAGAAAGGCTCTATTTCACCTCTGGTGATATTAAATCGGGTTTTTTAATGATCGATAACAATAATCTCTACTTTTGGCGAACAGTAAATTGGTTCCACTTTGACAGTTCAAAATTAAGGCCGTTTTGCGAACCACTATTCAGCACCCAGATAAAAACAACCGATTTTTACCGATATAGTCTGTGAAAATAGATAATCTGACCCAACCCAATTTAATCGGTTTATTCGTAGGGATACTAACTTGGAGACTAATAATCTTACTCCTGACGCATACCGACCGGTTGGTTGTTTTTGATTACCCGATTTCGTAGGGTGTTTCGTCTGGTCGAGAACTGTAATTTTTTTACGATGAAGTCCGCCCTATTATTTTACCCTTTTTGATCACCATTTCTTCCAGCGTGTAAACTTGTTACCGCCACCCCACCACAAGTTTGACAGCTCTCCCTTCTACGCCCCCTCTTCGACGACGACACGACACGGTTGACAAATCATTCCATCAAATTAGAGAAAGATTTTTCACTCTGTTCTTCGTCCGGCGTAAATAGTGTGTTATTTTTAGTGTTTTCACAGGTTTTTAGTTTTGTAATGGTGAGTATCCGATTGCTGACGATGTGGTTGATGATTTTTCGAAGTAATTTAAGTGCCTAAAGAAGAATCTGTTCCGGGAAATTCCTCCCAACATCTCCGACCATAAAACCCTTCCGATGACGTCATCGAGCCTACGATGAATACTGATAAGATTTTGACCCCGATTTCGCCAGATGCAATTTATGCTGCTGTTTAGCCGGCAGGGCAAGCTCCGCCTGCAGAAGTGGTACGTGGCCCATCCGGACAAGGTGAAGAAAAAGATCACGCGCGAGCTCATCACGACGATCCTGTCTCGGAAGCCGAAGATGTGCAGCTTTCTCGAGTGGAAGGACTGCAAGATTGTGTACAAAAGGTTGGTTGGATATTTGGAAGCGAGTTGTTTTGGAATTAATGTTGGTTTTCTTCTTGCAGATATGCCAGTTTATACTTTTGTTGTGCAATCGAACAAAACGATAACGAGCTGCTCACGCTGGAAATCATCCACAGATACGTAGAACTGCTGGACAAATACTTTGGAAGTGTAAGTTGTGGCGGTTGCATGCCAAACTAGACTTGCTTTAATCTATTTTATTGTTCAGGTTTGCGAGCTGGACATCATCTTCAACTTCGAAAAGGCTTACTTCATCCTGGACGAGCTGCTCGTCGGCGGCGAGATCCAGGAAACGTCCAAAAAGAACGTTCTCAAAGCGATCGCGGCCCAGGACGTCCTGCAAGAGGTCAGTACTCCAGACGATACTTACGATATTTGACTTCCCAAAACTTTCTTGCCTCAAAACACACGCCACAATAACTTGCCTTGCCAAGCTAAACTCTTGCTTGTTGAGCAAAAGCTACCAGAAATCAAACATGCCACACATGCATTACACAGTTTTAGAGACACAACAAACAACATGTCCTGTCGTGTTTGTATCCGTCCGTTTTGAACTTCATTCGCGTTACTTGCCTTTAATTGTTAAGAATGTTTTTATTTTCTAATTATATTTATGTTTATCTATTTTCCTTCCGTTAAAGTTTTGTTTACGTTTGTGTTTTGTTAAATTATATGTTTTGTGATTTTGTTGATATATTTTATTCTTGCCTGGAACCAAATTTGAATGATCTTTTTTGTTTTAACGCTAACAAAATCCTTCAAAGAAGCCTTATTTTACTAGAATAGGAAACAAACATATTTTACACCCTTAGAATAAGCTTTTAGTGCGTTAGGGAGAGCTATAACATCATAAAAAGAGGCATACAATATTCATCTACCCGTTTAGAATTTAAGGCATTTTCGATAAAGATAAAACAATAACCAAAAGTAAAAAACAAAAAAAGTAGTTGCTAGAAATATCCAAGCCAAGAGCCAAGCGCGCGCATCTTCCACATCCCACCCCCAATCAGAGACCCAACAAACCACCATTCTTGCATGAAATCTGCTGCGTGATCCGCCGACTGCTAACAAACCCTGGAGATTGGTGCATTCTTAAAAAAAAACAAAACCCAAATTGCTTCCCCGGGGCTGTAGTTTTTTCCGCCCTCTATTCTTTTCTGCTGTTGCATGAAACAATCGTGTCAGTTTTGCTGGGTGCTCGACTAGAAAAAAACAATGACTAGAGTAGGTTCGGCGAGGTCCGTCCTTTCCGCGTAGAAGCTCGATAGAGGAATGTGACCCCTTTTGCGCATGTTTATCTTGTTATGGTTTGTTGGTGCAATTAGCTGGCGAATAGTTTCGTTTACATTCCACGCTTTTCATTCGTTTTAAACGGCTTTTGTTAGTTTGTAAGTGAGGGTGGAAGTACTACCAAACCGGAATTTAGCAAGAGGAAATACTCTGCTATACAACGAGATCTACGGTTTACAGATTGCCACATACATTTGGAAGTGCCAGATTTATTAGATTAGAAATAAAATTATCTGTTGTCCAGATTTTGCCAGAATCTTACCATATATTAGATTTCAAAATTTTGTTCTAAAGTCTTTATTTCAATCAAGAATATAGCAAATTATTCAGAAAATATAATAATATATAATATATAATAATACATAATATATAATAGAAAAGTGTTGGCTAAAACTAGTGAAAAAAGTTGCCTTCTTTTATTAAGTAACGCATAATTTGGGATTTTTACCCCCCCCCCCTCCCTTTTTGGTAACAAATCGTAACAGATGAGCTCCCCCCCCCCTGTAACGCGTAACACAATGTCTTTTTGCAATTTTTACGAGTGCTTATCTGGGTGCTGAAAAGACAGAATGCGTAACGTGATTTCTGAATGATCCCCACTGCTCCTCACTAATACAACTGCAACTACAGATGTAAACATAAACAAAGTAGAAGGCTATGTTCAAGCTCAAGCGTGACATATTTTTTTTGCTGCTGAAGTGACTTGTTTTGAAACAATTTGGAGCTGATGATATGAATGTTTACGCTGAAAAATTAAGTTCTTTGCGTTTTGTTTTGTTCGTAGACTAAACGATGGGCGGCCAAAATAGTCCTTCTTTGTTTTCAACGTGACGAAAAACGTGCGTCAGAAGTGGGAGGAATTTTGTGAATCAGAAGAGCAACTGAATGGAAGTTACGAAACAATTCGTAAACAAAGGTTTTGCATGAGATATATCGCTTATTAAAATGTTAGCGACGAATTATGCCAATCTCGATTTCAACCCTTTTCTTAAGATTTGTTGACTTTGAATACCTGAAAAGCTCGACGCCCTCGACCTTTTTATTTCTGACAAAATAAATTATAGATCGATTGCAATACTTGCCACTTCTTGGCATCATTTCTCAAACAATAAATTGGCTCCGCTTTGACAGTTCTAAATTGAGGCCGCTTTGCGGTCCACTATTCTGCACCCAGGTGTTTATATGCAAATTTAGCGTTACGTAACATAATTTTTCATCACCCTCTCCCTCCCCCAATTTTCGTAACATTTCATAACAGACGCCGACACCCCCTCCCCCCCCCCTAACTGCGTTACGTAATAAAGATACGCTCCCTTTGCGGCAAACTCGCAAATAAAACCAAATGAATACAAGCTGACGCAAACAAACAAAACAGGCAAACTGTCAAACAGTTTGTTTGTTTGTCATAGTCTAATACCTTCCTCACCGTTTTGTTTCGTCGACGTCTGGTTTTTTTTTCTTTAGCGGTAGTTGCTTGTGTCAAAATATTGTGATTTCGGACATAAATCGAAATACAGAGAAACCTCTTTTTACGTGGTGGCGTTACGCTTTTTATTATGTCGATTTCTGTAAAACCACACTGAGCAAAACTCCCACAGCGCATCGAAGTGTTTCGCACATGATCTGACCCTGCTGTATGAATCGCAAAACACTTGAAATTGCGCTGATTGGCCATGAAATAATTTCAATACCCAAACACTTGAATTTTAAATGGTGTTCAAAAATAAAAGTACGTACAAGCGATATACAGGTTCTCGCTTGCTAGTCGTGCACGCTACCACTGCGCCAGCCAGCCAGTTGAAAACGGAAGAGTTTTTTTTGTGCTAATCGTTCTAGCATCGCTTCTAGCCTTCGATAAAAGTCGCGCTAAAATCAATCAGTGGAACACATTAAATTCAAGTGGAAAATGACGTTGACTTTGAATAGTGCTTGTTTTTATTTATCTATCTTCGTCTTAAACAGACTGTTTCCTAACAGCTAATTAATTTCTTAAAACTATCTTTCGTCATATTTAAAACAAAACGGTCAGAAACTACATTAAACAAACGACAGCATACATCAAATGGTTGGTTGTGTCCATACACAGTATGGTGCAGAGATAGACGAAACATAGACGGATTTCGACGAAGGTTACGTGGTGGAACATAAACGATCAGAAGTTGAGACAATTTTTGACAGTCCAGCCTTTTCGTCAAAAGATCGAAGATGAACAGCTGCTGCATCCTCTGTCTCCTCTTCAACAGCGTGTCCAGCCCCAACAGACGACGGCGATCATCGATTGATGTCTGCTCCGGCGGATTCCTCCACGGCAGCGTGCGTAATGCTAGTCGCACAAACGCGCGTTGCACCCTCTCCAACCTGGCGATGTGAACATTGTGATATGGTGCCCACACATGGGCAGCATACTCCAACTGGCTTCTGACTAGGGCACTGTACAGAGCCTTTAGAGCGTGGATGTCTTTGAAGGCAGTCGTATTTCTTCGGATGAAACCAATTGTAGCAAACGCCTTAGCCGTGACGGAAGTGATATGCTCGTTGAAAGTCATCTTTCTGTCAAGAGTAACGCCAAGATCCTTAACAGAACACACCCGGTCTAGCAAGGATATTCCCATCATGTATGCGTGCGTGATTGGGCGCAGCTTACGGTCGAATGTAATTACTTGACACTTTTTGCGTTGGCCTCCATCCCGTTTTGATCGCACCACCTCATGAGCGAATCAATGTCACTTTGGAGAGCCAGGCAATCGAGCGGTGAAGTAATTGTGCGATAGAACTTCAAGTCATCAGCGTACAAGACCTTGTCGTTCTTGATCCAGTGGCAGAGATCGTCGATAAACAGAAGAAAAATTAGTGGGCCCAGATGACTACCCTGCGGGACACCAGACGGGATCATGAACAACCCAGACTTCGAGCCACCGAGTTTAACGTAGGCTGAACGAGAAGTTAGGTACGAGTGCAGCCAAGTCGTGATCCATTCAGGAGTCCAAGCCTTCGCAGTTTTTCAACGGCAAGCTGGTGCGGCACTCTATCGAACGCCTTCGCAAAATCCACATAGACAGCATCCACCTGGCAGCGACTCTCCATACTCCTTAAGACGTCGGTGACAAAGGTCATCAGGTTCGTTGTCGTAGATCTCTTGGCCATGAAACCATGCTGACAGGTAGATATTATTGGTTGCACGGCACGGGATAAAAACTTATGCACAATTTTCTCGAACACTTTGGGTAGGCAGCTCAAAATGGAGATTGAACGATAATTTTCCACGTTGTGCACGTTCCCGGACTTGTGAATTGGCGTGATCGAAGCTACCTTCCATTTAGCAGGGAACACACCCGATTCGAGGGAGCGGTTGAAGATAATGGCGAGCGGGTTTGCTAGTGTAGCTGCGCACTGCTTTACAATGGACGGAGGGATACAGTCCGGGCCAGGTCCTTTGGAGGCGTCGGTAGAGGCCAAGACCTTGCGCACGTCTTCCTCCGTGAGACACACCAAGGGCATGTGTAACTCGTGCGGCAGGATCTTGTCCAGGGACTCGTTGCTGGTTGTAGGTTGATTGGCGCTGTAAACGGTTTTGAAAAAATCTGCAAACAGTTGTACAGAATCGTCTGGCGTTGAGGCGCTTGAGTCACGATACACCATGTCCTGCGGAATCCCTTTGTCTTGCTTCCGCTTCTTCACGAATGCCCAGAAGGATTTTGGCTCACGCTTCAGGTTCGATTCGATGCCACTGATGTATCCTCGGAAGGCAGCTTCTAAGCTCATCTCGTAGTGCAACTCTCGATCCGCCAACTCCCTGCCCAGCATTTCCGTCGGATGTTTAAGGAAACGTTTCCTTGCTTTTCGCAGCCTGTTGCGAAGATTACGGGTCTCTCGATTCCACCAAGGCTGGTGGCTGTTTGGGTGCGGACGTCGATGCTTTAGAGGTACAACCTCCCGGATAATTTCATTTAGCTTGTCGTAGAATCGCTCAACGATGTCATCAACAGATCCAACGAGTAGCAGATTAGCCCAGTCCAAGCTTGCAATAGAGTTGTTTAACGCCATGGTGTCGCAGTTAGCAAAGTCGTAGTACGTTCCGGATTGTTCGGCAGCGGTCCCCGTTGATTGCGTTTCGAGAACTAGGATAAACGGCCTGTGATGTGCGTCAACCTTGAGAATGGCCCGAGGTGGTTCAATGAGTTGGAATCGAGACGAGTCGCTTACGAGGGCCAGATCGAGTAATCGTCCATTTGCGTTCGGAAGATCAAACATTTGCTGGAGGCCAGTACCAAGAACGTCCTCAATCAGAGCAACTTCCTGTTCAGTAGATTGGCCGCTGGGCAGGTACCCGTTGATGTCTTCGTCGAAATGCCAAGTGAGATTCGGAACGTTGTAGTCGCCAACGACGATGACTTCATCAGGACCTTGCGCCAGATCGCACAGTTGTTGAACACACGATGAGTGCTGAGTGTAGATAGTTGCATCTGAGTTGGGAGGAATGTAAACACAGCAGACGAATATCGTCTTTCCAGGCAAGGGGATACGCACTGCGATCTGCTCAAGCTTCTCGCCGCCCCGCAAATGAATGGGTTCCGGGTGAAAACGTTTTTTGACACCGATCAAGACGCCGCCACCTCTCTCCAAGACGCTTGTTTCACGACTAGGATCGGCACGATAAAAGGTATAATCCGAAGAAAGCTCTGAGTCCACAATCTTCGCATTGAGCCACGTTTCAGAAAATGCGATCACGTCGTAATCACATGAGCTCAGCGACAGGTGCAGTTGATTGGTTTTCGTTCTTAGTCCTCTAACGTTCTGGTAGTAGATGGTTAGCAGTGAGGAGTCACGACGGTCCACGGAGCCGGGGCGTTGAGGTTGAACATCATTAGCGAGTTGACTAGGGACGGTGGCTGACAGCGTCGAGGCGTTTGCGATTTGAGTCGCCGACGGACTGGCACACGAGCTAGAAGTTGGACGGACATCAGGCAGGAAATGTTGCGATCGAGAAGGGTACTTGCCGAAGGGCGCCGGTTGAGAGACCCCTCCCCCGACACCGACACCAGCACCAGGACGGCTCTGATGGCTGCGACTTGCAGGGGTTCTCAAGCGTTGGCGTGGTGAAGACGTGGTGGCGTCGTGTAGATCTTAAGATCAATTTCAGGTGTTTTCCTCATCACTTAAAATAGTTTAAGACAGTGGGACACGGCGTGTTTTCTGGGCAACCTTAAGGAGAAAAAATAGTCATCGCTACTTTTTTATGTGCCTTATAGGAAATTTTCTCAGCTTTCCAATGCTTCTAAGAGCGAAATGTTTCATCGGGAAATTTCTGAGATATCTATATTTTAAGTTTTTTGTTTTAAAATCCTTGATCATTTATTGGAAACTTTTAAATAACAGCTGAAAAAACTTATCAAATGATGTGTTTCATGTGTCATTTACTCATTAAAATGTGCAAAATAAGACAAGAAACAACTTTGTAGAAGGTTGCAAACCGCTTAACATTTTGAAAATGAAGTTTTAACCGATTTTTTGAATATGTGAGATTTATTCAGAAATTAAAATCATAAAATCATTAAGCATTAAAATATTATTTTAACAAAAACAAATAAATTATTACATAATTGTTGTGTACAAATAACACCGGTCTGCTCTGATCCAGCATGGAATTAGCTGATACAACCGATTTTTGCAGGTTTGAGATTGATGAGGTTTTTTTCCTTAATCAAACATTAACCAGTTGCATAGATACAAAACATGTTAATGTTTAATAATCGAAATTGAACTGCAAACTACTGTTGCAAGCTTTATGAGAAATACTTTTCATTTGTATAAAATTATTGTTTTAGTTTTTTTATTAGATAATCAAGGAATTAGCAATATTTTAGAAGTTTTTAAGACTCTCATCTTCAATCTCATGTTTTTAAAAAATGTTTTATTTCCTGATTTTTGTTCAAATAGTTTGGAAAGGAAGTTTCTGTTTGATTTTTTGTTGAAATGACAAATAATATTGTTCGAACAAAAAAAAAAAAAGTTTGTGACGGTGTTTTCAGCATTCTGAATTGGAAGACTCGAGTTTTATTGCCACTTTTTAAGTGCATTTTCAAAAGTAAACATTATATAAAATTTTATATTTATTTTAAACTCATGGAAATATGACTTTTGAAGCTTGCAACAGTAATATGTAGTACAGTTTCGATTTTAAATGATATTTGTATTTATGTTCCTGGTTAATGTTTGTTTAAGAAAATATCAAATTTATTCATTAAAATTCAATAATATCATTCACAATCACAAACCTGCCAAAGTTTCGGTTGAACAAGCTAAATTAGAGCAGACACGCTAGATTTGTACACCAAAAATATGTAATAATCTAATAATTCTTGTAAAAAATATATTTTAACACTGTTTTATCATTTAAATTTCTGAATAAATCCCATATATTCAAAAACTCAGACAAAACATAAATTGAAAAATGTTAATTGGAATGATTTTCAAAATTAGCAATCTAACCTCATTCTCGCGTTTTCAATCCGGATCTCAGAATTTTAAATTAAAAAGGCAACTTAGCAAAAAATCAAAAAGTCAATCGATAGAACTTTTTATTTCTTACCTCCTGTTAACTTTATTTTATTCCAAAAAATCACTTTTCTTTCAAAAAATCTTAAAATAATTTTCATTCCCCTTTGCACTTATTGCGCAAAAACGTAAACGTAACCTTGCACCAAAGTTCTCCTACTCGAATGTAGGTGGCGAATCGAGTTTTTAGCTTTGGTTTTGGGGGCCTATTGAAAAAATATATATTTCGGCATTTCAGTAAAAAAAAACTTGATTTTCGCAAATTAAATTTAAAATGAGCCTTGCAACTAGACGACGTGCCATTCGAGCAACGTTGCTAACGGATGGGCTTAAAAAATCGATGATGGTTTGGGTAAATATTTCTGGAGTTTTTTTTTAAAGGTCCAATAAACCAAATTTTCAGTTTTTGCTTTTTGAGTGTTTTTTAATATCCAAAAAGCAAAAACTGGAAATTTGGTTTATTGGACCTTTAAAAAAAAACAACTCCAGATTTGCACTATCTTGCCAAAGGTAGCAAAAAATTGGTATTTCGGTATTGTTGTTAAGTCATACTTAAAAACATTGTTTTCAAAATTCAATTATTCAATTCAAATATTTATTTGCAAAGTTCAAAATGTTCAAGTTTAAGCTTGCGCGTAGACATTTAATTTCGCTTGGCTTTTCTTCAAATTCCGCGTCTTAAGCTGCTTTCCAAATAATTTTCTCAAAATTTGCCTTTAAAAAGTACCCCCCATTCAAACTCCATTTTTTCCACTTTCTCTCTTTTACTTTTCTCTCTCTTTTTACATGTGTCGTCACACACACACAAACACCTACACACACTCAACTCTAACCCCCTCGAATCGGCGTCCACACTCGAAAAAATTACACCTAAAATTCCAACAGGATCTCAACGAAACACTCAACTGATAGTGGCTGAACGTTTTTGGTTGGCTCTGCCTCCCCCCCCCTTTTCTTCCCGATTTGTTTACGAATGGCTTTTTTGACAAAGGATTTTCTTTCTTTATCTTTTCCCTCCCAATGTTTTTCTCCGCTTGTCCTCCGCGCACTAAAACTAGAGGGAGCTGGATTCTTAAATAGCAATTTATGTAAAAAAAACAACAAATAGTTCGTTAAATAGTTACATCGTGCTGTAAATAAGCCTGGGATTTCTCGTTTCATCGCGCGGGTTTTAGTGACCACCTTTCCGATAGCAGATAAGTTCAACCGTTCATCACAGCTTTTGTCGCAAAGTCCATCGCGCTGGGAACACTGCGCTAGAAAAAAAAGGTAATCGGTGCTGCTGGGTGGATTAATCGGTACTCATTTTTGTTTATCTTTTTTTTTTCATTTCTTTTCTTTCGCGCTGCTGAGATTTGTTTCTCTCTCATTTCTATTGCAAATTTGGCCCCATGTTTGAACTTTTGTATTGCAGGTATTAGATGAGGATGATTATTTTTGGATTTACTAACACGCGTGAAAAGGAAAGGAATAATTGGAAACGCGGTGCGAAAATTGCGAATGAAAAGCGTGGAATGTTGCGCAACGTAGTAATGATGATGCATTTAGGAAAGTCTTGCCGATTTTAGGTCGTAAGGTTTGCTTTAGGGTTAAGAATACTTTCCATAATATTAATAGAAAACATATTTTAAAAATATAGATATTTGAATTTAATTACAACATTTTACTAGAGATAATCAAAAGATAAACTTCATCAATTTGGATAGCATTTTAAGCCTAAGATTGACAAGCTCGGTTATGACATCTATAAAAACTACATACACACTAAAAACAAAACACTGTTACACGTCCTACAATATACAGTATACACATTGAAAAAAATTTACTTCTGTTCAAAAGAGACAAAAACCAATAAAATTACTCCAAAGAAACCACATCTTTCAGTATTTACTACTTTTTCTTGAACTTTTCCGTATATCCTTCCTGTTTCGTCGTGTAAACAACCTGTTTGTTTACGTTTTTTCCCTGTTTCTGTCAAACGTTCGAGTCTGTCAAGTACACGTCATCCACAAACACTTACACTGAATATCCAGCGAAAAAAAAAAACGTAAACATTGACCTCCGCAACTGTCAACTTGCATAGGGAGCGTTCATTTATTACGTAACGCAACTTGGGAAGAGAATAAAATGGAGTTACGTAATACATTCTAAAGTTTGACTCGCGCATGCTGCCATCTGTTGGCGAACACGTGAAGTGGAATTCATTTGACGTTTCGCAGGGACAATGTTTACAAATTAACAATCTTCACACGCGTTCACAAACACGTAACAGGCTGATGTAAATAAAGAGTTAGGTTAGAATTTAAGAAAAAAAAGTATTTTAGTTGAAATGTGTAAATCAGAATTTTCTCGGCAGATTTTCACTTCGGGAGTAACAACTCTTTTCAAAGTAATGTCATCAAGCATGTCATCAAACTATTCATTGTTCATAAGGTTCTAATCACACTTATTTCTTGTAAATAGCCTCACGCAAAAAAAAAGTGGGAATTTTTGGTTAGGTTCCAAACACCGTGTAAATATGCCTGCTTTGGTGGAGCACATACACACACACTGAGTTAAATTTACACATCACTTTTTTCTTCTTATAAATGTACCACCCTCGCACTCCAATTGTTTGATTCGTATGTATTGTTTTGCACCTTTTCTCTATTGTTGTTGCGCGCACCCCCTCACAACAACAACAACAACAACAACAACAGGACGAGACGGTAGACGGCGCGCTGCGAGAGATTGGACTGCTTTGAGAGGAGAGAGAAAGAGATAAATCTGAGAGGGAGAAAAGGCAGCGTTTCTGTTACCCACTTGTTCAAATTTCTCAAAATTTTATTTTTAAGTGCATTTAAAAATAACAAGTGTCATTCCATTCTTTTGTGTTGCCATGTTTTGATCAAATTTATAGGATTTTTTTCTTTTTTTTGTAAACAGATTTAATTATGTACATTTAAATAATCATTCATAAAGCAATGAATATCAATAGCAATACACCATTTATAACATTTTATCACAGACTTATCAGACTTGAAACTCGAACATCATAACATGATTTTAAAATAACAGCCGCTTTAAAAATCTATCGCTTGATGACAGAGTGCACACTGGAAAGAAATTACTCTTTATTTTATATTTGATAAACTTTGATCTGCTGTTGTTTGAAAACGGCCTGATAAGTCTGTGATTGTAACACTTAACAACACACAACAAGGGATTGCAGCGATTGTTAGCAGTACAAATCTAAACCGAGTGAAATCAGGGAACAAAGTATTTCGTTATAAGAAGAGTTGTTAGAATTTGAAACAGAAAGATGCAATGAATAAATCAACTAACAAACCGTACTTACAAGCACTTGTTTGAACTAATTGCACTGTTGTTTTTTTTTCTTCTGTAGAGTTGTTTTACCTTTTTTGTAGAGTAGTTTTTTTTCGGTGGTTGGTTTGACATTTTGGAAAATAATAGATTTAGTGGAATTTCTAGACAGTAGCAGAGTTTGAAATCGAGACTGGTAATTTTGTAGAGGTGAGTTTGTTTGATTATTACGAAATAAGTAGAGGAAATTTGGTTGTTGGTGAACTATTCCATTTTTTTACTAGAACATAACAAAAATCCGTCTTTTTGTGGAACTTTTTTTTCAAAATTTGTAAATAAAAACATAGAAAACTATTCGCAAACAAACTTTTATTGACAATAAATTTTTCAAATTTACTCTCAAATCGAGCACTTGTGACAACGATTGTGACTCTCAAATTGTAATATTTGAACGCTGTTTGACACTCACACTGTTTAGCTGGTCCTAGCCAAGTTAGGGAGGTTCAATAAAAATTATAAATTTCCGAAAAAAAGTAAAACAATTTACAGTGTATACCTTTTTGATACAAAAAAAATCCAGCCTAACATTTAAAAAGGTCGTATGAAACTTTAATATGTCGTTTTGAACGTGTCTGGACCAAAGAGCCCATATCTGAAAATATATTTTGTGAAATCACAAAAAAACTGGATAGTTTAAGTCAATAAAATGGCCATAAAAAATAAACAGAAAAGCGATAAAATGTACATTTCTGGGTACCAAAATGTTGAAAGGATATCGTCTAACGTCTAAATTTGTTAATTTGTGAATTCGATAATAAAAATATTTTCAGACAGAAACACAAAATAAAAATATTTCTGAATGTTACATTATTTATGATGTAGAGTAGAGTGGGACAAAGGTGCGCACCTAATGACAATCGTTCTGTCACCGGTGACCATACAATATTTTGGATTCGTTGTATATGCCAAACACTTTTGAACGACATTAAACATGTAATATTAAATGCAATTTGGTGTAAATTCTCAACAAATTATACGTAAAAAACGTGATAAAATCACGTTACCGTCGGGACGATAACGATAATCTATCGTTATCGTTATCGTTATTTCGATAATTCTATCGGCGATGATTTTATCGACGATAATGGACGATAACTTATATTTAATATATTTCTAAAATTGACTTAAAACCAAGCAAATTGTCTTAAATTTTCAAGCTTCCTTGAAGTAAATATTTTTTTGATAATATGGTAAGTTTCAAAGTATAAATTCAAAAAAAATCACAAATACCCTATTTTTTAAAGTACTCTAATTTTTTTAATTTGCAATATGGGTATCAAACGATTCGAAATATTGCATGCATTTGCACTGTTTTGAAGTTTTTTTTTTAAATAAAATACTCAAAGTTTCATACCGTATTTTCTCGAAAACTCGAAAAACCATTCAAATTTTTTTATGTATTTCAACTGTTTTTTAATGTTTAAGTTTTTTAAGTTTTTTAAACGAAAAACTTAAATTTAAACAAATTTCGTATTTTCGCGAAAATATTCAAATTTTTATAATTTGCAATATGGGTATCAAACGATTTGAAATTTTGCATGCATTTGCACTGTTTTGGAGTTTTTTTTTTTAATGAAATACTCAAATTTTCATACCGTATTTTCTAGAAAATACTCAAATGTTTATAATTCGCAACATAGGTATCAAACCATTCAAAATTTCGAAATTTGTGAAAATTTGAGTTTTTTATTCAAAAAACTCTAAAACAGTTAAAATACATGCAACATTTTTCATCGTTTTATAGCCATGGAAAGTTTCAAAGTATAAATACGTAAAAATAAAACACAAAATACTTAAATTTTTATAATTTGCAATATAGGTGCCAAACGATTCGAAATTTTGCATGTATTTTAACTGTTTTAGAGTTTTTTGAATTAAAAACTAAAATTTTCACAAAATATTGTATTATCTAAAAAAATACTATTTTTTTATGACTCACAACATGGTTATAAAACGATTCCAAATGTTCCCTGTTTTTTGACTGTTTTAGAGTTTTTTGAATGAAAAACTCAATTTTTTACAAAATAACATATTTTCTCGAAAATACTATTTTTTATGGTTCACAATATGGTTATCAAACGATTCCAAATTTTGCATGTTTTAGAGTTTTTCGAATTTAAGTATTTCATTCGAAAAACTCTAAAACAGTTAAAATACACGCAAAAATTTAAAATCGTGTGAAACTTATATTGCGAATTATAAAAAATTGTGTGTTTTCGAGAAAATACGGTATTTGGTGAAAATTTGAGTATTTCATTTAAAAAACTCTAAAACAGTGAAAATGCATGAAAAATTTCGAATCGTTTGGTACTTATATAGCAAATAATAAAAATTTAAAAATCGAGCGTGGACAATCGGCATACCCCCTAAAGTGTCCACGTGGTTTATGGATGGTCCCTTAGAGGAAGCTTAGAAATTCAACATAATTGGATTGGCTTTAGTCATACGGTTTTAGTCCAGACACGGTCAAAGCCGTCATTTAAAGTTTTCATACGACTTTTCCAAATGTTTGGCTTGTTTTTTTCGGATCTCAAATTGTTTTGTCTTGAAAGGCAAACTGATCAACCCTTCATTTGCGTCCAAGACCGCTCGGTCGAAATGGCACGAAGGTAGGAATTTTTGAAAAATGTGGTTTTTGCGAAACAAAATTAAAGTTGAGCCCGATTAGAGATTTTTTTTTGGTTTAGGCTCTTTTCAAATGGAATTGCTGAAGAGAGTAAATATTGCATCATTAAATGACATTCGATGACGGAGGTACTTTCAATCGTGTCCGAGGGTTTCGGTTCTCTAGTTTGATTGTATGTATAATAATTTTCGTTCTAAATGACGATGGAATAGTTTATGTTTAGTAGATATGATTTGTGTTGAAACAGTTTTATTCATAAATGACGCATGATATTTAATAAATTCCGAATGTATAGAATTCAATGAAATTGGAAAAAACAACATTAAAATAAAAATATGTCACGAAAGGGTTGCCAAATTTGTATAGTCTATGGCCCGACTGGAAGGTCATTTTAACTCTCTAAGGCTCTTGCATAAATCACGTAGCATACAAATTTTTAATTTTTAACCCTTCCCCCTCTTTCCGTGGTTTTTTCTCCATAAAAAAGTTTAACTTTTTATGGAGCGTAGTTTAGTTTTTTTTACAATATATTTTTCATACCATTCGAAAGCGAAAATATTTTTTTTTAAATACTCAAATTGTTCAAAAAACAAATTATGTTTGAAAATGTGCAATTCTTTTTAGTTATTGTAATATCAGCATTAAATGATTGGTAGTTTTAGTACACTTTAGTACAAATCTTCCCTAGTTTTGTAAAAAATTTTAGCTAAAAAAAATTGACATTTAATTCTATGGAAAATTTAATGTAATTTTCGAATCTGCAACAACCCAGAAGAGTCATTTTTTCATTTTATAATCACATTGTTTTTTTCTAACTTTGCAGAGTTATTTTTTAGAGTATAACAATGTTCTACAAAGTTGTACAGCAGATGATTACACAAAATGTGTAGTACATTGTTTATAGAAATAAAAAAAAAACTTAAATTTTTAAACTTTTAAAATTGAGAAAAACAAAACTAATCCGAGGAAAAACGGAGAAAATACGGGACTCCCAAATTAAAAACGAAGAAAACTGTTAAAAAAATAACTTTTTGGATGTTTCGGTCTTCGAGAACACCGGTAGGTCACCTGGCCCAAGTATACCTTACACAGCTAAAAAAGTAGTAATACAGCTGCATGTAAAAGGCCTGGGTGTAAAATAAATATTGCATTATGTGCAATTTTATGTGATTTTACACCCTGAAATATGTAGCCCATCAGCAAGGGAAACCTACTTGACCGAAATGTTTAGCTCATATATGCGTTTATCCTAACAGCTTTTCATCGGTCTAATGGCCGAGTGGGCTAAGGCGCCAGTCCTTACTGTAGGTGCTGGGTTTGAATCCCGTCGGTTGCAACTTTTTTTTATGTTTGCAAAAATTGTACATGCAGTGTGTAATATTAAGTGTTTATATTGACGAAGGTGATGTGCACGCTTTTGCATGCGATTTTACCATCGGATTTTTTGCTGTGTATAGTATCGAGCAATTCCAGCTCAAATCACGAATATTTCTGGTACTTTTGTACCCGACCCTCTCCGATTTCAATGAAACTTTGTAGACATGTTATGTTATGTTGTTCAAATATTTTTGTATTTTGCAATTTAAAAATGACTGTATCTCGAAGCCGTTGCATCGTATCAAAAAGTAGTCAAATACAAACTTGTAGGAAATTGGACGGGCTTTCTGAAAAAATACACTGAAGTAAAAACACACGCCACTTCTATGATTTTTTTTCGTTCAATTTTTTTGAACAAGTAGCACAAGATGTTACAAAAGACTGACGAAAAATGCAGGATGGTATGTTTCTCATAAAAAAATACAAAAATCATTTACTAAAACTGTTTTTTTTAAAGTGGTCTAAACGTCAAAATTTTTAAAAACCGATAGTGGGAAACGATTTGCCATACAATGTTACATAAAAGTCTCTATATTGACTACCTTCTTAAGTCAAATCATTGGAAAGATACAGTGGTTTATAAATTTATGTCGAAAAAATAGGTTTTTTGGTGGTTTATGACAATTTCTATATGACAGACTTGATTTTTCAGTCTTATAAATATTTTTACCGGAAAGCTCGTCCAATTTCTCAAAAGTTTGCATTTGACAGCTTTCAATTGGGCAAACAGATGTGAGCTTAAATACATTGCTCATAACTGAAAATATCATATTTTTTTCAGTGTGGTAGAAACCTGAATGGTAAATAAGCTTACGCAAATATTAAAACGAGTCAAATTAAAAAGTTGTCCAAGGCAAACTTATGAGAAATTGGACGAGATTTCCGGTAAAAATCCTACGAGAGTGAAAAATCAAGTAATTGCCAAAAAACCTATTTTTTCGACATTTTAAATTTCAAGAAATTGCCAAAAAACCTATTTTTTCGACATTTAAAATTTATACCGCTGTATCTCAAGGATTGGACATAAGACAATGGTCAATATGAAGACTTTTATGTTTATGACATTTAGACCACTTTAAAAAAACAGTTTAAGCAAATGATTTTTGTATTTTTTTAGGAGAGACATACCATCCTGCTTTTTTCGTCAGTCTTTTGTAACATCTTGGGCTATTTCTTCAAAAATTTTGAACGAAAAAAATCGTGACATCACCTTAAAATTTGACTTTTAAACATAAAAATCAAAAAAATCTCATTGAAGTGGTGTGTATTTTTATTTCAGTGTATTTTTTTTTTCAGAAAGCCCGTCCAATTTCCTACAAGTAAGTTTGTCTTTGACCACTTTTTGATACAAATCCAATTAAGTAAAGCAACACATTAAAAAAAATCTATGTAAAACCGCATGCACATCATCTTTGTGTGCAGAAGCATGTAATATTGTATGAGAAAACGCGTGCACAAACGTGCATCCCGATTACCAAGTCCGCGCCTCAACCCACTAGGCTATCTCGCCGCTGTGAAAATGTTTGGATCAAGTTTGAATTTTGGAAGATCGGAAAAAAATATGGTTGAGACCGTCCATAAACTACGTTGGCACTTTTTTTCGTGGACAATCGTCCATTTGCAGTACACCTCATTTTTGATGTAATTTTACTTCAATTTACATGGAATATGTGAAATTACAGAGCAAACATGTAAATTTACACATTTTACGAGGTAATAATACACTTTTTTTGCAGCATTTCTAGATGTAATATTATTATGATTTTTTTACTGTGTAATGTTAAATCTCTTTTTAAAAAATGCGCCATTTGTGGATATTTCCTGGTTGAACAGTACAAACTAGTCTCACATTGTTAGATTTCCCTGAAAGCAATAGAGCCTGTTAGTGTTTGTGACGGTGAAGCCCAAATCTACTCTCAACAACGCGGAAGCTGCATGAATAATCTGACCCTTTCCAACTTTTTGCACCTTTCGAAACGAAACAAAAAAAATAGTCAATTCTTTGTCGCGAGGAACATCGCGTTAATTTGGTCTAGTTTAGTGCTATTGGTTTTTCGCCATTTTCCTAATATTTTAAACAACTGAGCTGCCGCGTTGCCCTAGAAGTTTCCCACCCTCTGTATTGATTAATCGCAACCACAAACAAGGTATGTAGAGAACGATTATTGAATGTTTGTATTGTTTTGTTTAATTGTTGTTACTGTTTTGCTCTTCTCAATTTCATCACTAGACAAAATTTTTAATGATACTAACCAAAAGAATGTTAACTTTTTTTTATTGCTAACAGTTTGGTGTTTTGTTTTAACGTCCTTGTTTTTGGTTACCAAATTTCACTAATATTTTTTTGGTTTGTGCTGCGCCCACTGTGTGAAGTGAAATGTTTGCACAACCATTTTTCCAACCTTCATCATTATAATAACGAATGCAATAACCGAAATGCCTTGCCTCTAATGCTCTCACGGCTGCAGTGGCTAATGAATGTTCCTTTTTTGATTTTTGTCAACTTATAATTTAACACAGAATGATACCAAAATTGTCCAAACATTTCCCAAAACACTTTCTTAAACTCTTTGAAAAAAAAAAAAAAACTCTGTAGCATAAACAATAGCATTCGTTTTTGTTGAATTCAAATTAGTCAAATATTATCTAATTCAATTCCTTTCGCAACTTTATTTTTCAAATACTTTAGGACGAAACACCGCAAGGGTTCTTCGAGGACCACGGCCTCGGGTAGAGGCCAACGCCAATCCGACGGCACCATCTAGCGCCCCAGCGAAAGCCAGTTGAATAAGTGTTGACAGCACAATCACAGCACAGAACAAACAAAAGAAAAAATCCACACACATACACAAAAGTCACACAATTTAATCTGTAAGCAAGTAAACATTGTAGAGATAAGGTCAACTTGTCACATTTAGCGTGTAAGATTTTAGGTTGTATGTTTATCGCGTTACCCCGACGGAGGATTTCAGACGGCATTTTTTTTCTTCGTAAAACTTTAATAGATTCTCAAAAAAAAAAAAAAACGAAAGCTCATGATCGATTTTAGTTGCCAAATGAATTAAATCTGTAGGATGTAGAACATATCAAAAAAGGGTTTCTTTTTTTTTGCTTTCAACGAATGCTTTAGACAACGCGGAAGGTTGTTCAGTACTTAAAAAAAACTGCATGGCTTCATAATCAAAACTTATCCTTTCTTCCATTATGTTTATTCCGAATCTCATTTTATTTTCAATTCAGTTGCTGAAAAAAAAACAAGAAGTTAAAACTAGAGGATGCGTTCTTCACAAGATCTAATTCATTTGAATGTGATAAGTAGTATTTTGATACCGACTCAATAAATAAAGTAAAGTGATCGCGTAAAAGTTAATAAAACCCTTCCCTTAGTTTTGTATTTGTTATGAACATTTGAAAGAAGATCCCAATTGAAGTAAGTGTCACAACAGCAATAATAAAAACGAGTTTTTTTTTTAAATTACGTCCGTCTTTCTGTTGTGCGATAATCGATTTCGAATTTACAGGGCGTAAAATTACTAAATTCAGAATAGAACAGAAAAACATCCGATGTGCCTTCCGAGCAACGACAATTCAGAAAGGACTCATTAAACCCTGTCTGACCAGTGCCAATTTTTTCCCCCGTTCGAGTCTTATGGAATCAGTCATGATGTTATAGAATTTCAAGAGCTCTATACTTTAACTCTCTACACTCAACCCCCCGATGGTTCTTTTCGTTTGACACTTGTTTAGTTTGTACACCAGTGTTGGTATACTCGCGCTCGCGAGAAAATCTTCTCTCTCTCGAGTTCTCGCCGCGAGTCTCGAGCTGCCGAGAGAAACTCACCAATTGCCCGTGCTCTTCTCCGCTCGCGAACGGGCTTTCCCGTGAGCCAGAATTGTCCGTTCGCGAGAAGTTGAACGTTTTAGAAACGAACAAAAAACAACACATTGATTGGAGTTACACCTCTATACCACCGCCTGGTTCGCATTCATAAGCCCGATTAACAAATTGCTAGATTGGGACGAACGGCTAGCCCGAGGCGCTCGTGAGCGCTCGTAGTAGAAAAGTACTACAAGTTCTCTCCCTCGCTCGCGAGCTAGAAATGCTCTCCTACTTCTCGCTCGAATTCCAACACTGTTTGTACCCCGTTGGTTGGTCAAAGTCAAACTAAAAAGTGACAAACTGTCACTTTTACACGGCGCTCACGCACACTATCAAAACAAATGTTTGGTAGTGTGTGTGAACTCCGTGTAAAAGGGGTGTCAAACTAAAAGTGACCCCGTTCGTTTGACAACAGTTGGTGTCAAACCACCGGGGTTTGAGTGTACAACCCAACCCCGCCTTTAGACGGGCTTCTATTTAAAAAATCGCCAAAAATCAATTTTTCAACCAATTTTTGATCTTTAAAAAGCATTGGAAAGAAGAACCCTTAAAATTTTAGAAAATTTATGTGTTGGAAGTTTCACTTGTTTTATGTGACTTTACCCAAACTTTGCCAATGTTTTCAAAAAAATGGCATTTCTTAGGTGTCAACTTTGGCTGTGTTTTTTTTTACTAACATTTCCTATATTTCAAGTAAAAAAAACTATGCAGTAATTTTTCTAGTGTCCCAGACTATGCCTCTACGCATTTATTAACAATTTAAATGATAATGGTGCCATTTTATAGCAGAAAATGTAAAAAAAAACAATCAGAAAATTGAAAAAGTGGCTATAAAAACATGAAAATCAAAATCAAACATAAACTAAACAAGATAAATGCCAATTAAAATACTAAAAATAAAACAAGAAAAACATAAAACAAGCGAAATAAAGTTTTTTGTAGAACAAAAGTTGCTCAAAATGACCTGAACACGGGAAAAATAAAAATTTTCGAAAAAAATTTGGGCAGTAGAAGTATAAGGCCTTTTGAAGATTGGAATTTGTTGAAAATTGTAGCATATTGTAATTTTTGTTAAGAAAAAAAATGGCGCCCGATTTAATTATCTACTGAAAATTACAACAAAATATACAATTTTAAAAACGATACGTTAGAATTCAATTTGAACTTGTATTCTTTGATTTGGATGAAACTGCAGGCCAAGGGTGCATGATACTGATGATACTCGTCGAGACGGTTAGAAAAAAGGGGCGCGTCAATGTGGGAAAGGGAGGTAATTTGTGATTGTAGACGGTATTGTTTTGATTCGCAACAAGTTGAGTCAACTGTTGTGGATGTACCTGAACATTGCAGAACGAGGTTTCTCTTTTTTTCCATTTCTGCTATCTTCTGTGTATTGTGTTTCACTGATTTTCTAACACGGTTTCGGTTTATTATCCTCCATTTGATTTCGATTTTACTGTTTAGATTCCACTCTATTTTACCAATTGATGTTGCTGTAACCGAGGCGTGCATAACCGATGCACAGAGCGTATGAAAAATCATGCAAACATCGAAAAATTATAGTGTTTTGGAATTGGGATGATGTCAGCTATCCGAAAAAAACGAAACTATTGGCACTACGCCCCCCGGGGCATGGCCTTCCTCTAACGTGGGATTTCTGCTCCAGCGCCTCTGACGAGACAGGAGAAACCGGGACCGACGTTTTACTTCACCATCCGATAGAAGCTCAGTGGATAAGGCGGGAATCGAACCCGCGTCTCAAAGCATCATCGGGATCGGCAGCCGAAGCCGCTACCCCTGCGCCACGAGACCCACAGCTATCCATTAAAATTAAAATTTCATGAAATTTTTTACAAAAATACGTATTTTTCCTATATTTTGAAAATGCATTTTTTTATCTGAAGAAAGCAAAAATATATTGTTATTGCAATCAAAAATCAAAATCAAATTATTCGCGCTAAGCATTGCCTTGGCGTTCTCGATTCCGAGATTCCTACTCGAAACTAAGTGTCCGAAGGCTTGATTGTTGAGGCAATTGCAAACCTCTTTTTACACCTTAGCTTCCATCCACCCCGGGATTCGAACTGACGACCTTTGGATTGTTAGTCCAACTGCCTACCAGCGACTCCACCGAGGCAGGACCCAGGGAGACGACTCCTACACTTGGACTGAGCTAACGACCTAACCTTTTGGTTAGTCCGGGGCCAACATTTACTTCCTCCGACGGAAGGCGTGATCAGACAAATCTCGTCTCGAAAAATGCCACCGGGACCGTCTGGGATCGAACCCAGGCCGACTGGGGTTATTGCAATATGGGTATCAAATGATCAGTTCCAGAGTTTTTTTTTAATAGGTCCTATAAACATATAAAACACAATATCTTATAGGTCCTTTACAAAAAAACTCTGATTTTTTAGCATTTCGAATGCTGAATATTTTTTTTAAATGCTCAAAATTTTCACAAAACTACGTATTTTTGAAAAAAAAACTCAAAATTTCAGTTTTTTACAATATTTGATACCCATGTTGTAAAAACTGAAACGTTGAGATTTTTTTTTATACATTTTGAATGTATTTTCAACATATTTTGAAAATACTTAAAATTTTCACAAAACTACGTATTACCGAAAAATTACTAAAAATTTCAGTTTTTACAATATGGGTATCAAACGATTAGCATTTTTCATTCATTTCGAATGTAATAACAACATTTTTTTCAAAATACTCAAAAGTTTCACAAAACTACGTATTTTCGAAAAAATACTCAAAAGCTTCGTTTTTACAATGTGGGTATCAAACGGTCGGGATTTTTTCATACATTTCGAATGTAATATCAATTTTTTTTGGAAATACTAAAAAATTTCACAAAAATATGTATTTTCAAAACGATACTCAAAATTCAAGTTTTCAGAAAATTTGGACAATTTTCAAAAGAAATTATTACATTCCAAATGTATGAAAAAATCCTGATCGTTTGAAACCCATACAAAAATTTCACAAAAATATGTATTTTCAAAACGATACTCAAAATTCAAGTTTTCAGAAAATTTGGACAATTTTCAAAAGAAATTATTACATTCCAAATGTATGAAAAAATCCTGATCGTTTGAAACCCATATTGTTAAAATTGAAAAATATATGAAAAAATCCCGATCTTTTGATATCCATACTGTATAAACTGAAATTTTGAGTATTTGTTCGAAAATATCGAAATGTGAAAATTTTGGGTATATTCAAAAAATGTTGTTATTACATTCGAAATGTATGAAAAAATCCCGATCGTTTGATACCCATATTGTAAAAACTGTTTTTTTTTTTCAAAACTACGTAGTTTTGTGAACATTTTGAGTATTTCCAAACAATGTCGTTGTTGCATTCGATATGTATGAAAAAATCCCGATCGTTTGATACCCATATTGTAAAAATTTAAATTTTGAGTATTTTTTTTCAAAAATACGTAGTTTTGTGAACATATGGACTATCTTCAAAAAAATGATTTTACATTCGAAATGTATAAAAAAAATCCAATCATTTGATACCCATATTTCAATAACAATAATTTTGAGTATTTTTTTCGAGAAACATTGCATTTTTAAAATGCAGGAAAAATACGTATTTCTAAACAGAAAACTGAGAGAAGAAATATAATCATCAATTTCGTAAAATTGTGAAATATACGAAAAAAAAACTTGGATTGATGTACAGAATAATTCTACTATTGATTTCTTACTATTTTGAATGTGTTTGCTTAAAATTTTAATTTTTCTTTTTTGAGGCATTTTATTCAAATTGATTTTTTTTAAATAAAAGAGTATGCAAAAAATTATGTTGTTTTTAGAAAACTAGAAAATTATTTTACTAATAAATTTTTAAAGGAAAAAGCTTAAAAAAGCAAATAAATTGTACAGATAACAAACAACAATATTTTTGAATTATTGACAAATGTCTCAAAATGAGTCAAGAAATTTAGCCAAAAAATATTTTTAAAATAAGCTTCAATAGTTTGAAGAAATTCCAAAAATAACTGTGTTTGTTTGAAATCATTTTATTATTTTTTTAAAGATATATGCATAAAAGTGCACAATAACGTAAGAATTGTTATTTTTGTAAAGAAGATTTGAATCCAAGTTTCGTTTAAATAAATTATAATGATGCCTGATTGATTTTTATAAATATATTTTTGTGATAATCAAATAAATCAAAAAAACACATTTAAAAAATATCTTATTATCCAAATAAATGAATCTTATTTGCAACACTAGTTTTTATTTGTTAATTTTAAAAGGATCTGATGAAAATAATGTTATGATTTTTTTCCGGGGCAGTGCAAAACCGAGGCGTGTCTGTACCATTTTTATATGGACAGCTGCCAAAATTGTATGGAGACTTGAATGAAAATAAAAATGGTCGAAATCGGCCGATTTTGTAGAGAGTTGCTCAGTTGAATAACAATCATTTCAGGCTACAAATTATTGAAAAACTTGTCTTTTTTCACATGTTCAAAAATTGAAGGGCTCGTACCGCTCCTCCGTCACGAGATATAAAAAAATCGGACCTCGGATTCAAGGTCAAAAGTTACACCTTAGGACAAAGTTTATCGCAAATCGAAGAGGGGTCGTAGCAACTGCCGTGTGAGTTGGTGGCCCAAATACCAAAGAGGGTTCAGGTCAACTGTTTTGTGAGTTGGCAGAGAATTGTGGTTATGATAAAGTAGGATTAAAAGGCAACAGCACTCAGTGGAGTCGCATGGTCTCCCAAACCATCCAAGCAATCGCACTGGTTAGTTCAAACAGCATAAAACACCGACGACATTCTCACCTTGCCGAAGAAAAACTCAAATTTCCCTCGTTCAACACCGTGTCTCTCTACCTCCTCTCTCTCTCTCTCTCTCTCTCACCTCACATTCTGTCAAAACATTGTGTCGCCTCTCCTTCGTTTGACATGTGACAATTTTCCTGAGCAACGCTCTCTCTGTCTCTCTCTCTCTCTCGCACCATCATCAGCAGGTAAAGGAAAATGAGTGCCGGGCGGAACTCTCTCTCTCTCTCTGCTCTGTGGTGGGCTCTCAGGTGTGGGGGACAAACTTCACCACACGCATCTTCGAACCTGTCGACGTCGGTTCGTCGGAAGATCCGTGCCGCCGCCGCTGTGTGTGTGTCCCCCGTCAGAGTTTTTCATCGGATTTTGTCACGGATTTTGGGAACAAAAAAACGAAGAAGAGGAAACAGTTTGACGTCGTCGCGATAATCGTGAGTGCATTGTGACGAGAAACGAAGAAAAAGTGGGATTCTTGAAGAAGACGGGTTTGGCCGATTACGGAATCTTCTCCTGCCCAAGGACGGATTTTTCATCTGTCGCGAATCGAGGAGGGGAACCTGTGCTCCTCCAAGACGGAGAAAGAGAGAGAGAGCGCGCGCGAGAGCGAGAGTGGGAGAGAAGGATTAGAGTGGCCATTTTCCGTGCGAGTGTGTGTGTGAGTGCTTCAAAGTAACACACACCGTACAGTAGGTTGGAAGTGGGTGGACGTTGTGAAGGGGTGTGTTGAGTGGCGCGGGGGAGTGTCGGAGAAAAACGACGTCGTCGTCGTCGTCGACGTTGGAGGAGCAATCTGGATTTCGTCTTGGGCGAGTGGGAAAGTTGGGAAAAAGTTGTTGCTGTTGTTATTGTCATAGCCTCAGAGCACATCGCACGCACACAGTTGGTCAACTTTTGCTCGCGGGACAGTGAAGAGCGGAAAATGTGTTTGATTGTGGCTTAGCATGGTGTTTACTTGATTTTAGAGCGGAACAATTAATGAATAAAACATAATCTGCTACAACTATAGTTTATCCAGTAAAAAGCAAGCGTGGCCAGAAAATAATATTTCTTTTTGGCATCTATATATCCCGTTGGACCACTTTCATCTTACATTTAGAGATGGTATATGAAATCCGTGCGAAATTCCATGAAAATTACTTTCGCTTACATAGCTCTTCCGTTGCAAAAGTATTTGAAGAACTTTTATCAAAACGCCATAAAGCTTAACAATCATAGATGATCAATGTCAGTTCTTCTATAGAAATGATAACACCGACCAACAATTTTCTGCGCAGGCTTAACTTGAGGGGAATGTTGAAGTTTGGGGTCCCCAAAAACACGTGCACTTTGAATTTTTCAAAAATATTAAGACGGGGTCGAATGGTTTTTTCTTCCAAATTTGTATGGAGAATTAGTGTTGTTCACTACTCCCACATATTGCATGCAATTTTTGGTTGTATGCAAGAGCGACGAACCGCCCTAATTATGCATACAAACTTTGGAGAAGAACCATTCGGCCCTGCCTAAATATACTTGAAAAAATCAAAGTGCACGTGTTTCTGGGGACCTCAAACTTCATGCTTCCCCTCGAGTTGAGGCTGCGCAGTAGGGTGCCAATAAAAGAAACCGGAATCAAGGGTACCCTCTTGCTCGATTCCTTAGGCGAAAATTAAAACAAATCTTTGTCAATTTAAAATCAAATCGGTTAAAGTTCAAGGGTCGCTAACGTCATGATTCGAATTCGGACGCTTCGAAACCCGGACACCTTATCTTGTTTTATCAATTATTTAAATATAAGTTTGCCTAGTTATTGCGAAATCTGTGTTATTTGATGAATTCTAAAATCAACTTTCATCAACTTTAAATATGTTTGTACGCTGTAGTCAATGTTAAAACAATTAAAATAAATAAAAATGTGAGTTGTAAACTGTGAAACGTATCGCTGAAACATTTCATAGACGTCCGAAGCACCGGGAAGGCACTTTTGGTTGACCGCAGTAAATTTTCTTGAAATATTTCGAACTGTCAAAAATCAGCCAAAGCACCTACCACATTGATCACACAAGAAACTTTGGTAGAAAAGTATCCACCGTGATCTACCGCGATCAATATTTGACAGTTCGACGCCAACGACGCCATTTTTTTTATTCAAAATATCGATTGTGTCGATGTTAACAGCTTATTTGAGATGTAAAGAAAGCCGTTCACTAAAATTTCAGTCTAAATTTGTTCGATTCATAAGCAAAAACGAGTGTCCGGAATTCTTTTATCAGTGTCCTGGATTCGATGCACAAGAAGTCAATTTAAGTTTGAAATTCTGAGCTGCATTGTTATGATTTTGGTTAACCGCGGTGGATTTTCTTGAAATGATTCGAACTGTCAAAAATCCACCAGAGCATCTACCGGTGGATACTTTTTTAACAAAGTTTTTTTGTGTGGTAGATGCTTTGGTGGATTTTTGACAGTTCGAATTATTTCAATAAAATCCACCGCGGTTAACCAAAATCAAATTAACAATATAACTCTGATGAAAAATTGTTGGAAAAGACATATTTTGCATGCACACTCTTAAAATTTACTGTGTATTAGGGCGTCCCAAAAAAAATTAAAAGTTGTCAAATTTTGTCAGGAACAATGTTTTCATACAACAAAAAAATCCAAAAAATGGTTTACAATTCGCGCGCGGAGCTTGAATGAAAAAAGTGCATTTTTCAAGTATTTTTCAGAAATGCGCGTAACAATCATACTAAAGTCATTCAAATTTGGTCGCCTTGGACTTCAAGTTATAGTTTAATGTCCCCTGAACAAATTCCTGTACAGACATAGTCCAAAAAAGCTTGTGTTTGGGCATGGCAGGGCGTTTTAGGGAGAAAAAATTGTATTTTTTAGCTGAAAAAATGTCAAAGATCACTCCCAAAAAACGAGCCAAAAAATTTTGCAGTCAAAACTAATGCATTAAGCTTACGGCGATCATTTTGCTTTTTAAACATTCAATTTATGTCCACGCAAAGCCGATGAGATATTCGCCTTTTAGTGAACAAAAAGTGACGTATGTTCAAAAATCTTAGTATGTAAGCGTTTTTAGCATAATACATTGGCTACTATGATTACAAACGGGAAGGCATATTTTTATTTTGCTCGCTCAAAAACGACATTTGTTAAAAACATTTTATGAAAAAATAGGAGATTTTCTCACAATGTGACGTAGGAGTGATTTTCGTTTTGGGGAGTGATTTTGCGATTTTTTTTTTAGCTACTTTTGATCTACGAAAAACTGTACTTCTCTTGTTTTATATATATTTTTGTTGTTTTTTTAGTATCTTAATTTGCATTTATCTTGTTTAGTTTATGTCTGTTTTTGGCAGTATTCTATTCTACCCCTTTTCATCATTACATTTTGCCTACACAGAAAAAAAATGATGGTAATATTCATCAGGAAATGGTGACAGATTTTGTGGCAAAATAAATGATAAATTTTACCCCAGAAAATGATTAATTTTCATCAGTTTTTGATAAATATTCATCAGGTTCACATTTTTACACATTTTTTATGTAATATTACACAAATAAAGAGGTAATATTCAACCTACCAAATTTTCAACATTCCAAAATTCAACTTTTTTTTCTGTGTATCTTATTTTTTTCATGTTTTTACACACAGAAAAAAAGTTGAATTTTGGAATGTTGAAAATTTGGTAGGTTGAATATTAACTCTATTTTTGAGTAATATTACATAAAAAATGTGAACCTGATGAATATTCATCAAAAACTGATGAAAATTTATCATTTTCTGGGGTAAAATTAATCATTTTTTTTGCCACAAAATCTGTCACCATTTTCTGATGAATATTACCATAATTTTTTTTCTGTGGCAGCCACTTTTCTATTTTTTGCCTGTTTTTCACATTTTATGCTTTAAAATGGCAGCATTCACACTAAGATTTTTTTTGTCGAATTCGGCAGTTGAAAAATCAGTAAAGTTTAGATCGGTAAACTTCGCCTGAACGCATAAATGTCCCATATGCATTTTCATCGCTTTTGAGTTATTGATGCAGTTTGGTTCAAAAACGTGTGCCCTTTCAGAAAAGCCTACAATATCCAGTACTTTGTTCTAGAAAACTTAACACGAATGCGTTTTTCTCAGCTTGTTGTTTTGCGTATGGGACATTTATGCGAACATGGGCAGTAAACCATCTGTCATAATGAAAAAAATTCTACCGAATTTCGGTTGTGCAATGAATAATGATGAACTTCATTACCAAATTTCGGTAAGTTTTTACCGAATTTGATAGTATTCAGTTTACCGAACTGTTAAGCAGTTGATAATTCGGTAAACATTACCGAATTCGGTAAAAAATCTAAGTGTGTTATCATTTAAATTGTAAAAAAATGCGTAGAGGCATAGTCTATGACACTATAAAAATTACTGTATACCTTTTTTTACTTAAAATTTAGGAAATGTTAGTAAAAGCACAGCCAAAGTTGACCCCTAAAAAACCACATTTTTAAAAACATTGACCAAGTCTCATAAAATAAATAAAACTTCCAACCCAATATTGGATATCCTAAAATTCCAAGAGTTCTTCTTTCCAATGCTTTTTAAAGATCAAAAATTGGTTGAAAAATGATTTTTTAGCATTTTTTTTTTAATCGAAGCCCGTCTAAAGGCGAGGTTGTGTTGTAGAGGGTTAACCGATTTGGCTAAAAAAATTGCTTGATATTTGCGAATTTAGTGTATTTGTCCCTTTCTTTGACCAGAGTCGAGGGCAAAAACTTCGAATAAAATTGGTTCTAGTCTAATTCTAGTAAAACAACGTAGCAAAGAGTCTATCCTGCTCGTCCTAAATGTAAACATCAACTGACGTAAGCAGGATAGAATTTGTGTTTACATTTCTATATTGGCCCATTTTTATTGTTTCGTTTGAATTGAAATTGAAAAAAAAACTAAATGCTTGTAACAGCCCAAGTAACATTTTTTTTCCAGGAGTTCTACAAGAGCTCTTCAAGATAGCTACAGCATAGCAGTTTAGACCGCGGTAGGATAAAATTCTCTTCAAAACTTCTTCAGGAGTTTGGAAGAGTACTTGAAGAGAGTTTTATCCTACCGCGGTCCAAACTGCTATGCTGTAGCTATCTTGAAGAGCTCTTGTAGAACTCCTGGAAAAAAGTTACTTGGGAGTCTAATTTTATCAACGAAGCTCTTATAAACAAAATATGTTTTGTCGATTTTTGAAGCAAATACTGAAAGGTAAACGGATCGTGTTATTTTACAGTATTGGTTTTAGCAGAGCCTAAAAGTCTGTTAAATTTAAAAATACCAAATCCAATATTACTCACCTTAGATTCCAAAAAAATAACAATGTTGATTTCACATTAAAAAAAATCATCCAACCGTTTTTTTTGTTTTATCTTTAATTCAAGCTAAACATTGAAAATGAGTTTAAATTGAGCAGTTCTCTCAGATTTCAGTAATTCGATTTTTTTTGTATTTTTTAATCCGACTGAAACTTTTTTGGTGAATTCGGTATGCCCAAAGATGCCATTTTGCATCATTAGTTTGTCCATATAATTTTCCATACAAATTTGGCAGCTGTCCATACAAAAATGATTTATGCAAATCAAAAAATCTGTATCATTTGAAGGAATTTTTTGATCGATTTGATGTCTTCGGCAAAGTTGTAGGTATGGATACGGACTTGCAAAAAACACTATTTTTTTATTTTTTGATATGTTTTAGAGGACATAAAATGCCAACTTTCCAGGTTGTGCAAAAAATCTTTGAGCGAGTTATGATTTTTTTAATCAATACTGATTTTTTCAAAAAATCGAAATATTGGTCGCAAAAATTTTTCAACTTCATTTTTCGATGTAAAATCAAATTTTCAATCAAAAAGTACCGTAGTAAAATTTTGATAAAGTGCACCGTTTTCAAGTAAAATAAATATTTAGGTGACTTTTTTGAAAATAGTCGCAGTTTTTCATTTTTAAAAATTAGTGCACATGTTTGCCCATTTTTGAAAAAAAAATATTTTTGAAAAGCTGAGAAAATTCTCTATATTTTGCTATATTGAACTTTGTTGATACGACCTTTAGTTGCTGAGATATCGCCATGCACAGGTTTAAAAACAGAAAAATTGATGTTTTCTAAGTCTCACCCAAACAACCCACCATTTTCTAATGTCGATATCTTAGCAACTAATGGTCCGATTTTCAATGTTAAAATATGAAACATTCGTGAAATTTTCCGATCTCTTCGAAAAAAATATTTTCAATTTTTTTAAACCAAGACAAATATTTTAAAAGGACGTAATATTAAATGTTTGTCCCTTTTGAAATGTTAGTCTTGACTTGAAAATTTTGAAAATATTTTTTTCGAAAAGATCGAAAAATTGCACAAATATTTCATATTTTAATATTGAAAATCGGACCATTAGTTGCTGGGATATCGACATTAGAAAATGATGGATTTTTTGGGTGAGACTTAGAAAACATCAATTTTCCTGTTTTTAAACATTTGCATGGCAATATCTCAGCAACTAAAGGTCGTATCAACAAAGTTCAAAAAAGCAAAATGTAGAGAATTTTCTCAGCTTTTCAAAAATATTTCTTTCAAAAGTGGGCAAACATGTACACTTATTTAAAAAAATGAAAAACTGCGACTATTTTAAAAAAAGTTACCGAAAAATGGATATAACTTCAAAACGGTGCACTTTATCAAAATTTCACTGAAGTACTTTTTGATTGAAAATTTGATTTAACATCGTTAAAAAATTTGTGCGACCAATATTTCGATTTTTTGAAAAAATCAGTATTGATTAAAAAATAATCATAACTCGCTCAAAGATTTTTTGCACAACCTGGATATTTCTGAAAAGTTGGCATTTTATGTCCTCTAAAACATATCAAAAAAATTAAAAAAATTAAAAATTGTTTTTTTTTTGCAAATCAAGTTTTAGTGATAAAAAGTTAAATAAATCAGATTTTTTTTTACCGTGTATCATTTTTTTTCCAGTGTAGTCCGTATCCATACCTACAACTTTGCCGAAGACACCAAATCGATCAAAAAATTAACGTTTTTCGAAAATATTTCGCTCTTTCCACAAACAGTTTCGCCCTTTCAAATCAAGTCTCCACCATGTGTGCTAACACAGGCCTACTTTCTCCCTCTCTGTTTGAAAATGAGTGCCACCCGCGAGTGTGTGCGAGTGGGAAATCCTCCCCCCTGAGAGTTCCATCGCTCTCCTTTTCCACGCGCTCTCTCTCGCTCTCTCCATCTCCCAATTCCGTCACATCACACTGACTGCGATTTCGTGTGTGCGTTTGCACGGACGGACATCGTCGAACACGGATGGTTGTGATAAAAGAAGAAGACTGCTTCCGTCTGACGCGGGTTGCTGGGATCGTTGTAACGATCTCCCGTGATCGTGTCCAGTGTGGGGTGTTTGAGACAAGCGAGTTGTTATTTTGTTAAGGTGATTTCACAGGTTCACACAGGTCGGAAAAGTGGTGAGTGAAAGAAGAAGAGGAGGAGAAGCAGGAAAAAGTGAGAGACACTCACGAGAGAGAGAGCGAGGAAAATTCAAGGGAATAGTGAGTGACAGATGGAGCGACCGGTCACGGCGATAGAATCACACGGGAGCAACGCCAACACCAACAGTTTTCCAAGGATGGCGGATTAAGAGTGTTCAGGTCGGAGTGTGGAACACTAGCCAGCAGCAGCAGTGCTAGTAAAAGCTAGCACAGCACACTTGGATTGTGCACAGGAAGAAGAAGTTAGGGGAAAAAATCGTCGTCGGAACAGCGACGGAATTCGGGCTGTGAAGTGTGCAGGTCGTCAGCAGCAGGTAGTGTTGAAGTTGTGAAACCTCCCCGGACCATGATGGATGAAGAAGCCCTCGCAGCCGTCAGCGCCGTCGTCACTTGGAGCCGTCCGTCGTTGGCCGGAGGAGTAGCGTGAGTCTGCCGTGACGACTGCGACGACGACGACCACGACGACGACGACGACATACCAGAAGACCACGGCCAGTTCCAGCAGCCGCCTCCTGGCACCGGCAGAGCAGGATCCGCAGAGCACGACGGCAGCGACACCAGAACCAGAACCAGAGGCAGCAGCATCTCATTGCATCGCAGCCGCGCAAAACAAAATGGCGGGTGGTGAGCATTCGTTTGGAAGAAAGACATTTCACAAGCCAACCTATTGCCACCACTGCTCGGACCTGCTGTGGGGACTCATCGGACAGGGATACATCTGCGAAGGTAATGGACCACGGAACGCGACCCGTCTTCCGGAACGAACCCCCCCTCCCAGACGGGGAGTAGCTCCGGAATGACTTGTCAAGATTCGCCATCGTTGACTTCGCCAGGATATTCAACACCCAAAATCTCCAGACTCTTCGTTCAATTCTTCATTTCTGCAAAGGGGTTTGCGTCGAGGGGAAAAAAACCCCACAAGATTTCCATTAATTTTCATCGTTGGCCATTTTTGCTACTCATATTGGCCCCCCTTCGTCTACCGCGCCCCCTCTGCCCCACTGCCCAGGGCTGGGGGCCACCAGAGCCAGAGCCCCAGCTTCGGGGCGGCCGACGACGAAAGGAAAAATAATATTGATCTATACTCCCGAAATTCACTTCACACATTCGCAGCAGCAGCAGCAGCACCGTGTGCCAAGTGTGTGTTATCTCGAGTGCGCGCGCCCCTCACAAGAGAGTGAGTGACCGCGTGAGAGTGAGAGCGCGTTTCACGCACGCACGCACGCGACTTTGTTCACCAACACTGGCGAAGACAGGAAAACAGAGAGGGTGGCACACTTGGATTATATTACAGGAGTGAGGAAACAGTTGTGAGATTCCACTGGTTGGAGTGAGTGCCGTCGCGCGCTGGATGTCAATACGCACTCACGAGTGAGAGTGCTCACGGGAGAGTGAGCGGGCGAGTGCGTATGACATTGAAAAATGTTGTTCTCGAAATGAAAAATTGTGATTTTTTGGGGGTTTTGCATACAGAATGAAAAGATTAGATCGTTTTACATGGTTGTAAATATCGTTTGTAGTAGTGCTTTCAAAATATTCATCAATCAGGAAAACAAAAATCAATCACATCTCATCAAAAAGTGTTTAGTGGCCGCTTCGCTCAAGTTGCCTCCGGCGTGAACCACTCGAGAATATGTGCTGATGATGAGGAAAAAAGAAGTAAAAAAAATCTTGGAAGAAACGCGGAAAAGCGGAATCTCTTGCACACGAACTCAAGTGGAAAACTACTGATGAAAAGCGCTGAGCCCGTCAAGTGTCTGGCCGTTTTTTTTCTTCTTGCTTGTAGATCGAGAGGGAAAAGAATATCTTTTTTTTCTTGTTTCAAAGGCAATGTCCAAGAGGCACGAAGAAGTGCCCCGAGGGGAGAGTTGGGGGAGGGACGGTTGGTCATAAAAGTGGAAATTGTTGAGATTAGAAGTTGGGAAGCAAGAAGACGAAGAAGAAGACACACGAAAGATGATGAGGAAAATGAACTGAAAATCATGCTGGCTTTGATCACATCGAAGGAAAAGTGGTTTTAATGTCTTTGTGCAGCTGTCCGTTTGTGTGCGTGTGTGCGTGTGTGTGTGTGTTTGCTTCTTTAATTTTTATTATCAGTGTATAGTGGATAGGAGCTCACTCGCTCGCTCGCTCTCCTTCGAATTCGCTAACGGATACACAAATTGCTGGCGATAAAGTTTTATGGATTAAGCCGTTTTTCGTCAAGGAAGATCGAGGATTTGCTGCGGAATGAAGAAGAAGAGCGCAAATATGTGTGAATTGAACGTATGATTTCGTTAAATATGTGTGAATAGATTAGTGCGAATGCTCTGCATGCTATTAAAACCAATTTTAATCACGTGCATTATGTATAAATACACACAAACACACACACACACACATGATTAGTTACGGAATGGATTAGTAGTATCGCTTTGGTTCGTAGTATTGGATTACTCTGATTATGGTAAGGTGTTTGTTTATCTAAGCGGGGAATACATTGCGGATGTCAACAATAGGGGTGTTGTAGATATTTCTTATCATTGTTCTTTCGAGTAGAATAGTATTTGATTTCAAATTTAGTTTTTTACAATTGTCACATGTAAAACATTATTATCGATTATTTTGTATTACGAAAGCCTTCGAGATTACGAAATCTACCCCAGTTTATCAACAGTTGCATGAACAACTTTGCTACCAACTCATAGATAAATGTTTGCTTTCTTCACCTGAGAAAAGGTTGTAAAATCACCTTGAACAATACATACGGTCAAAATGATCCCACCCGCGATGTCTTCTACAACCTTTGTGGGTATTTGTGAGATCAGTCAAAAGTTTAAACACTAACTTTTCTGAAGTCGAAATTCCTCCTGAAAGTAGATAGTTGAAATGACTATATTATTGAAAATTGAATGTGAAATAATGTAATTTCGTCAAAATTTTCTTCAAACATTTTTAGAAATAGGTTATAAAACTTTCAAATAAGACTAAATTATAAAATTGTAAAAATGGTGAAAATATAGGTATCACATACTTATTTAAAAGTTATAATTCACTATTTTCTTACAGGCTGGGCCTCAAACTTATGAGGCACTTAGAAACCTTCCCCATCGGATTTCGAGCTCATGACATTTGGATTATGAATCTAATTGACAAACATTCGATTTAGGCAGACCAAAATGTATTAAATTTTTATTGAAATTTCAATGATTGTTGAAAAATCCTTCTACACATTACTTCAAAGTTTGTGTCACCCCTTTTGAAATATGTTCTGCAGAAAATGAAAATACAAGTGAATTGAATTGAATACCCTTTAAATTTCATTTTATTTGTGAAATCACGATTGTCTTCAGCCAAAAAATGTTCCTCTCAACTGTGACCTTGTAACAAAAATATTTGCAGCTAGAGGGTGACGATTCTCGAGATTTTCAATTTCCCGGGAATCGAGAGTTGAATTTGGCCATTTCCCGGAAATTCCCGGGACCCGAGATTTTTTTGACTATGCCAATAGTGCCAATAATTTTAAAAGGAATGGTCATAAATTTGTTTCTTTTCAATAAATTCAGTTACAATTAATTCACACTTATTCAAAGAAATGTTAATTTACGAAGCCTCATTATTTTAAGGAACTAGTTCAACCTTTAGATTTTTCTTAGAATCTGTAAATACAAGTTCGTTTTTTGAGCTTTCGGGGACTCAAAATTGCAGTTTAAAATTTTACGAATCTTAATTCGCACAGAGTGATTTTTCAAAAGTTGCACAAGCTTGTTGCATGAACTTGTTATAAGTTTTTCGTGAAGTTAAAAAATAGCAAATATATGATTTCCCAGTATCGAGATTTTTGCAATATGATACATAACGACTCAAAACATCTATTTGAACTTGTTTTTTTTTTCTTATTAAGGTAAACTGGAAATATTCATTGAAGAAATATTTACATTTATCAGGAAATGCGAATGTTCACAAATATCGGACCTTAACCAAGATTAAGACAATCTTTACAGAATGCTAGAGTTTTTTCTTCTAATATATAATCTAATATTCAGGTTGAAGAGAAACACAAAATGACTTAATGAGGATATGAAAATTGAACTTATTGAAAAGGGTGTTCCCTCTTAGAGATAACGAATAAAAATAATTTAACAAAAAAAGTTTATGCAACAAAATTTCACTTCGAATAAACAAAACTTCAGATAATCGAATCTCGACAAAAAAAATTCACTGTCTTATTTTAGATTTTTTGGCTTTAAACTACTCCAAACTACTCTAAGATTATTAGGAAATTTTTAAATTCAAGATTCAAATTTGACTAAAGTGTTGTTGCAGAACTTGAATTTGATGATGAAATACGAAAAAAAAAAATTTGTTCGTGATTAGATTATCCGAAGACCCATACAAACCTTCAGATAATCGAACTTCGGATAATCGAAACTTCGGATAATCGAAACTTTGGATAATCGAGTCTGGACTGTATTTAATTTCTGAGATGTAACTGCTTTTTTATGGTAAATTTTGGGCTCTTCATTTTTTTGGGCTTTTCTCAATTATAGTTATTGGAATTTTCGACAAGTTAAAATTTACACTTTCTGAATAACAAGCTTAGAGAAGCATAGGTTTATTCGAACTTGAACATTGAACATCCAAAGTTCTAAACCATTTCGATTTTTTAAATGTGTTTCTGATTAGTTTATAACATTTTGCTTCGATATTTATAAGTAGAAAATTTCCCGGGACTCTCGACCAAATTTCCCTGGAATCGAGAGGTTTAAAAACTGTCGATTTTCCGGGAAATTTTTCTCGGGAATTCCCGCTTGTCACCCTCTATTTGCAGCGGTCTAACCTGATTTCAGTGTTTGTTGACACATGCAAATTGCAATAACAATCTTATGGATAATATTTATTGAAAAAAAAATGGTTTGGCCCGCAAGATCATGAGAGCTTCAAATTTGCCCGCCATTCAAACACTTTGAGCACCCCTGAATTAAAGCAAGTAACAGAAAAATCGTCTAATTATGAGAAAAACCTTCATTGACCAAAAAGTTATATCGTAGTTACACAAAATTCTATCTATTTTAAAAAGTATTTGCAACGAGGTTTCAAAAATAAACCTTTTTTGCAATTTTCGCGGATTGCTTTTTTTTTTCAACCCAGAAATGTGAATTGGAGATGAGTGTTGTTGAAAATTTCAAATGGTATTGCAGAAAATTTTAAATATTTGAATTATATCTAAAAGACACAGGCCTGTTACTATGCATAAGTTGCAATAATAACTTCATGTTATCATAAAATTTCTTGGGATTTCAAAAAAAGTGTCCAAGTGGTTTGTGGATGGTCCCATCACCACAGGTGAAATCGAGCCTTTTTTGCCTTCCTCACCTCACTGAGGAAAGGCTATAAAATCACTCGAAAAATGAACTTATTAATTTGACCTCGTAGACCCACCTTCACGTATACATATCGACTCAGAATCATGTTCTGACCAAATGTCTGTGTGGATGTGTGTAGGTGGGAGGACAAAAAAATTGTCACTCGATTATCTCCGGACTGGATGAACGGATTTTGACCGTTTTAGTCTCATTCGATCTGTCTTGGGGTCCCATAGGTCTCTATTTAAAATCAGCAAGTTTAGTTAAGTACTTCAAAAGTTATGCTAAAAAACGATTTCGGCGTATGTTGGGAAGATTGTAAAAAGAAAGGTAATAAAAAGACCTTTCAAATGAGCCTAAAACATCTAGGATCTGACAGCCCTATCAAAAGTTATTTGCACATAAGTGTTATTTATACACTTTTTGGAGGCCGGATCTCAGATTTTTCAATGAAAATGGTGTCCGGGTCCACCATGCAACCTGTCGTTAGTTAGATAATCGAAAGACCTTTCAAATGAGCCTAAAACATTGTGGATCTGACTACCTTATCAAATGTTATTAGCACTTAAGTGTTATTTATACACTTTTTGGAGGCTGGATTCCAAATATTGTGATAGAAATATTGTCTGAATCTTCCATGCGAACTATCGTTGGATAGGTTTTTTATCAGACCTTGCCGATAACCAGAAATATGGAAGGACTGCGAACCCTATCAACAGAAATGAGTAATAAAGTTGATTTGTCAAACATGTTAAGGGGGAATGTTGCTATTTTTACTGAATGTATTGACTTTATGAACCACCTAAAAGGTGGATTAAGTAACGTTTTACAAAATGATGAAACTCCGACAAATATATATGTGCAATTAATTTTTCAGAAACATAATTATACTACCCAGTGAGAATTTGACCTAAAGCTTCAAATCTTTTTAGGTTAAACCTCGAATGCCATTTTTTTTTTAATTTCAGAGGTACATTATAGGTAGCAGGATTTAATTAAGAAAAACATATTTGTTTGACATTATTAGAAAAAAATAACGGGTAATCAGTCTTTAATGTTAGTCTATGATTAATTTTAAAAAATATGTATCGCTATTGCACTTTTTCGATCTATTATGAGAAGCCAGAAAGAACACTTTCACGCGCAGCGTAAATGTGCTGGCGTTTATGCTTCGACTTGACGACTTGTCGATCTTTCGAGCGAGAACGAGCCGGGACTACGAATTTGATGTTCAGTATATGATTCTGTATAAAACCAACAATTTAATAGGAAAAAATAGGGTAAAAATAAGACGAAAAACACTAATATGGAAATATCTCTGGAAATATATTTTGGAAAAGCTTCAAATTTTGGGCCCAAGCAGTTTATGGCGCATGTTTTCGAATGGCTTTTTGTTTGAAACTGAATTCTTTTAATTTAATAATGTTATCTGTAAAATTGTCCAAAAACTACCTCTAAAATAAAATGTTCGTCTCCGACCGCATGGCTACAAATCTGAAATATAAAAATTGTGGGTTTTACGAGCGGTTTTCCAATTATGGAAGACACAAATTTTTAAGAGCGGATATACAGACATCGCTCAAGTATTTCAGAAAAAGAGCTTTCAAAAATTAGACTTTGAGTACCGGGTTTCGGGCCAAAATTCAATCGAAAGAGCGCATCAAAACGTTCAAATTAGTAATAGGATTTTTTTCTCGGATGATTCCCCGCCGTGCACCATTTTTTTAGGATTTCTGAGAAAAACGTTTTTCCAAAAGCAAACCTTAAACCTTTCTTTTGTAAGAAAGGCAAAATGTGGTTTTGAATTTTTAATTGAATAATATTATTTTGAACAGTTTGCATTTTTTTCTCGTGATTTTTTTTAGAAAATTTTACTGATTTTAAAATGATATACAGTCATCCCACATATTCGGAACGGTTTCCAGATCGGCTAATGTTCAAAAAGTCATAGCAAATCGATAATTGAACTTAATGATTCGCTTTTACCTTCATTTGAAAGCTTTTCTTGCGATCTTTCGAATGCTGTATCGAACATCTGCAAATTTTAACTTTTATATGAAGTTTTTGAAGAATTACTTTGACCCTTGAAATCCACAAATTCGGAACACTTTTTTCTTACGAATGTAAACAAACTTTGGATCTCTCCAGGAGTACATATTTATTACCAAATAATGACTTCTCACACTGAAACCAATGAAACTCAAGCTTTGTGATGTTTTATACATGGTTTGATAACTTTTTTTTGTGAAAATATCAGTTAAATTCAGGTGTTCCACAATAGTGGGAGGCACAATAACATCCCACAATTATGAAACAGGCCATTTGGAGGCAGTTTTTTGCTGCTCTGGACAAAATAGTCTTGGAATGAAGTTTTTTTTCAAAAAGTACTACTTTTACTAGTGAAATAGCAAGATAATGTCCAAATGACGGTTCTAAAAATAGTAAGGTCGACAGAAAAGCTACTTTTGGCATGCTATTGACAAATTATCATAAAAGTGTTCCGAATTTGTGGGTGTTCCGAATATGTGGGATGACTGTACGAATTCTTTTTCGTTAATTCTAACCTTCTGAAGAAGTCGTGGATATATTAAATTTATTTTATAAATGGTTTAGTATATTTATTACTTGTTGTTGAAAATGCGAAAATTTATCTGAATCAAATAGTTAACTGAAAGGGTTATATTATTTTTGGAATTAAAATGAGTTTTGATTCGGAAAATGGTTCGAATTTTCGTATTGCTTGAGATATTTTCCAATAAAAGCCGAAATAAGAGCTTTTTAATTCGGATACTTAGTTTTGAATTCATGCTTTATTTTTTTAATGGCAATATACGATATTTGCACAAAAACTGTTAGATTAGTTTTGAGCGAAATTGTAACATTTTATCTTCTAAAACTCAATGCTCGAAGAATAATATTTATGTATAAAAACTGATCCTGATTTTTTCTTAAAATATTTTTTAGTTGGTGATGGAAAAATAAATAAAAAATAACACTGGTTCCCTGATCATTATTGTTTAGTTTTAAATAAATATTTATTTTGCCTAGAAAAAATGAATTTTTTATGACTTTAATATGATTTATAAATTGATGAAAAGGCCTGGTGTCCACTGGTTCCCCGATCCGGAACATTTAAACAGGTTCCCGATGGCCATTTGGCCACATTTCTGGTTCTGGTTGTAGATAAATTCGCATTTTTCCAGGAATTTTGAAATTTTATTGGCTAAAATATGATTTATAAATTTAACAAAAATATCAAGTGCTCACTGGTTCCCGGATCCGGAACAGGCAGAACAGGTTCCCAATAGCCCCTTGGCCAAATAATGCGGGTAGGAAAATATAAAGTAGCAAAGAATGCTTTTGTTCAAGTTTGTATAAATTGTTTGATTTTTCGCACAAATCTGAAAACATTTAAGATTTCGCTAAATTTTGACCAATAATCCGGATTTCCTCCGGAACCGTTTATGGGAACCGACCAATGGGACCATATTTTAAGTATTTCTAACAATTTTCCGTCGAATGACGCCGGAGCATCCAAAAAGACCTAATTGAACTTAAGTTACAGAGAAAACATTCATATGCAAAACTTCTGCATTGAATATCTCGAGTTAGGCTAACAATTCGTCCCATGTGTGCTATCTTTTGACACGTCCTATCTTTTTCCAGCAGAGGTGTCACAAGATAGCACACAAGCGATGAATTAAGACATGGGCCAGATTGCATTGTGTTTTTTTCGTCTTGCTTATAATTAAAATGTTTTTTTTCGTTACGCTGTGTAACTCTTATACAAAAATTATAGGCCATCAGGCCTGAAAGGGTTTAAGAAACATTTGACTGATTGATTTTCACAAGTAAAGCAATAGGAACGTTGTTTATTTATTTATTTATGTCTGGCAGCTTTAACCTTCTTGGTCATTCCCTGTTCTATAAAAGAAATATGAGTAAAAATCCATTTAACGTAAATATTGTATTTTGAACGATTTTTAATCATAACTTTACAAACTTATGGTTTTTTTCTATGAAAACATCAAATATATTTCACAAAATGTAATTTGCGATAGTAAAACAAAACTTATAAAAATACCAAGAGTAACATAAATACCTTTTCTTTGTATGCTAAAAGTTGTTTTGGATCTTCTGTCAACTTGTCTTAAAATACCTAAATTGTTTTGAAATTTGGCGAAAAAAAATACAGAGCGGATTCATATCTCTTTTCTGCAACTTGTCTGCAACTTTGTATGATCCAATGTCACCTCCAGAACCAACTTAACCCCAGCTGACGGTACTTTTTTTAAATTTAAAAAGTCCGAAAGTGCTAGATATCATTGAAACAAAAAATGCAAATGTTTGTTAAAGTTAAACAAATTCTATAGTACTAAAAGTTTATCAAGTGATTTAAAGATGGCTTTATAAATTTAAAATATCTATTTCTAGCGAGAATATGTTATTTACAGTGGCTAAAAAATGCTTAAACCTAATAATTTTTTTTTCCTCTATCGCCAATATATATTGACCAAATAAGGCATGCAAGTCATTACATGGGATTAGTCTATTCTTTTAGTTTGTAAAAAACGTCTAAACGGCAACTCGCTAAAGTTTTGTCAAAGTAAATTATGACCAGACAGTAATAACAAAAATCATGCCATTTCAATAATCATAACAAAATTTGTTATTGGTCTGATATTGATTGAAAGCAAGAACAACTGGGGAATAACATTTGTTGTTATGGAAGAATACCGCCAACTGTTATTGGGATGATCGGATTAGTTGTTAAAATAGCAAAAAAATAATAACAAAGATTTGTTCGAAGAATAACTAAAAGTGTCATTAGTATGTTATTACAATAACAATCCAATAACAAAAAAAAAAAAACATAACGGCGAATTTGTCGTGTTATTAATAACATAAAATATTATTGGCCTAGTATTTCTAAATGTCAAAAAATGTTATTCCCAAGTTATGTCCGTCTGCTCGGGAAGCATAGATAGAATATTTATCGAGGTATATCGTCTAGATCTTGTCGCATGTTGATGTTGGACCAAATTGAGTTGAGAACGCCATTTTGTGCAGCTCTCATGCCTCACCTCTTTAGACCTTCACAAATCCTCAAAATTCGATTTCAATCCTGAGATATTGAACAAAATCCATAAAAACACCGTACAATGTTGTCACTCTTCATAAAAAAGTAGTTGCAATCTGGTCGTGCTATCTTGTCACACCCAACAATTATGACAACTGGCAAAGGGAATTTAGGCAATGGACGTATTGTCACATGTAAATGCCCAACTACTGTGTTCATTTTAGATTGAAGCTCTAGAATCCGGAAACCAAAAAAAACGAAACTATTGGCACTACGCCCCCCGGGGCATGGCCTTCCTCTAACGTGGGATTTCTGCTCCAGCGCCTCTGACGAGACAGGAGAAACCGGGACCGACGTTTTACTTCACCATCCGATAGAAGCTCAGTGGATAAGGCGGGAATCGAACCCGCGTCTCATAGCATCATCGGGATCGGCAGCCGAAGCCGCTACCCCTGCGCCACGAGACCCAGACAATCCGGAAACCAACTTCAACCAAATTGAGACAATGCACAGAATGGTTAGGGAAACAAAACGTGTTTGTTATTGTTTACGTTGCTTGCTTTTGATTTTGTTCATTTAAGGTTACAACATGTTTTTCTTGACATGACGTGCATTAAACCAAATAAAAGTATCTTGTTCTGATCCCTAAGAAATTCTATGCAATCTCATAATCCATAGAGGTTTTTTTTTCGCTATAGATTTTCCCCAAACAGCTCCCCACCAAGCAGAGTGTGTACATAGTTTTTTCTTCTTCTTCTTCTTCTAACTAAATTCTCAGTACAAATCATTGAATTTAAGCCAATCTGCGTTATGTCGGTGCTCTCAGGGGCACCACCAAATCGTGCGTGACGTCAATTGAGCAAGATGACCCCCTCCGAACGTCACTAATGTGTGTTTGTGCGTGTGTGTGTGTGTGTGTCATGGCGCAGATCATCGCGGACTGGCCTTCTGGTTTCTTTCCCCACTGGGGACCGACTTTTCCTCTCCACACTTTAGTAGACTATTTATCGTTTGGAAAGCATCGTGGTAGACTATTTATCGTGAGAAAGAATCATGAATGCTGAGGATTTTGTTTGAAAATCTTACTATCTTAATATCTTGGGAATTTATCGGAATTACTGAGGAAAGGCTATAAAATCACTAGAAAAATGAACTTTTTAAGCTGAATTCGTAGACCCACCTTCACTTATAACATATCGACTCAGAATCATGTTCTGAGCAAATGTCTGTGTGGATGTGTGTAGGTGGGTGGACAAAAAAATGTCACTCGATTTTCTCCGGACTGGATTAACGGACTGACCGTATTAGTCTCATTCGATCCGTCTTGGGGTCCCATAGGTCTCTATTTAAAATCAGCAAGTTTAGTTAAGTACTTCAAAAGTTATGCTAAAAAAACGATTCTGGCGTATGTCCGGAAGATTGTAAAAATAGTGGTTTTTGCAGGAAAACATGTCATGTTATAAATTTTCAGAAAGGTATTAAAAAGACCTTTCCAATGAGTCCATAACATTGAAGATCTGACATCCCTATCAAAAGTTATAAGCATTTCAGTGTTATTTATACACTTTTTGAAAGCTGGATATCAGATATTTCAATGAAAATGATGTCAGTATTTAAAGTATTTGCTGCAAGCTCATAGCTCATTTTTGCCCCCGTGTAAACATGTCATCTGCAGTTCTCACCAACACATATAATGTTGGCGCGTCCCCGAGCAACACTCTAGAGAGAAGATTATGTTGGTGCTCTGTAACTCTCAATTCATCAAGCGCCCATGGCGCGGTGGTAGCGTGTCGGACCTGTAACCAAGAAGTTGATGGTTCAATCTTCGTTCTGTTAAGATTTTTTTTCTCCAATACAATCAATGTTGCTATTTTTACTGAATGTATTGACATTATGAATGCGAGGAAGGCACCAATCACCTGGATTAAGTAACGTCTTTTTTTTACTTTGAAAATCGAACTCGATCAGAAAATACTATCTCAAGATACATATTTTCGAAAATTCACGTTAAAATTGTATGGATACTTGTATGATAAAATAATGATTCAAAATGGCTTCTTTTGACACAAAGAATAAATTTAAATCTCATTAAAAAAAAACAGAAACAAGAAAAGTGGATCTACGAAAACATGGATAATTAATTATTGATTAATAAAATAAACTGCTATATCTGTTAAGATTCATTTATATTTTTTTCAAGCTGCTTTCATTTTATTACCATTTTTCACAAACAGAATACAGTTATCAGTCGATTTACCCAAGAAAATTTCTTTTTTCACCAAATTTTCGAAAATCATTGTACATACAATGTTTTGATTAGCCTTTTTTTGTCGTTGAGTGATAAGCTGGGTGCAGAATAGTGGTTTGCAAAGCGGCCTCAATTTAGAACTGTCAAAGCGAAACCAATTTACTGTTTGCAAAAAGATACCCAAACCCAAAAGTGGCAAGTATTGTAATCAATCTATAATTTATTTTGTCGGGAATAAAAAAAATGTAGGTGGCGTCGAGCTTTTAAGGTATTCGAAGTCAACAAATCTTAAGAAGAGGGTTGAAATCGAGATTGGCATAATTCGTCGCTACGAATTATCAATAATTATGATAACACCTGCCAAATCTCTATCTTTAAAAAATTTCGACGGTTTTGTTCGAAAGCGAATCAATTCAACACGGAACGTCGGATCGAGGTGCTCTTTGTTGCGTTGGGTTCGTATAAGTCCAAGGAAGGTTTTTACGCCAAAAATTTACGACTTTGGCCACTCTGGAACCGATTCCGGAAAACCTGCAGATTATATGGGAAAAGTTAGGTAAAATCAAATTTAGATCATAGGAGGCTGAAGAAGCAAAAAAGTTAAAACGTCAACAAACGAAAAAAAGGCAGAACGAAGTTTATCGGGTAAGGCTTGTAATATATAATAATCTTACTCCGATATTCACACTGGGCTTCAAAGATGCATGATCTCGGAACATCCATTCGGTTGCTCATCTATTTCGCAAAATTCCACCCACTTCTGACGTATTTTTTCGCCATATGAAAAACAAAATAAAGGCCTCTTTTGCCGCTCATCGTTTTGTCTACAAACAAAACAAGTTCGAAGCACCTAATTTTCAAGCGAACAAGTCACTTTAGCAGCAAAAAATAAGTCACGTTTGAGCTTGAACTCAGTCTTCTAATTTGTTTATCTTTACAGCTGTAGTGCAGTTGTAGTAGTTAGGAACAGTGGGGAGCATTCGAAAATTACGTTACGCATTCTGTCTTTTCAGCACCCAGGCGATAAGTTATTGTTCAATTTACAAGATGCACTTTTAAATATTGTCGAAGTTTTTGCGTTCGCTCAGGTCGTTTTTAGTCGAAAAAAATGCATTTTAGTTTTTTTTCTGGATCCTCACTTTGGTTTTGGAACCGGTGACCTTTGGATTGTGAGCCCAGTGCGCGGTACGATTGATCCATACAGGCAGACATTGTTTAAATGGGAGTTAAATCCAGAAATTTTGGAAAAAGTCGCTTATTATTTTACGAAATTGGGCATACCTCCGCTTATATTGAACCAAAATTGATACTTTTTTATGGAAATTGTTCAGTAAACTGATCTCTACAGTGGGATTGAGTCGAAGAAATTTTAAAATGTCATAGTGTTATACGACATAGGATTAAAACATATTTCTGGGATCTTTTTGGGTAATGTGTTTATGCACGAATTTGTATCTGGGCAATCTGTTCTTGCATTTTCATGATAGATTAAACAAAAAAAAAAGATTTTTTATTCGGTCGTAGGTTATTTTAACCATTAGTGGACCCACTAGTAGAGTCGACGGGCATTTTCACAATTTTGTAAATATTTTAAGCACTAGTTCATAACCTCTGTACAAAACATTTAAATCTGAAGTCTTTTGAACAATTCTGACTATTTTTTCTTCAATTATTTGCTTTAGTGCAGGAAAATGGCCATTGAAAAAAAAATTTTTTTTCGCCGATTATGGACCCCCTGTTATTTTAATATCAAGTTTTGATACATGGTGTGGATCTAATGATAGATATAAAGAATTTAAAAGAGCAGTTGCTTGCTTTTCATTGTATACAAATAAATTTGGTTAACAGATTAGGCTTAAAGTAACATGAAAAAGCTAACAGACTTTCTAAAACTTTTATTTCCGACGAAGATCCATGAAAACGTAACAAAAACCACCGTAAACATGATAATAATTAAAACAGTAATTTTGATGTAATTTAAAGTAAATATTATTTACTTAACACTGGAACGCCCAACGCATGTCCAACTTACACGGACGCCCAAGCCTCCCAAAAAAATTGGAACGGTAACTTCAACACGCCCGTTCTCGGGCATAACTCAACCAATCGGGACGATTCTTGTTCCCAGTGATTTGTAAGAATGTCTAGATGATCCTAAAATTTTGCAGAACTTGATTTGAACAAATCTGTAATTTCTGCGACCGAAAACATCGTTCCAACTTTTTTTAAACGACTGCCTCCGCGGAACTTTCGGCGATTTTTTTTTTACACTCGAAAAAAAAAGTTGGAACGATGTTTTTGATCGCAAAAATTACAGATTTGATCAAATTAAGTTCTGCAAAGGTCTAGAATCATCTAGACATCCTAACAAATCACTGGAAAGAAGAATCATCTTGATTGGTTGAGTTATGCCCGAGAACCACTGAGTTGAAGTTACCGTTCCAACTTTTTTGGAGCCTTGGGCGTTGGAATGTTAAATAACGTCATGATTCGAATTCCCGGACGCTTCGAAACCCGGACACTTCATCTTGTTTTATCAATTATGTGGATATAAGTTCGCGTAATTATAGTGTAAACTGTGTTATTTCATGAATTCTAAGATCAACATTCATTTCAAATATGTTTGAACGCTGTGGCCAATGATAAAACTATTGAATTAAATTAAATCATGTGATTACCAAAACTGTGAAACATTTCTGATGAAATATTTCATAGGCGTTCGAAGCACCGGGAAGGCAATGCAGAAATTTTTGGCTCTGATTTTCTTAAATTCTAGCAATTTTTTATGCAAAATATCGATTGTTTTGATGTCAACATCTTATTTGAGACCTAAAGAATGACATTCACTGAAATTTCGGCCCAAATTTGTGCGATTCATAAGTAAAATCGAGTGTCCGGATTTCAAATCAACTTTTATCGGTGTCCGGGTTTCGAAGCACAACAAAGGGCTTTTGTTAATTTGATTTGGTTAACCGCGGTGGATTTTCTTGAAATAATTCGAACTGTCAAAAATCCACCAAAGCATCTACCGGTAGATACTTTTCTACCACAGATTTTTGTGCGATCAATGTGGTAGATGCTTTTTTTTGACAGTTCAAATTATTTCAAGAAAATCCACCGCGGTTAACCAAATCAAATTAACAAAAGCCCTCAAGTCATATTGATTTGGAAATTTTGAGGAAAAATTGTTAGAAAAGGCATACTTTGCATGCATTCTCTTTAAATTGACTGTTTATACTACATCCTGATGATATTTCTACATGTCTAACTTATTACATGATTTTTTGCCAGCTATAACAAAAATGATATGCTACTAAGTGTCCGAATTTCGAATCATGACGTTAGTTGACCAAAACAAAAGAATTGTTTACAGTTGCTGATAAAACCACGCATGTTTATTTTCAAAAAATGTTTTGAAAATGATTTATTACTATAAAATATCATTTCAAACGTCAATTATGATGCTTCAGTTAAGTACAATTGAATATAGTTTAAATAAATTTTAAATTCTTACAGTTTCAGCAACTTTGGTTTTTGAACATGAAAAGATCTATGCAACTAGGTTGATTACAACAAGAATTTATTGTATGTTTAAGGAAAAACTTTTGCATAAATACACAGTTTTCTTTATTTTTATAGGTTACAATAACAGATGTAAACTTTTGGAAAAGTTAGGATTTTCATTGTCCTATATTGGACCCCCTTAATTTCGCTTGAAATTGAGCAGTTCTTTGTTTTGTTTTAGTAAAGTTCTTTAAACTTACATTACGACAGTTATAAAAATGATTGGAAAGTTAATTCAATCTTAAAATAGAAATTCTGTTTTGTTGTGGATATGCTTGTGGCCATGGCTGATTTCAGATGTCGAACACTTATTTTGGCGAAAAGGACAATCAAATGTCGGTCAACATTGTGAAATGATAAATGATGCTGAACATGCCAAATAAACGATTTATAGACAAAAACATGCTTGAAATTGTGATTAGGCTGCAACATTGTCAGCTGCACAGCTGTCCCAATTCGCCCCATGTATCCCGATTTGCCCCCCGATGACGGTACATACAAATTAACAATTTTAAATGCATTTAAAATATTTATTAACTGCTATCCCTGTTCAGATAGCACTCTAAACTAATTACAGGTAATGCTTATAAACTTATTCTATGATTTCAAGCAAAACCTAACAAATGCATTGGAAATAGTAGTTTATGCAACAAGTTGCAAAAAGAGGATTTTTTTCAGCACGAGTCGTACATTTATATATATAAATAAGCACGAGTCGTACATTTATATAGATAAATACGAAGAGTGCTGAAAAAATCAAGTTTTGCAACGAGTTCCATACAACATTTTTTGCAATTCCAAAAAACACACACTGAGTGAAATTTTATGTAAAATTTTCATGTATTTTGTCAATAAATCGTTTAAATTAAAAAAAATGTTGAAAAGTATTACTTTTCGAAACAAGTGCTGAAAAGTTCAACTTTTCAGCGCTCATTTGAGTGCTGAAAAGTGTTACTTTTCAGCATTTATTTTGAAAAGTGTTGCTATTCGATTCTGTTATTTTTGGTACAGAAAAGTAGGCTATTTCGTCGTTCAAGAATGACAGGAAAAGTAAGTAGTTTCACGACGGAATTGCAAAAATGGTTTTTATTACCATCTCAAAAATATCCTGGGATCCCGGAAATTCCTGGGATTTGAAAAATATTTATCCCATTTCTTGGGATTTTTGTTTTTATTTAGTCATTATTATACATTTACATGATCCATTTCATCGGTATTTAGGCAACGGCCTATAATAATCAATAGTCTTTTTCTTCCCTTGATTAGTGTTAGTTCCACTCAAAGCTTCTTCCAGTTTCTTAGCATTCTCCATTTCTTCATTTCTTTTTCCAGACTCGTTTTGTTCCGCTAGTGTTTTGTTCTCCTTCATGATCGTTTCATTTGTATTGTCACTGTTCCTGTTCTTCTCGGAAATTTAAAACCCGGGAAAATTAGACGCCCAACCTAAGTTGCTATAAGGCGAGGGGTTCGATGCTCGGCCTATCCTCCGGGAGCTTTTCGTTCAAAATTTCCAGAGTTTTTTTTAAAAGGTCATATAAACTATTGTCTTTCATATGTTTATAAGACCTTTTTTTTAAAAAAAAAACTCTAGATTTCTGGAGTTCATTCTGAAAAGGTCCAATAAACCAAATTTTCAGTTTTTGCTTTTTGGGTGTTTTTTCATACCCCTGACTCAAGGCGGTTTCAGAAACACTCAAAAAGCAAAAACTTGAAATTTGGTTTATTGGACCTTTTTTTTTTTTAAAAAAAAACTTGCAGATTTGATCCCTTTAATATTAGTATTTAGTCTTCAAATGACGGTGTGATTGACAGTGAAACATAAAGTGTTTGTTTTTGTTTACATTGCGCACTCTTGCTTTATTTATGTTGAAACTTAATTGTTCGTGTCAATATTTAGAAGAAAAAAAAAAATTAACGAGGAAAAGATATTCTCAAGACCACCGATGTTTTTGACACATTCTCCGGCAATGTACACCTTAGGATGAAATTTTGAAAAGCGTGTATGAGCTATTTGGATATTTTTCCTCGATTCTAGACTACTTGAAGCTTCAAAAATCATGGTTTTCATTAATTTATCATTTGAACATCATTATGTACAGGTTGGTTAAGTTGTGCATCAATTCGTGATAAAATTACCGTTTTAAAACATTTTTCTAAAAACTCCTGGTTTTCAGCGAAATAAAATCCAAAAAATATTCTTTTGATTGCATTTTGTAGGTTTTTAAATGTACTAAACGGAAATGTCATGGATTTGCAGTTTATCTTAAGTTAAGTATTTTTTCAAACTAGTGTAAGTTTACCATTATATTGCGTTGCAACGTCACGAAAAAGGGACAGTTGTTTATGCCAACAGAAAACTAAACATTCAATCATTTTGATATTTCGGATGCTCTTTGTACTTGGAAAGAGCTTTCAAATGCAACCTAGAGCGACTAAATTGGTTGTCTAAATCCAAAGTTACAACAGGTTTAAGTTTGCGTTGCAACGTCACGAAATTTTAAATCATATTGGCCACACGTCAAAAAGGTGAATGCGTAGTTGGTTGTTGAAGATAAAAGGATACTAAATATTATATATTTTTTATATAATGTTTCCGAGCATATTTACAAAAGAATTGTACATGGGTCATTCACAAATTACGTCACTTAAGTTTGTATGCAACTCGAAAAAAGTAGTATTTTATGAAACTTGTTGAACAAATCAAAATATACAGATGTTCACAAGGGGAGAAAAATCTCAAACTTTCAAAAAAGTAATCACGTGGTTACTGAATGGCCCCTTTATGATTTACTGATTTACGTGAGGGTTCATTCTAATACAACGCAACGATTTTTTTTATCCCACACCCTTAAGTAGGCCAAATTACAGTGAAATTCACTTAGCAATGAAAATCACGTGATTCGATTGTTTTTTTTACAAACTTTTGTCAATTTGTTGTTGGATGAACCCTTACCTAAATAAGTTGTATGCAACGTTTAGCTGTTCGGAATTAAAAATGTTATGTTGCGCAGGTAAATAGTTTTATTATTTCCTCAAATTTACACAAAAGTCAACAAAATAAGTTACGTTGTTTGCAGATCACCCCTTAGGGGCCATCAACAAACGTTATGTGCCCTTTATTTATAAATTTCAGCCCTCCTGAAAACTTGAAGCTCCTTACCTCCCTTCTTAAACTTCCACGTGTTTTGTTAATTGCCCAAAACCATTAAAATGTTAAGAGAGCGTTCTTGCATTACGTAACAATACGTTTATATTTTTAGGCCCCCTCCAGCCCCTGGTAATATATTTCCGATAATTTTTTTTTTGTATGAATCCTCAACCCCCCCCCTCCCCTTGATATTACGCCATTACGTAATGCATGGACGTCCCATTACATAGATAGAGGAGGGGAGAGGGGGGGGGGGGGCGGTGTGTCCTTCGTGATAATGGAATAAATACAAAAAAAATGAAAACCCTTTGGAAAACTTCGTAAATCGTACTGCTACTGTGAAAGCGGTACAGGGGGAGGGGGGGTCTAACATGGGCGGGCCAAGCAATTCACATGTCCTTGTACTGTCTATTAATGTCTTATAATAAAATCTTAACCTCCAGTTGTTCAAAGTAACAAAAACTATGATTTATTTTGAAACTAAAATTTCGTGACGTTGCAACGCAACGAAAAACCCTGTTTTCAAAAACAGAGCGTTGCAACGTCACGAAATGTAAGTGGTCTTTAAAAATCGAGGTTTAATTTTTTCGAAAAACTAATGATTGCATTCGATTTGTTGGCCAATTTTACACTAAAAATGGAAGAAGAACTCCAAATTTGCCGTTTAACAAAGCAGAGTTAGTGGCGAAACATGAATTGGGTCAGGATTGAGAAAAAGTCACGCGTTGCAACGTCACGCTACATATTCCCCTCTCAAAAATAGAATATTCGCTTAAAATAATGTTTTAATATTGTTTCTTATAGGAAATTTAATGTACTTTCCGAATCTGTAATAACATCTGTACCTTTTCAATGTATTTTTTGAGTTACAGCCGAAATACTGAAAAAAGAAAAGTCAAAGCGTTGCAACGTCACGGCGGAATGTGTCTTTTACGTCCACCGTGTACCATTCTGACTCGATTCTGACTATGTTGATACACAGTTTAGAAACACAGGAGTGAAAAGCAGTCTACAGATAGGATGCTTTGAGGGTGGTGGGATTTGCCGAAGGGAGCATGAAAACTAAAAACAGCGTGAGTGAAACTGTGACGCACGGAAAGCCCTTCGACATGTCTGCTGTCATTCGTTGTAGTTGAAGCCGGGGATGGGATGCTGGGGTGGGGAGACAACGTGAAGAAAAACGGAAACCGTGCACCATTCGCTGGCAGGCTGCTAATTTTTATGCCCTTCTCGTGCACGGATTCTGGCTTCTGGTTTTTATGCTTGGTCAGGTGAAGCGGAACGCTAAATTAAAGCGTGGATTTATTTGTCACGATGAGTTACGGTGACAAATTCATCTAGTATATTGTCCGTGCCCATTTTGATCATATTTTTAAATCTACATGCAATTTTTTTCTTTTGAAATGTTATTTAGAAAATATTATGAACCAATTTAAATTAATAGAACCTAGAAGAGTCATTTTTTCATTTAGATATTTTTTTCATTTTTAAATTTCGTGTTCTTTTAACTTTGCAGGGTTTCTTTTTAGAGTTTAATAATGTTGTAGAGTTGTAGAGGTACCAATCGAGCAAAATCCTTTCTGTACCTCCGTTCGACAGTTCTCGTGCTTCGATTGGTACATTTGGTTTGAGATGGCCGTTCTCTAATAACCTCCAGGTTCTTTAGTGGAGATGAGCGAGATTGAGGGGAAACCTCGTTTATTTTTGACCCATCTAGAGATCGTTACCGATCATATAGACCAATCTTCAGCTCGAATTTTGCCTGAGAGCATGTGGCCAAGTCAAAAGTAGCATTTGAAGCTCTTCTCTCTTCTTTTTATTATAACTTCTGATCAGGAAAATGAAAAAAAGTAGCTTGTAAAAAAATATTTTGTAATGTTTTTATAAGGAAAGAGTTCAAAAAAAAACTACTCATTAAAATTCAAATGGGAAAAACAAATAGGAGACACTTGATCCCAAGCCTGTATCTTTTCAGCATGTGAGGGGAAAAAAAACTTTGGTCAATAAAGTTGTGCAAAGGTGACTCAAACTCAGTGTAGACAACAATGATAAAATAAATAAAAAATGTTTGGATTTAGTTACATACATTTTTCTACAAATTGCTACAAAAACCTCCAAGAAATATTTTGTCATTGTTTTGACATGTATAGAAAACACTTAAAATTCATTCAAAAAAATATGTTTTAAACATGAATTGTTTGGAAAACTTATCAACTACAAAACCTTTACGTGTTTGACGTAAAATTTATCGTCATAATATTTTTACAATCAATTGTTTAAAAAAGTGCATTTAGGGAGACTCGATCCCTGCATCCCGCACAATCACTGGAATCAGCCTCAAGTTTAATCAATTGGTTTGGTTTTTCGTACATTGTTTCCTTTAGTATAGTTGTAGATGACTTACTGCAGTTTGAACTATTTTTAAATATTTTGTAATCAAAAGCTTCTACTAACATTATTTTAAGTTTTTATATATTTTACATATAAAACTTGTTATATTTTGAACACAAACGTTAAGGTTTCATGTGAAATAGCTATAACTTATAGAAAATCAAAAGTTTGGATGAATAAGAAACATTTTGCTTAAGATTTCTTCAAAATGTTGAATGAGGATCAAGTTAAGTTATTTTTTTAAACGCTTGACATGATTCGAAGAGTTCATGTGATTAAATAAACCCAAAAAATACAAAGCTTAGTTTTTTTTAAGTAACTAGGATTATATTATTTATACATTATAAATAATGTACGGGGGTTATTTACACACCATTTTTTTGCTGAAATTCAGTAAAGTTTTACTGAATTTTCTTCTACTGAATTTCAGTTAACGATTCAGTAATTTAGATTTTACTGAATTCTCAGTTAACTGATATTTATCACTACTGAAATTTCAGTAAAATTGTTGTCAAAACAACTGAAATTTCAGCAAAAGCAAAACGTTAAATTATTTTGCTGAAAATTCAGTTATTTTCTTGACAGATCATTTGCTGAAGATTCAGCATACATTGCTGGTATTTCAGTTATCAAAATTTGATTTTGCTTGTCATTAAAATACTGTTACTAATTAATTGATTTCATCAATCGTCCAAACCTAAAAAATAGGTGGTTAACACCGTGGCATAAGTTATTAACATTTTTCTTACCTTTGTTTCTAAAGATCACAATTGAAGTGACATTTCAGTTTGACAGCTATGCAATTACTGATTTTTCAGTAATGTTTTTGTTTATTACCGATTTTCAGCAAATGTGGTGATTACTGAAGCGCATTCATTATTTCATCGTTATTTATTTTACTGAAATGGCAACCCAAAATTTGCTGTGCATACACTTTTTGGAGGCTGGTATCCCAAATATCTTGATGAAAACGTTGCCCAGATCTTTCGTATGACCCATGGTTGAATGGGTAATCAAAAGATCTTTCTAACGAGACCAAAGAATTGAAGATTTGACAACCCTATCAAGAAAAATAGGTGATGGTGTTTAACTAAACCACGTGGAAACTTTTTTGAAATCTGAGACCCCCGTCCCCCTCCCCCTCTTAGACAATTTCCATACAACTCAAATCTTTTTTGCATGCAGCGTGGACTATCGCTGTCGCTAGTCCCGAGCAAACGAAAATAACTTGAGAAGGTCAGTTTTTGATATTGCGAGAAGATCGAAATATGTTATTGGGAAGATCGGATTAGTTGTTAAAATGACAAAAGTCAATAACAAAGATTTGTTCGAAGAATAACTTAAACTGTAATTATGTTGTTATTGCAATAACAAACCAATAATACAGAAGGAATCATGAAGGAATAACATGATTTGTTATTTTGTGCAGAGAGGTGGAGCAGCATAATAACAAAAAATGTTATTAAACTGGTATGTCTCCATAACAAAACAAGTTATTGTTTTGGTTTATTTGCACTCCTCTGTATTAGTCAGGGCTACAGAGTCGGGTGCCTTCAAGCGACTTTGAATTATACTTTGAAGACAACTCCGACTCTGGATGCAGGAAATGACGTCAACGCCGACTTCAGCTCTCCTAAAATACCCGACTTCACAGATTCCGACTCTAAGTAAAAGTTGCTGAAAATCAGCTGTATCCGATGCCGTCTCCGAGGTCTCACTCCTGCTCGAACTACAACGTCAGCTCAGACTTCCTGGCTCTGTGAAAATAATAACAATTTTTGTTATTGACATTTCAAAAATTCTCAATAAATAAATTAATTCCCTTAGGGAATATAACAAAATCAAAAAAACAGCTTTCAAAGGTTAATTTTATCGGGATAATTTTAGCTTAAGGACCTCATTTCATGGTCAAATAAATAACCACGATGAAATTGGTAATGACCCAGAGGAAATTGGTCAAAATAAACCCTAGTTCTAGCCAATTTTAGCAAAGTCCCTTAGGGGGTATATCAAATAATTAAAAAAAAATCAACATTCAAAATTTCAACTTTTTAGAATAATTTTAGCTTAAGGACCCTATTTCATGGTCAAATGAATGACCCTGACGAAATTGGTAAAAATTATCCCATAGTTCTAGCCATTTTAAACAACGTCCCTTAGGGTGTATATCAAACAATTTAAAAAAACAAATTTTCAAAATTTCAACTTATCAGAATAATTTTAGCTTAAGGACCCCATTTCATGACCAATATAATGACCCCGAAGAACTTGGACAGAATCATCCCAAAGATCTAAACATATTTAACAAAAGAAAAAATAATAACAGATTGTGTTATGGACACTTAAAAACTTTTCCATTTCTGCGATTAATGGTAATTCTATTTCTAAGTTAGAATACCAAACGAATAACAAATCTTGTTATTAGGAGAGTTTTTGAAATGTATGACATTACCTCTTATTAGCGTGCTATTAAACATTTTCAATATAATATCACTTCAATACCAAATCTTGTTATTTTACCAGAAACAGATATTATTTTTTCTTATTGAAGTTGAAGTTCAGGATAAAATAATAACACTTTTTGTTATTTTAACAGGATTTGTAATCGCGCTAAATGCTTGGGATAGAAATACGACCTCGTGTTGTTCATGACAACATAATTTGAAAAACATGACTTAAAATGTTATTATTATCTTATTCCACATTTCTAATTGAATTTCATCCCAATAACATAGTTTGTTAAAATAACAGTAATTGTTATTATTTTTTCTTCCAAAATTTATTTCCAAGAATATCCAACAACAGTTTCTGTTATTTCAACAAAATCTGTTATTGAAATGACATGAATTTTGTTATTACCGTCTGCCCGGGACGTAACCATTGTAATGTTGTTTGACCATTTGCAGTCAGAAAATGGTTAAAAAAAAAACTGCTGTATATCTTCTGTGTAACCAGGGTAGTAATACATTTTTATTTCGTGTTTTGTAATATGTGCTTGTATTATTGTTCAGTAGTTTGTTAATTTTTGTTCTCATCTGTGATAATTTATTTGATTGCCTGCCTGCATGGAAGAATCAGGCTTATAATACCAACATAGATTTGAGCTCAATTCTTCGATAAACATGACCCTCTTATTTTCACCAAAACATAAGAGAAACAATATTCCTATCACATCGTCGGAGCAAAAACACTGCAGAAATGGAGATTTGAACGCGTCGATTTCGTCGACTCTTGGAGAGTCAGTTTGCTGTGGTGCATCCTGAAGTCATCCTGGCGCTGCATAAATCGTGTCTCTCTCCTGCTGACACTTACTGACTTGAAATTTTCCCTTCTTTTTCACCCCCACCACCCACACCCCCTTCGCCGCTGCAGTCTGCAACTTTATAGTGCATGAAAAGTGTGTGACGAACGTGATAACACCATGCCTAGGCGTTGCCCCGTATCTCATCCGGAATCCGGTCGCGCACTGCTGGTCCGAGCCGACGCAACACAAACGGAAGTTCTGCTCGGTCTGCCGGAAACGTCTGGACGAAACACCCGCCGTTCACTGTTTAAGTAAGTTGTGTACACCATCAGGCCCACGTACCCTATCGATTGATAATGCTGAGGCTGCTCGTCTTGTTCTTGCTCTGACTCTGACTCTTACTTCTTCTATTTTTAAACACAGTTTGTGAGTACTTTGCCCACGTCGAGTGTCAGGACTTTGCGATCCCCGACTGCAAGGAGAATGCCACGTACGTGCCGGGCAAGGAACTGGGTCACGTCAAGCACCAGCACCACTGGCGCGAGGGCAATCTTCCGCAATCATCGAAGTGCGCGTACTGCAAGAAGGCATGCTGGTCCTACGAATGCCTTACAGGTGAGTGATATCCGTTTGGCATGGATTTTTTGTTTTTGAAATGTAGTTAATGCATTTTAGAGTAAAAAATTATATAAAAACGTTAGAGATAATTCTCAGAATTAGCAAAAATAAATAAATCAAGCATGTTTTTTTTCTTATCATTATTTATCTACAGCTTTAACCGAGACACCAAATCGAAAATTAAAAATAATAAAAATACAAAAATATTTACAAATTTCAAAAAAAATAATGTTTATCAGTAGACATCGATTGCTTTGTACAATAAACAGTAAAAAAATTATCAAAAAATCAAAATATAGACGAGGTTTCCTGTAAAAATATTTATAAGACTGAAAAATTAAGTCTGTCTTATAAAAATGGTCAAAGAGTACCAAAAAATTGCCAATACCTCTGTTATTCAACATTTTAATTTTTAAAACCGCTGTATCTTCACAAGTTTTCCACTCATGACAATCGTCAATATAGGGCCAGCGGGTCAGAATGGCCCGCCTCAGATATAATATATTGTAGATATGTTGAATATTGTAAATATGTTGAAATGAGACACAATTTTTGTACAAATAAGCATTAAAACAACTTTCACATGATTTGTGAAGCTACCAGGAGTGAATTCAATAAACAAAATTAATAAATTCGTCATTTTATCCTAAAATGTATTTCAATTAAAATTTACCCTTTTTGATTGTAAAACAATTAGTGGTTATGTGCTGTGCCACACTCACAGGAAAAAAAAAATGCATCAAAATATGTCATAGTGGATTTGATACAACAAATGTTACCTTTTTACAACAGATTTTGCAGCAAGCGCATAAAACAATTTCACCCGTGTGTAATAGGGTGCCCAGAAAAAATGACCCCCTGCTCCACAAGCGGAAAATGGTTTTTTGGGTTATTTTAAGCATCTGTGTAAATTTTGAGCGAAATTGGTTGAGATTAACCCATTGATACCCAAGCCTAAAGTTGGAGAAAAAAATGATTTTCATACAAAAATGACTTTTTTAACTCGTTGATAACTTTTTAGGATCGAGTTTTACAGCGTTGGTACACCCAAAACTGGCAGCGCTAGTCCGAGAGAATGATTGTTTCGAGTCGAGAGAATAGTGGTACCATTCACGGACGCAGAGAACACAGCTCGAGATGGGCAATAGAACTATTCTCTCGAGGTTCATTTGCAAAAAAGTTCATCCGTCAAACAAAAAACCAAAAGTGTCGACAACGGGAATCGAACCAGAGACCTTTGACAAACCAATACAATGACTTAGCTGCCTCGGCCACCACAGCTTGGTGACCAAGGAGAAGTCAGAAGTCGATGTATGACACTTGTTGGAGATTTATTGATTCAACTAACGAATGAACTCATTTGTTATGATGGTGTGAGTTGGTACCATTATTCTATCGATTTTGGCACTGAGCCCTCAATAAATTTTGAGAGAACGATTATCTCGACTCTGAATTTTGGGTGTATGTTCTACAAAGTTGTAGAGCATTTAATTTCCAATGAGAATCTCACTTTTGGGAATATTTGAAAAGAAGTAGCCCGCCGTGCAGACCAAACCGTGAGAAAATTGGGTTTTCCATACATTTTTTCGATTTTTTCCATACAAACTTCACCTGCGAGTATCAATGGGTAAATGATGACCGATTTGGCTCATATTTGGCCTAGAGTCCTAAAATAGCTCAAGGAACAATATTCAGCTTGTGGAGCGAGGTTTTGAGAAAAAGTCCCATATTCTGGGCACCCTAGTGTGTAAACATGTCAGCGATCTGCAGTCTTCACCAATACTGTCAACTATAGCCAGAAAGAAGAAAATGTATGTGCTCTGTCACACTAATGTCATGAAGCGTTCCATGGCGCGGTGGTAGCGTGTCGGATCACCAATCCAGAATTTGATCCCCGTTCTGTTAAAAAAAATTTCTGCAATACAATCAAATAGCCGTCGGTAATGTCGATAATTGTCGGTAATGGGCAAAATTGTCAAATGATGTATTTTTCAATTTATCGAAAATTTTCTAATACACTCAATCCCCGATGGTTTGACACCAAACCAAACCCGTTGTCAAACGAACGGGGTCACGTTTTAGATCACACACACTATCAAACGTTTGTTTTGATAGTGTGCATGAGCGACGTGTAAAAAGTGACAGTTCGTCACTTTTTAGTTTGACTTTGACCAACCAACGGGGTACAAACTAAAAAAGTGTCAAACGAAAAAGTGACCAACCACCGGGGGTTGAGTGTATTTTCGAAAAATAAGTCACTTTCTATATATTCTATCATAAAATCACTCAAAAATCACTGAAAAATTTAAATTTTCAAGCAAGCCTCCAAGATATACCTTTACATATACATATCGGCTCAGAATCAAATTCTGAGCAAATGGCTGTGCGTGTGGATGGACGTTGAATTTTTTTCTCACTCACTTTTCTCGGAACTGGCTCTACCGATTTTGTCCGGATCTATGTTTTTGGATTCGTCTTCAGGTCCTTAAAATCTTTTTTTAAATTCAACCAGTGTTATGTTCGAAAAACTGTTTTGGTTGATACAAAAAAGGGTTATTATTTACATAATTAGAAAGCTCCGATGGATAGCTGTCGGAACTTTCCGCTCAGTGCACACAGTGCGTGCCACGCACACAAACACTGCAGAGCTTTCAAAAAGTATAATATGATAGATGGCAGCACTCAGATGTATAGTGTCTTTACTAAGGAAGCATTAGCCAAAGCTTTCGTAGTGTGTGGTTGCAAGGTTTTTAGGAGAAAGGCAGCAACCAGCTTCTGGTGGATTAAGTCAGGTTTTTCCTAGAAATTTACTTTTTGTAAAAAATTGTCGTAAATACATGCGTTCTCATGTTTAAATATTTTTATAGCATTTTTGTTGACAGCTGCCAATTTTACAAGCAATACCTTTTCTTGAATTTATAATTGTAATTGTAATTGTAATTGTAATTGTAATTTTATTGAAACGATATCCTGTTAGTTTACACTGTATATCAGGGCAAGGAGGTATACGAGTTTTTTATGTTCAAAAAAGGGTCACAAACAAACGCCATTTCCAACCGTCTAGTTATGAATTACAATATGATCTAAAACAAAATTTAACTGCTAGTTTGACAAAAATGAATGGCAGGAAGATGAAAAATCTCCAACTCGTGATGTTTATGAGCAAACCCCTTATGTTTATATATCAAATTTTTTGTAGTTGTCTGTTCTACAACTTTGTAGAACATTATTTCACTCTAAAAAATAACCCAGCAAAGTTAGAAAAAACACGAAATTTTAAAATGAAAAATTTTGTTCTAAATGAAAAAATGACCCTTCTGGGTCAATGTAGATTCGAAAAGTACATTAAATTTCCCATAAAATGACATGTTCCAAAATTGTTTACAGTAGAGTAACGGAAAATGGGAGAACTTTTAAAACTTTTTTAGTGTTTTTTCGATGAAAAATCCTTTTTTTCGGAAATCTGAGTACGCCATCAAATCGGGCGTCTAATTTCACATAAAAGTCCCTTTGACACCAAATTTCTATCTCATCACCGCTTCAGGCTGCAAATTAACACCTCTTTTTTCGCATGTTAAAAATGGAAAGGGGTCGTACCGCCCCTCCGTCACGAGATATCAAAAAACGGATTCGTGTTCAGGGACAAAAGTTACCCCTTAGAACAAAGTTTCACGCAAATCGAAGACCCCTCATATAAATCAAAACTCATATAAATCAAAACATCATAAATAATTTTGTCAACAAAATGGCTTAAACAGTGCCTATCTCCTATTCCTTATTTTTTATTTATTTTTTCAACATTTTTATTGTACTTGTTTTTACTCGCACTGTATATTATGCAGTCATTTAATAAAAATATAAAATTAATTACAAAATAGGCATTTTGCGAATCTTTAAACACAATTTTTAACAATTTTCCCCTTTAACCCAAATGAATCCTGATATATGCTGATTTCAAATTGTAATTTTCAGGCCAAAACTAGATTTTTGTTTTATTTTGTTTTATTTCTTTTTTCGTGAAATTCGGGTTTCGAAAAATCCCGGGAATTTTGTGCTGGGTTCTCCAAGCACGTGATTTGTGCGTTTGACAGCTGTCAATCGATCCAATTCAAACGACTTTTCGGTTTCTCAATATGATGGAAGCTAGGCAGTAATTCCAAGTTATTTTTATAAATTTTGAGCAATTTTGCGTGGTTTCTGGTAATTCTATTCATGCTGGTTAGGAAACCCCTTAATTTTTACTAGCAAAATTGTCTGGAAAATGTACTTGTTTTGGGATAATCGAGTTTTCGTCAAACCGAGCTTACATTCGAGATTCATGTTGTTTTTGGTTTTGGAAAACTTTAGTCAGACTCAGACTGTAGGAACTGTATATTAAGGTTGAAGAGAATAAAACATCGTGCGTCTCTATCACATTTAAACCTTTCTAAATTTTCATGTAGACGCATGGTATTATAAGTTGTTTGTTATGGAAACATTTATTAATTGTTGCTTCTTTCCTCGATGGCCAGGTTACCGCTGCGAGTGGTGCGGCACGACGACGCACGGCGGCTGCCGGACCAACCTGCCGTCGGAGTGCACGTTCGGGACGCTGCAGCCGATCTACCTGCCGCCGCACGCCGTCTCCATCCCGCGAACAGAAGTGCCAATGGAAGCAATCATCGGGGTGCAGAACAAGAACAAGGGAACACCGGGCCTGCCGCGGGACTACTCGTGCCGTAAGTATACTTTTGGCTGTTATGTTTTTATCAGGTACTAAACACAAGTGAATTTGGTCAATTGTTACAATGTGGGCTTTATCGCAAAAGTTGTTAGTACTGCTCTTTGCTTCAGTGAATCTTGAAAATTTTCGGAATTTCTCTAAATTTAACTTATTTTGTTCTTTAATGAGTATTGCGTTCCCCTTTTTTAATTTTGTTATCTTCATCTTTCTTTTTTTCGTTTCTTATTTATATGTCCACACACACAAACACACACTCCTGTTTTCGGTTCAATGTCGCATTCCTCGCCCACCTCAACTGTGTACGCTCTCACTACTCTGTCGATGTTGTGTCCGCGCCCCACTCGAAACTAACGCCTCATAAAAAAAAACTCAAAAAACCAAAAACATACAAAAACCACAAATCACCAAATCCCCCCGGGAAGCGGAACTGTGGACCATCGGGCAGGACTTTGACGAGCCGTCCCCGCCGGGCATCGTGACCAACGGAACGAGCGCGGCACCCTCTCCGATGCCGTACAAGCTTCCAGTCTTTACCTTCTTCGACGACGGCGACGAGAGCGAGTCGAGTCAACCGCGCTATCCCAGCGATACGGACCTGCTGCTGGCGCTGGAGGACACTCCGGTGAGCCCCTTTCGGCCGGTCCCCAGCCGGAACCTGATTCACCCGGCGATGCGCAAGGTGGCGGCCACCAAACTGGGCACGCCCAAGGACACCGTCGTCATGCGAAGCCGCTCCTTCCAGGACCAAACCGACAGCATCCCGAAGCGACTCCGCATGTTGCCCTTTCTGCGCGCCAAAGACCGGGCCAAGAAGCGGTCGCCCCTCTGCAGCACCACCGACTCGAACGTGTCCTCCGGATGTCCGTCGCCGCTTCCGCCGCACAAGTCGAGTTGCTCGCCGGTGACGGCTGCGTCCGTAACGACGATCCAAACGACGGACGAGTTGCTGCCGGCGGTCGCCTCCTGCGGACGGTGAACGACGCGTACTCGTACGGTGACGTCAGCAGCTTTGTGTTCATCGACGAGGATGCTGCACTTGGCGGGGATGACGAAGACGAGGAAGAGGAGGAGGACGATGACGATAGCAGCAGTACGGCCAAGGTGGTCACCGATGCTAAATTAAATGCTCGAAATGTCGCTTCCGGGTGTGCAGTGACGACATCGAAAGGAGACCAGCAGGCCGACAAGGAGAACCGGCGGACGGGAGGAGGGCATTTGCTGGGCAGGATTTATCGTCGCATGCGAAAGTGCTCCATGGGATGGAGCAAGACGGGATGTAGAGAGCGGAGAGGTGAATTTGCTTGATTTTTTTTTCTCCTTTCGTTTAGTTTAGTTTCGTGAATTGTTTATATTGATTATTGCGTTGTTTGATTTGTTTGTTGGTTTTGTATGATTGCGTTTGAAAAAGTTTTCTTCTGCCAAACTAACCTTGCTGCAAATGCTGCTGTTATTGCTGTTACGTGTTTTTGAGCTTTTGTAAGCTAGTACTTTACAAATCAGTTGAAGTATTTAACCTTCTGGTCAAAACTCAGAAAATAAGTTGATAAAGTATTGTTTATGTACGATTGATACGATTGAACTGGGTACACTTTTGGACTCGACCTTCACCGATTTGGACCAAATTTGGAGGGAACGTTCACCTATCGATAGTTAACAGAAATCCCTTTATTTTTCTAGAAAACTTTTTAATTTTTTACTTGAAACTTTCCCACTGTTAGCCTAAAAAAAATTCTTCTGGTTGCATTTCATAGAAAATTGTCCAAGGAATTCATTAAAAATATGATAACTGTAAAACCAGTAACGATTGCTGAATCTTCAGCACATGATGCTGAAAAATAAAAGGGTGTGATATAAATTTGCGTTGTTTTTCTATCGAATAATCTGATTTAAAAATTATTCGAATAACGAAAACCACATCACTACTATGCTGCCGCTCTAACTAGTCCGTCCCATATGTAAAAACAAGCCGAGCTGAGAAAAACGCAAGGCAAATTTGTCCTGTCCATAAGTCTATGTGTTAGAAATTCACGGTTTTCAGAATAAGCTATTAAATTTGATTATTTTTACTGATAGTTCACATGACTACATCATTAACTCAAAATTGACGAAATTACATATGGGACGGACTTGATTTGAGCAGCAAAGCATCTCCATAAAGTTTAATAATTATTTTAAAACTATGGAGACGCATGGCTTCTCATATTTAATGTCTCTTAAACATGGGAAATTTAAGGGTATTTTAAAACTCGAAAACATTTTTGCCTTCCTCACTGAGGTAAGGCTATAATCCTGCTCAGTGCTTGCGAAATTTTGACATTGTTTGTGATAGCTGAAAGAACACTAGAATCGTCTTCACCACGACAACCTGATTTTTACATTCTACTTTCGTTCGTTTCACACACATAGGAATGAGTGCTACGCAAAGTCACTCACACAATAATTGACTTTCCTCCAGGAAAAAAATGATAAGAGAGCAGTCGTTTGACATTCTACCGAGATTTCGATCATCGCTCCAATGATATGACTTCTGTCACCACGCAGCATACACTAGGAAGAGAAAGACAAAAACGAGAGAAAGAGAAAGAGCACGTTGTTTCGTTCGGGCGGCGGCTTGAGGGGTGCTCATTTTTCGTTCGTTTCGTCTTCGTGTTCACGTTCACCGACCATCACCAAGCAATGACGATCATGATAGGCGTTGTGTGTCAGCGATCAAATATCGTTTTGGGAAATGATCGCTGACAGAAAGTTCTGTCAAATATCGAGCAGTCCCATTCAGTGATAGATCCCTTTCAAGCCTTGATCCTGCTCCAAAATTGAACTTTTTATTTTAAGTTCTAAAACCCACCTTGATGTATGACTCAGAATCGAAAACTGAACAAATGTCTGTGTGTATGTGCGTGTGTATGTGTGTGCGTATGTGACCAATAATGTCACTCAGTTTTCTCAGCTCTGGCTGAACCGATTTTGACCAAACCAGTCGCAATCGACTTGGTTTAGGGTCCCTTACGGTGCTATTGAATTGTTTGAAGTTCCGATAAGTAGTTCAAAAGTTATGTATAAAAATGTGTTTTCGCAGAAGTTGAATAAATGGCAGTAAACTGTACCAAACATCATCATGCTTTACATCGTTAGTTAGGTAATTGAAAGACCTTTCCAACGAGTCCAAAACATTTAAGATCTGGCAACCCTGCCTCAAGCTATGACCACTTATGATGCCACTTATGAGCCCTTGAGTGATATGTGTGTTTTTTGTATTCCGGAACTTAACGAAATTAGACAAAATTTGTGTCCAAACCCATCATATTACATATCACCCATTGTTGGAAAACAGTGAGGAAGGCACCAACCACATAGGTGGATTAAGTTAGTTTTTTTATTATTATAAACATTTTGGCAGATTTTAGCGTTACGTAATTTATGGATGAAGCCAAATGAATTCTAGTAATTTGTTAATAAACCTCATTATATGACGTGTTTCAAAATGTTTTACATTTCTTTTGCCTTTGATTGGAATAAACTTTCGAAATAAGTACTTTTTTAATATTTTTTTAATTTTAATTTAGTACCACGCTATGCTATGAGACGCGGGTTCGATTCCCGCCTTATCCACTGAGCTTCTATCGGATGGTGAAGTAAAACGTCGGTCCCGGTTTCTCCTGTCTCGTCAGAGGCGCTGGAGCAGAAATCCCACGTTAGAGGAAGGCCATGCCCCGGGGGGCGTAGTGCCAATAGTTTCGTTTTTTAGTACCACGCGTCTCCATTATTATAAAAACACATTTTTTTCTGAAAAACGCGTTTTTCACCGATAGAATATTTTGAATCGAACATATTTTTGATCAGGAAGGTGAAACACAACTTTCTTCGGATAAATCTCCCATGGGTGTTTTCGATTTATAATATTTTGCTTCCTCCATACCGTGCGTAGCTGATGTAGTTTAGTTAACACATTTTATATGAAATTTGTTCAACTGAAATTGCCTATACATTTGGAAATATTTGTTTGAATTATGTTTCAAAAACACACATCATTTATCATTTATTTTACCTTCTCCTAATGGAAAATTGTCCAAGGAATCAGAAAATGCATTCCGTTTTCCGATTCAAAATCATGTTCATTGAGAAACTAATGACACTTTGAGAAGTTTGAAATAATGCTTTTTATCAACATTTTCTTAGTTATAATTAACTAACTTTTTAAACTTTTCAAAATTTTATGGAAAGTTCTTCTCGGGGTATTTTAAGCACTTCTCTGCCACGCTCCCCCCCATTCCCTAAGTACAGTCATCCCACATATTCGGAACACCCACAAATTCGGAACACTTTTGTGGTAATTTGTCAATAGGATACAAAATGCAACTTTTCTGTCGATCTTACTATTTTTAGGACCTTTATTTGGACATTCTCTTGCTATTTCACTAATAAAAGTAGTACACAAGTAAACAAAAACCTGCCTTTCAAGACTATTTTAACCAAAGCTGCAAAACACTGCCTCCAAATTGCCTGTTCCATGATTGTGGGATGTGATTGTGCCTCCCACCATTGTGGAACACCTGAATTTAACTGATATTTTCACAAAAAAAGATATCAGACCATTCATAAAACATTACTAAGCATAAGTTTTATTGGTTTCAGTGTGTGAAGTCATTATTTTGAAAAAGATAAGTACTCCTGGAGAGAAAAAAAAGTTTGTTTACATCGTAAGAAAAAAGTGTCCCGAATTTGTGGATTTCAAGGGTCAATGTTTAGAAACTTGATATAAAACGTAAAAATACACAGCCGGTCTATACATCAATCGAAAGATCGCAAGAAAAGCTTTCCCATGAAGGTAAAAGCAAATCATTATGTTCAATCATCGATTTTCCATGATTTGTTGAACATTGACCACCACGAAATTGTGTTCACTTTTTCATTGAAACAGTTCATCCATGGAGTGGCCTATGTTGAAAATGAGCATATCATAGTCATCGAACTGTGGCGGCCGATACGTATCAAAGTCACCCCGTTTTACGGAAAACTAAATCTAACTTTAAAAAAGTTTTATTTTAATATTTTCTTAATCAAATTCATAACTCCGACTCCTTGAGACTAACCTAGAATTACCGAGGATTCCACATATCGTCAGCTATCTTGTGACATAGACCATTTTGGTCTAAAATGAGCTAATGATGACGTTTTGTTATACTTAACAAACACTACGAGAAGATTTAACCCGATTTTGGAAACTCGCTTCTGTTTCCCGAATATCGCAATACACACTTGTGACATAGACCAATTTATTATAAAAATGATTGCGCACTTTTGACACGTCATATATGTTGTTGGAAAATGTGGAATTTTTTTCTTGTTTTTCACAAATTTATGTCCACACATACTTTCTAAAGACAATGCAACCTTTTGTTTATAAAAATATACTGATTAAGTCGATTAAACCATTGATTTGAGCTTATTTTAGTTTGTATGGAAATTCCACGAAATTCTGTGCACACTTGTGGCACGTAGTACAATTTTACTTTCGAAACACACTTGTGACACGTGCTTTTCAGATTTTTGTTTACATTATTTACTGTATCTTTTAACTGGTATAACCAAATTAGTTGAAACTTGGTGCGTTTGTTATGCGGTAGTATACGAACCGATTGCTTCAAAAAGTTTGGCTCTATCATTCATAGTTTTGAAATTATTTACCAACAAACTTTAAAAATCGATTTTCTCGAAAAGTACTAAATGGTCGTTGTAACAAGATAGCACACAACTGACGATATGTCAAAATTGAGACCGAAAATTGCCGTCTTGTTGGCCTACTGGGCAAAAGTCAACGGAGAAAAAAATATGTTAATATGTTAATCGTAAAACTAAGAGAAAACCTGCGATTGGTCAAACATTTATTTCCGTAGGCTTATAGTCCATTAAATTCCCAAACTTTTGACATGCAGGAGTATGGGTGTGGGAGGCTGTTGCAAAAAGATATTAAGGTAATTTAAAATATCATTTTTAACAGTAATTTGAAAAAGCTATGAGAAAAAGTCAAACCAATTCTGGATGTTTGATGGCTCATTTTAATGTGCTGCAAATACCTATCAAATAACTTCATTAGGACATTATTTTGCTTTTGGAACGATTTTTTTAAAACATTTGCAAAATCATATGAAGCAATTCGTCTAGAGGCGGGTTTGGATTACATGTTTTTGTGACAATTTGTGATAAAATTTCAATACATTTTTTACGTAACTGAAGAGTAGATTCCCATACACATTTTTCTGATGATGCCCTCATTATCAACAGTTTGTAAATAGTGAACTTTGTGAAAAATGATTTCTCTTTTGGAGACACACACATACATACTAAAATAACAAAAGTACCAAATTTCCCAACAAAAATCGTAGAAACTGTGGTGTGTGCAACAGAGAGAGGGAGAGAGAAAGAGCATGTTCACAGGAAAAGAGAGAAAACACACACACTGTGAGTGCGGATTCACCGTCACAGTCCGTAAGGCAAAATCAATAAAGTTAAGGGAGATATAATTTAGTGCTTTGTCTGTATTCGCATATTCGCGCCCCAGAATCCCCTGCGATTTTTGTTGGCTTTTGCCAATTGTTTGCATTAAATTGTTTTGTAGAGTTTAAGAGACATCGAAAGAGTTTTTGCTTTAAATTAAAGCAATTAGTTTAGGACCAGCAGATGGATCCTGAACCTTTTTATTTGCTGGAAAAATTCTAACCTAGTGTTTGGAGTTTTACTCAATTTTATGCTCGTTTTTTTGCCAAACACATACACACAAATCAATGATGGCTCACTCACTAACCTCTGTTACATTTTTCTGTCTTTTTTCCCCTTGCCTACTCTGCTTATCATCAAACGGATTGACGGACGTGGTGACGGATCGGATCTCATCCCCTCAACCACTCACTCGCTGCTCACCCATTCACTCGCAACGCACAGCTCGCAGCATCTCGGAGGAACTAGCTAGTGATAACGCACGCTGCAGCGACGACCTGCAGAAGGCGGAGGGCAGTTCTGGCTCTCACTCGTCGTCGAAGCCCGATTCTGCGCACAAGAGTGACAAAGATAAAGATAAGAAAGATAAGGAAAAGGAGGAACGCGATGAAGGTAAGTGTGTGGAGCACTCACACGCGGCACTCACTTTTCCTCATTTTCATCTGTTGTTTTTGCCATGTCGGAAAACGATGCATTTTTCGGTGTAGTTGTGCGCTGGATGCTGTGTGAGTGGTTGCGCTCAGAGACGCTCCTCTCTGGGACGCTCTCTGGCACACTGTGTGAGCGCTCAGCATCCGATGAGGAGTGGCACTCATTTCAACAACGAATCAAACACAGTTATTTTTCTCCTCCTTTTGATCTTGTTATTTTCGAAGAGATCGTGTTGGGAAGCCTCCCACCCATTTCTTTGATGACTTTTCTGTTCAATTTTTGACCCACTCTTCCCTCCCAGTCGATTCGTTTGGCATAAATACTTTAAGATCACACCTGACTCACGCACTCTCTCACTCGCTCATCATTTCTCACTCGATAATTTTACATTTTTTTTCTCTTCCACAAAATAAAAAATCTTGCAGAAACAATCAAAGTATTCGACGGCAACTGTTCATATCGAAGAAGAATATATAGAGCCATCACCGTACCTAGAACATGCTCGTTAGAACAATTACTGACCACCGCCTTGAGGGCCTTTCATATAGCCAGGGATTCTAATGTGAGTTGTTTAGAAATTTTATTTTAAAACCAATATCAAAGTAAGTTTTTTTTTCTTCGCAGCTATTTTTTCTTACTGATCTTTACGGTGATGAAGTAAGACTACAGGATCCGACGCCGGTGCTGAACCTGCACCGGGTGGAGGCGAAACGACCCGCGATCTACCTGCGGTTTCGGTAAGCTAAAGCAATTCGCAAAAAAAATACTGGTGGAACGTCTTTTAAAAAGTCGTACTATTTTTTCCAGAGTTTTAATTTACTCTTGTTTGACATGGATGATTTTTTCTCCATGCATTTCCTCTTTTCTTGGTATACTGGTATACCAAAAGGGCATTTATGTTTGAAAATCTGTATCTTGAACATTGTTGAAAATGAGTGATAGAAAAAACTATCTTTTGATGATAACCATGACCAAAATACTGCCACTGTAGCTTGCGAGTTCTCTGATTTTGTTTCGTGAGTGTCAGCAAGTGCATTCTTTTTCTATCACTCCTTCTCTTTTCCTCGTTCACGCACACTCGCCGAAGATTCGTTTGATTTCTCAGAAAACCGCAATGAAGGAACGCAAGAGGAGGAACGCTATGTTGATGGGGGATGATTGTGAATGTGGAAATGAGAGGATAAAATATATTGTCACACGGGATTTAGTAAACACGCTTTAGAGTCCGTCAATTTTTGGTGCTTATAATCTTGCGACAGAAAGAAGGCAGTGAATGTTGGGAGATGAAATTTCAGACCTCATGAAAAAAATGAAGTCGCTGAGAGAGCTTGAGAAGAATTGGAGCCTAACATTTCAAAAGGGCACATAACTTTTGTAAACAATAGTGTATCCCTTTCACTCAAATGACAGCTTAAATAAGGTGTGAAAGGGACACACTCTTGTTTAAAAAAGTAATATAATGAAATGGCAAGCACCAATTTTCAGAATGATTTGGTTTTTTCGGCAAATTTGTAGGTTGTAATTAGGGTTATTGAATTTTCACGATTTTGCGGACAGCGTGAAATTTAAAGATTTCCGTGAAATCCCGTGAAATTTATCAATTTTCTCAAATCAATTCTTTAAAATAACAACATAATACATATATCGTTTATAAAAACTTTTTAAGTGAATCTTATTAGTTTTCAATTGATAAGTGTGATATGAACCATTTGAAGAATTATTAGCAAAACATACATTAACATGAAGTTATTAAAACATTTACTAAGAAGTGAATGCTGCGAATACTTAAAAGATGTTAACAACAAACAGCAAAAGAAAAAAAATATTCTCGGATTTTATTTTTTTATAGATTTTTCTTTTTCAACCAAAACTTGTTGCAATTTACTGAACAATGCTCGATATTATGTTTTTTAAAGATTGTACAGTTTTTCAAACTGTATTGATTAATTTTTTGAAATCAATTGAAAGCAAACATTTATTTAAAAGGTCAATGATACCGGAGGAACAAAAAAAAATATAGATTGAAAAAAAATTTCCATCAGATTAAAGAAAAATATTGAGAAAGTAGATTCTCAATTTTTCTAAGCAAACTAACTGAATTAAGCAATATTTTCATTCGCCGTAATAACAATTTATCTATTATTTAAGGCCATTGCCCCTCCCCCCTTCGAAGCTTTTCCGAAAAATCAGAGAGCAAAAAAATGTTTTTTTCAAAAAAACATTAAAATTTCAATGGAAATACAAGTCTTATCAACCGAGAACAATCTAAAATGCCTTTTTTGCAATTCCGTCGTGAAACTAGTTACTTTTCCTGTCATTCTTGAACGACGAAACAGCCTACTTTTCTGTACCAAAAATAACAGAATCGAATAGTAACCATTTTCAAAACAAATGCTGAAAAGATCTACTTTTCTACTTTTTTTTGAAAAGTATTTTCAGCACTTATTTCGAAAAGTTATACTTTTCAGCACTTGTTTCGAAAAGTTATACTTTTCAATTTTTTTTAAATTAAACGATTCATTGACTCAATGCATGGACATTTATCCTATAATTCTGTTCAAAGGGTGTTTTCGGAATTGCAAAAAACGTTGTATGGAACTCGTTGCAAAACTTGTTTTTTCAACACTCGTCGTATTTATCCAACTCGGTGAACCTCGTTGGATAAAATCCTCTTTTCGCAACTTGTTGCATAAACTACTATTTCTGCATTGATAATCATATATAGCATGTTTGGGCTCGTTTAAAAATATTTTGAACTTTTACGAAATAAAAATGTACAGCACCGCAAAAACTTTATTGCTGGCAAAAATAAAATGTTCGTCAGAACTTAGACATTTTGGAAATTAATGATTGCAAAACAACTGGACAAGTGTATAATGCATTTTAAAACACATTTTTCATTCAAATGTTGACACCATGGCCTGTAATTTTAGTTTTTTACCGTTTTTTTTTTAACTTTTTGCAAGTAATGAATGAACTCTTTATTATAGAATAAATAATACTATTTTTTAAACACGAGAATTTCCAAAAAATAAGCTAATCAAATTTCATTTTTATGCAACAAACCATTATGTTCATGACAGCTCTGCATAGATTGGTTCCTCAATTTGCTCCCTGCTTTACAACCTTTGATCAGTGCTGAAGACAAAACACATCGAAAAAAAGAGTTGAAAATGTATTCTATCATATGCCATAGGGTAAAAGTTTCTGTGGTTTTAACTTGTTGCAGATTATTTTTGAGATTATTCCGGATCAAATGCAACAAGAATCATCGAAATCATCATCAAATTAGCTGAGATACATGTAGGGGAGAGTGGGGAGACTTGATTCCTAGCCTTTCTAGAAAGTTGTGCGAAATTGATTCAAACTAATTGTAGAACACAAAGAAATAATTTAAGAAATGACTGGATTGTGTTACACACATTTTTCTAAAAAGTGCTAAACAAACCTCCAAGAGATCTTTTTTCTCAGTTTTGGTATGTATATAAAACACTTAAAATTTATTTTAAAAAAATCATACACGAATTGTTTGTTAAGCTTATTAACTACACAACCCTTACGCATTTGATGTTAAATTAATCGTCATACTATTTTTACAATCAATTGTTTAAAAAAGTGCGTTTAGGGAGATTTGATCCCGGCATTTTCACAGTCACTGGAATCAGCCTCAAGCTTAATAAATTGGTTTGATTTTTCGTACATGGGTTCCTTTAGTATAGTTGTACATGACTTACTGCAGTTTGAACCATTTTTCAAAAGTTTTGTAAACAAAAAATACCCGCTTTTATAAACATGTTTAATTTTGGTCTAAATAAGAATATTTTAAGTTTAAACTGAGTACACTTTTGGACTCGACCTTTACCGATTTGGACTAAACTTGGGGGGAACGTTCATCTATCGATAGTTAACAGTTAACAAGTTTGGTGCTTATTGGATCATCTCTCTATTTTTGGCACCCTTTTTTGACAATTTTCTAAAAAACTTTTTTTTCTTTTAATCATAACTTTGCAAATACTTAAGCAAAAAAACTTTCTACAGGTTGCATATTACAGAAAATTGTCCAAGGAGCTCGATAAAAATAAAATTTTCACCCTTAAATGTGCACTAATATTATATTTTAACGTTTTAAGTATTAAAATTCAGTTTTGACCCATTCCTTATAATTTTATTTGTTTTATTTTATCACCATCGTGTTTCCCGGAAAATTTTACATAATAATCAATGTAGACCTTAAACTAAAATGAACTATTGGCAAGATACAGCGATTTTGCTGAACAAAGTTTGATTCCAGTGACTGTTGAAACGCAAGGATCAAATCTCCCTAAACGCACTTTTTCAAACAATTGATTGTAAAAACAGTATGACGATAAATTTAACATCAAATGTGTATATGAGTATATATTTTTAAAACGCTTGGCATGATTCGAAGAGTTCATCTGATTAAATACCCTTATTAGCCAAACATAGTTGCTTTCAACTCATGCAAAAAGTTCATCGTTTTGTGAGAAATTGACAGAGTTATCTGCTATACAAAAAGGGGATCAAGTCTCCCCACTCTCCTCTATTTCAATTTGCATTTTTGGACTTTTTGGACCTCTTGGGGATACAAAAGTAAATGTTGGGTTGTTTTTTCTTGCCATGTATTGTCATTAAAAAATCAATTAATTTAAGATTTTTTTTAAACAAATCTGAGGTTATTTTTCAAGAAGACGTAGCCTTGCTTGAAAACGCCCAAAGTTAAGTTCTATTGTGAAGTAACTTTGCAAGCATATCACAAAACTATAATATTTAACTTGAAAAATCAATTCTATTATTGCTAACCGCTTCCGGAAAGTGTAAAAAAAGTCTCAACATGAGAAATAAAAAGTGTTAATGAGTTTTCCACATTTCGAAGCACAACAGGTCATTTGAATTTGAGAAATTGCCACAAATCATGTCAAAATAGATAAATTGTATGCAATTAATTTTAAATTGCCTAAATTTAAGTGACCTTTATTTTCCGTTGTAAAATTTATTATTTCCCTGTCCTTGTGAAGCGACGAAATGGCCTGTTTTTTTCATCCCAAAAATAGATGTGTGCTGAAAAGTTCGTTGTATGGAGTTCGATGCGAAATCGGAGTTTTTCAGCACTAGAGGTGTTCTACAAATAATTCGTGCTGAAAAATCGTCATTTTGCAACTCGTTGCATAAACTACTACAGCACTTGTTCGGCAACCGGGCTGAGAACGAATCGCAGTCACCGAATGCTGCTCGCTAACTGGGCTGAACGAAAAATAACGAGGGCCACCTCTGCGTAATATTTTGCAAATAGAATATAAAAATAAATTTCACTCACATTTATTTACAATGCTTACTTTTCAACTAATTGTAACTTGAAATTACATAAAAGTTTGAAAAAAGTTTTTTTTTAATTATTGAACATACTTCTGCATCCATTAACCCCTCGGTCATTTCGGTTTGTTTTGGTTTTTTGACGTTTGTTAGATTTTTAACTGGGCTACGGCCCAGTTATCGAGCGCCCAGTTAAACAAAGCCCAGTTGCCGAACAACTACTGTATTTCAATTTAAACCAAACTTTTCATTGATGTTCCACCCAGTGTCCGGACGTCGGCTCATGACGTTACCCACCATGCGTCTCCATTGGAACAAATCACCCAGCATTAAATCAATGGAGACGGATGGTTCTTCACAATCAAGATTTGAAGCTGAATACTAACGACTTGTGTTTGTGCCCCAACAGTGACCGCGAGAACGACCACGGCTTCGTGCGCGTCTACCCGGGCAAGCTGCAGGTGGAGAACGCGTACGTGAACGTGCCGGTGCACAACGACACCACGGTCAAGGACCTGCTCGGCGAGTCGCTGAAAAAGTTCGGCCTCGAGGGCCACCAGGTCGAGGACTACCGCTGCTCGGAGATCCTGCTCGACAGGGGGGTCACGGAGCGGGTGCTGTCGTGGAATGAGCGCCCCTGGGAGATCATGAAGCAGCTCGGCAAGGACTCGATCCGCCAGATGGAGATGATGCGGTTCTACCTGCAGCTCAAGCAGGACCCGCACGGGCCGAACCTGGCGCTGTTTGTCGGGAACCTGCCGCCGGGGCTGTCCCAGCGGAACTACGAACACATCCTGACTGAATTCCTAGGTTTCGAGAACAAGTTTAGCAGTATCGGGCCGATCTACTACGAGTACGGGTCGCTGGTGATAACCTACGAAAACGCATCCAAAGCTGTGAGTTTCGACGAATTCGTTGAAGATCGGTGAGGAATTTGTACTTAATGCTTTGCTTTCCATTTCGCAGGTTCGTGCATTCCAAGCCCTGCGGGAATCCAGGTACGAGGACAAGAATCTACTGGTGCTGCTATTGCCGAACATCGAACCGAGCATGGTCCCGTCCGGGGTCCAGCCGCTGCTGGTGTTCGTCAACGTCAAGTCCGGCGGATGCCAGGGGGCCGAGCTTATCAGCAGCTTTCGCAAGCTGCTGAACCCATATCAGGTCTTTGATCTGGATAACGGTGGACCACTGCCTGGGTAAGATTTGCCGGTGGCGTTCTTTTGGGAGACTGCTTACTGACTTGCTGCTCTTCTTCCTGGCCAGACTGTACGTTTTCAGACACATTCAGGATTACAAGATTTTAGTTTGTGGCGGTGACGGTACGATCGGATGGGTGCTGCAGTGTTTGGACAACGTCGGCCAGGATTCGGAGTGCTCTAGTCCACCGTGTGCGATTGTTCCGCTGGGAACCGGTAAGAAAGATTTAGTCCTAGGTTTGGAAGTCTTGAGTTCATCTTCTCCTTTCTGCAGGCAATGATCTGGCCCGGGTGTTGCGCTGGGGTGCCGGCTACACTGGCGGCGAGGACCCGCTGAACCTGCTGCGGGACGTGATCGACGCCGAGGAGATCCGGCTGGACCGCTGGACGGTGGTGTTCCACCCGGAGGACAAGCCGGAGGACGCCGCCCCGAAACCGTCCACCAACTCAGCGGGTAAGAAGAAGAAAATACAACAATCACAACAACAGAATCAGCATCACCATCCGGCGACAACGGCGATCAGCGCAAGTCAACCGCAAGGTCATTTTCGTTTTGCTACCTGAATATGCAACCCGCAAACAGTTATCATTATATAACTTCTACCCGTACTACTCTTTTGGTTCTTTAAAAAATAAAACGACTCTAACTTGCAACAGCCACACACCACACCAAAAAAAAAGTCCTTTCTCTCTATATTCATAGTTAATTCTTTCGTTGTTTTTTTTTTCGACGTGTAATTCTTTTGGACACGATTAGAGTTTTGGTTTACCACGATGTTGCATACAGTTTTGATGGAAGTGATCGATTGCATTCTATTTCCGGCCCAACCAACCACTCAAAATCACCCCACAAAGTAGTGCAATGATAACTATCCCACCCCACTTTTGAAAGTAAAATCCCACAGTTCCAAAGTTCTCCTAAAATCCACTTTGAGATTTTCGAGCAAGCCTAAAAATTTCCAAACCCGCGCGCGCACCTTTTTGGAGCTGAACCATTTTACTTTGATTTTGAAAGGAAACGGCATGATCTGGTTGTAAACCAAAAAAAAAAACACCACAGAGAAAAAAGTTGTACATTAAACTCAACTAAAACAACCAACTCAATATCTTACTAATGCTCGATATTTTGGTTGGTGGTGTGCGTAGCGCTAGCGAATGTTCGTAACAACTCACCAAAGCCAGAACTGAAGCTGAAGCTCAGCCCACTCACAAAAAAATGTACCTGTACAAACAGAAACGGCGCGCACCGCAAAATACCGAGCTGATGTACTTTTTGTTACGATTGTTTCTTTCTACGTGGAAATTACTTTGCTGTTGTTGTAATTGGTGTATTCGTAGTAGCTTGATTAAAACCTAAGTTTAGGATATGTAAGTGTAAATGTGCTACGTTTCTTAATAAAAAAAATAACAACAGGTTAGGGTATAATGTAGCTCAGCATGTGTTAATAACGGCTGATTTTTGTGATGCTCTGAAGTTGGGCTTCCCGAAACTGTTACAATGGACAGTAGGTAATGAGTTTTAGTTCACGAATTCACGAAAACAAGCTCAAATTTCGATTGTATATAAAAGAAAATCAAATCTTTGGTAATTTTTGGCCGGACAATAATCAAAACTGTAATTCTGTCGGTTGAAACACACGGTGTGTTTTTTAGAACAAGCAAATGATAAAAAAATGGTATGTCTAATATTTGGCACCGTGGAAGAAGGGCTATTTCCCGACATTTTGCGGGGTATACCGAAATATTTCGTCGTGGAGTTTAGAACAATTTTTTTTAAAGATTATTTTCTCGATTTTATGGGATATTTGTTCAAAAAAATTCCAGAAAATTGGTGCATTCATGTTGATATCACTCAAACTTCTTATGAATATGCCTTGGGGACTCTAACAAACTACCTTTGACCAATATTTGACCCCCAATAAAAAAAATCGAACCAAATTTACCAGATTTCTAACATTCTTTGAAATTTGCCTTAAAATCCAACTTGGAAAACCCGATACGACCGAAAATAAATCTCTTCTTTGTACAATTTGTCATGAAAATATAGCAACACATTGCCCGGATACGAATTTGAGCATTAAACCAAATACCAAATAGGTTCGAAAAATTATTTTTTCAATCTTCTGCTACATCGCACTATTATATTTTTAAACATTCTAGAATCAATCACATTGTAGAAAACAGTTTTCTGAACAAGTTCCATAAAAAAGGTTTCAATTTTGGGTCAATATACGCAGAGATATACCCAATTTCCTGAAATAAATAGTGCCTTTCTCCAAAATTTCTTTATTTAATCACCTTTGGGCACTGCCAACTTAGATATTTTTATTATGATAGTATTTCATTGTAACATAAAAATTATAACAATTTTTGACGAAATTCATGAAAATTATTCTATAGCATTCATTACAAAACTCAGGAGGCAGTGCCAGTGGCAGTGAAAGGTTATTAAATTTAAAAAAGTTGGTGAAAGGCACTATTTATTTCAGGAAATTGGGTATATCTCTGCGTATATTGACCCAAAATTGAAACTTTTTTATGGAACTTGTTCAGCAAACTGTTTTCTACAATGTGATTGATTAGAAAATGTTTTAAATGCAATGGTGTAATGTGGCAGAGGATTGAAAAAAAAATGTCGGCACAGCTTGTTTAAAATAATCCATGTTTTGCATTGTTTGATGCTCAAATTAGTATCCGGGCAATGTGTTGCTGTATTTTCATGACAAATTGTACAAAGAAAAGATTTATTTTCGGTCGTATCGGGGTTTCCAGCTTGGATTTTTGGGTAATTTCAAAGAAAGCTACAAATCTGGTAAATTTGGTTCGAATGTTTGTTTATTGGAAGTCAAATATTGGTCAAAGGTAGTTTGTTAGAGTCCCCAAGGCATATTATAAAGAAGTTTGAGTGATATCAACATGAATGATTTTCTGTGACTTTTTTGTACACATATCCCATAAAATCGAGAAAATAATCTTCAAAAAAAGTAGCTCTAGACCCCCCGACGAAATATTTCGGTATACCCCGCAAAATGTCGGGGAATAGCCCTTCTTTAACGGTGCCAAATATCAGACCTACCGATTTTTTTTATCTTTGAGGTCTCGAATAAATACACCGTGAACAGCTTTGGAGGAATTAAATTCCCATCAAGAATGACAAAAAATCACCTGTTGTTAACATCGACTTTCGAAATGTTGAGCTGGGTAGAGCGTCTCGGGATAAATTAACTGCATTTAAATTTAACATCAACGTAAATGTTTCATCGGATCTCCGTACGCAACCGTTCCAGTAAGGTTATCTGTTTTTTAAACTACATATAAAATGTCGTTTTGAAAATACTTGCTTTTCCAACCGTTCTATAGTGACGGAATGGCCTACTTATCATCACCAAGGAAGCAGTGATAAAATTGTCATTGTAGCTCTCACTTGGAATGCTAAAAAGATCAACCTGCAACTCGTTTAAAGACGCAATAGTTTTTCAGCACTCATTGTATTTTTACAATTCGGTTGTATAAATGTACGACTCGCGATGAATAAATCTTCTTTTTGCATCATGTCGCATAAATTAATGTTTTGAATCTAAAGCACCATGCGTCTCCATCAAAGTGCTTTGTAATAAACTGTTTGATGGAGACGCATGGTTACTTGGATTGATTTGCCATCTCGGGAAACACGGAAAACACCTAACTTTAACCAAAAATCATGGGGGGTTATTCAGGGAACAAGCTAAATAGTCTTTCCTGCATCAGTAAAGATCTATGGAATGGAAATGTGTAAATATTTGGTATCGTATTGAGGAGTTGACCCGGAGTAAAGTACTTAAGCCTTGCCTGGATGCCTTGTTGTTGTTTTTGTTGTGCCCAATAAATCCAAAAAACCATTATAGATAAACCTCACGAGCAAGTAAGGTCCAGTGCCCAACCCAAAAATTAAAACGTCCCTCCTCTTCCCCCGTTTCCGTTCAAAATGACCACCCAACAGTCGGCAGCGGTGGCACCCAGAGCGAGGACAACTCGCAGATCTTCGTGATGAACAACTACTTCGGCATCGGCATCGACGCGGACCTGTGTCTGGACTTTCACAACGCACGGGAGGAGAACCCGAACAAGTTCAACAGCCGGCTGCACAACAAGGGCGTCTACGTGAAGATGGGCCTGCGCAAGATGGTCGGCCGCAAGATGATCAAGGAGCTGCACAAGGAGCTGCGGCTGGAGGTGGACGGCAAGGTGGTCGATCTGCCCCCCGTCGAGGGCATCATCATACTGAACATTCTGAGGTGCGTTTGGGAAGGTTTCGAAGCTAAGGTCCGAAAGCTAAAGACTTGTTTGTTCAACAGCTGGGGCTCTGGTGCTAATCCGTGGGGACCTGAGAAGGAGGACCAGTTCAGCAAACCGAACCACTGGGACGGCATGCTGGAGGTGGTCGGTGTGACCGGGGTCGTTCACCTCGGCCAGATCCAGTCCGGTCTGCGGTCCGCGATGCGAATAGCTCAGGTAAGCTCGGTGGGTCGTAGTTTCCGTGTACCGTAACTTGACACGCTACCTTCGCCGACAGGGTGGCCACATCAAGATTCATCTCCACACGGACATCCCGGTGCAGGTGGACGGCGAGCCGTGGGTTCAGAGTCCCGGCGACGTGGTGGTGCTCAAGTCTGCGCTGAAGGTAAGTTTGTGATCTTTGAGCCAGTTCTATTACACTCCCTAAATTTGTTTCGCTCCTGCTTGGTGATCGATTTGCATGCGTTGCTTACGTTACTACTTGATATTAACTACTACAACAGTACCAGTAAACCTATTACTAGTAACACAAACACAACCTCACATTTACAACAGCACATAAGGAACTATAGCTAGGATGCAGTAGTAGATTGACAAACCCCTTTTCAAAACACCCCTCTGTCACGCAATAGTCTCAATATCTGGACACAACCACAGAACATGAGCAATTTGACAAAACAAATACTTGCATGATGACTTTGTATTTTCAAAACCAAAATTTCACTGCTTGGACAAACCCCCCTCCCCCACTTTCTCGTTCGCCACGTAACTTGAAAATTGACACGCAAAAAGCCTTTTTATATTGATTAGGGAGTCAAATAGATACTTTTGTGGGATTTTTAGATGTCTTTCCCGTACAAGAGATCACATAATGTTTTTTTTTCAGCATCTTAGCAAGCATCTAACGTGAAATAGTTCCAAATGATATCGTCTTTAAATTTATAACATACTGAATCATTAGTGTATTTTGATGCGGACACGAATAATAATAATAATCGTCTCGTAATCACGACGAAAATTTTGAATGATTTTTTGGTTGTTTTTTAGTTTTTTTTTTTTTTGCAAAATAAATTCCCGAAATTTAAGCGGAAGTATACATTTTCTTAAATTTGTGAAACTGTTTTTTTAACATGCTCTGAAAAAAAAATGAACAAACTCAACATGGTTTTGTTCAATTTAATTTGTTGTTTGGTTTGTTTATAATTAATCAGATTATCTGAAATTATGATATCAGAATTATTTCTGATAATACAAGCCTTACCCGACAAACTTCGTTCGTTCTTCGTCTGTTGACGTTTTTAACTTTTGCTTATTCAGCCTACTGTGATCAAAATTTGATTTTACGTAACTTTTGCCAAACAATCTGCAGATTTTCCGGAATCGGTTTCAGAGTGGCCAAAGTTGTATTTTTTGACGTAAGAACCATCCTTGGACTTATACGAACCCAACGCAACAAAGAGCACCTCGATCCGACGTTCCGTTTTGAATTGATTCGTGTTCGAACAAAACCGTCGAAATATTTTATATATATAAGAATTAATTTTTGAAGCAACTGGGAATAGATCTTGCTTAATGAGTATTAAATTATTACAATTAGGTATTAGGCTTCATCCATAAAGTATGTCACGCTAAAATCGGCCAAAATTTACCCCCCCCTACCCCCCTTTGTCACGCTTTTCCTATACTTATAACATGCAATGTCACACTTGCTCAGACCCCCCTCCCCCCCTAGAGCGTGACATACTTTATGGATGACGCCTAAGCTTTTAACAGATTGACGTTATTTCATCAAAACAATATTAACTCCTTACCAAATTAAAATTGAGATTTTTTTTACGTTTGTGTTTACCATGATCAAATAAGATGAAAATCGAGTTTGTGCAAAAAGAATTAATTTAATTGGTTGAATACCTAGTACTAAAGAAATCACAATTTGAAGTAAAAGAATTATGGAGCACTGGTGCATCTACAGACGTTAGCGGGTTAAATGTGAAAAAATAGTAGACTTTTTGTGGAATGATGTTTATTTATCGTATAATTTAAATCATATTGCATAATAATACAAAAAAAATCATTGAAAAATTACTTTTCATTGTTTGTTCTCAAAAAATGCAAATATATCTTCAAAACTTGCTTCAAATATTTGAAAAAATTGGGTTGTTTGGAGTAAAACCAACACTAAAAAGCTTTACCATTTGTTCAAGAGCTGAAACCAGTATTTGTCATGAAAAACATAATTTCTGCATGTTTTTTTTTCTCAATTCAATAAACTGGTTGCAGAGGCAAGTTTAAAATTTCTCATCAAAAATACCAAAATACATTTTCTTGTAGTTGAATTTTTTTTACATGCAGTCAAGCTGGTAATTGATCTTCACACTTATTTAAACCATTGATGTTGATGTCCTATATAATTCTGTTGCATAATACTAATTTAAAACCAAGATCATAACAATTTTAATAAATTTAAAATTTCCCGGAAATTCCAGGAAATTGGCGGAAAATTTCCGTTTCTCGAGAAATTTGTAATCCCGGAAATTGGGAAAAATTAATTTCCTACAGTAAATTTTATTATTTTATTTTTCTTGTTTTAATAATCCAAATTTGAAGGCATTTTCAGTAAAACAAATTTCATACAAAATGTGAAAACCTTTGATTCGTGCTTCGAATTAAGTTAAAAATACAATATGAATCGATCATTTTATAAACAAAACTATTTTTAACAAGTTTCAGACAAAATTCCGTCTTTTTAACAGTTTAACCTAAAATTTATATGTATTTTATTGAAAAGCTTATGAACTTAGTTAACTAAACTGCCGCTCGAAGCTAGTCCGTCCCATATGTAATTTCGTCAATTTTGAGGTAATGATGCAGTTTGGTTCAAAATCATGTAAACTATCAGAAAAACCAATAAAATGTAGTACTTTGTTCTAGAAATCCAATGAAAATCCACTTTTTCGTGAAATTCTAATACGTTGTCTTATGGGCGGGACAACTTTGACACGCGTTTTTCTCGGCTTGCTGTTTTTACATATGAGACGGACACGGTTAGAGCGGCAGTAAATATAAACATTGATTTTTTGGGTTAACAACTATATCAGCAACCTCAGCGATGGTACATTCGACGAAAAAATAAAATTTAAACACCTTTAACCTGATTTTAACAACAAAAACTATTACTATCAAAGTCACCCCGGTATTCAAAATAAAAATTTTCAACGCAACTATTTTTTTAAACAATATTTAAAAAACTTTTTTCCAAAATAGTGCATGGAACTGGTGTGGCCAACCCTAGTACATAAATAAAAATAATAATAACCGTATGTGAAAATGAACAAAATTTACCGAAAATTGGTAGTAAGGTGAACAATAATAAACTTAATTACAAATGTTCGGCAATATTTCACCAAATTCGGTGGTTTTCAGTTTACCGATCTATTCAGCAGTTGAAAGTTCGGAAAAATTTACCGAATTCGGTAGAAATGTCTAAGTGTGCAGTGCTGATATATTGTTTTAAAAACGTTTTTTTAAAACTGTTAACTTCAACAAAGATTTGTTCGAAGAATAAATAAAAATGTTATTAGTCTGTTATAAAAATGATCATCTAATAACAAACAAATCATGAAGACGAATAACAATGCTTGTTTTAAATAACATATCATGTTATTGGCCTAGTATTTCCAAATATCAAAAAAAAATTATTCCCAAGTAATTTCCGTCTACTCGGGATGTCTCAGCAATGATACAACCAAGTGACTTTAAAAAATGTATATGGATTAAAATAGATTCCAAAAACACAAATTCCCTATAAGAAATGTTCGTACAAAATTGAATCACTTTGTCCAAAGTGGGGACTTAGCCAATCGTTTTGTTATCCATAAACCGTTTAATAACCTAATAAGTCATTGCACTATTTGAAATGTTAGCAGTTGTTTTGCAATAATTAGTTTTGAAAACACGTAAAATTTAACGAGAAAAAAAAAACAAATAATAATCTCAAACATGATTAAAATGGTTTTGAAAGCGTGGGAATGCATTTTAAATTTGTTACAGCTGATTGCACTGATTTTTTTTTTTTTTAGTTTTAAGGCCGTTGCAAATATTTTTTGAAGTTTATGTCCCTCGACTCTGATCAAAGTCGACGGTGGGAGGGGGGCAAAAAATAAAAAAAGCTAAAAATTCAAATTATTGGCCACGGTGTCAACATTTGAATGAAAAAAGTGTTTTAAAATGCATCATACACCTGTCTAGTTGTTTTGCAATCATTGATTTCCAAAATTTCTAAATACTGACGAAAATTTTATTTTTGCGAGAAAAAAAAAGTTTTTGCGGTGCTGTACATTGTAATTTCATAAAAGTTCAAAATATTTTTAAACGAGTCCAAACATGTTAAATATGATTATCAATGCAGAAAAAGGCATTTAGGATTGTTCTCAGTTGATTAGACTTCTATTTCCATTGAAATTTTGATATATTTTGAAAAATATTCTTGCCCCCCTGATTTTTCGGACCAAATTTGAAGGGCGGGGGGAGGGGACATAAACTTTGATTTTTTTTTGTTCCCTGATTTTTCGGTTTGATTTTGAAGGGGGAGGGGGAGAGGAGTGGTGTCAATCTTTAAAAAATATTTGTACCAGGCTTACATTAAAGAAGAAAAAAAAACTAAAAGCTGTAAATTTTTCAAATTTTAAAGTAATTTACTTTGTTCAATAAGACTTAGTGATTTTTTTGTTGTGGATTCCTCCTTTTTATTTCATAGAAAAGTAAAAGGAAGATCAATTTCAAAACCTGACTCTTTTTCAAAAAAATGTTTTTTTTTTACTTTTTAAGCTCTGACTTATGGCCTATCTACAATCACTTAGCTTAGAATAGTTAAGTAAAGTAAAACTTAGAAAATGTACACAACTTACGGCCGTCATCCACAATCAACTTAGAAAATTTGCTGGGCTGATATACGTTGCTATGCAGTTGTTTGTTCACCTTTGATATGGAAACGTCAACTTACCGTAGATTTTGAAATTTTCCAAACCATACGTCAAGTTTCTAATTTTATACCTTTTCAGTGTAGAAGATCAGATTCATTTCCATTGATTCAAACTCCTAAGCTAAGTGAAATTTTCTAAGTTAAGTGATTGTAGATAGGCCATTAGTTTTGTCGTTAAAACATGGTCAAATGGAGCTTTGCTTGCAATATTTAAAATCAAATGCCCGTCATGTCAACCATTCATCTAGCAATCCGATCATAATATTTGCCTTTGTTGACAGAGGTGGCGCTGTGACTTTGCCGTACGCCGATGGTTCGACACCAACTGTTGTCAAACGAACGGGGTCACTTTTTAGTTTGATACGGAGTTCACACACACTACCAAACGTTTGTTTTGAAAATGTGCGTGAGCGTCGTGTAAAAAGTGACAGTTCGTCACTTTTAAGTTTGACCAACCAACGGGGTACAAACTAAAAATCGGATTACTAGACGAATAACAATAAAGTTATCGAAGAGAGATTTGTGAAATACGAGTGTAAAATGATGAAAAATGATCAGGCTTCCAGTTGTTTGATCACATGAATTAGTTTAATCAATTGGAACTATTTCACTAAAACGACTTAAATTATAGTTTAGGGCAAGACAATTTCAGACTTAAAGCCACTAACAAGTAGATGTTTCCAAGGCTTTCCGTTGTAACATGCGTTTCTAGGTCCTTATTTGGTGTGTTTTGAACGGACAGCAACTAAAAGTTAGTCCTACGATTTTAAGTCACAACTCACAAACACACTCAAAACACACACTTACGCGTATACGTACGTATCTTCATTTCGTTTTCCGAAAGTCTGTAAGTTTGTGTCACAGCGGAAATTGTCCCCACCCCGCCCACTTTCTACTTTTTCCGGTCATACACACACCCACACACACACACGAACGTTGTATCATACCTTCTTCCCTCAGGCCACCATGCTGAAGAAGATCAAGAGCAAACGGAGACTCACTGAGCCGCATATCTCGCCGGCCGTCGCGGGCTTCTCGCAGGGGGGTGGCCCCCCGGAAAATGGAGACCGCGACAAAGACGCCCTGAGCGGAGCATAGAGTACCCGTCCGTCCGGTCCTAGTTTTCTGTTTTCCTGCTTTCTGTAGAAGTGTCAGTCACTGACTCTCAAACACAAACACACCCACACACTCTGTCTCTCTCTTACTCTGTTTTTAAGTAGACACACATCTCGCTCTCTCTACGACAATTGTTGAAAAGATGAGAACTTTGGAAAATAGACTAACAAATATTAGGCTCGGTTAGGCCTCACCAATTCAAAGGGAAAACATCTAGTGAGAGTTGAGATTTGATCTCCTAACTAGTCTATTTGCACGAATTTAAACCTAATTAAACAAAAGTCATGCTGAAGTCCTGGGAAATCCAGAAAACTCTGCGTAGAACGGAATTATTTGCCTCGAACAAACAAACAAAAAGCTTGAATGTTTTTTTTTTTGCACGACCAGAGTTTTGTATCACCAGTGCGGTGTGTTACGTTCAAAGACATCAGTTTAAACGTGAAGAGAACAATTTAGGACTGCTAGGTACGACTACTTTACACAAACAAGGAGAACGAGGACTTCCTGGTAACACCAACCCACACCAAAAAAACACACCCACCTTGTGCATTTGATCTGATTGTATTCGAAACCCCTGGAATTTCACGCAAAAGACCACAATTCACATCACATGAACGCTAACCACCCACCACCACCAACACCACCACTATTACCTGTCAGTCTGAAACACACCCACACCATAATCAACACGATTCCCAATAATTAACCCAACCAATAATCAAACAGTGACTCGCCCCTGGTTTTCTTGTACTATTTTTTTAGAACTTTTACTACTACTTTTTTAATCTACTCTAGTTTCGTACCTTATACTCTCATAAATATATATATATATACATTTGCCAATCTATTCTTGCGTATACTATCTCTAACAGCGTTTGTATTATTCTAAAATTAGTTTACTATCGAAAAAAAAAAATATAATCAATGCAGTTAGCCAGAAAGCATTACTTATATTGAACATATAATCTTGTTTGCAGTTTGCGAGCGAAACTCAAGCATATATCCTAACCATCACACACCCACACATGTAACCTCTTGTATACTCTATCTTGTTATCGATTATCTTAAAAAAGGTTCATTCTTTACCATAGTTCCTAGTTTGCTCTGTAGCACTAATCTACGGATCGAAATATCTCGAAAAGGCGACGCCACAAGTTGAAGTTCGTGCTCAGCTAGTCAAACAAAGTAAGCCGTTGTTGGCGGCGTGCTTCATTTGACGTCATTCACCTTGCAGGAAATGAACCATTTGGCTGCAAGCTGTCAAAAATTTATCAATGCTGAATCTAAATTTTACAAAACAAGATCACATTTCGAAAGGTCCTATGCGCTTTCGGTATCCTATGCTGATAGAAACCATTGAAAAAGTACTATGGAAAAAGTATGAACAACAGTGAAACAATGTTTATTTTCACACACTCGATCGGAATGATGACGAAAATGTAGGAGTGTCGTTCCCCTAGGACAAACTTCACATTGCTCTACAAACATACTCAAGCTTACTCCGATTTTTAAAGTTATTTTCGAAAAAAATGTTCGCTTCTTTACTTGACAGAAATTATACGATTTGACAGCTTATTCCTAGTCATGAAATATTCTCGCAGAGCTGGTTCTGTCAGAATCTTGCTAGAACAGTGGAACATTTCTGTGTTCCACAAGAACTACATTTGAACAGACGCGAAATGTTGACTTGTCAATTTAATTATCTTGCATGAACGTATAAAAAACAAAAATGGTTCGCTGGTGTGCCTTTATCGTTGCATGCTAATAATATTGCTTATTGTGAGATAAAATCACGTTTCTCCATCGCTGTGAGTGACAGCCGCCTGACTACCGCAGTGTAAAAATCAGCAAGTTGGACTGAAATTCTGCGTTGATTTGGTCAGCTGAAAACTCAAGGCATCCTTTGACAACAGCCAATACTTTGTTCTGCGGTTGTCATGCGGCTGTCATGCGACCATTATCTTGCGGTCGTATCACCGCGCGTGAACTCTAATTATTGACGCCCGCAGTAATAACATTTTCATAAAGAAACACACAAAAACTTGAAATTTAATTTACTTACCTGTTGATTAGGATCGCCTAACATTAAATTTGATTGGTTTTGGTTCTGTGTGTGTAATATACACGGTCATCCAACAGTTCATTTCTGAATTATAAGGCTTTCTACACTCAAAATCAGTAGTACCTCTCAAAAAGGGATCTGTCTACCCTTTATTTGTCATCACAAATAACGGTAGTAACCGTTTGCAAAAGGGAAACGACGGGCCAGCTTGAAAAAAGGCTGGAAGTAACCCTCTAAAAGGGTTTGTTTTCCTTGTGTTGACAGATAAAGGGGTTGATAGAACTCTTTTTGAGGGGTGCTTCTAATTTTGGGTGTAATCTGAAATTTACCAACACATTCGAAGTATATTTACATGACAGCTGCATTATATTATGAATTTTTTAATATACACTCTGAAATATGTAGCCCATCAGTATGGGAAACCAACATGACTGAATTGTCAAGCTCAAAAATGCGTTTATCCTTTCCATTCTTCTTCGGTCTAATAGCCGAGTGGGCTAAGGCACCAGTCTTTACTGTTGGTACTGGGTTTGAAGCCCGTCGGTTGTCACTTTTTTTGTGATTATTAAAACTGTACGTGTTGTGTGTAATATTTAATGTCTTTTTTCACAAAGGTGTGCATGCGATTTTATCATCGGTTGGAATTTAATAGAAAATTATGCATTTTCTCCTGACTCTGATGTAAATAAAACTTATTCAGAAATAAGTTTTGAAAACACGTTTTACACATATTTTGGGTGAATTTTATCATGTATGATGTCATTATATGTTTATGGTGAAATCTGAGTGATTTTTTTTTATAAAATGAGTTATGAGTCTATAAACATCAGTTTGACAAAGTTTGAAATCATATAGAAAAATATGAGTATTTCACCTGATTCTGATGTAAATCGATAACTATTTTCGAACACTAAATCTTCCATGAATATTTTTGCCAAACAACATGTTTGATTTTAAATCAGAAAATTGTGAAATTTTCATCTGGTTCTATAATAGTGGTTTATGCAACAAGTTGCAAAAAGAGGATTTTTTCAGCACGAGCCGTACATTTATCCAACGAGGTTCACCGAGTTGGATAAATACGAAGAGTGCTGAAAAAATCAAGTTTTGCAAAGAGTTCCATACAACATTTTATGCAATTCCAAAAAACACACACTTAGTGAAATTTTATGTAAAATTTTCATGTATTTTGTCAATAAATCGTTTAAACCAAAAAATTTTGAAAAGTGTAACTTTTCGAAACAAGTGCTGAAAAGTTCAACTTTTCAGCACCCATTTGAGTGCTGAAAAGTAGAACTTTTCAGCATTTATTTTGAAAAGTGTTGCTATTCGATTCTGTTATTTTTGGTACAGAAAAGTAGGCTATTTTGTCATTCAAGAATGACAGGAAAAGTAAATAGTTTCTCGACTGAGTTGCAAAAACTTTTTTACACAATACTTAAGGTAAAACTACATAAAAGAGGTAATATTCAACAATAATTTCTAGAGTTTTTTTAATAGCTTATAGGACCCTTTAAAAAAAACTCTAGTTTTTTTTCTCAATTTCAACATTCTTGATAACTTTTTTTTACTTTGTAAGAGAAGTTTAAACTCAAAACCCAAGCCATATCATGAATTGTCAAGTTAATCATTTTACGTTTTATAATGGTTAAATTATTATTACATTTTCTAATTTCAAATCATTTTGAATAAACTGAACTTTTGTGGTAACCGCTAAAAACAGTGTCATATAGCTTTTATTGTTAGACTAGTTGAGCACGACCGTCCTAAAAAGTCTTATTATTGCAAGTTTCGTGAACTATCTTAGAAAGCGTGATTTATTTTTAAACATTTAATTATTCGAGTTGATCTTTTGTGCTTCCAAAATGGCGCGTTAAGCTGAGCAATCAGAATAAAAAGGCTTTTCAGTTTGAGAGTGTGTGTTTGTGTGTGCGCGCAAAAACAGATCAAGTATTAACAGTCTAGTTTAAACGTGTATTGCGTAGCTTTATTCGGTTGCTAATTTAATTGCCGGGAACGATTTCTCGCTTATAATTTTAACACTTTGTGTTTCTTTTTTCAGTTATTATTTATGTTATTTTTTAACTGTCATCACGAGAATGCTGCCAAAGTTTACTGTCTGTCTTTTTTGATTATCGGAATGATGTCTTGCTACCACTAACACACACAATTAAACACTAACATTCCTTCCTACACTTACACATATATATCGCTCGTAAATTTTTTTCTTCTGGCGTTCAATTTTTAACCACAATTTTACTCGCTGGCAGTTGTTACAAGTTTGCTAACGACCTTCATTTTTCTGTTTTTTTTTTTTTTAATAACTCAATATTGATGCAATTTATCCCATTGGAAAGCAAAATTTTACTCAGAAAAACGGTATTTTTTTCTTTTTCTCTTTTTCTTAATGATAACGTGGACAAACCTACCAACCAACCAACCAACACCACTACCACTCGACAACATTTGTTCTGACGCAACGCAACAAAAAACAACTAAATCTCTCAACTCATCAAAATTTTCGAAACAAAAAAAATAATGAATTTCTGCACGCTAAATTACTTGTCAAACACCAACATTCTCACCTACTACACGTTAAACCACAACAAAAAAATTACGAAATTTCGTAACAATCCGCGGACCGGACGGTACAGGCGACCATGTTGAAAAAAATGAAGGGCAAGATGAAGCGACGTAACACCGAACCGACCATGCAGGTGATGGGGCCATCAGGGATACAGATGACGCTGGCCGCTCCCCAGGAGCCGGAAGAGGTCGACTCGAACAATACTGATTTCTGAATTTGGTATAACGAGCGATTAATTTAACGTGCTTCGTCGTTTGTTGACACTACCACTAGCACCATGGCTATCATAACAGCAAGGGCAACCACAGCCGAGGCCGAACCACTACCACTACCGGGAAGGGAAGAGGAAGAGGAAAAGGAAGTGACAGTAGCGGCAGTAGCAACAGCAACAACAGTAGCGGAAGTAGAGGTAGAATCCGTGCCTAGCCAGGAAACAAGTGGTGGTGACAAGTGCGAATAGTTGACGACTGTGTACAGTGTACCTTTACTAATACTAGCAGAATCCCGTAGCTTCGTGACACAACGATCCCGATCCCACAATGTCCCACAAACATTCCCATCGAATTCGACGTTTTTTGGAGCAATTTGTGACGATCTGAATGAAACTAGAGTGTCACATCCCTCGGCTGCTAACGATAGCTGTCAAACTGACAGCGCCAGCTGTCGCTTTGACAGCGCCCTTCGGTACCGAGGGGCGCGACACTGCACTCATTCCATCGTTACACTTGCTTGAAAAAGGTCGAATGTTTTTGTCCATCCCATTCAAAAACATTGCCCCGCGGTGCTGTCAAAACACACAAACACATACTAAAATACCAAAGGTTAAACGTACACTTTCCCCAGTCCACCCCTAAAATTTGTAAATGTGGTAGCAGCAGTCTATTGTGCATCGTAGGCCATTCTCTCATTCACACGTTTCATACATCAATAACACACACACCAGCCACACACAGACCTTGTAAGAAAGAGAAAGCCACAATCTCACACCCACTCACGTTTAATGTTAGCGTCGTACCACCAATTCAATGAAACCCTGACTGTAGTGTTTAGCACGAATCGTATGTGAGAGAAAGAAAGACAGTGAGGAGCAGAACAATTTGGTTAGGAAATGTGTGACAGTTGTGACAGCTAAACAAAGCCACCGCCCGAACCATGAAAATACCAATTTGAAACTTTTTCGAGAAATGGTGACGCCTGCGAAAATTATACTGTTGCCTTCCTCGGCGCTAGCGCGAACTGTCAAGCTGACAGAATGCGTCAGTGAGCGAGGGACGCAACTGTTGTTAAATTGGGGTTGCCGTTTCTCGTGAAAGTAAACTTTAACCGGACAAAAACCAGTCATCAAACTCTTACCGAAAGTCTTTAGCCAAACACACAAGAAAACATTTAACAAACAAAAGAAAAAAAAAACTCCGTGGGAACAATAGATTTTTGCCAAACAAAGTTCTATCTAGAGAGTGAAGTCCAAAGAAAACCAGACAGGAACTGGAACGTAAACAAAACGCAACTTTCATCATGTCACAAGTCAAACACACAAAGCAAATCAAGCAAACGCGCAAGGAACGTTAAATTAATGGCTCTTAATTTACACCGAAGCAGAAGGAGGCTCAAGAAGAAGAAACTAGGAGGAGAACAAAACAAACATTAAAGGAAAATCACCCACACACACACACAGGAAAAATATTCATTATCACAAACAAAGAACAAACAAAAAAGTATTCTAGTCAAAGCAAGAGAAGAAAAAAACAAGATATACTTATTAGGAAGTTTTGCATTTCTAACGTAAAAGGAGAACAATGAGCAAAAATCGTAAGTAGGAGAGAGCAAATTGCTAAAAAAAACCAAACCAAAACAAAGCAGATAAACAAAAAAAAAAAAACAAACATATTTTTGAACCTTGTTATGCATACTATTTGTTATTCAGAGACTGTCTGACTGGCGCGCTAGAGCGCGCACGGTTTGTTATAATGATTTTTCGATTTTGGGTTTCGTTCCTTCTCAAAACGTATCGAGCTATATTATTGTAATACTATCAGATCGAACATTCATACAACAAACACACAAACTTTTGTCATAGTGCGATAAATCAACACAAAGAAAAAATATGAGGGTAAACTGTTTTTTAGATCAAACTGATTTATGCATAAAGAAAAAAAAAACACACACACACACAAATGAAATAAAATGTCTATCAAAAAGTAAGACAGAAGGGTTTAAAAAGAGAAATACAAAGAAACAAATTCTTCTTGAGAGTAAACCAAACAAAAAAAAAGTATTTATACGGAAAGTTGTTGACTATATTTACTATGAATTTTATTTCTATTCTTTTTCTATACAAAGTGCGTGGAGATCGCAGCAAAACAAAGAAGAAAAAACAAACCACGTTATATTAAAAAAAAAAGAAAAATACGCTTCAAAACACGTGGTGTGAAGCCGGAGAGTACACGAGAGAAAGAGAGAGAGAGCGAAAAGTCATAGAGAAGAGGGCATATATTTTGAACAGATTTCAAAGTTGAGCGGAAGCGAACCGGATTTGACACAAACGAAAAATGAAAGAAATGGTTCCGGTCACTGCGGAAAAACGGTTATTTTTTTTTTCTTTTAAGTTTAATCAAGTGTACGATTGTAAGAGTAAGCGCGAGAAAGCAGCAGGACACTGCAGAGTGTAGTGGAGGAGAGGGAAGGAGAAGAAGAAACCAAAACATTACGTACAGTAAGCAAGTGAACACACAAACATACACAAACACACAATTATAGCCGTAAATTGTAATTTAAACAATTACGTTTTGTATGGTATTTTACCAAAACTACATAAAGAAAACAAAACTATTAAACGCTAGCAAACAAAAAAAAAATCTCCCAGACTTTGTCACCGAAACAAGGGAAAAACACTTGCCAAAAACAAACCAAAACAAAAAACAATCCCGAACTTGACATCATCATGACATCAAACGCATCCACCAACTGTAAACACAAACTCACACATTCAAAAGTCTAACCAACGAATGGCAGAACCAATGTCACGAGTTTTCTTCCACCCAAAAAGCAAACAAACAAAAACATCAAACACATACAGCCAATAAACCATAAACAAAAAAAAAACAAACACCCGATCTGTCAAAGTGAGCTGTTTGCGCAAAATGGCGCCGCCAAACTTGAGGCGGCCATTTTGACGCGCCACGCAGCCCCCAGAATAATCGGTTCTTGGGAATGTTTAGTCAACGCACGGATTCGGAGCTGGGGGAGACGCTTTCCCCGCTGCGAATGGAAGTTACACGCACACAATTGAGACGACGGATGTTCTCGCAGAACGTTCCGGAAATGAATCCGCGGGCACAGAAAATTACCACCAATCGAAAAAAACAAAACTCAAAGAGAAGCGGGTGCGTTTTCTAGAATATTCTCAGCGTTATTCTACCCAGCCGTGCACACTTACACGCAAATCACCCTCCCGAACGGTGGACGCGGGCGCGAACCTTTGGAAATAAAGGTCAACCGTGGACGCTCCAGGAAGTGTCACATGGCGCCCAGGGCGACTCGGGAACGAACGCCGTGTGTAGCTTCCGCCTGTGCCGCGGCTCGCACCGGGTCCGCCGTTCCGCTTTGGTTCGTAGAAGTTGAGATTCTGAGTTCCGAGGACACCAGATTGAGTTCCGCCACCTCCCCCCTCTCGGAAAGGGCGCCGTGTTGTCTCGCTCCGGCCCGGAATGGAGAGATCGCGAACGCGGCGGACCGATCCAAAACCAAGCAGACGTTTCGTTACTCGCGATCCAGAAACCTGTAGGGGCTCAGTGTTACTAGCTTTGTAATTCCGGCCGCACGTGGCGAGTTCTGCGCGACGGCCGCAGCTGTCAAGTGGCGCCACCGTCGGCTTGGGGGCCGATCCCCGGGTGGACGGTGGCGCTGCGTGAGGGATGCAATTGCCGGAACTTGACCACATCTACTGCAGACCTAGTACCACATACACTTTTCTGGATAGTGACAACGGCGTTTGTAAACACGCAGGTTTTATAGTCTTAAAACGGTTCTTTGTGGAACGCCTTTTTCGTTGTATTAGTTGTATAGACGACTCTGTTTCGGTATCCTAAGTTAGTGTAGGTGCACATTCGGCTAACCAACCAAACAAACCAATTCGATTACGCCCTTCGTTCATGTTACACAACCCAAACTACAGAACAAAAATAATGTGAAAAAGCAGCACACAAATACACGTACTATAATAGTAATAATAGTGGTAACTATTATTATGGTGTAATTAAAAGGAAAAATAAAAAAATGACCATAATATATTACAGTATATCTTTTAAAAGAATAAATTTAAATAAAAATCTCAAAATAGAGTTGATGTAGTGTCGAACGCATATAAATATAACAGATATAATTAAAAATTTAATTAAAACCGTATTTTTTCGTATGAATAATTAAAGAAAACAAAAGAAAAAAAAAACATTAGAAACTCTTCTAAACGGTGTCGTGCTAAGAGATACTAATACATACCAAACTTAGAACCACAGACTAATGGAAACAAAAGAGAGAGAGAGCAAAAAATAAACACAAACAAAACACGACGTACGCGCACACACATCGAAGATGTCGTTCCCCTGGGCGGACTCTGTCAAGCGCCTCCTTGGATAGCAGTCCGCGCAAGTCCAGGGGAGACTGACAGCAGCGCGCTCCTCCTCCCTCGCGAAACCCCGCGCCGTCGCCGCCTCCACCACTGACATTTCCACCAACGCAAGCGTGTATATTTCTACCCAACAAAACACACATAAAACGTCACCACAAACTCTTTCATTGTCAAAGCGGTGCGAATGTCGTCAAAATGGCGGCGGCGACGGCGCCGGGCTTTGCCCAGCAGGGGACCAAGGGGCTGTGTTCACTCTGGTGAGTACCAAATCCAACCGGATTGGATGTGGACGCCGGTTCTAGTACTCCCGCGTTATAAGCTAGTATAACAAAAACAAACGAAAAGGGCGGTGCCACGTGGCTCCGCCCTCGTACAGTCCCACCCCCCAAAAAAGGCGGACGCCAGGTATTCAAACCTTGGTTTAGACGTCTAGAGAATCAAACCAAACGCAGCGTAACACTATCTAGAATCACCAATTTTCACACAAAAACACACTCACACACTCTACACAAAACTAAAAACAATCGAAACAAAAAAAAAACAATGCTTAGTGCAAGCAAACAAAACCAAAACAAACAGCAAACGTCACAACGGGACTCGGTATGACAAGGCTTGCAGCGTTCGTTTAGCGGCCTAGTTGCCGGAATCTGTCGCGCGCAGTTGGGCCATCCCGCTGAAAGGGATGGTCACGCCAACAACTAAACAAAGAACGAACAAACAAACAACACAACCGATAGGGACAAAACAGTCGGTAATAGTAGAGTTGGAGGAGAAGAAAAAAATCAAAATGTAAACAAAACAGTATAGAACAAACAAACAACCTAACCAAAACAAGGAACGCAAAAAGAGGGTATTTATGATCAATCAAAGAAAAGAAGAGGAAGAAGCGTGCGAAGGGGCGAGAGCGAGAGAGAAAAAGAATGAAATGCAACGCTCTCATTAAAGTACCCAGAACAAAAAAAAACCAACGCATGAGAATCACAGAGGAAAATTCCCACAAGTAGTAGCAACTCTACCCGCTCTCCTCTCGCGGGAGGTTGAGGAGAAAATCAAAGAGAGAATAGGAGAGTAAAAAAAAGAAAGGGGGAGAAGAGAACAGTAAATTACACACACACATGAATCGATTAAAGTATAAACAAATGAATACTATTAACTATTTAATAACTATTATTAAAAATGAATTATATAATATATAAATATATGTGATTATAAATAGGTTAAACATAATTTGTCAATAGCAAACAAAACAAACAAAAAATATATATATACATATATGTATAATTAAAAATATACAAAAGAAGCATTGCTTTTAGCTGGTTTTATTGAAAGAAAGTCCCTTCAATTTCAGAGTTTATGAATTGTTTGAAAAAGATCATGCGCCTCCATCAAAATCGTTAACGTAGTTTGTATTGGTGGAGACGCATGGTTGTTTTGCTCTGGGTCAGTGTTTCTCAACTGGTGGGGAATTCCTCCCTGGGGGGAAATTTTACCATTCTAGGGGAGAATGAAGATGCAAAAGAAATCCAAAGTTTTTAAACGTTTTTGCAAAATCTTGAACACAAATCTGGTACTTTCAATGAAACTATAATGCTTTCAATAATTTTTGAACAGATGTGACTTTCTTTAATATGTAAAAAGAGCATTTTCTATTTACTTGTATTTCATCTTCTAATGAGGCTTAAAAATATAACTGAAACAAAACTAAAATTCAAAATGTTTATTGAAGATATTAAAATTTCCGTCGAATTGTGCAGAAAGCGAATTCAGAGGAATACTAGTCTTTATCATTTTGCATTTTTTTTTTATCATTTTCGAGAGTTTTTGTTTTCGCACAAACATAAAAAGATGATTGGAAATGAATTTTCACATAGTTTGAAATATGAGCAGTTCAGAAATTGGTTTTGTTCTAGTTTTCCAAAATAAGCTGGTGTTATTTTTTCAAGAGAAAGTTTATGTATTTTTTAATTCTTTCAAAATTAGCAGTTCTCGAAAAAATATAAAATTGAACAATCTTGAAAATGTGCCAAGGGGGGAATCAGCCCGGGAGCATGTTGACAGCTCCCATACAAACTGAGCGTACCTCTTTTTGTGGGCCCAGTGGGCCTAAGATGGCGGCCTTTGATATTATCTAGCCAAATTTTTGAAAATGGCGAATAGTTTAAATAAATATAGTTTTTGCCTTGTTTCGGTTTAAAACGACGAAATAAGCAGCTTGGAATCATTTTTGTGAAAAACTTGTTTAGAGATACGCCTCGTGCAAATATTAGTCTAGAACAGCTGAAAGGAGTGTGCCGCGAAAGCTGTCACGAAAAAAAAGTTTCCCATGCAAATTTTGAGTTGCGTAATTAATGGGCGGATCCGACGAGGCCCACTGGCCATCTGTCGGTGAATACGCGCAACTCACGAAAACTGTCATCTTAGGGTCCGGCTGGGGGGAATGGATCGAAAAAGGTTGAGAAAAACTGCACAGTGGGCGAAATGGAACCCAAAATCGGACTTAATTGAACGCGGCTGGTTCCCTGGTATGAAAAATAGTAAAGTAAATGTGTCAAACTATCAAGTGCAAATCGTTATTCTTATGTAAAATTGTCTGATCTTTACGATAAAAATATTTTCAGATTTTAAAAATCAGACCTAACATTTGAAAACGGCCAAAAATGCTTTTATAGCGGAATTTGGGTTAAATGGACCCTAGATGATTTTTGCGGTGCAAGTGGTTATTTTTACTGGATTTCTGGGACATTTTCACATAAGTAAAATGCATTTTGGATGGCCGCATGAAGCCTCCGCTCTAAATACAGACTGATTTTCAAGAAAAAATTTAAAAACTGGGGAATTGGGGAAAAATGGACCCTTTGCCGTTACGTGCGGTGGATGAAACCATCACCAATCGATTCCTCGGATTTTTTTACATAAGAAACACTCTTGTTCATACCGGGGAACCAGCCGCGTTCAATTAAGTCCGATTTTGGGATCCGTTTCGCCCACTGTGCACTGCTCTGGGTGATGCACGGAAAGGGACCATCCATAAACCACGTTAGGGGGAGGGGTGGTTTCAGCGGTCGTCCACGCTCCATACCAAAAAGGTTTTTGTTGTATGAAAATTGTTCACAAGGTGGGGGGGGGCTAGGTGGGAGGGTCTGAGGTTTCAAAAAGTGTCTACGTGGTTTATGGATGCTCCCAAAGCAACAAACACGGCAGGATCTAAAACGATAATGTTTTGTTTTTGTGTTAATTTTTGAAATTTAGATTGAAATTTGAAATTAACAACGAATCTGTTTTAGCACTATCAATTGAATTTTCAAAACAAGATTTTTTAAATTTTTTATTTTTGTATGTATTTTTGGGAACTAAAAAGGCATCTTTTGTTCTAGAGGTTAGGGTGGTGCAAAATCTGGTACCGAAAATTAAATTTGCGACTTTTGCAAGAACTTAAAAACAATTTTTCGTTTTTTTTTTATAAAAGTGTCCATGAGTGTCCATTTTTAAAAAATAATATAAAGTTCAGAAAATTTTATATAAATTGTCCAAAAAACATTGCTGATTTAAGGCTAGTATGGAGATCGGAAGGAAAGGGGTCAAGAAACAGCCTTACGAACAGCAGAACAAAGGAGAGGGAGAGTTTTCTTGGGGCTTTTCTTCACCCTCTCTGGCTTGCTTTCGCTGCCGCTGCTGCCCATTTGAAATTTTTCTTGACCGATTCATACACCGCTTTACACAAAGACAAGGAAATAGGAAAATTGTTGGAAAATTACCCAAACAGAAATTTTTGAATCAACCTAGGAATCAGCTTTCAATGTTTGAATATTTTTTGTATGTACTTTTTTAATGCCGGATGTCACTTAAAGGTATGTAAACTATGTCCAGTTCCTTCATCCAACCCATCGTTGGTTGGATAATCGAAAGACCTTTCCAACGAGTCCAAAACATTGAAGATCTGGCAACCCTGTCTCAAGTTATGACAACTTAAGTTATGTTTAAGAACTTATTTAAAGCTGGATCTCCCTTATTTGTTTGTAAACATTCTCCGGATCCATCTACCGACCTTTTCTTTGAATGCTAATGGAAAGACCTTCCAAACGAGTCTGAACCTGGTAACTCAGTTTAAATTATGATAGTTATGATTATTCCAAAGAATTGATAATTTAGATGACAAATATTTCTGGATCAATTGGGTACTAAAGCCTTATGTCAATTTTTATGTACAACTGTAAAAAACACGATTAAAAAGCATTTCTGATCACTTTTTTTCACTTTAATGCAAAAATTTTTTTTTGACAAGACAACATTTTTTCGATGGTTCAACTATGGCCCCCTTAGAACGAGCTGTCAAGTAGGAGCTTTTCTGTCAAGAAGGACCACGAGGTTAATTTTTAAAAATTGATTTAAAAATCCACTTTAAACTCTTTGTGGTCGTACAAAGGGTCATTGTACTTAGAAAAATAAGCTTTATCGCTGTAAACAATAATATCAGCAATCTATGCTTCATTTTAGGACCCAATTGTTAGGAAGTAGTGAGCAGGGTTGTGGAGTTTTGCGGAAAAATCGCAAACCTATCAAAGTCGGTATTTGGAAAATTCTGGAGTTTTTTTTTTTCTTTTAAAAGGTCCAATAAACCAAATTTTCAGTTTTTTTGCTTTTTGGGTGTTTTTTAATACCCCTGACTCAAGGCGGTTTCAAAAACACCCAAAAAGCAAAAACTGGAAATTTGGTTTATTGGACCTTTTCAAAAAAATCTCCAGAATTCAAGGTGCACGGGTTTCTGGGGACCCCAAAGCTCATGCTTCCCCTTGAGTTGAGCTTGCGCAGTAACATTTTTCAATTTTTGTAGGTCAGTGTAATTGCATCCCTGTCAAAAAATATTGTCGAATAGCTGAGAAAATTGTCCACAATTCTCATTTTTTGACTTTGTTGATCATACTTTTGATTGCTGAGATACAACCTTTTGAATTAGAATAACAAGAATGAACCAGAATGATGTCTTTTTACTCTGTGTGTAATATTCACCTCGTACTTTCAAACAAACTGTTATCACCTGATAAGCGCAAAGTCATTTTAATAATATAAATAAATGTGCAAATCATTGCAAGCTGTTCAGTTGCACTTGAAGCGTCCCTCACTCAATCCAAAATGCCTTCGGTCGCTCCCACCGTAACGCTGAACAATGGACAGAAAATGCCCGTGCTGGGTCTGGGCACTTGGTTGGTAAGTCATGTTCAAATTTCTTACACTGGAAGATCTTTTAACTAGACTTTTCACAAAACTCAAGTCCCGTGAAGGTGAGGCGGTTACCGCGGTCAAAGCAGCCATCGACGCCGGATACCGCCACATCGACACGGCCTACTTGTACGCGAACGAGCAGGAAGTAGGCCAGGCGATTCGCGAGAAGATCGCCGAGGGCGTGATCAAGCGCGAGGACGTTTTCGTTACCACCAAGGTTGGCTTTGATGGTTTGAGGGTAAATTGATGTTAATTTTAAGGCTTTTTCTCTCAAATAGCTGTGGAACACGTACCACGAACCTCGGCACGTCGAAGAAGCGTTCAATCGCTCGCTGGCCAACCTAGACATCGGTTACATCGATCTGTACCTGATGCATTGGCCAACGAGCTCCAAGTTTATCGGTTGGGCTGCACCGGATCCGGATTCACCGGTGGCGCCGGAGTTTACCGAAGTGGACATCATAGATACGTACCGCGCCATGGAGAAACTGTTAAAGACTGGAAAGGTCAAGGGCCTTGGTGTGTCAAACTTCAACAGCGAACAGGTGGCGCGGATCGTGAACGAGTGTAAAGTGCTCCCGGTGACGAATCAGGTTGAGTGCAATCCCAGTCTGAATCAGCGGAAGCTCACAGAGTTTTGCAAACAGTGGAACATTACAATCACCGCGTACAGTCCGTTGGGTCGTCCCAATTACTACGAAAAAGATCCACTCAACATGCCTAAACCGGCTCTGGATGATCCACGCGTATTGAAGATCGGTAAAAAGTACGGCAAGTCTCCGGGTCAGGTCATTTTGCGTTACCTGGTGGACATTGGTACCATACCGGTGCCGAAATCGGCGAACCTGGATCGGCTTCGTCAGAACATTGCCATTTTCGACTTTAGGTTGACCCCCGAAGAGATCGCAATTATGGACGGATTCAACACCGGAGTGCGAACAGTGCCGTTCGCCGTTTGGGCGCCCCACAAATACTTTCCCTTTGCTGCGGAATTTTAGGTAAATAAATAAATAAATATGAAATTCTCGTAATCATTATTTGCATTCCTGGAACAACCTTAGAAACCACCAAACAGTAACGCATTTATTCAGAGCAATATAAAACTCCAAAGTAGAAAACCAAATGCTTTTTTTTAATTTTTAAGCAGACTAGTAAGAAAGAGGGGAGTAAGTGTGGCTGAATGGTAACGCTGTTCGGTTTTGTAAGCGGAAGGTTCTGGGTTCGATTCCCATCTGCTCCTATCGAGAAATTATGGAAGGAAGGAATCCTGAACACTTGAATATGAACGAATACCCACTCTAACGTTAGGGGGGCTGCGGGCGAGAAACGGGCATCGCCAGTGCCAGTTAAGACGCTTTAGTTCAGACACAATCCTCAAAATTTTCGATTTTTTTGTTGCACACGCACACCTCCATACTTCCTTCATGGCCCACTCACACTCTCTCAATTTTCCATAACGCGCAAACGTCAAACATTTTCCTTGCTAGTCGGAACCTGTCGGAACGTGTTTGCAAGGTTGTTTTTTTTAAATGAAAAAGTGCGTTGTTTTTTTTACAAAATTGATGGTGAGTAATGAATTTTATTTAGAATTTAAGACAAAATCATTCATTTTGATTTATTTTCCCGACAACAGGTTTGCTCGTTTGCCCCAGAAGATGGAATATTCACTAGGGACGGCTTGGCAGACTCCCAGCCGCCGCTGCTAGATAACACGTCTCTAGCATCGATCAAAACGGCCACCTTTGGCAAACCAAGGAAGATCTGCCACCAGCTGGATAACCGGATCAGGAATCGGAGAATCGGAAGGTATGTTGCGGGAGTTGTTGGGATGGGAATGCTATTTACAAAAAGCTGACACAGGATTGTTTTTCAGCAAAGGAAATTCCCAAATAGTTGGCCCTCGAGCCAGAACGCGGTTGGAGCGGAGATCATCTGCCGTCGAAACTACTCTCCAAGGCACATCGCCGTTGCACCTTATCCAATGAGCAGCACAAACGGCTCTGGTGAAAGGCGAAAAAGTTTGGTGGAGGTGATCAGTTGAACGGCCAGAGTCCGGTGGCCTGGTAGAAGAAGAGCTTGGTCCATTCGACGAAAAGTGATGTTGGATAGTCGACCATCCCCTCCCATAGCAGGAGGGTTATCCACCTCAAGACTACGACACCGCCTAGCTACGGAAACCGGGAGGTTCAAGGCATCCGTTCAACCGAGAACCTACTACGAGTTAAGGTAGACAGTTGTCTTCGTAAGCTTCCTCCTCCGCAACCTCTTCCAAGCGGCGCTCCGCTGGCATCCCCAAGGACCAAAACGGCCAACGTGACCGCAAAAAGCTGCAAGACCAGCGCCGTCGAATCGGCCGTAGCCAAACCGGAAGCAGTTTGTCCAATACGTCTGCCCCAACATCCAACGCAGCCGGTGGCCGGTGCTAGGCCAAACGGCCGAAGGAGCGAACCAGTTATCCGCCAACTCAGTGTTCCGCGGCCGTGCTGTCCAACTTGCTGCATCTCTCGCTACCACAGAGGGCGTCACGCCGTGGCTTGAATCACTTCGACAAGGCTTCCGTCACCTCGACTGACCAGTGTTGATTTGCTAAAGTGCTTTTTTTGCTTCTTTTCCAAGAGTGTAATCACTTGCCAAAGGCGCTTCACTTTGGGACCATCCATAAACCACGTGGACACTTTTTGGGAATCTGTTACCCCCATCGTGGACAATTGTCCATACAAAAAAACTTTTTGTATGGATCGTGGACAATCGCCATACCCCCTAAAGTGTCCACGTGGTTTATGGATGGTCCCTTTTCAAAGTTCTCAATAATTTATTTTCCCCAAAAACATTTATTTTTGATCGATTTAATTTTTAAGTTTTGGTCCTACAGTAGGAATTTTTTTCAAGGACAAAAGTTTCCGTAGTAACTTATTAAAAAAGGCAAAAATACCCAATTACATAATAAAATACATAAATTCAAAGATATAGAACATAAACAAACTCAACATAAAATACAAAACAAAATATCAAAAATAAAAAGATACAAAATACTCAAATACTAAAACACAAAACTACGGAATAGAAAAGTTATATAAAATACTAAAATATAAATAATGAGATACAAAGAATACAAAAATATAAAAATACAAAAATACAAAAATACAAAAATACAAAAATACAAAAATACAAAAAATATTAGAATACAAGAATACAAAAAATACAAAAAATACAAGAATACAAAAATGCAAAAAACAAAATGCAAAATGCTGTATGTAAAATGTTTGTTTGCAAAAATACATACCCAAAAAAATAAAATAAAAAACACACAAATTCAAAGATAAACAAACATACAATAATTTAAAAACACAAACTAAAGTTAACTTTTTTTAACTGAATTTAGCAAAATTTTACTTCATTTAACTAAATTATAATTAATTTAAATAAATTTAATAAAATTTTAACTTAATATTTAAAAATTTAGTCAAAATTATTTAAATAAAACCAAATTCAGCCTCATAAAACTAAATCAAACATAATTCAACTAAATTGAGCTTATTTAAACTTAATTTAACTAAATTTTACTCATTTTAGCCAAATTGAACTAAATTTTACCAAATTTTGCTAAACGTAACATATTTTAACTAAATTTTACTACATTTAACAAAACTTACCTTAATTTTATTGAATTGACATAAATTCTACCAAATTTGACTCAATTTTGCTAAATATAACTAAATTTAACGAAATTTAACTTTTTTCTACTTGATTCTACTAATTTTAACTAAGTTTATCTTAAACTAATTTAAATCAATTTTGCGAAGTTTAATAAAATTCATTGAACTTAACTGAATTCAACAGAATTAAACAAAAAATTAACCAAGCTTAACTGAATTTAGCAAAATTTAACTAGTCAAATTAATAAACTCAACAAACAAACAACAAAATTGAACACAATTTATATTAATTTAGCCAAATTTAGCTAAAATTAGTCAAATTCAACGAATTTTTTCCAAAATTTAGCTAAATTAAACATAATTTAACTTAATTTAAGTAAATTTATTCATTTATTTGACTGAACTGAAAGTCATTAAACTCTATTTTACTAATTTTATCAGAATTCATCAAATTTTAGGTAAATTTAATTCAATTTAACTTAACTTAAATATTTCTTTATTTAGTCAAACTTTACTAAATTAAGCGAAATTTTACTAAACATACATAAATTTTACTTAATCTAACCAAATTTTACTTAATTTAACCAAATTTAACTGAATGTAACTAATTTTAGCAAAATTAAAATAAATTTTACGAAATTTTGCTAAACTTAACGTTTTTAAACTAAATATAACTTAATTTAACTAAGTTTACCTTAATTTAATTTAATTGATTTAAGTTTTGCCAAATTTAACTAAATCATAAAAAAATATAACATAATTTAACTAGATTTGACTTTATTTTACTTGATTCTACCAATTTTAACATAGTTTATCTTATTTCAAACCAATTTAACTTAATTTTACCAAATTTTAACAAAGATTATTAAAAATTATTAAACTTAACTGAATTGAACAAAATTAAACATAGATTTACTAAACGTAGTTTAACTAAATTAAACCTAATTTAAGTAATTTATATAAATTCAGCCATATTTAACTAAATTATACTTCACTTAATTCATTTTAACAAAAATTGAAATCAATTCAACAAATTTTACTTAATTTTGCTAAATTTAGTGAAATTCAACTAAATTTAGCAAAATTTTACTGAATTTAGCCAAACTTAACTCAGTTAAATTCAACTAAATTCAACAAATTTTTGGTAAATTAAACATAATTTTGCTTAATCTAGCTTTATGAAGATTTAACTTAATTCAACAAAATTTTACTTAATTTTACTAAATTCGACTTAATTCAAATTAATTTAACTTTTTAAACTGATTATTATTAAGTTTAGTAAAATTTAAGTGAATTAAACTAAATTGAGCAAATTTAACGAAATCAAGCTTAATTTAACTATTTTTTTCCAATTTAAAATAAATTAACCGTAATTTTAATAAATTTTACTTATTTTGACTAAATGTAACTAAATTCAACTAAATTTAGTTAAATCTAACTTAATTCAACTGAATTTAACTAAATTTCAATAAGTTTAACTAAATATAACAAAATTTCACTAAATATAACACAATTTAACTAAATTTTACAAAATTTTACTGAATTTTACTGAATTTATGAAAAACTTGAACTTAATATAACTTAATTTAGCCAATGCTAACTTAATTGAAATAAATTAAGTAAAATGTAACTAAATTCAACTGGATTTAATTAAATCTAACTAAATTTAACTAAATTTGAATAAATTTAAATAAGTTTTACTAAATCTTACTAAAATTAACTAAGTTTAACGAAATATATTTAAATTTAACTATTTATAACTCAATTTAAGTCAAATCAGCTTAATTTAACTAATTTTAACTTGATATATCTCATTTTAGCCACACTTAACACATTTGAAATAAATGAAGCGAAATTTTACGAAACTTAATTAAATATTACTCAATCTAACTAAATTTTACTTATTTTAACGAAATATAACTAAATTCAACTAAATTTAATTAAATCATAATAAATTCAACTAAATTTTAATTCATTTAACTATATTAAACTAAATTTAACTATGAAGAACTGATGTTAACTGAATTGAACTAATTTTAGCTAAATTTATCTAAACTTAACTAAATCTTACTAAAATTAACTAAATTTGACCAAATTACCAATAAAATCAATTTAAAGTCTTGTTAACATACTAACCTAAAGCCCAACTTATATATTTTTTTAGTTAGTTAGGTAATTAGTTTAAGTTTTGTTGTTAATTCAATATTTTATGAATAAAAAAATAATCTGTCGTGTTTATTTGTCACCCTATTTTATTTAATCGCCCTAACTTGAAATCCGAAGTAAACAGGAAGGAGAAACCCCCCGGTTTCCGGCACGTCGGTCCCCCGTTTATAGGCCCGTTATCGTGGTCAAAACGGGCCCAAAAGCGTGCCACAGACGGGCGTAACACATCGGCCAAAATTCGTAACGCCCGCCTAAATGTTGCATTCTGGCACGCAATGGGCCACAACGAGGGGAAAAAGCGTGCTGAAAATCGGGCCCGCTTTCAGGCAAAACGTCCCCGCTTTTTGGCCATTTTCCGCCCATTTTTCTATGTGGGTAATTTAGAGCTCGCGGCGGGGTTCGATTCCCCGTCCTATGGGTCAGCAGACAAAAATGGTAACCACCAGACCATAGAGAATTTGCAGCAAAGCTAAAAGACACGTGCCGCCACCTATGAAATAATAGCGTAAACCTATGATTTTTTGAAAAAATGTGTTTTGTCCTCCATAATCAACATTTTTACAAAACTTATGCCGGATTCGGATGAGAAAAATTATTTCCAACAATTTGGTGTACAACTTTCCAAAATTTGATTGATTTTTCTATGAGAAAACTGTAAATTTATAAAAAGATAGTCATTTGGACTATTTGGCAAGAAAGTCTGTCAAAAATCAATAAAAATTGTCGAATCAACTATATACCTGTTTATTTCATTGATATATACGGGGAAACTATTTTTTTCGTGTTCCAAAACATGTTTTTTAAAGAAAAAGGTCACAATTTTTTGCGCGCCCAAAAATTGATGTTCATTATTTTAAAGCAAAAAAAATTTCTCGTCTTTTGCAACCAGTTTCATTATGATTGATGCAGGGAATCATGAGAAATAAGCGATTTTGTTCTTCAAACCAGCAGAAAGGAATGCGATTTTTGGCAAGTAACCTCATTTTGGCGCCACCTACATTTGAAACACAGTCACGCTGCAAAACCTCAATCGAGGCTTTGTTGACTAGAAGCATTATGAATGCTGTTGGCATTCATACCCACATAGAAAAATGGGCGGAAAACGGCCAAAAAGCGGGGACGTTTTGCCTGAAAGCGGGCCCGATTTTCAGCACGCTTTTTCCCCTCGTTGTGGCCCATTGCGTGCCAGAATGCAACATTTAGGCGGGCGTTACGCATTTTGGCCGAGCTGTTACGTCCGTCTGTGGCACGCTTCTGGGCACAATTTGACCACGATAACGGGCAAAAAAACGATGGCGAAACGGGGCGCATTTTGGGGGTGCTTCTTCTTCTTTAGTATTTCCGGATTCAGTTTAGAGCGGTTAGGGTGATCCATACAAATAGGGTGACAAAAAACAAAACAGATTAAAATGTTTATTCAAAGAGTTTTAAAATTACAATAAAAGCCACTAAACCTATTTAAAACTAGGTTATATAAATAAAAGTTGAATTAATATGTAAATGTATTATAAATTTAAACTGGTCCTATTGGTTTAAATAACTAAAATTGATAAACTTATTTTACTAAACTTACTAAAATAGTTTCAATAACTTAAAATTAGTAGTAATTATAAAAATTTAGTTGAAGTTAGGTAAATTTAGTTAAATTAAGGTAAATTTAAATTAATTGAGTTAAATGTCAAGTTTAGTTTAGTGTAGTTTAATACAGTTGAATTTAGTATATTTTAGTTGAATTTAATTTAATTAAGTTGAATTGAGTTAAATTGATGTGAATAAATTAAAATCTAGTTAAATTTGATTAAATTTAGTTAAACTTATTTAAATTCAGTTACATTAAGAATAATTTAGTTAAATTTACTTGAATTAAGTTAACTCATGTTAAATCAAGTTTAATTTAGATAAATTAGGTTAAATAGAGCTAAATTAAGTTTAATGAAGTTAAATACAGTTAAATTAAGTTAAATAAAGTTAAATGAATTCAGATGAATTTAGTTTATTTAAGAAAAATTGAGTTAAAAAAAGTTAAATTAAGTAAAATTTAGAGAAAAATAATTAAATTTATTAAAATTTAGTTAAGTTTCGTTTAAATTTAGTCAAATGTAGTTAAATTTAGTTTAATTTAGTTAAATTTAATTTAATTCAGTTAAATTTAGTTAAATTCTGTTAATTTTAGCTAAGTTTTGTTAATTTTGGTTAAATTTAGATAATTTTAGATAAGTTCAGTTATAGTAAATTGTTAAATCTAGTTAAATTAAGTTTGATTTATTTAAATATAAATAAACATAGTTAAATTATGTCAAATTTAGTTAATTTTAGTTAAATTCAGTAAAATGTAATTTAATTTAGTAAAATTTAGTTCAATAGTTCAGTTTAGTTAAATTTTGGTTTTTAGTAAAATTTAGTAAAATTTAGTTGAATTGAGTTAAATTTAGTTATATTTTGTTAAATTTAGTTAAATTTAGTTGAATTTAGGTAAATTTAGTTATATTTAGTTGAATTTAGTTTAATTTAATTGAATTTAGTAAAATTCAGTCGAATTTAGTAAGATTTAGTTAGATTTAGTAAAATTTAGTTAGATTTAATTATATTCAGTTGAATTTAGTTACATTTAGTCAAAAAAAAATAAAAATTAGTTAGATCAAGACAAATTTAATAAAGTTTCGTAAATTTTCACTTAATTTTTTTAAATTTAGTTAACTTTGGTTAAATTAAGTTACATTAAGTTAAAATATGTTTTTTTAAAGTTAAATTGAGTTATATTTAGTTAAAATGAATGTAAGTCAAATTTAGTTGATTTTAGTTAGATTTAGTTAAATTTACTTAAAGTTTAGTTAAATTCATGTGGATTTAATTGAATTTAGTTGATTTTAATTACATTTAGTAAAATAAGTAAAATTTATTCAAGTTACGTAAAATTTCGCTAAAATTATTTAAATTTAGTTAAATTTAGTATAATTTAGTTCAATTTAGTTCAATTGAGTTATATTTAGTTAAACTTAGTTAAATTTAGTTGAATTTAGATAAATTCAGTTGAAATTAGTTAGATTTAGTAAAATTTAGTTAGATTTAGTTAAACTTAGTTAAATTTAGCAAGGTTTAATTAAATTTAGTAGAATTTAGTTACATTTAGTCAAAATAAGTAAAATTTAGTTAGAATTTCCTAAAATTTCGCTTAATTTATTTCAATTTAGTTAAACTTAGTTAATTTTAGTAAAATTTAGATAAATTTAGAAAAATTTAGTTAAATATATTTAGTTAAGTTTAGTAAAACTTAGTTAAATTTAGTTAAATTCAGTTGAATTTCGTAAGATTTAATAAATTTAGTAGAATCTAGAAACATTTATTTCAAATAAGTAAAATTTAGTTAGATTAAGTAAATTTCAATTAGGTATCGTAAAACTTCGCATAATTTATTTCAATTTATTCGAATTTTGTTAATTTTGGCTTAATTAAGTTAAAATTAGTTAAATTGAGATAAATTTAGTTCAATTGAGTTATATTTAGATACACTTAGTTAAATTTATTTATATTTATTTAAACTGAGTTCAATTTAGTAAAAAAAATTTGAATTTAGTGAAATTAATAAAGTTAAATTAAGTTAAATTTATTTAAATTTAGTAGAATATAATAAAGTTTTTTCAACAAAATTAATTTGAATTACATTGATCAACATTTGTTTTAACTCAATTATTATTGAGTCAAATTCAGTTTTACTAAGTGAAAGTAAGCTAAATTTATTAAGTTATATTAATAATCTAACTAGTTTTTACTCATTTTGACTAAACATAACTAAATTAAATAAAATTTAACCAAATCAACCTAAATTTGACTAAATCTAACTAAATTTAAATAAATCTTACTAAATTTAAATAAATCTTACTAAATACAACTGTATTTAACTAATTTTTACTAAATCTAAATAAATTTAACTTAATATAACTCAATTCAACTAAATTTTGCTTAATTTAACTAAATTGAAATAAATATACCGAAATTTTATGAAACTTCATTAAATTTTACTTAATCTAACTTAATTTGGCTTGTTTTGACTAAATGTAACTAATTTTAATTATTTTTTTTAATCAATTTTAGTCAATTTAACTTAGTGTAACTAATTTCAACTTAACATTACTTAATTTCGCCACAGTTAACTAAAAAGGAAAAAAATAAGCGAAATTTTTACTAAATTCAACTAAATTTAATTAAATCTTACTGAATTTAACTAAATTCCACCAAATTTAAATAAATTTTATTAATCTTACTTAAATTAAAAAAAAATTCACTAAATTTTACTAAATTTAACTAAGTTTAGCTAAATATAACTAAATTTTACTTTATACACCTCAATTTAAGTCAATTTAACATATTTTAACTAATTTTTATTTGATATAACTTAATTTAGCCAAAGTAAACAATATTGAAATAAATGAAGCGAAATTTCACAAAACCTAATTAAATTTTATATAATCTTACTAAATTTTCCTCATTTTAACTCAATATAACTAAATTCAACTATTTAACAAAATTCTACTTAATTTAACTTTATTTAACTAAAGATAAATGATTTAAATTGAATTTAACTTATTTTAACTAAAATTATCTAAATTTAACTAAGTTTAACTTAATTTTAATAAATGAAGCAAAATATTACGAAACTTAACTTAACTTAACTGAATTTAACTAAATTTAACTAAATTTGACTAAACTTAAATAAATTTTACTAAATCTAACTAAATTTAACTAAATTCAACTAAATTTGACTAAATATAACTAAGTTTAACTAAATATAACTAAATTTAGTTGAATTAAGTTTAATTTAGTTAAATTTAGTCGAATTAAGTTCTGTTTAAATAAATTTAGTTAAATTAAATTAATAAATATTTAATATAATTTTGCTGAATTAAGTTCAATAAAGTTAAATTTAGATAAATTTAGACAAATTAAGTTCAATATCGATATATTTAAAAAATATATTTCAATTTAGTAAATTAAGTTGAAATTAGTTGAATTTTGTTTAGTTTATTAAAATTTAGTTAAATTTAGTTAAATTGTGTAGATTTAGTTGAATTAAGTAAATTTAGTTAAATTATGTAAATTTAATTTACTTAAATTATTTAAATTTAGTTAAACTAAACAAAATAAGTACAATTCATATAAATTTAGTAAAATTCAGTTAAATTTTGCTGAGTTATGTTTATTTTTGTTGTATAAAGTTCAATTTGGATGAATTAAGTTTAATTTGAAAATTGAATTAAGTTTCATTTGGTATAATTTAGCTAAATTTAGTAAAATTTTGTGAAATTCAGTTGAATTAAGTCCAAAAAAGTTAAATTTAGTAAAATTTAGATGAATGAAGTTCAATTTTGATATATTTTTAAAAAAAATATGAATTAAGTTCAATTTAGTTAAATTATAAGAAATTCAGATAAATTAAGATGAATCAAGTTCAATTAAGATAAATTAAGCTTAATTCAGTTAAATTTTGTTGAGTTAAGATCAGTTTAAATTAATTTAGTTAAATTAGGTAAATTATGAAAAAAATAGTAAAATCTAGTTTGTGTATCTACGGTTTTTTTGTATTTGTTTAGTTTTGTAATTCTCGTATTTTTGTATTCTGAATTTTTGTATGTTAGTATTTTGTGTTTTCGTATTTATATTCGTTTTAAATTTTTTGTGTTCTTTGCGTTTTTTTTTTAATTTTAGTTATGTGTTTTGTATTGTAGTTGTGTATTTTTATATTTTCTTTTGTGGTTTTAGATTTTATGTTTTCCCTTCTCTTTTGTGTTTATGTATTTATAAATTTCTGTTTTTTTACTTTCATATTGTGTAGCTTTTGTTATTTTTTTGTTTCACTTGACTGTTGATGACCGGATTTGGGTTATTCGACTTCCTAACTGGGCAGGAACGGGAACTACACACTGAACCCCGCTGTGCAGAATCTCTGGAACAACTGGTGCTGATGGAGGATGTTGCTAGGAATTCGGCACCGCAGTACCGTTCCGGTCAAACTAGTACTTGAAGGTTGTAGCTTGGCCGGCGAAACCGGCTGCTCCACAACCGGCGACTTTGGCCGCACATTTTGGTCCCGAATGATGACGTCTCTCTCAAACCATGGCAGCAGGTCCTTCGATCGGGAAAATAGAACGTTCGCGGCAGATCGTTTTCGTTTTGAACTCGCCACGGCGAGGACGCTCCCAGGGAGGAGAACCCTAGGGTCACGTTGGGCAGCTTGGTACGGTCTGGGACGTCGAATTGAATGACACACTTGAAGAGTAGATTCGTTTTGTTGGGCGGACGCGGTATTGGGGACGAAATGATGAGGGGTGTCACGTTTGCGGGTTCTTCGGTGCGGTCATTGTCGTCGGGAGACGTTTGACAGCGGGTTGCAGTTGACGTTTTGCTGAAAAAAGTGAAATAGTCAGTAATCTAGGGTTTAACTTATGAAAACCTGTAACTCACCATCGCCTCAGTTGCTGCTTCTCCGGTCCTCCCCCAAATCTTCTGCACCCCAATCCGGTTCATGATGCCGAAAATGGCAAACGTCAGCGACGTCTTTTTCACCGGCATAACCCGCTTCCCGCGAGACGGAATTGAGCTCTCCAGCCGTGGCTTTTTCTTAACTGAATTTTCTTGCCGATCTGCCCCCCTTCAGTTTCCGATTGTTGCTTCATTCCGACAACACGGGCAACGAGTACTGTTGCAGCTTGTCCGCGTCCAGTTGTATGAGGTGGGCGAAACGGTTCCCTGGCGGACGTTCTTGGAAATCAGGTAGAAGTCGTTGCTGTGGGAGAGACGCGGGGAAAGTGAGGTTAGGTGGTGGTCGATTTGTGATTTTGTGGGGATCTTACCGTTCAAGATGTGTGATCACGTCATCTACGATGGTTCCGGGCACGGGTTTCCCGAAAAATCAAACTGTTTGACTGATTGCTTTTTCGCGGTGTAACCGCTGGAATTTAGATCGGATCGGGTCTTCGGCGCCGAACTTGTTACAAACCCCGCGGGCCCGGGTTCTTTTATCGTTGGGTGGACGACTTCTGGTTCGAGGAAACCGGGGAAACGCGACTGGGGGAACTTCGGAACGCGTCCCGGAACGTTCGCGAGCTTTTGTTGTTGAAGCTGGTGATGCACTCAACACGTGTAAATGAAAATTTTTGACAGTTGCTGGTCGCGTTACGAAATGGGACTGTGTGCGTGAGAGCGGCAAAGAGCAAATATGTTGGTGTGTGTGTGCAGAACAAATATACATTTTTTTAAGGATTGTGTCTAGACTAAGCGTCTTAACTGGCACTGGTGATGCCCGATTCTCGCCCGCAGCCCCCCTAACGTTAGAGTGGGTAAGCTAAACGACATGCGACACCTAGTGTTGAGTAGCAGAACAGAGCGAAGAATGTCGATTGAAATTTCCGCCCTTTGAGGTTATGTATGCGAATTCTGTTTTGTTGAATTCCAGCGTTCAAAACAACTTTTGAGCGAAAATTCGAACTGATACTTTGTTAACTTTTGATGCTCTATCATTTTAAACAATATTTTTTTGAATTTTTTTTCATTGCGTTAATTTATAGAGGGCAAAAAGTTTACACTCGTACTACTTGATTTTTTTCTAAAAAGTTGTTCTAAGAGCTGTAAATTAAATTTTAAGTTTGCATTCCTATGTAACCGAACAGCGAAAATTTGAATCGTCATTCTTCGGTGCTTTGCGCAATCTGTCGGAATTTTTGAGCTTTTAATCGCGAATAAGAATCCAAGAAACATTCTTGGAATCTGTGAACCTAAGAACAGGACAATGCAATATTGAATGCAAAGTGCAACTTTTGGAAAGCTCTATACAAAAGTGCAGTAAAAAAACTATCTAAGACACGCTCCCCTGTTTGAAACTGTTCGAAAGCATCAAAGCTCAGTCGAGACACGCACCACTATAGGCGAGCGGGGGGGAGAGAAGGGGGAGGAATTCAAGTGTGCATATATTTGGAGAGCAGATATTATTTGCAAGGGTGGAGAATTTGGTGCAATGTTTGCAATAAGGACTATAAATAACTTTGACCGGCCACATCACTTACCACGATGAATCCTGGCTTCACACCCATCTTACTAACCCCAAATCTCACGTGATATCTCAGCAACTAATGGTCCGATTTTCAATGTAAAAATATGAAACATTCGTGTAATTTAACAATCTTTTCCAAAACAATATTTGAAAAAGTTTAAATCAATACTAACATTCAAAAACCGAGTAATATTCAGGGTTGTTACGGGAGAGTCGAAAAAAATCCGCGCCAAATCCGCGCCGACCTAAAATCCGAAACCGCGCAAAATCCACGCAATATAAAAAAATATCGCAACCAACATTTAAGAAATTTTATTTTTTAATGAAGAAAAACTAATTCAGAAAGTATTTGATAAAAAAAACTCGTTTTATGGTTAAAGGCTCCAAAAGAATGAAAGCAATAAATCCATTTAAAAAAAATCCTTAAGAGACGGTCAAGGCAAGGGTCATGAAAAAATCTTCAAAATAGAGAATACAATATTAAAAAAACCTAAAAATTTAACTTCAAAAATATAACCTCAAAATTAAATCATAATCTAAAATTATAATATGATAAAATTTTAAATTTCGGATGTCTTAATATTCAAAATCTAAGAATTCGTAAGTTTGTAATCCAAAATCCTCGCTAAAATTTCACTCCGAAAGAAATTTAATTTCTGATATTTAAAATAATGTCTTCTCATAATTTCAAAATCTCTTACATAAAATAGGACTTCCAGAATTGTGGAATTCAAGAATTTAAGAACTAAGAATTTAAAAATGAAAACATTTAAGAATTTAAGAATTTTAGAATTTGAGAATTTTAGAATTTTAGAATTTTAGGATTTTAGAAATTGAGAATTTTTGAATTTTAGAATTTTAGAATTTTAGAATTTAAGAATTTAAGAATTTTAGAATTTTAGTATTTTAGAATTTTAGAATTTTAGTATTTTAGTATTTTAGAATTTTAAAATTTTGGAGTTTTAGAATTTAAGAATTTTAGAACTTACAGGGTTGTTACGGAAAAGTCGAAAAAAAAAACCGCGCCAGATCCGCGCGAAATCCGTGCCATATAAAAAAATTCGCGACAAACATAGAAGAGAGTAACATAATGAATGAAATTTCAAACGAAAAAAGAATAATACAGAAAGCATTTGGATCAGTACCGTTGTTCAGATGTGGATTCCTATCCCACCTGCTCCAAGTGGAACCTTTTTTGCCATTTCTGAAACAATATTAGCATTTTTTGTAGCACTTTAAATATCGTTGCTTTAAAAACAAATTCAGGAAAAAAAATTAAAGGAGAATGGGCAAATTTGGTCCAAGGATGTACACGAACGGGACCAACTTTTTTCGAAAGATCTCGCCGAGACATGAAAAAAAGTCTTCTGGACCAACTATCTAAACCCCGGGGTTCAAAAGTTACAAGTTGTTGAATTTTGAGCATTTTGGGTTAAAATGTACAAAAAATCGTATTTTTGCTATTTCTAAAATCATTCATAAAATCTCTGTTTCATTATGGATTTCGATTTTCTTGACTTCATTCGACGCGTATCAGCAAAAACTATGAGTTCTGATATGTCTTAGCATGATTGAAACATGATTTATCTTGTTTTTATCTGTTTGAACCGTTTGTGCAAGAGGCATCCCATAGAAACAAGTCGAAACTTCAAGGTTTTGAAACCGGATCCGACCCAGACTGCTTCAGTGAGTATGGAAGGCTTCAGTGCAATGTTGTAACAACTTATTGGGATGGTCTGAGTCATCCGAGAACTCCTTGGAGTTAAGACCGGTGAGTCTACCGCCGTAACAAGCAAGATGTCTGCGGTTTTTGACCACGGATCATACCCGCATGGCTTCAGTGAGTATGGTAGACTACTATGCTGATGTGTTGGAGTGTCCTGGGTTCTCCTAGGACTCCCTGGAGTTAAGATCTGTGGGTCTACTTCCGTAACAAGCAAAATGTCGACCGGTTTTGACAACGGAACATACCCGCATAGCTTCAGTGAGTGTGGTGGACTGCTTTCCTAATGTGTTAGGATGTCCTGGGTCATCCAAGGACTCCCTGGAGTTATGATCTGTAGGTCTATGGCTGTTAAAAGGACTCCGCGGAATGGTCCAGAACATCGCAACATAACAGCAATACAGTCTGCCATACTCACTGAATCTATGCGGTTATGATGCGCGGTTAAAAATCATCGACCTTTTTCTTGTTACTACCTTATAATGTGGCCCTCTTAAACCTTGCGGTTTCGTCAACGGATCCACAGGCGTGTATCGTTCTTTTTGCGACAAGACTCCGCCTCCCGGGTCTCCTAAGTGTGAAGGTATGGCACGGGGAGAGGGCACCGAAAACCTATATTTACACTTAGAATTTTTTGCGTCCGCCTCGGGATTCGAACCGGCGACCTCTGGATTGTGAGTCCAGTGCGCGGTCCGATTGATCCACACAGTCTTGTTACAGTGACCCAAATATCTAAACTCCAGGAGCCCAAGGATGACCTAAGACATCCCAACACATTAACAAAGCAGTCTACCATACTGTCTGAAGCTATGCGTGTATGTTCCGGGGTCAAAAATCGTCGACCCCTTGCTTGTTACGGCTGTAGCTCCACAGATCATAACTCCAGGGAGTCCTTGGATGACCCAGGACATCCTAACACATTAGGAAAGCAGTCCACCACACTCACTGAAGCTATGCGGGTATTTTCCGTTGCAAAACCGGTCGACATTTTGCTTGTTACGGAAGTAGACCCACAGATCTTAACTCCAGGGAGTCCTAGGAGAACCCAGGACACTCCAACACATCAGCATAGTAGTCTACCATACTCACTGAAGCCATGCGGGTATGATCCGTGGTCAAAAACCGCAGACATCTTGCTTGTTACGGCGGTAGACTCACCGGTCTTAACTCCAAGGAGTTCTCGGATGACTCAGACCATCCCAATAAGTTGTTACAACATTGCACTGAAGCCTTCCATACTCACTGAAGCAGTCTGGGTCGGATCCGGTTTCAAAACCTTGAAGTTTCGACTTGTTTCTATGGGATGCCTCTTGCACAAACGGTTCAAACAGATAAAAACAAGATAAATCATGTTTCAATCATGCTAAGACATATCAGAACTCATAGTTTTTGCTGATACGCGTCGAATGAAGTCAAGAAAATCGAAATCCATAATGAAACAGAGATTTTATGAATGATTTTAGAAATAGCAAAAATACGATTTTTTGTACATTTTAACCCAAAATGCTCAAACTTCAACAACTTGTAACTTTTGAACCCCGGGGTTTAGAGAGTTGGTCCAGAAGACTTTTTTTCATGTCTCGGCGAGATCTTTCGAAAAAAGTTGGTCCCGTTCGTGTACATCCTTGGACCAGCTCCCATACAAATTTGCCCATTCTCCTTTAAAAATTTAAAAATTTAATGCCATAAAAAATCACCAAATTTTAAAATCTAGCGATTTTGTACTTGATATTTCTCACCAAAATTTTACTCTGGAAAATCAAAATACGAAATTTCTATTATTTTCTTCTCTAAATTTCTCTAAACTAAAATATGACTCCGAAAATAATCCGAACTAAGAAAATGGCAAAAAAATAAAATTTAATACATAATAAAATTTAATGAATTAAATACACCATAAATAAATAAATTAATACATAATAAAATTTAATTTCATAATTTAATAATTTAATAATTTAATAATATAATAATATTAGAATTTAATAATTTAATAATTTAATAAAATAATAATATAATAATTTAATAATTTCATAACTTAATAATTTAATAATTTAATAATTAAATAATTTAATAATTTAATAATTAAATAATTTAATAATTTAATAATTTAATAATTTAATAATTTCATAATTTCATAATTTCATAATTTCATAATTTCATAATTTCATAATTTCATAATTTCATAATTTCATAATTTCATAATTTCATAATTTCATAATTTCATAATTTCATAATTTCATAATTTCATAATTTCATAATTTAATAATTTAATAATTTAATAATTTAATAATTTAATAGTTTAATAATTTAATAGTTTAATAATTTAATAATTTAATAATGTAATAATTTAATAATTTAATAATTTAATAATTTAATAATTTAATAATTTAATAATTTAATAATTTAATAATTTCATATTTTCATAACTTAAGAATTTTCTTTAAAAATAAAAAAATAAAAAAATCAATTGTAATATTTTCGTAATTTTTCAATTAAATAATTCGTACTTTTTACGTTTTTTTAAATTATGAATTCTATTTTTTTAATTATTTGAATTTGTAAATTCTTATTTTTTTTAATTTTGACATTACATTTCGCCTTAGACGGAGATTTTATTAGATTGCTAAGGGAATTTCGTCATGTTGACGATCATGTTGATGATGGAGCACCCGCAGTCGAGCAGTTTTTGATAGTTCGCTCCATAAAAAAATACATTGTAGAAAAAAGGAAAAACTCGAATGGAAGTGCTTCATTGGGAGTAGAATAAATTCTACCTGAATCAGAGTGGCAACAGAATTTTTCATTTTTTCAATAAACTAAAAATTTAAAAATTTCAATTTTTATATTGAAAAAACTTAGAAAATCTAAAACGTACCTCAAACTTTTGAAATTCTGTAATTTTTCGAATTTTGTTATTTTGATTTTAATTAAATTGTTATTTATATGAATTGTTATGCAGATGTTTTAAAAATCATGAGTTGTAATGTTATGTTAAACTTATATAACAAATCTTAATACATTTGAAAAAAATCGCTCCTTGAAGATTATTTCGATGTTAGGAAAAAAAATCAATAATTTTTAGAAGAAAATTTTCTTCATTAACAACTTTTTAGAAATTGATGTTTTTGCACTCAACGAAAAAGATTGAATTTATTCAATTCCTAATAGTATTTTCCTTTGAAAATTGAAAGAAATTCTATCGTTCGCAATTATTTTGTTTATCAAAATTGTTATCCGCGCGAAATCCGTGCCTGAGCAAAATTAGCCAGCAAATCCGCGCCAGATCCGCGCGATTCGCGCCATCCGCGCGTTCTGCGTCTCCGTAACAACCCTGAATATTGAATGAAATTTTGTTGGTCGGTATTATTACAATTTCAAAATCATTATTATTCCAATTTATAAAGGGCGGCTATTTTTCCAAGAAACATTGGCTCGGTCCAAAGTAGGAAAGGTCGGCATAACAACGAAACATCTTTTTTTCTAGGATTTTTATTTTCTAAACATAGTACATAATTTGTCATCAACTCTTAAAGTTTACACCACAGTTGCGTATCGTAATGGAAGAAAAACCATGCATTATCAACTTCCAGATCTAATAAATAAAGAAAAATTATTTTTTTTGCGAATGTTTTGTTCACTTTGCATTTTGTTTCTTCTTATCATATATTATATATCTCTTCCAATATCAACTTAGTCGATCGGATTCTCGCCAGGAGAACCGACGCCTCTAATCGAACCTCCCTCCACGTCCCCGCCGGTCGGCACCTCCGAAGTCGTGCCCCGATAGACGTCCTCGTTGACCAGCCGCTGCCGTTCGATGTACATCGAGACCTTCATGTTGCGCAGCTGGTGGTTGTTGATCAGCTTGAGCAGCGCAAACACCGACAGCCCAACCCAGACGGCAAACGAAGCCCAGGCGCCAAACTGGGCGGTTCCCATCTCGATGTAGAAACCGGACGTTTGAATGTTCAGCTCGACGTTGGTGATGTTCTGGCCGTCGGCGACGTCACAGCTGGGGAAACGCTCGGTCATGTCCGAGCACCAGGTCATGAAGCCGAGGGTGATGATGATGGCGGCCACGATGGTCATTGCGCAGAGGGTTATTCCGAAGACTACGTCGAAGAATAGGGCTAGGAAGGAACTCTCCAGCTCGCGGTAAACCAGAATGGCCAATCTAGAGGAAGTAAGTGGATCTTGAATTTATACTTCTTCTACTAAACACATCTGAACACTCACCGATAGATCTGCACTCCGGACACGATAAACAGGGCCACTCCAACCAGTATCGGATAGTTGCAGTAGGTCTCCGAGGCCCACCTGACGTCGAACAGTCCGTCCGATTCCTGCCAAGTTCCGGTGGCAAACAGCAAACAGTGACCACTGCAGATAAGCAAGACCCCTTTATGAATCAGCCCCCGGAACGGCCATATCTTCAATTATATTGCGACTTACCTAAACGAGTGGACATGAACCGACAGTGGAATGAAAATGCACAGCGACAGGATGAGGGCAAACACGTGACCTGCCACCTGGCTCAGGATCAGCACGTTGGACAGGGCCATCCTTCGAACGCAACCAGTTGGCACGGATTTCACTAAACTAAATTATTCGAGGCAACAACAATGTCGATGAAAATCGCTGCTGACAAAGCGATTGCACGGGAGCGATAATGTTTTTGTTTACTTTTTGATTGGAACTGCGTTTGACAGACCAAAGTGGACTCTACTGTCGCACTTACCGCACTTACCCGTTTACCCAGTTGTGACGATTGCGGGTCGAAACGGTTTGGATAAGTAAATATCTGATTGATGGTGGTATCTGAAAACATATTTTTTTTTATTTATTTAAACAAAATGGAAATGAAATGAAAATGGAAGCATAGTGGACACTCTAATCTAATCTAACCCTAGCGCAGCCAGTCTTTCGAGGGCATCCTGGAAAATACCTTAGGTTGATCAACGCCTAGCATCCTCTTGTCATTATTAACAATTGCAGTGCCCCATTGCATTAGATTGCATTGAAACATCACAAACGTTAAAGCGGCCAGGCCAACTGCGTAAAGTTTACCGCAAAGATGATTCGTTGAATTGGATTGAGTTTGAGCACGAATGTTCAAACAGCAATACAGTTCTGGAGTTTTTTTTTTTTGAAAAGGGCCAATAAACCAAATTTTCAGTTTTTGCTTTTTGGGTGTTTTTCAATACCCCTGACTCAAGGCGGTTCTAAAAACACCCAAAAAGCAAAAACTGGAAATTTGGTTTATTGGACCTATTCAAAAAAAAACTCCAGAGTTCTTAATCTGCAGGGGAGGAAGAAACGTGGGGATCCCCCGCTCACGTTCCTGTTTGTTTGAGTTACGAATCGTTGGGAGCCACCATGCTAAGAAGTTTTGGTGCTCCGGGACCCTCGGGGACATTGTATTTCCACAGATGCCCAGGACACTCATCAAAATCGGTGACGATATTTAGGGTATTTTAACCATTAGTGGACCCCCTAGTAGAGCCGAAGCACATTTTTCACAAATTTTCAATATTTTAAGCATTTTTTCATAACCCTTTGTACAAAACAATGAAAACTGAAGTCTTTTGAACAATTTTGACTATTTGTTTTATCAGTTTATTTGTTTTTGAGCAGAAAAATAGCCATTGGAAAAAAAAGTTTTTTTCCTTCTATGGACCCCCTTTTCCTATAGTGGACCCGGGTCCATAATCCGATTGTGGACCCGGGTCCACTATAGGCAAACTGTTATTTTTAAACCAAATTTAACCGATATTTGATGTTTTGATGCATGGTGTAGGTCTAATGATAGATATAATGAATAAAAGATGGATTCTGCTCACTTTTTATCATAAACAAATATGTTTTGTTAACAAATTTGGCTTCAAACAACAACAAAACCAAACAGACATTTAAACACATTTATTTCCGAAAAAGATCAGAGAAAACGTTTCAAAACCCACTGTAAACATAAAATAATTAAAAAAAAAAGTAATTTTGATGCACATTTTTTCATATTAATTACATAAATGGTTGACCAAAACTAAACAATAGATTTGTTTACAGTTGCTGATAAAACCACGCATGTTTATTAAAAAAATGTTTTGCTCTTGATTTATTATTATAAAATATCATTTCAAACTGCAATTATGATGCTTCAGTTAAGTATAATTGACTATAGTTTTGATTAATTCTAATTTTTTACGGCTTCAGCATTTTTGGTACTTTTAACATGAAACAGCTTTATTTATACTCATAATTGAAAAATATATGCGTTTAGGTTGATAACAACAAGCATTCATTGTATGTTTAAGAGAAACTTTTGGTTAAATACACAGTTTTCTTCATTTTTGAAGGTTTAATTAACAGGGGTCCACTTTTGGAAAAGTTTGGGTTTTCGTTGTCCTATATTGGACCCCCCGAATTTTTGCTCGAAAATGAGCAGTTCTTCGCTTTATTTTAGTAAAGTTCCTTAAACATACATTATTTCGACTTGCTGAAGTTAAATAATCAGCCAAAAAATGATTGGATAGTTAATTCAATCATAAAATATAAATGCAGTTTTGTTGTGAAAATGCTTGTGGCCATGACTGATTTCAGACGTCGAACTCGAAACACTTGTTTTGGTGAAAAGGACAGTTAAATATCAGTCAACATTGGTTTAAATGATGCTGAACATGCCAAATAAAAGATTTGTAGACAATAACACATCAATCATTTTTCATCAAAAACCCTTCAGAGGGTCCACTATAGGAAAGGGGTCCACTAATGGATTACGTACCCTAACAAAGAGCGCAAAGTTCTTTTGTTCAGCAATAAGGCGGGCCTCTTCATGGATCCCCGTTTAAAGGCTAGTATGCAGATTGGAAGGAAAGGGGTCAAGAAACAGCTTTACGAACAGCAGAACAAAGGAAAGGGGACGATTTCTTGGGGCTTTTCTTCACCCTCTCTGACTCGCTTGCGCTGCTGCTGCTGCCCATTTGATTTTTTTTCTTGACCGATTCCTTTCGAAGTGCGTATACCACTTAAACCTTGACAAGTCGCCCTACCTTGACAGAGATCAAAAACAGGAAGCGATTGTATGTAAACATTAATATTAGCTGAAACATTTTTTTTACACTTTTCTTCAATTTATAGGACCACCTCGTGAGCACATGGAGAATCATGACACTGAACAAAGCCCATGGTACAGTAAACTGGGCTCTCCAGGACTTTGCAGAGCCCGAACTATTTGAGCTGTCCAAGGTTACATTGAGTGCAACGCCCACATCAGTCCCCGTCAAACGAGCATTCTGCGGCTTGGTGCACAAGCTAACAGCTCTTCGTAACAAGCTTTTGGAAGAGAACGTAGACAACCTTATGGTTATTTGTCTGAACCGGGGCTTGCTTGAGCTGGCCCTTAAAAGAAGTAATCGCTCACATTTTTCTATGAACTGAGTTTTCTTATATTTGCAATAAGCGTGAATTTGTCCTAAAATGAAGCTTACATTTGTGATATTATTGTCCACAACTATAAAGCTCATTTTTCTGAGTACAATGACTCAAAGACCACAAAGAGTTTAAAATGGATTTTTAAATTAATTTTGCAAAAAATAACTTCGCGGCCCTTCTTGACAGAAAAGGTCCTACTTGACAGCTCGTTCCAAGGGAACCACAGTTGATCCATCGAAAAAATGTTGTCTTGTCATTTTTTTTTGCATTAAAATGAAAAAAAAAGATCTGAAATGGGTTTGAATCGTGTTTTTTTTTACCTTTGTAAATAACAATTGGCATAGGGTTTAAGGACCCTATTACAACAAATTTCTAAGTTTATTCGAAATATATGAGACTAACTTGATCCAAAGCCGGTGCCGGTGCGGAAAAGCCCTAAGAAATCATTCCCTCCCCCTTGTTCGACTGTTCGTAAAGCCTTTTCTTGGGAGGTGCGTATTGGCCCTTAACCTTCAACTCAAATGCTCGTTTTACCCCATTTCCCTTTAGGCTGGTATACAGATCGGAAAGAAAAGGGTCAAGAAACAGCTTTAAAAACAGCAGAACAAAGGAGAGGGAACGATTTCTTGGGGCTTTTCTTAGTCCTTTCTGGCATACTTTCGCTGCCGCTGCTGCCAATTTGAATTATTTCTTGACCGGTTTCTTCCGAAGTGCGTATACCACTTTTGTCGTAGAGGGCCGAGTACACTGAAAGAAAGGCACATAGTAATATCACATGTCTCACACGTGAATCTGCCCCATACGGTTTAGCATGTGAATATCATGTGCAAATCACATAGAAAATTTCAACCATGATACATATTCAAAACAAGTGAAAATCACTTCAGCTTCATTTGTCATCGCACATGATTATCACATGAATTGCTGATGAAAATTTAATGGATTGCACATTAAAATCAAATGATTTTCTTTTGTTTTTCAAGTGAAAAGTTAAAATGGAGTGGTTTGTTTTTTAGAAGAAAAATACGTTTCATACATTACATACATTATTTGCTTTTATTTTTTAAATGCAAATTACATTTTAGGTCTCCTTCACAACATTTACATTTTACTTTTTCACTTCACATTTCACACGTTAAAATACACTTTTCGGGCGATCGGCGAACCTTGGCTCCGGTGCACATTCCGGAACACCTTGATAATTTTTGGATCTTTGTCGTCATCCGCAGTAATCTTTTGGTAGATACTTCGGAAGCCACTATAAGCAGCGGTGGCAGAATGCGGACGATGGAAACTGTGCTGTCCGCAGCAAGTTTCCCAGGAATTCAAGTTAAACTTTCAAGCTCATCAATCAATTTTGATTCCGAACCTGAAAATTTCAGAAAATTTTCTGCTTTGCGTATATTTTGTTAGAGATGTAAATAGAAAATGATTACCTCTGTTTTGCAGTATAGTTTTAAATATTAAAGTACACTTTTCTAGCAAAAAAAAATAAAAAATAATAATAATTTAAAGTGCGAGCTCTTTTCTCATACTATTCATGTAGCCATCTTGCTTGGAACTAATTTTCACCATTCCGACTGCAATATCTATAACATTTGACATTAACGTGAATTCCACTTGAAAATCAAAGGATAAGTCAATTGGGGCGAATCGAAGTGCAATTCGTGTGAATCAGACATGAAAATCTCATGAAAAAAGAGTGGATCAAGATGGGTTGAACTAACGTTGTTTTCACATCCATTCCACGTGCAAAACATGTGTAGGTCAAATGAAAAGCATGTTAATTTACTGTGTTGATTTTTGGAGACACTCACGTGAAAAATCACATGAAATTGCCATGTTGGATTTTTTCAGTGTAGAGGACTCATATTTCACATGAGTTTATTTCATGTATGGATGCAAACAAACGCTGAAAGTTTCGTCCAAATCGGGAGCACCTTGGTACGACCTCTAGAACAAACCGAGCAAAATCTACAAAAACCGAGACAAAAGCTGCAGCCTTTTAAGGACTTACCGCTGCTTACCCGAGCAAAACATGCGTTTTTCCCACTGTGCATTTTAATTGTGCTCTTCGCCCCCCGGTTTGGCAACACTGTCTACATCTTTTGACATTTTGCATTGGCGTCGCGCACCTGCCTGATGGCAGAAAGTGAAAAAATGTCAACCAAAAGTGTAAAAATGGAATCGTGAGCCAAATTTTCGTCAAATTTCGTGAAATAAATTGCCATAACTCGCGATTCGCTGTCGCAATGAGTGCGTAAACGTCGCGCGGAACCCGTTTGCCATAAAAGTGTAGCCAAAAATCGTTTGCTTCTGCGGGAAAAGCAAAATATAAATAGAAGGGAACTTCCCCTGTTCTCTCCCGCCCCTTCCCCCTTCGCGAAAACGCATCCCAAAACAACAATGATGGACCTCTGCCGTCTGACGAGCGCGGCCGTGGACCAGCCCGACGACATCAAGATGGTAGAGATTGATTTTCAAGCATTGTGCCGAGTTTGCGGTGCCCTCGGCGAGAACCTAACGTCGGTGTTTGGGAAGCGGGCCGCGGACCGCCTGCGGGAACGAATCACCCGATACCTACAGATCGAGATCCGCTCCGAGGACTGCCTGCCGACGAAGATCTGCGACGGCTGTCGGGAAACGTTGGACCAGTTCCACGAGCTGTACGATAAGTGCCACCGGACGGACGAAAAGTTCCGCTCGATGATGAGTTCGGCCGAGGAGCTGAAGGAGGCGACGGAACAGCAGCAGCAGCTGCTGCAGCCGCAGCCGTCGTCTCCGGATGGCAAGCAGAAGAAGGGGCGCGGAACAGTAAGGTGGATTCTGTGATTGATACCGACATGAAGTCGTTGGAACCGGAGGAACAAGATGAGGAGAGCGGAAAGCCGCGGAAAGTGCCTGGAGAGTCGGCCAAGAAAAATACCAAAGAAATTAAGCAGAAGGAGGGAGAGGAGAACCAGGAAGCGTCACCGGAAACGAAAGGGTAGGTTTGAGTTGGGGGATAAATGTTGTTCTTTTTCAGGAGCGACTAGAAAGCGATTGGAAATCCGGAACATGGAACTGCAGATCACTACGTTTCGATGGGTATGGCTACGCTCTGTTGAACGAACTTAAACACCGCAACTTCGAAGTTGTAACACTGCAGGAGATGTGCTGGAAGAACTATGCTTCGGGGTTCACCATGTACTAGAATAAACTGACTCGTCTGTTCAACGCTACCTTGGAAATTGTGATTTGCGACTTGCGACCACACCTTGTATGCAAGTCATGATTGCGTATTCTGGCCTAAGTGCGCGTGGTTGTTAGTCTGTAAAAATCTACCAAGCGGAAGGTACTGCTGCGAGTCGATAGCGGACGGATGGGTTGAAGGTCATCAATCGAAGTTCATCAGGAAGCCGGAGGCACGGAGCATATCAGCCGCTACATTGCACCAGCTAAGAGATTCGAACTGGACGATTTGCTTGGAGAACCGATCATAATTACCTAAACTTAGCCCGAACTGTGTGTTCCTGAGCTGATCAGTAGCACGGTTCGCAAAGCAATGGTGAAGTGAAATTTGAATGATTTAGTTTAAGATTACAGTTGGACGGATTCCGATCGCGTGCCGAAAGACCATAGCAGTAAGCTCCTAACCTGCAACGCTGTAACAAAACTAACCGCGTGCCGTGTGTTATTGTTGTTGCAGGAACGACCATCTGCGGCACGCGATCCGGGTTGACGGCTACAGTGCGAACCAGGCGAGCATGCTCGAAGGCGAGTCTGCGGAAGAGAGCGAGGAAATTTACAGCGATTACCAGTTCATCGAAGCGGAGGAGGAGGAAGAAGCATACGAAGATGGCGCGGTCAGTTCTTTGGGTCGTGCCCCTACGATGAGTTTAGATCGGAACATTGTGGATGCCGCCAGAGTGATTGAAGAGGATGGCTCTATCTGTTACGAGTGTGCCGAGTGCGGTAAGAGGATCAGATCACCGCACACGTACCAAGCTCATCTGCGCATTCACAACGGGGAGCGACCTTTCCAGTGCTCGCAGTGTCCGCGGTCGTTCCGGATTTCGCAAGGGCTGGTCCGTCACGTGCGAGAAGTTCACGAACGACGCCGAACGTATGCGTGTGAGATTTGCGGCGATCGGTTTGGGAATAAGCGGAATTTGGACCAACATCGGAATCGGCACACCAACGAACGACCGTATCGTTGCGAAACGTGTGGCAGTTCGTACAACCAGAAGGCGGCGTTGCTGATCCACAGCCGGATACATGGTGCCGAGCGGAACTTTGTTTGCGGAGTTTGCTCGAGGGGATTTCATACGCGAACCAAGCTGCAACTGCACGAGTCAACGCACTCGGATGCGCGTCCGTTCGGTTGTGATCAGTGCAAATTGCGGTTCCGGAACACGCATGATCTGCGACGTCACAGCAAGAACCACTCCGCGGATAAGCAGTTCCAGTGCGGGCTTTGTGCTGGATTGTTTAAGCAGAAGCGATATTTGTTAAAGCATTTGAAAACGCAACATCAACAGGATGCAGAAACGCGTTAATAAAACATTATGTTTTTTTAGTGAAATAATGCCTTTTTCCAAGGAAAGAATTTCCAGGTCCCGCACGAACTGTCCTGTGTATTAAGACTTAGCAAATTTTGTATTGTTTCATCTCATCAGGCGGAGAATGACGCGTAGCTCGAAGACTGCACCTACGCCGCAGGCCATATCAACGGCGGCGTTTAGCTGTACATTCTGCAAGACTAACGGAACCATCAATTGCCGGAATACCTTCGCCGACAAGGCGGGCCTTGTCGATCACCTGAAGGATCAGCACTCGGATCAGATCTTCCACTGCGAGCAGTGTGACAACTATCTGGACCGGAACATCCTGATTCAGCACATGACGATGCACGCGCTCAGTCTGTTCAGTCAACCGAACTCGGAATCACAGCCGATCGCGACGGAGGACGAGGACGACCAGGAGCAACAGACATCCGGAGTCGATCTGGAGGAGGGCGAAGGTAGTCAGCAGACGGCCGAAGGTAAGTCCGGCGGCGGGACGGAGATCGCCAACAAAGAGAACGATGAAAAGAGTCCGGAGCCGACGACAACTCAACCGACTGAAGCAAAGGCCAGCGACGTTCGGAAGCTGTACTGCTACATCTGCGAGAAGACGCTGGCCAACCGGAGTGCGTACTCGTACCACATCAACCAGGTTCATCTGAACATCAAAAACTTCTCCTGCTCGTACTGTAGTAAAAAATTTGGCAATCAGCGATTGCTGAACAACCACGTGGCCGGAGTTCACTCGCGTGATCGGAACTTCACCTGCACGACCTGCTCGAAAGGGTTCAAAACAAACGTAGCGCTGTACAACCACCAACGTATCCACGACGACGGTGCGGTGAAGTTCGAGTGCACGTTTTGCGATAAAAAGTTTCGCTACCGGAACCACCTCACTAGTCACCAGTTGGTTCACATGAACGAGCGCAACTTCCCCTGCAACCAGTGTGACAAAAAGTTCAACAACCCCGAGTGTCTGCAGAAGCACAAACTGACGCACGTGGAAACACTCCCCTACCAGTGTCCGCTGTGCGGGTTCAGCACGAAGCAAAAGCGATATCTGGTCATGCATGCCAAGCGGATCCACATGGTCCGGTAAAGACTTGAGTTTGAGATTTCATTCCGTTTAGGACGTTTACTATACTGCACACAAACATCACAAACCACACCTTATAAGCATTATCGATGTACTATTCTCCATTATACATAAATACTAAATATATTCGAAACCTAGTGGCTATGGCGTAGGATGTAGGAGCAACAATTACGTACTCAACAAAAGTAAATGAAAACATTAATGCACACACCACACACAAACAAACCCAGTTTTAGTAACTTTCGTAGGACAAATATAAATTAAAAACAAAAGTAATAATCGCGCTACGTTTAATGGCTACCGGTGTACCTGAAAAGTATTAGCGATTAGGAACGATTCAAAAACACATAAAAAACACACAAAAACAGTAAACGGCAGCGCAGAAATAAATAATAATAAAAGAAAACAACAAAATCAAAGCAGTAGCATAATTATTAAAAAAAAGTATAACATAAGCAGTATAACGTCAAAAATACTAAATGTTTTAGAGCAAGAACACACACGTACTCTCCGTACTATACAGAATTGTTTGTCTCGTTCGTTATTAGGTTGTTAGAGAGCGTTCGTTGTTCCCGTCAGCAAAGTAGTATGAAACGTGAAACCCCGGTTAAACGACTAATATTTTCATTATTTATTATCTCGTGTCAGTATTATATTAGTACGGTTTTTTGATTGATTGATTCCCGTCGTGCCGCAGCATCGTAATTTATTTCGAAATAACCCCCCCGCTTGATATTATCGCTTTTACGTCGTCATATTTATTGAAAAGAAAACAAAAATAAACAAACCAACATTGTCAATCTACGCTATATTAGCTGAAAATATTGGATATCGAATCGTGTATGTATCGAGAAATTAAAAGTGAGAGTGTGTGCGTGCAACATGGAGTTAAACTTTTTGAAAAGCCTTGGTAAGCTTCACAGCAACTGCACAGAAAGTTTAACTCCATGTTGCGATTTGACAGCTCGATTGCTTGAATCCGAAAACGGCCCATGTACTATCCGCTGAACGCCTCTGTTGCTGACATCGACTAGCGGTTTTCTGAGATTCGCTAATGCAAGATTCCTACTCGACGCTTTGCTTGAATGGTTAGGCGATACGAATCGCTTTTACAACCTATCCCATTTCCACTCTGGGATTCGAACTGACGACCTTTGAATTGCGAGTCCAACCGCCGACCAGGGACTCTATCGAAGCAGGCTTGGAGGCAGGGTTGCCAGATAGATCCGGAAATGCGAAATTTTTAAAGCGTTAGCTAGAATAAAGATTTGTCATTACCTGTGCCCGATCAGATTTCGACAGACTTTTTCTGCCAATTTCGAACAAAATTGAAAATTGGCAATAAAAAAAATCGTAACCAAGGATATCCTCTGAAACGATGCTATAGGGAATAATCAGTAACTGTGCCAATTTTGAGCCAAACCGGTTAAGATTTAGGGGTCGCTTTTTATCGTTGATTTTTATGTGGAGGAAATCGCGAAAATGTATGGGGAAAAACATCGTTTCAGTTTTTTTTTGTCAGGTGACGCGAGCGAGGACGCGAGTATGTGTGTGTCATCCAATCCAATACCCGCTGGCCGGCAGCGAAATTATGGGAAAGTATAGTTTGTATTAGACGTGGGTTATGCTGATACAGCTTATCTCAGTCCCGAGTATTATGTGGTGACAGCCCTCGCGCTGCTTCCCATGACCCATTTCAGAATGGCAGAGATCCTAGCGGCCCAATTCCGAGGTCATTGGGCATTGTCTGGCCCCGCCTAAACATAGTACAAGAACCAGATGAGTCCTCGACCTTTCTTTAAACTTTCAATCCCATTAGGCAAAACAGGAATCAACGCGTATTTAATAATTGTTGAAAAGTAGGTAAAATGTGAAAATTTCAGTTTGGATAGATCTACCATGTTTCTGATTTCTGTTAGTCCTAGGCACCCGGGAGTTGTCCCCTATTTTGGTCTTTTGCATCCAGAATCTCAGCTGCGCTCACGAGCCTCTATCACGAGCAGCTTGATCTTATTCCTGCTGACACGACTCACATCCTGTCGTAGAGATATGCTGGCGATTCTTGGTCAACTGCTCTTTAAGCACGATCTCCACGTTCTCCGACCTACCTTAACCGATCGCACCAAGCTTTGCTTATCCTCCAAGTACTTCTTCTCCATCTGAAATACCTTCTCCAATAGCAGATGAAACTACTTGAGCGCTGCTTGATGACACTTCCAAAAATATTCTTTGGCAAATTGCTTTTATTTCTTTCGCACTATTTGATTTTTCTAACGAGTTAAATACCACCCTTAAAACGAGCTAGCCCTCATCACACTAATACAACTGCAAGAGCGAAGCCCCGCGATGAACTGTCAAACCCTTTACCAAGCGGCGTAGAAAACAAAAATCGCGAAAACACTGGCCAAATTCCCAAATTTGCAAGAAATCTTCACTTTCCACATGAAAATCTACACATTGTAAAATCTTTTATTTGCTTTCCACGTGATTATTCATAAAAAAAACTAGAAGCGAGGCTAGAACGAGTAGCACAAACAACTCTCTCGTGGTGGTATCGTGCACGACTATAGCAAGCGAAAACCTGTTTATCGCTTGTATGTACTATTATTTTTCAACACCATTTAACATTCAAATGTTTGGCTATTGAAATTGTTTCATGGCCTATCACCGCAATTTCAAGTGTTTTGCGATTGATATTTGAATGCTCTGTACAGCAGGGTCAGATCATGTGTAGAACACTTCGATTGCGCGTATTCCCGAAAAGGACACGCGGCATACCAGCCTCGAAACGACGCGCCGCACTTTCGGCAAATGCGCGCTGTCAAATCCTATAGAGTTATCTACGTGCGCATGTATTGCGTGTACGTACACGAAAAAAAGTGAGGTTAAATTTTGTACCGTCCAGCAAAACAAATGGCGTGTTAGTGTTCGTGAGAACGGGCTTAGATAACTCTATACTGTGCGTTTTGTTTTCGTTGATCTTCTTCTTCGAATTGCATGGCATTATTGTCGAGAATGTTTTTATTGCACCAAAAGTGCACAAAATCGCTGGCAACAGTGTCTGCGGCACATTCTGAAATGCCGCGCGAGAAACGGTGCTTGTTTTGTGTAGATCTTAGAGATCTTAAGATCAATTTCAAGTCAAGGGGCTGGAAACTCTAATATTACTTAAGAATACTGAGTATATTAACAATGTTCCAGTATACTTGTTAATATACTAACCGAAAAGCAATAAACTGTTAGTATATTAAGATACTCTCAGTATCTAATAAGTATACTAACATATATTTTGATATACTGGTTAACATAATATTTATAGCTCTAAGAGTTTCCAACCCCTTGTTTCAAGTGTATTCCTCATCACTTTGAATAGTTCAAGACAGTGGAACAAATTCATGAGCAAAACACACACACAAAGAAAAATTACTCTAAATTTAAAAAGATCGTTCGTTGGATTAAAAGTTTGCGTTGGTGAATATTCGTAGAAAGTTCAAACTTTTCAATTTAAAAGTTGGAAAGTTTTTGATACTACCATGCATTTATGGAACAAAATCGTTGTATTTGCAGCGCGAAGTTTTTTTTTCAGAGTGTTGCGCAGACACTGTTGCCAGCGATTTTCTGCACTTTTGGTGCAATAAAAAACATTCCCGGCAACAATGCCATGCAATTCGAAGAAGAAGATCAACAAAAACAAAACGCACAGTATCGATCTCGAGAAATTAAAAAGAGAGATGTGAGCCGGTAACATGGAGTGAAACTTTCGCAGCTGTCATGGTAAACTTCACAGCAGCTCGACAGAAAGTTTAACTCCATGTTGCACTTTTAATTTCTCGATTCGCGATTAAAAGCTCAAAAATTCCGACAGGTGGCGCAAAGCATCGAAGAATGACGATTCAAATTTTCGCTGTTCGGTTACATAGGAATGCAAACTTAAAATTGAATTTACAGCTCATAGAACAACTTTTGAGAAAAAATTCAAGTAGTACGATTGTTAACTCTTTGCCCTCTATAAATTAACGCAATAAAAAAAAATTTGAAGAAAAATAATTTTGAAAAAATAATGTTGTTTAAAATGATAGAGCATCAAAAGTTAACAAAGTATCAGCTCGAATTTTTGCTCAAAAGTTGTTCTCAACGCTGGAATTTAACAAAACAGAATTCGCATACATAACCTCAAAGGGCGGAAATTTCAATCGACATTCTTCGCTCTGTTCTGCTACTCAACACTAGGTGTCGCTGTCGTTTGGCTCTTGAACGGCAATAGGATTTGACAGCGCGCATTTGCCGAAAGTGCGGCGCGTCGTTTCGAGGCTGGTATATGCCGCGTGTCCTTTTCGGGAATACGCGCAATATATCTTCTCGACTGGGTTCCATGAATGGTGGTAAGGTTTGTGTCTGCGCTGAAAACGTCCATCATCATTACCGTCATCAACTGTCACTTGCCGCGGCATCCTCCACCCATCGACTCAAAACAAAAAAACAACGTGCTGGGCAGAAAATCAAAAATCACAAAAGTCGCGTGGCGAACGCTCCTCCCCGTAGTAACGTAACTGAGAATGGACGGTCTCAACGAGTACGACACTTTTCTGGCCGCGCACCGGCCCCAGCTGCAGGCCTCGGGCGTTCCGGAGCACTTCTGGCCGGAGCTGTTCCGCAAGCTGAAGCACCAGGTGTTTGACGCCGGGAACGTCTTTTCGCTGCTGCTGATAGATTACGGCGAGGAGGAGCGCGCGGACGGGGAACCGATCTGGACGGTGGCCGTTTCGAAGGAGGGCGGCATTCGGGCGGACCAGCCGGGTGAGATTTATCTGGTGGACCACGCGTGGACGTTCCGGTCGGACAACGCGCGGCAGCTGTTGAACGAGCATCCGCCGCTGGTGAACCGGTTGGCCATTATGATGGGAATTGACCAGGAGGAGGTGCCTGGGACGGTGGTTATTGCGCGGATTTTGACGGAGGTGTGGAAGTGGTGCAACATGTACTCGCTGAACGGGGAGGGCATTTCGGTGGAGAACCGGATGCCGATTTGGTACGTGATGGACGAGTTGGGCAGCGGGATTCGGCACGGAGACTCGCCCAATTGCCGGGTGGTGCCTTTTATTCACGTGAGCGAGCAGATGACGTACAGTTTGCTGTTTCCGATCGAGGACATTGACGAGGGAGATCAGCTGTTCCGGGATTACGTCGAGGGCGTTCCGAGCGATACGAAGGAGCGAGAGTGTTTGCTGTTGCCTTGGGAGTACAGTTCGTTGGTTGAGGAAAGCTTTGCCCAGAAGGAAGCCTCGAAGGAGTACTTTTGGCTGGGCATATTGAGGAATCGTTGCCGGATCCGGAGGTGGCGCCGCCACTGTTTGATGGCAACAGTCCGTTGAAGGTTTACTCCGAGTACGAGTTTGTCAACCGGTATTTGAACGATCCGGCGTTTGAGATTGTGGACAACGCTGAGGAGGCGGACATTTTGTGGCTTACGACGCACTTTAAGCAGTACCGCGAGTTTAGCCAAACCACGCCGAACAAGTACGTGAACCAGTTTCCTTTCGAGAACGTTATTACGATCAAAGATCTGCTGAGCGTGGTCTGTCGAAGAATGGCCACGAAAAGAGTGCCGACGACGAAGGTTCGCTTGAAGCAAACCCCAAATGGCTGCCGGTTACGTACAACCTTAAAACGGAACTCGTCGAGTTCGTCAGTTACTTCCAGAACCGTGCCCAAAAAGGTCTCGACAATCACTTTATCATCAAACCGTGGAATCTGGCCCGCGGCCTGGACATGTACATCACCAAGAGCCTCCCGCAAATCATGCGCCTTCAACAGACCGGTCCAAAAATCGCCCAAAAGTACATCGAACATCCGGTGCTGTTCGACCGGCCCGAGGTTGAGGGTGGCCGCGTCAAGTTCGACATCCGCTACGTGGTCCTGCTGAAGAGCGTCGACGAGCTGTCCGCGTACGTGTACACCAACTTCTTCCTGCGCTTTGCCAACAAACCCTTTTCGATGGACGACTTTGACGACTACGAGAAGCACTTCACCGTGATGAACTATTCCCGGGGGGAGGCAAACTTCCAGCTGCGCCACATGAAGTGCGAAGAGTTCCTCGACCAGTGGGCCGTCCAGTATCCGAAGCACGCGTGGGAGAACATCGAGGCGGACATTTGCGACATGCTGAAGGAGGTGCTGCAGGGAGCTACGCGGGTTGGTCCGCCGTGTGGAATCGGTGCCAGTGCGCAATCACGAGCGCTCTATGCCGTCGATCTGATGCTGGAGTGGACCAACGCCGGGACGGCCATTCAGCCGAAGATTCTGGAGATGAACTTTACGCCGGATTGCAAGCGAGCGTGCGAGTACTACCCGAACTTTTACAACGATATCTTTAACTTGCTGTTTTTAGACCAGGACAATCCGGACGTGTTCCGGAAGATTGCTTGAACGATGGCAGGTGGAAAGAAGTCAAGAATACAATTGTTGACCAAGCCTTACTTAACGATTGCCTCATCTGAATGTCACATCCTCAATGTCTTAAATTACGGGACTGTTCGGATTCATCCAGTCTGACAAGTTTCGTTGATTACATCATTTAATCACAGAGTATATTGTTGAAATGAAACATAATAAAATGGAAACAAAATAATAATAACTTACATTCGCTCTAATCCTCCTGCACCTCAACCTCGAACCCCTCGTCGCTGCTCCCGTCCGCGTCACTCTCATCGCCTCCGTCCTCCTCTCCAGAGGAAGCATCCCGATAGGTGGTGAAACCGCTCGAACCCGGCATTACATCGTTCTGCACCGTCTCGAGAACCTTCCGGCGGATTTCCTCGTGCTGCTTGAGCCGATCTTCGGCGTACAGCCGGCGGGTGTCCTCGAGCAGTTTGTTCTTCTCAGCCTGCAGCATGACGCCTTCCTCCAGCGTTAACAGCTTCGTGGGGGAGTGCTTGAGTGAGGGCGGAGTGGCCGCCGTGTTTTCCCAGGACTTGAGGTGCTTCTCGTGGCGGGTTTTCTCCTTATCCGGCTGGTGGACGTCCGTTTTGGTCGTTCGGAACGGGAGGTATTTCGATTTCTGGGCGGTGCTGCGTTCCTTGTTACAGATGTAGATCGCGTGACCGTCGTACAACTCGTTGGCCACAGCCTGCTGGCGCTTCTCCAGAATACTACTCAGCTTTCCGACGCTCTTTGCCACGTCAACCTCGATGAGTTCCGCCGGGGCACATTCCACCTGTTGCTCCTGCTTCAACTCTTCAATGTCCTTCAAATCCTGCTCCGTAATCAGCGAAGGTTCCGGCTTGGCCACCAACACCACCTTTTCCGTGTGTGTACTCTGCGCCAAAATCTTCAACGGATCCGTCTCCTCCTCATCGTCACTGTCCACCCCGTCATCCTCCCGTCCCCCACCCAATTGACCACTCCACTCCAACTTGGTGAGCGACCTCTTCCCCACCGAGGCGATATTCAACTCGGAAAACAGTTCCGCCGCCCGGTCCACATTGCTGTGCGCCTCCAACTGCTTCACAATCTGCTCATAAAACAACCGAATTTTCGCGCCCTTGTCCGGAAGTTTCGCAACCCTGCCCCTGTTGTTCAGCAGCAGCTCCTGGCGCAACTTCAAGTCCAGTAGTTCGGTTTTGCTCAGCTTGCTGATGTCCCGGATGTAGCCCTGCTTCTCAGAGTCGCGGCTCCGCGAAGGATCGCCCGGAACGCGGCTCAGTGGAGGCGGATTCTTGAACATTTTGGAAGCACGCGACCAAACTGAACGGCAAACTCACGCAAACTGTCAGATTTGTTTACCGCGCGCGCTGTTTTAAAAACATTTTTCGATGATGACGATGCGTAGGGGAGCACAGTCTTGCGGTGAGAATTACCTGCAAATTGTGTCTGTACATATTTACGGAAATGTCTGGTGGATGTAGGCTTGCCACAAATACAGATATTTCAGCACAGGCCTCAAAGCCAAATCAATTATTTTTTACAATTAAACAATTAAAAAAGGTAAACAGCAACAGCTTGAACTTTTAGCTTGTTTGGTTTTTGGTAAAATGTTTTTCTTCAAAGTCATATTGCACACATAGAAATAATACTCTAAATTTAAAAAGATCGTTAGTTGGATTAAAAGTTCGCGTTGGTGAATATTCGTAGAAAGTTCAAGCTTTTTAATTTAAAAGTTGGAAAGTTTTTGATACTACCATGCATTTATGGAACAATATCGTTGTATCGGTAAAACAGTTTTACTTTTAATTGGAAAAGAAACCATTTATAGCAAGAATAAACATCATTTAGGGGAACAGCAGTTAATTCCTGCGTGCCTCTAATGTTGTCATATCAGCACTTTGACATTCGATTACAGCTTATTAAAATCGTTTTCAATTGAAACTCAAGTGATAAATAGCTCAATGGAGCAGTTCTCTACGAAATCGATCTTTTTTTAATTTTAATTTTTGTATTCTTTAATCCGACTGAAACTTTTTTGGTGCCTTCGGTATGCCCAAAGAAGCCATTTTGCATAATTAGTTTGTCCATATAATTTTCCATATAAATTTGGCACCTGTCCATACAAAAATTATGTATGAAAATTCAAAAATCTGTATCTTTTGAAGGAATTTTTTGATCGATTTGGTGTCTTCGGCAAAGTTGTAGGTATGGATACGGACTACGCTGAAAAAATAATACACGGTAAAAAAAAATGGTGATTTTTAATTTAACTTTTAAAACTTGATTAGCAAAAAACACTGTTTTTTAAATTTTTGATATGTTTTAGGGGACATAAAATGCCAACTTTACAGAAATGTTCTACTTTATATAAAACATACCGAAAATAACTGCTCTCTTAATAAAATAATATAAAAAACAAGTTGCCACCAAAATTTCTCTAAATCCACTTTGTAAACAATACGAAACCCGATTTAATCAGTCTAGTTGTAGGCCGATTCTGTAGGGACCGATTTAGTCTATCATTTCGTCGGTTTTGAGAACTGTCAAATTTCTATGGGGTACTGTTTATATGTGGAGTTTTTTTTGAAGAGGTCCTATAAACCAAATTTTCATTTTTTTGCTTTTTGGGTGTTTTTGCATACCCCTGACTCAAGGCGGTTTTAAAAACACCCAAAAAGCAAAAATTGAAAATTTGGTTTATAGGACCTTTTAAAAAAAAAAACTCCAGATATGTATGTATGTATTTTATTTTTTCTAGTTTTTTTTTTCATTTTTGCTGGAAAATTGTGCGTGTTTTTAAGTTTCGATCGGTTAGAAGAGGTTTTTCTTTTTGACGGGTGACAAAGAACTGCGGCGAGAGTGTAATTCTGTGATGTCGCAGATAAATTCATTGCTGATTCTAGCGAATCTGATTCAACAAACAGAGAAGATTTTCACTAAACCAGTTGGTTTTCTATCGGAATCAAACAATAAAGACAGCTTCTGTACAAATAAAACCGCATTGACACCACAAAAAAAACTTCCATTCATAAATATAAAAAATTACGATCTCGTCGTCAACTTTCTTAAGATTTCTTGACTTCAATTTCTGGTTGTAAAAGCCACACATATTTTATTCTTGCAAAAAAACAATTTTTAATGATTGATAACAATACTCTCTACTTTTTGCGAATAGTAAATTGGTTCCACCTTGACAGTTCAAAATTGAGGCCGTTTTGTGAACCACTATTCAGCACCCAGATTTCTACAACTTTCCCGAAGACACCAAATCGATCAAAAAGATTTTTGAATTTTCATAAATCATTTTTGTATGGACAGCTGCCACATTTGTATGGAAAATATATGGACAAACTTATGATGCAAAATGGCTTCTTTGGGCATACCAAAGGCACCAAAAAAGTTTCAGCCGGATTAAAAAATACAAAAAATAAACCACCTGCCAAACATACGAGAATTCCCTCTAATACTGCAGTGTTAATTTCAGAAAAATGTGTTAGATTCTAGGCTTGATTTTATATTTATTGTGTGATCGCTGTTGAGCAAGGATGTTTGTATGAGAAAAATCGCAATAAAATGTGTAGGGAAAAACATTGCCCCAGGATTTTGCCAGCAGGTGCCGCAGGTTTCACCCAAAATTGCCCAAATGTGAGATTTTTGTAGGAAAGTCAATTCCCTTCAAAATTTGTTGAAGGGTGCTAACCGATCCGGGTTTTCCTTCCGAAAATTTATGAATTTCTTTCAAACAATAACAACGAATGATTTTTTTTTCAATTCTCATCAACTTTTATTTCAAGGTTCAAAATCCTCCAACGAGTTAGTTTGTGCTGCCATCAGTTGATAGCGCTGCATTCAACACTTTTTTTTGCTACAATTTATTCAATTATTATATGGTTTCCACCTCTAGGAAACCGCCAGTTCGTTCCATTGCAATGTATGCCGTGCAATCATATTGTTTTTTTGTTTGTTTTTGTTTACGTACGCATAAGTAAGTTTCACATTTAGGTTGTTTTTGTCGTGGCTGTGTAATAGGTAGTTTAATTTCATATGTTTTTTTTTAAATCAGCTTTCCTTCAGCATTCTTTTTTGTCAAACACTCAAAAAGTAACTCTTGTCGCTTTTTAAGCTTTCGCATTTTCGTTTTAGAATCATTTGATATTTGACCAATTGCTAGCAAAGACCAAACGACAAGAGTTTTGTGAATTTCTACGGCTTGGTTTATTTTGTTCTGTCTCTTTCGTCAAATATTGTTATCAAATTCAGCTAAAAGACGTGTATATTAGCGATTCAGAATTTTTTGCTTCTTCATTCTACTTTTTTTTTTTAAATACAAATAGTTTTAGTGGCTCGTTCTTAACACTTAGTTTTTTCTTCTTGAAACGACACATAGTTACAGTTGCGCCGTTATTTTGTTTTTTTTTTTGTTTCGCTTAGGCGCATTAAATCGTTTAGATAATTGGTTTAGTTTAGTGACTTTATACGATTCACTGCAAGTGAGAAAGTTCAACCATCAATTAGAAGTCGAAACGAAAATATGGTTTGTTTTCTTAACACTGTGATTTGTTTAAAGTTACTGTTCTTTTTTTTCTTGTACGTTATAATGTCTGGTTTATAAACACACTACACAGATTATAGATTTGGCTTTCATAACAGCGTTTTCGTAGATTTTTTTCCTGCTACGTTTTTTTTCCAATAAATACATTTCTTAACAAAGTTAGCACATGTGGTCTACAAACTATAGAGGGATGTCTGTTTGTCTATGTGTGCGTGGAGGGATGCAAAAATGCATTCGCGAACAACGAGGGATGGTCTTCTTATTGTATGCGTGTGTGTTTGTGTGTAATGTCTGAACGACTTCTAACCGCCGCGCAAGGTATGTAGATTAGTAAGGTAAGGCGGGGTTTCCAGCTGTCAAAATAGTTAGTTAGCACGAAACCCAGATTTTATATAGAGATTTTCAGAAAAGTGAAAATTGGGTACTAAAGCCCTATGTCAATGTTTATGTACAACGGTAAAAAACACGATTAAAAACCATTTCTGATCACTTTTTTTCATTTTAATGCAATAAAAAATATTGACAAGACAACATTTTTTCGATGGATCAACTATGGTCCCCTTGGAACGAGCTGTCAAGTAGGAGCTTTTCTGTCAAGAAGGACCGCGAGGTTAATTTTTCAAAATTGATTTAAAAATCCATTTTAAACTCTTTGTGGTCGTACAAAGGGTCATTGTACTCAGAAAAATAAGCTTTATCGCTGTAAACAATAATATCAGCAATCTAAGCTTCATTTTAGGACCCAATTCGACCATTTTCCGAGCAAATTTCACCGGATTTTTTTTTCTGTGGGGTTGTTAAGCATGCCAAACTGAACCGAAATACGCTTTTAAAACCATTTTTTTTTACAAAAAAGTGAATTCAAATAAACGCGTTTTCCGGTTCAGTTGCAATTTGCCCGGAAAATGGCAAAATTTTCACTTTTTCTGAAAATCTCTATATAAAATCCGGGTTTCGTGCTAACTATTTTGACAGCTGGGATCTCCTGACTACCGCGGGCGCTATGACGTTAACGAGCTGTCAAAGTTGTCAGTGGCGCCTCTGGCGGAGACTTTTTTTTTGCAAACAGAACGTAAAGCAGCAAACGAAGGATTTGGAATCCTTCTGCGAACAATTCCGACTACATTTTGATTACATGTGGACTCAACAAACTTTAAATCTTTAAATTTTGATCTCGCTTAAAATGCAAATTTTAAATGTCTAAAAATAGTGTTTGCTCAATCTCAAAATATATTACTTATTATTTAATATTTAATTTTCTTTTTTTGTGTGTTGCACTTAAAATATCTATCTTTTCGCTATAGGTAAAACTTCAGGTTTCATTTTGTTATGTGTGGGTGATTTTTCGTTTGTCTGTGTGATGGGAAGTGTATATATAAATACAGAATATTAAAACTTAAAAATTGAACGCAATACACGCTGTACTACCTTTGTTTGAGCACACGATCACTTGATTAAAAACTATAGCTTATTACATGCTTTATACTTAATTTTTGTTCTCATTCTCTCGTAAATATTGGTTCTATCTCTCTTTGAGTCGATAACTTTCACACAAGGTTTTCTTGTTTGTGTGTCAAATTCGCTCACGTAAAAAAGCGCAAACTTAGGCAAAACATGGTGCGTTTAGCTTTTCCCAATTCTTTGGGATCCAGTTGCCAAACGCGGGAATTTTTTCCAACTTTAGAATGTGTTCTTCTTTAACTTTTTTTTCTTCATATTTTTTTGTTCTGTTGTTGTATTTCACTCACTTTTTTTGTAAATTTAAATATTGTCTTCTTTCTTACTTTTTTTTGAATCCACTGTAGACGCGAAAAATCTAGGGAGGAAAATTTGCTTTTCCCGCTTGTCTGCTAAAATTACGTCAAGAGAGATAGAAAGTTTTTTCAAACACATTTTTGTTCTGCCTTATTGTGAAATTCATGTGTGATGTGTGATTTATTCGCGTGCGATTTGCGAAACAGTGCGTGAATCCAATATGGTGGTGGTGCTTTTTTGCGACAAAAGTTTATGATATGCAAAGAGTATTTAGTGTCCCACAGTGGAGGGAGAAAGTGCTGTCGGAACTCAGGGTGTGGTGGTGGGAGAAAAGTGTCAGCGAATGCTTTTGTGAGGGAAAATATACGGCGAGATTTCAGAGAATAGATGAACATTTTGAGATAAACATCCTGGATTGACTCGTCGTGAAAGTCATGGAGAACATTGGAACCAAGGAATATGGAACAAACAAAAATTTCGTGCGAACAATTTTTAAATGAAATATCATTGTATAGAGGAAAAAAGTGGAACTAGGAAAATTGAAAAAAAAAAAAAACAAATTAGATATTTTTTAAAGAGGAAAGTAATGTTGTGCTTTCAAATGCAAATCAAAAAATGTACAATAGCGTCTTAAAGCCCAACATTTCTGTTAGCAAACATCTATGAATGTCATGCTAGAGTATTTTTTTATTTCTTGTTAGAAATTCCATAAGCAATAAGCATTACGTAATGAAAGAACGCTCTCTCGTTTATTTGGTAAACACAGTTTGCTGAACATTGGCTGATACACGAAGTGATTTGTTTACCTTTTTTTGGTACCCTCCGTAAATGTCAAACCCAGCGTCAAAATATAGAAAATTTCTGCCGGATCTTGTTCGCGAGAGATCCGGAAAAAGATCCGGCAGCAATTTGTATTGATTTGACGTTTGGTGAGGGTGTCGAAAAGTTTGGTTATGTTTTGCCTGCAAAAAAAAAAAAAAACAATAATATGGAATAACAGGATTGCCTCAAAATGTCGAAACTCAAAAGGCTGAAGCACGAAAGGAACATGAAGATGGCAACATTGACAGGGGTGGCTAGAGAACCTGGAGCATATTAGAGAGCGGCCATCTCAAACCAAAAGTACCAATCGAAGCAGGAGAGCTGTCAAACGGTGCCAATGGATTACCGGACTGGCCAAAATTTCTCATAGATGGCGCTGTTCGTTTGGTGGTAAGAAATTCAAATTTGTTCTGAGAAATTTACTTTTATGTCAATATCTCAGCAACTACAAATCGTAGGGCGACAAAATTTGACCTGCTGATGCACAAAAAAATTAGCTATCACTAGGTCAATTTTTATTAATAACCGATTATTGATTTGGGAAATATTGAATTTAAATTGATTTCCCCCATACATTTTTTAAATTGCTTACTACCAGCGTGACAGCGGCAGCCATATTCATTTTTGCTCTCTCTCGCCGCTCTCGCCTGATGCTTTGACAGTTAGACCTGTCAGGCAAATTTTCAAACTGTTGTTTGTTTTGGTAAAGTGCTGATTTTTTTCATTTTTCCCGCGGTAACCTGTTACAATCCGGCCGGAAACGACTAAAAATCATGGTAAGTGATTGCCAAAGAAGAAGCACACAGAAAATTCGTCGTCGTCTTGGTCGTCGTCAGCTTTTCCACTTCTACTATATCGCGGCAATTTTATCTTTTTTAGCCGCCGGAGGTTGCCTGACCTGCGCCGAATGCCAACTGCAAGTGCCCGGCACAAGGGCCAAGTTCTGAAGTTAAGAATCGGATGTTGGACTATCTGGGTAATGAACGGGCGAACGTGCTGACCCGGACCTCGACGGAATTGAGGTAAGCATGGCCAACATCGTCACCTTCCGCAACTCGGTTATCTGGCAAATTTTCCACAGGTCCCACGCGGTACTCCTCGGACTGAATGTGAACCGGTCCTTCTCACCGCTTCTCGCATCCAATCAGTTCGGCGGGACGAGAATCATGCCACGGATACCAATTCGGCAGAGTTCTCCTTGGTGCGCACGTAAGGTCTTCACAGCCAAATGTAGTTGTAATCTCGCTTGCGGACGAACGATTGAAGCTGGATTAACTTTTTCTTGAGCCACGTCATAATCACCTGGCTGTCCGACCGCAGTCCGCGGTTTCGGAGCGGCAATTTCAACGCTGCGAGGAAATTGGCCACCAGCTTGAACAGCAATCTGCACCCGAAAAGCTCGAGTCGAATTCGTAACGTGGGATCCGGATGTATCGCACGACGAGAAGTGCGATTTGAAATTGCTCCCAGTACTCGCCAGCCCTTCATCCAGCAACACATCCTCGCTGCAACTCGCTGGCCTTGATGATGACCGGTGAGCCCAAGTTTAACACGTCGAAGAACTTGCCGATTTACGACAGCACACGCCGCTTGGTGGCATCGACGTCGGCGCCGGCTTGGTTTGCAGTGAATCGGAACTCATCATTCCCAGGAATCCAGTAAAACACCAGCCAGTTGAAAATTCTCTTCTTCATCATCGCAGATTTCGCAGATGCCGTCCCATGCATCACGGTCGTATGCTCGAAGACGCGGATAAAGTCGGACGGTTTGGTCAGCCAGAAGATTCTTTGGAAGGGAGTATGGGATGGGGTCACCCGGGTCTGGCGGTCGGCGGTGAAGCCGACCGGGTACTTGCGTAAAGCGCTCACCTTGTCGAGCGTTGCGGTGTGGCTGAACTGTGACTCAAGAACGACGTCCCCATCATCACCTGCGGCGACCCAGACCAGGTAAGTCCCGCGGAGTTGTGGAAGGTTCTTAGCTAACTGTAGTTGTCCCGATTTTAATAGCTTGAAAAATATCGAGCAACACGTCGATCCGATCTGGTGTGTGGAAGTTCGGTTCAGTCTGCTAGACGTCTGCAGGAATCGGCCAATCGGACGTGCTTACTGGGACTGACGGAGTCATTCCGGTTACTTTGAGGACGTTGAGGCACTACACGGCAACCGTGAAGTTGTTGTGCCGCGACCGGAGCTGGACAGTCATTGACTGTTGGGTTTTAACTACACCGAATCCGAATGGAGAAGCAAAACAGCTGGAGAAGGACGTCGTGAAGATCCCGAACATGTTGGTCTGGACCAAACCGGAACATCGATGAACGGCTCAACACTCATCAAATCGTTGCACGTGTGCTACCTAGGAAAGTTCGCAACCGTTTAGATCAAACAACACGGTGGACACGATCGCTGCTCAGCTGATGAAGTCACCTATATGCGCGATTCATAATAAATTAAAGGATTTTGTAAGGAGGAGGACGGGGAGGGGGAGGGTTACGTAATTTGTGGATGACGCTAATTTGATACTTTGCTATCTTCATTTTTTTGTCATTTGATATCTTGCTATTATTTTGATTTAGCTATTTTGCTTTTTTTTATCTGTATTTTACATTGTTAACTTGTTCTATTTTTTTAATTCATCTATTTTTCTGTTCTTTTATTTTCAATTCTTCTATTTTGGCTTTTTGTTATTTAGTGATTTAGCCTTTTTTTCTATTTTGCCATTTTACTTTTTTGCTAGTTTGCTATTTTTCTTTTTTAAATTTAGCTATTTTGCTTTTTTCTTTTTTGGCATTTTGCTATTATGTCATTTACTACTAGTTTTTTATTATGCCAGCAAGTTTGCTATTTTACTATTTTGCTCTATACAATTTTACTTTATAACTTTTTAGATATTCAACTTTCTGGATTTTTTTTAGCTATTTTCCTACCATGCAATTTTGCCAGTTTGCTAGTTTTCTATTTAGTTATTTCGCCATTTATGATTAATTATTTTATTTTAAACCATTTTTTAAAACTTTTCGATTGATTTTTTTATATTTGTCTAATTTTCTATTTGACTGGTTTGCTGATTGCTTTTTGCTATTTTGATATTTAGGAATGTTACTATTTTACTGGTTTACTATTTTGAAAGTTGGCTGTTTAACTATTATGCTCTTTACAATTTTACTCTTTTACTTTTTAGAAACTGATTTGATAACATGCTATTTTCTTATCATGCTATTTTGAAATTTTACTAGTTTTCTATTTGGCCATTTTACTCTTCTAATTTTTGTTATTTTGCAATTAGTCTTGCTATTATTATTTTTTATTAAGCTATTTTGCTTTTTCGCCATTCTTCTATCTTGCTTTTTTTTAATTCAGCTATTTTCCTGTTTTCATATTTGTAATTTTTATGTATTTAATTTTTTTGAATTTTAATTTTCCATTTTTTTATTGTTTAACTTTCTATTTTTCTAATGTGCAATTGAACTTTTTTATTTTATTTTTTCTATTTTTCTAATTTGACTTTTTCCTATTTAGTCATTTTGCTATTTTGCTTAAATTGGTTTCCTAGATTGATTTTTTAATTTAGTTATTTTGCTAGTCTGCTATTTTTATTTTTCAATGATAGCTATTTCGCTTTTTTGGTATTTTTCTATTTTGTCATTTACTAGTTTGCTGTTTTGTCAGTAAAGTATTTAACAAGTTTGCAATTTTACTATTTTGCTCTTTACAATTATACATATTAACTTTTTAGATATTCAACTTTCAGATTTTTTTACTAGTTTCCTATTATGCCATTTTTATTATTTTACCAGTTTGTTTTTCTATTTATTTATTTCGCTATTATGCATTTTTTCTGTTGTGGCAAAAAAAGTTTAAACATTGAATTTACGAGCCATGGTTTCAACATTTGAATGAACAAAGTGTTTAAAAATGCATTTTACACCTGCCCAGTTGTTTTGCAATCATTAGTTTCCAAAATACCTAAGTATTGACGAAAATTTGTTTTTTTTTGCAAAAAAAAAGTTTTTGCGGTGCTGTACATTGGAATTTTATAAAAATCCATAATACTTTTAATCCAGCCCAAACATGCTTAATATGATTATAAATGCAGAAAAATGTGTAATAGATTGTTTTTGTTTTAAGTTGATTTGACTTCTTTTTTCATTAAAATTTTGAAGATTTTTTGAAAAATATTTTATTGCTCCCTGATTTTTCGGACAGATTTTGAAAGGGGGGGGGGGACATAAACTTTTAAAAATATTTGCAACGGCCTTATCTATTTTTCTCTTGGCTTTTTGCTATTTAGTCATTTTGCTATTCTGCTATTTTACTGGTGTCCTAGTTTGCATTTTGCAATTTTGATATTTATGAATTTTAGTATTTTACTGATTTACTATTTTGCAAATTTGCTCTTAACAATTTTAAACTTTTACTTTTTAGTTTTTTACTGATTTGGTATAATATTATTTTCCTATTCTGCTTGTTTGCTATTTAGCTAGTTGGTTATCTTGCTGATTTTTTTTTAATTTAGCTATTTTACTATTTCGCCATTATGCTATCTTGCAATTTTTTTTATTCAGCTATATTGCTGTTTTCATATTTGTAATTTTTTATATTTTAATTTTTTTTATTTAGATTTTTCAATGTTTAATTTGTGAACTTTCCATTTTTTCATTGTTCAATTTTTTTCTATTTTGACTTTTGCTATTTAGTCATTTCACTGTTTTGCCATTTTGCGTTTTTACTGGTTTTCTAGATTGCTTTTTTATTTAGTTATTTTGCTACCGTCAGTGGGGTGACATTGGGTCTGAGGGGTGAGATTGGGTCAAAGTAATTTTTACGGATTTTACCATTTCCATATTCTACTCAATGAAACTGAATTCTGTTAAAAGGGTTGTGTAGGGGACATTTTAAGATCACTTCGCTAAAAAAATCTCACCATATTTTGGCAAAATGTTAGTAAACTATCTAAGAGCAAATCTACTTTGAAAGATTTTCGATGTTATTTAAATTGTTTTTGATATTAAGAAAAAACGAGAGGTGTATCGTTTTTTGACCCATAGTCACCCCCACTGACGGTAGTCTGCTATTTAGCTATTTTCTTTTTTTATTTAGCTGTTTAGCCGTTTTCCTTTACGCCAGTTTGCTATTTTACTATTATAATAGTGGTTTAATATATTTCATGTTTGGTATTTGGCCATTTTACTCTTCTAATTTTTGTCATCAGCTTTTTTTTATTTTTTTGTTGTTGTTTTTTATGTCATTTTACTACTTTACTAGTTTTTTATTTCGCTTGTTTGCTATCTTGCTATGTTTTTAATTCAGCTATTTTGCTTTTTTAATTTTATGTTCTTTTTTAATTTGTCTTTTTTTTCAAAAAAGCAATTTTGCTTTTTTCTTTTTTGGCGACTTAATTTTTACTGGTTTGGCATTTGGCTGTTTTGTTATCTTGTTATTTTTTTTAATTATTCTATTTTTCGTTACTTGTTACCTTTTTTGCTATCCTGCCTTATTTAAATTTTGCGATTTTGCACATTCCTCCAGGCGGGTTTGTTGTGGCAGATAGGTATATCGTTGCCCAACCGTACCGTCGGGAGTACTTAGGGCACGATCATGGCCGTGATGAGGTTTTTTCGACGACTTCTTGCCATTCTGGGTCGAAATCGGAGGATCGTTCTTTTTCTTCTTATTGCAATCTTCTCTGGCGGACTGAACGTTGTGGGTGGGTATATAAGCCGTCTTCGAAAAATGCCCACGTTTCGATAGGACCGGAACCAGCACCGATGCGTTTTTGCCGTCGATTCACTCCACCTCGTCAAAGGATATCGAAACCAGATTATTTGATGTTTGTCAACTTGGCTAAATTTATTTATTTTATTTTTCGCAGCGGTAGTTGTATAAGATTTATATAATCGGCATAGTTTCCCCGCACGGTTGGTCCGACGACGTTGGTCGCTGCTTTACTGCTGCTGGCACTCGACCGGATTTTGGGCGTCCTTTACTTGCCGCCGCCGCCACAGTGGCCGCCGCGGTGTTCTGGTTCTTGGTCGGCTGGGGCCACTCGTCCTCCTTCTCTCCGTCGTCGTCTTCGTCCAACACCTTGCCAGTGAAGTACAGGAAGTATCGAAATCCGACGCCAGGTGCATCTGCGTCCCGTCTTTGACGTTCTTGCGTACTCTTGCATCTGGGCGGGTTGAAAAACGAGTCGTTCGGCAGCGTCTTTGTCAGGGTGCGGATTAGTCGAACTGCTGCTTCTTGATCGACTTGACCTTCACGTTGATAGACGGATTCCACTGGATCGTGCAGCTGGTGCACTTGAAGATTGATCTCCGGGCTCTCAAATTTAAAAGGTTCATCTTGGCATTGCACATGCATACTGTTGCGTCACGACGGCATACTTGAATCGGGTCGGTCTTGTAGGTAGACGATGTCCACATTGGACAATTGGGCCCGAACCGGTTCGTCTTGCCGCTGGATCATGTCGGCCATGGTCCGAGTACTCTTGAGCACCGCCAACCAGAACGCCGGAATCTTTGACTGTTGCTTCTTTTACTTAAGGGCCATCCACTTGGAACGTTCCGTCACTTCGGCGTCAACCTCGTCCTGGGACTCTTCCTTCCACTCGGCCTCAACCATCTTCAACTCCGACTCCCCAGTGATGACCGTTTTCTGGGGTTCTTCAGCGGCTGGTACAGCTCCTTATATTTAAACTCCAATGTGTGAATCTCCTTGAAGAACTTGGTCTTCAACTTGAGGAACTTCTTCTGCAGGTGCTTCAACGCATTCACCCGGTCAATTTCTGGCAGAGTCGGTTCGTCCAAAAATTCCGGAACATGGTCGTCCGACGCCGACTTCACGGCCCTTTCAGTTCCAGTCATTCTTCCGGCTTGTTGCTACGAGCGAACTTCCAAGTGGGAAAAAAAAATCTGCCCATAAACGGACGGAAATAGTTGCACGGCGATCCCGGAATCTGTTGCAACGAACTCGAGGGGACACTCCACACCACGTCGCGTTGTACAGGTTCAGCTGCTCCACCAAAAATAAAAAATAAACAACATCAACAAAAACATAAACAAGGTCTACCGTTATGTAGTGTAAGTCTGTACGTAACTGAAAATAACAAAATGTGGCGCAAAATCGAATATTTTTGAATATCATGCAATGTAAATATATGGAGTTGATTTTAGGAACATAATTGCTAACTTTCGGCTCGTTAGTTTGAATATTAGAATGAAAAATGTATATTTTGAAATATTTTTTTAAAGTTTCAGTTGGCTACCTGGCACGGTCACTGTTTGGGTGGCAGTGGCGACATCTATGTTTTTAAATCTAGTTCTACAGAAATGACACCAGGGGGATCTAGAGTACAACAAAGGCGCACCTAGTGGCAGTTTTAGGAAACTGGCCTTCCGGTGTTCCATTGAGCAGAAGACAAAGGACAAGGTTTTGAATACTGGATATGAAAATTGACATTCCAATAGTGATGGCCGATGATTGAAATTTTATAAAAAAGTTCTTTGTCATTTTGGTTATGTGTAGCAAAACCACCTGCAACTTTTTTTTATGTTTAAATTACGTGTATTTTCTATCTTCAGGGTTACTTTTTAGAGTATTTACTTACGTTGTGAATTATTGTAGAGTAGATAAAAACATAAATTTTGATGTTTTTTTCACGAGTGATCAGGCTTTAACGAAAAAGTGTTTATTTTGACCATTTCTACCAGTTTTGAAAATGGGTTCTAAAATTAAGCATAAATTTGTGATATTATTGTTCACAATGATAAAGCTTCTTTTCTAAGTACAGTCACCCCTCATATTCGGAACAGTTCAAAAATCAGAGCAAATCGATAATTTAACAGCTGCCACCCTGGAAGTGACGAGCACATCACTCTCTACAGTGTCCTGAAACTAACAGTTTTTAAGGAGGAAAAACTGATTCGTGGTATTTGCAGTTACGTGAAAAGTGAAGATCACGAGGCGGAGGACAGGTGAACGTGTTATCTTGGATGCCGGTGTATGGACAGTGCAAGAATCTTGAGGGAAAAAGTTCCTAATTTCCTGGTAAATATACTCCATTGGGAAGCGTAGTAAGACGTTACACTTACTCATAAGTTGTCAATAAGATGATAGCTTAAGTTCCAGAATTTTCGCTGATGCAGTACTAGTTCGCCGGTTATTACTGTCTGTCACTTATCGCTGCCCCCACTTGTTTGTAAAAAAACATTCGGTGGAAATGTCTGCCGAACCGAGTATTTGCGCGGTGTGTAAAGTTGCCGAGCCCGAGGCAACCAAAATTGTCACCTGTGTCAACTGCTACAAAAGTGAACACACAGAATGCAAAGGAGTGTACGGGTCATCAGCTGCTGCGCTACGAGCGAAGCCCTACTTCTGCTCAGTGCAATGTTGTGAAATTCATCATCGCTGCCAGAATTCAACGCTGTTCAGCGGGATCGACGACAAAGTCATGAGCGAAATTCTCATCGAGGTACGCAAAACAAACACCGAGATGCATGATATCCAACAAACCATGGGGGAGCTGAAACGGTTCAACACCTACGTTGGGAACCAAATCGAGGTACTTGTCACGGAGATCAAGTCTGTAAAGCGGGACTACGTGAAGGTGAAACAGGACGTTGGGTACCTCCAGAGTGACCAGAAGCAAACCAACGAAACAATCAGCGACCTGCAGTTAAGCCTTGATCGAGTCAACAGAGCTGCGCTCATCAAAAACGCTGTCATTCTGGGCGTACCAACAACCCAAACTGAGGACACCAAACAACTCGTGCGCCAAATTGCAGCTGCCGTCAAATGCCAACTACCGCAGGATGCTATCGTTGAAGCTACTCGGTTGGTATCGAAAGATCCTTCCCAGCGAACCAGTAAATCCGTGCCGATTCGAGTCGTCTTCGCAGAAGAACAACACAAGGAGGATCTCTTCGCAAAGAAGAAGAACCACGGTTTGCTGTTTACATCTGCTCTAGGTGCTGGTTCGGGCCCTGCGACGAACAGAATCATCATTCGCGACGAGATGACCAGCTTCGGTATGAAGTTACTCAAGGACGTCAGATCTCTCCAGGAACAAGCCGACATACAGTATGTCTGGCCAGGTCGAGACAGGGTAATTCTCACCAAAAATCGTCAGACTCGAAGGTCGAGAAGGTCCGCAGCCTCCTGGATGTCCGCAAACTGCAGCAGTCTAAACGGTCGCGTGATGAGTCGCTCTTACACTCAACTGATCTCTCGATGTCGATCTTGGCCGAGCCGGACCCGAAACGCTGATGGTAGTGATCTGGTTGATCTAGCTGCTAAGCGATTTTACTGTAAACTACTTAAATTATGTCTATGTATTGTAATATTGAGTTTGAATGTATGCAACAGTGGATTGTAAATAAATTTTGTACTGATGTTGTTTCTCTGAAAATTCTTCAACTAAATATACGGGGCATGAACGATCTGGCCAAGTTTGATGGTGTACGGGAGATGCTGCAGCAGTATGGAGAACGTATCGATGTGTTGGTGCTTGGTGAAACCTTCTTGAAGGCAGATCGAACTTGTATTTACAATTTGGATGGATACATCGCAACTTTTTCCTGTCGTAATGAATCGAGCGGAGGTTTGGCTGTGTTCGTGCGGAACGATATTGATATGGATGTACTCGAGAACCGAACAGCTGACGGATTTCATCACATACACTGCCAGCTACGTTCCTTAAACAAACGTATAGACTGCCATGCTGTGTACAGGCCACCGTCATTTGGTGCTACTCGGTTCCTTGACGAGATGGATCAAATCTTGTCGAAAACTAAAAATGGTCACGATTGTATCATAGTCGGTGACATGAACATTCCCGTTAACAAACCCTCGATCAATATTGTGCAGCAGTATTCTCACCTGTTATCATCGTACGGCATGGTGGTTACGAACACTTTTGTAACGAGACCCGCGAGTGGTAATATTCTGGACCATGTGATATGTGATGAGAAACTATCGCACTCGGTTACCAATGAAACAATTCCCTCTGACTTGAGTGACCATTGTGTGGTCCTTTCTACATTCAGAAGGGCTGAACGGATCCTGAAAAGAACTCTGGAGAAGCAGATCATTGATCACCGTCGTCTCAACCAACTGTTCTTCGATCGCATTACAACGTTGCCGCAAACCTTAACAGCTGATCAGAAGCTTTCTCACGTAATTAACTGCTACAATACCCTACTGCCCCAATGTACGAGAACTGTCAAAGCCCAGGTCAATATCAAAGGGCACTGTCCATGGATGACGCTCCACTTATGGAAGCTTATCCAAATAAAAGATAACACGTTGAAGCGGAGGAGGCGTAATCCGAATGATGCCCACCTGTCCGAACTGCTGGCGCATGTCTCCAAGAAACTTCAGAAGGAGAAGGCTGAATGCAAGCGGAACTACTACAGTAATCAGCTTTCCTCCGGTGATCAAAAGGCGTCGTGGAAGGTCATCAACGAAGCTATGGGGAAGAACAGCTCTCGCGCTTACCCAACCGAACTGCTGATCAACGGCAACAAGACAACGGATTCGAACCAGATAGCTCAACACTTCAACGATTTCTTCAGCAACGTGGGACCCAACCTTGCAGCAACTATCAACAGCGATCGTGAAGTCCACAAATTCGGAACCCTGTCTGCTTTACCTGAGGGAAACTCCCTGTTCCTGAGACCAGCATCAATCAACGAGACAATCGCCCTCATCAATGCATTGAATCCAAAAAAATCCCCCGGCCCAGATGGAATTCCCGCTTCCTTCTTGAAAGCAAACTTCGTTTTCTTCGCGCACCTGCTGACTGACGTATTCAACGAAATAGTTGAAACTGGAGTCTACCCTGCTGTCTTGAAAGTGGCCCGTGTTACACCTGTGCATAAGTCGGGTGACAAAAAGGAAGCAAACAACTATCGTCCGATATCCTGGCTCCTGATTGTTTCGCGACTTGTAGACTTCATCACTCAGCACAAACTCCTTTACGCCCACCAATACGGTTTCAGGCAGGGTCTGAGCACACTATCCGCCTCGTGTAACCTAGTAGATGACATCTACGACTCGCTGGACAAAAGAGAACTCGTTGGAGCATTGTTCATCGACTTAAAGAAGGCGTTTGATACGATCGACCATAGACTCTTACTGGAAAAACTGAAACCTACGGCATACGAGGTGTAGCCAAGGCAGTTATTGAGAGTTATTTGTCTGACCGACTCCAGTTTGTATCGCTCGGACAAGTACGCAGTACGCTCAGCCCTGTTATAACTGGCGTCCCGCAAGGAAGCAACCTTGGACCGATTCTGTTTTTGCTCTTCATTAACGACATCGGGAAGCTGAAACTCAAGGGGACAACACGCCTGTTTGCCGACGACACCTCGGTCTTTTACCACGGAAAAGACTGTGCTCTGATTCAACGCCAGATTACCCAGGACTTGGAACTCCTTGACGACTATTTCCAAACAAACCTGCTCTCCATGAACCTGTCCAAGACAAAGTACATGTTGATTCGATCACCCCGGAAGCAGCTCCCAGCTCGCCAGCCTATAGTCTTCAACGGTCAACAGATTGAAGAAGTTAACCAGTACCCGTTCCTTGGTCTTACCCTTGATGACACGATGAGCTGGTTAGCACACATCGACCTGTTGAAAAAGAAACTAGCTCCAATCTGCGGAATACTTTGGAAGCTGTCATCGTTCCTGCCTACTAGTTGCCTCAAAAAGTTATACTTCTCCCTTGTCCACTCCCGCTTAAACTACCTTGTCACGACCTGGGGACTAGCTTATGCTGTACACCTCCATGACCTGCAAGTGATACAGAACAGGTGTATCAAAGCCGTCTTTCGCAAGCCGTACCTGTACCCAACTAGCCTCTTGTATTCCAACCCGACCGACTCACTCCTTCCTCTTCGAGCCCTCCAAAACTCCAAATGCTGACCCACGTCCGAAAATGTCACCTGAGCACTACCACCGCTTCAACGTTTCCAATAAGAGAGCAAACCTCAGAAAATGATCGAGCTACAAGACAACTAGGTGATTTCATCTTGCCCCTACCGAGAACCGAGTTCGGTATGAAAAGGGTCGCTTATGTTGGGTGCAAGCTGCATAACGAGTTGCCGACGGTTTGTAAAAATGCGAGTCAGGGTGCTTTCAAGCTGTCGTTACGGAACCACATCAAGTCAAAAATAATAGACTACCTTGTCTAAACACCCGCCACTAAAGAGTTTTCTTCTCTGCTTTCCGGTCGCCACCGCCCGCCGCCCACCACCGTCGTCCACCGCCCACCACCCGCCGCCCGCCGCCCGCCGCCCGCCACCCGCCGTCCACCGCCCACCGCCCGCCGCCCACCGCCCCCCGCCGCCAACTGCTACCCGCCACCAACCGCCCACTACCAGCAACTGCGGCTTACAACCCGCACCCAGTGCTTATATGATTTAGAATTTAGCTTTTTTTAATTTATGTAATAGTTTGCACAGCCTTTAAAGAGAAACTGTTCTCACTGGCATACGTGCATAGCAGTCCGAGCCTAACCTTTAAAAAATAAAATAAAAGGTAGGTGAAATATTCCCAGCTTCTGCTGGGAAGTGCGTAATTCGGCATTAAAAAAAAAAAAAAAAAAAAAAAACATAATAATTCGCTTTAACATTCATGTGAAAGCTTTTCTTGTGATCTTTCGATTAATTTTTAACGAATTAAATCAAGTTTTCAAAGAAAAACATTGACCCTTGAAATCCACAAATTCGAAATACTTTTTTCTTACGGATGTAAACCAACTTTGATTCTCTCCTGGAGTACATATTTTCTTCAAAATAATGACTTCACACACTGGAACCAATGAAACTCAAGCTTTGTAATGTTTTATGAATGGTCTGATAACTTTTTTTTGTGAAAATATCTGTTAAATTCAAGTGTTCCACAATTGTGAGAGGAACAATAACCACAATTATGAAACAGGCAATTTGGAGGCAGTGTTTTGCAGCTCTGAAAAAAAAATAGTCTCGACATGCAGTTTTTTTGTTCAAAAAGAACTAAAAAGAAAAAGGCTAGTGAAATAGCAAGAGAATGTCCTAATAAAGGTCCTAAAAATAGTAGGGTCATCAGAAAAGCTGCATTTGGCATGCTATTGACAAATTATCACAAAGGTGTTCCGAATTTGTGGGTGTTCTGAATATGTGCGATGACTGAACAATGACCCTTTGTACGACCGCAAACGGTTTAAAATTGATTTTAAAATCAATTGAAAAAAACGGGCCGTGAAGGCCGTGGTCTTGACAGCTCGTTCCAAGGGGAGCATAGTTGATCCATCGAAAAAATGTTGTCCAGTCAATTTATTTTTTTGCATTAAAATGAAAAAAATAAGCAGAAATGGTTTTAAATTGTGTTTTTAACGTTGTACAATTTGATATTGCCTTAAAAATATGTAGGTATTGAGGAAAAAAATGTTGAAAAAAAAAAAACTTTTGCGGTACTGCACATTTAAATTCCACAAAAATTACATAGTGAGTTGGTGTCTTCTAGATATTTTCAGAGCTCATCACAACAAACATTTCTGTTCGAAAAGAATAAAAGTAAGCCCTTTAAAACAAAAGTTAAAGCCAGAATACGACGAAAAAGACGCCATTTCAAAATGTGGATGGTGATGGAGTTGGACCTCGCTCTTGGAAGCATTTGAGGTCTTTTTTGTTCAAATCTTTTTGAAAACGAGCATTTTTTTAGTCGTTTTCTGATTCTTTTGATCAAAATTCGTTTTTCTAGAATGAAAATGTTTATTTTGGCAACCTTTACAATACAGTCTAGACTCGATAATCCGAAGGCCAAGGCAAAATTTCACTTCGAATAATCAAATCACAAAAAATAGTGTTTTCGATGTCTTATTTTTGATTGTTGAGCTTTAGTATGACTCCTAAACTACTCTAAAGTGATTTAGATTTTTTAAATCCAAGATGGCGGCCAAAACGGCGCTGATGAAATATTGAAAAAATGCATTTTTTTAATTTAATAAGCAATCAACCAGTCAAATTTGACTGACATGCAGTCGCAGCACTCGAATTTGATTTTTTGTTCATGAGACGATTATCCGAAGTCCCATAAAAACCTTCGGATAATCGAACTTTGAATGATCAAAACTACGGTTAATCGAGACTTCCGATAATCGAGTCTGGACTGTAGTCTAGAAGGGTCCAAACTAGAGATACTAAATAGGGAGACTGGACGAAGTGAATTTTGCGTACCCAAACAGACGCGAGTTTGACGTATCCAAACGAGCATTTGCCTTTACGCCCAGCAAAACTTATCAGTGTTGCCAAGCTCAAAACATACGTTGCCAGATCGATTTAGCAAGCTTAGTCCAGTCTCCCTATTTAGGGTCTCTAGTCCAAACCTGTACAAAAGAATCCAGTGGTGGTAAAAGAAGAAACAAGTTTTTACTGAAATATTTCAGGAATGAATATTATTAATTTAGTTGATTATTTTTAAAAATTTGTTTTAAATAATCTTTATTTCAAAATGGCGACTTTTTCGTCGTATTTTAGCTATAATTTTTGTTTAAAAAGACCTATTGAATGGTTCTGAATATACTATCTCGCCATCTTGCCAAATTAGAAGTTCAGAACCACCTTAAAATTTTGAGGTATAGCGTGGTCCACCGTACCAAAAGATGTCCCCATTGGCTCTGATGATAGAATAAATCGCATCAGTTCACAATTTGACAAATTCAATGCCAAAAGCTGGAAAATTATGAAAAAAATAAACAAATCCATAAACTAAACAAAACAAAAACTTAACAAGATAAATGCATACTGAAAAATAAAAAAATTATGATGAAAACTTAAAACCAGAGAAGTAAAGTTTTTCATTGGACAAATGTATCCCAAATGCAGGAGGTTTAGGGGAAATTAAAAAAACGAAATAAATTGGAAGTAGAGGGTGCTGTTCAAGTGAGCACATCTTTATATCAGAAAAATATGTATTTTTTATTATAATTTTTGTAATTTGTAATTTATTGCAAACGATAGCCTGTTAGTATAAAAGAGGTAATACTTAACCTTCAAGTTTTAAACAATCCAAAATTACACATTTGGATTGTGTACCTTTTATGCATTTCTGAAAGAAATTTTAGAATCAGCAAATTAATTTGATTTCAGGTACTCCAAAAACAGTTTCCCGACTTCCGTCAATTAGGAGGTGATTTCCAGCTTAAGTTGAGATTATTCCCGTCACCTCAGTTCACCTAGTTAGCAGTGACAGATCTTCCTCAAAGCGTCTCACCACAGAAGAAGATTCATTGCATTTCACCTAGCTCTGCTACTGAGCTGTCGCACCTTTTCAACCGTTTTTATCAAACCAGCCAGCCACCAGCACTGCACATAAATCCCCCAGTTTTGCCCTCCTTTTTTAGCGAGGGATATTTTCCTCCTCAAAGTCAAAGAAAAGCTGACACACCAGCCTGCACTGGACTCAGATTTGAAAAGAAGAAAAAGCAGAAGAAGAAGTGGGTGAGGTGTTTGGAGGAAAAACGGAATGAAAATGCTGCGTTCTTAACGGTGAGAAAAGACATCGATAGTGTTAAAATTTGTGGAAAGATATACGGTTTCTTTCTAGCTTGCTTACAAAGTTTTTTATCTTCTTTTTCGTTTTTTTCCCCTTACCAATATACAGGTTTACAGACACCATCATGAGAGAAAGAGAGAGAGATAGGGATTGGTTCTTGCCTTCCATTCCGACTGAGTGCTCGCAAATCCCTTCTTTAAGATTCTTCCTACTTTCCTCCTTCTTTAGTCCTCATACTTTTACACACTTTATGTCTTCCCTCCTGGGAGCCAAGGATGAACAACCAACCTCCTGGACCTTGCACACCGTGTCTCGTTGAGATATACCTATTGAATCCCCCATGGCCTTAAGGTTTGCTGCACCCCATATCGAACGAGACGAGACTCGTCTGACGTCCGGACAGGCTGTGCATGCATCTCCGGTTCGGTCGGTCTATTTGCGGGATAAACTTTTCGTGGAAGTTTTCTCAATGTGGATCAGGATGCTGTTGGACGTGCCGAACGTCGAGACCCGTATGTCGAACTTGCCGTCCAGTCCGAGCGAGTGGGTCATCAATCTTGCATTCTCGATCGTCGAATCGCACAGTCTGTTCGAGGGAATGAACGAAAGAAAGAAAGGAATGGAATCAATAATTTGTGAGGAGTCGGTGAAGTGATATTATGCTTTCTTTTTTTTCGTGATTTTATTCGCGTTCACTGGTTTTGTGACAGGATGGCTGGTGCATTACTTTTATAATCACATATAATTTAAAAAAAATGATATTAAAGCAAAGTGTAACTTATCAAACATCCAAATAATTCAAATCTTTTTGAAGAAAAACTTTTGCTAACGCAGGAATATAAAAATCATAAAAATGATTACAATATTGAAACTTTTAAATTATTTTAAACAAAGCTTCAAAAATGTGGTTTAGATTTTCTTTGGTCATATTAGTACAAAATAGAGCGTCCGATTTCCCGTCCCGGGAAATTATTTCCCGGAAAAAAACATTTCCCGTTTCCCGGGAAATTTGTTATTTTCCCGGGAATTCCCGAAATACAAGCGGAAGTATATGTACATTTGCCTACCTTTTTGGCACCAATATTTTGAAATTATGCAAAAAATAATAATTAGAGAACCTGATTTGATTTTATCAAACATATGTTGAACTAATCAGCTTGTCTGTAAATTTCATGTCAAGGTTTAATTCAGATAGTATTTATTACTGAAGCATTCATAACTAGGAATATTGTATGCTTGTATGTTGTGCAACAAAAATTACGCTATAATGGAATGAATACTACCTTTTTTATTTTCAACAACCTATTTTAACGATTTTTTTTGTTATATCATTTGAAAATGAGATATTTACCTCTTCCGGCCAAGATCAAAATTGAGATTTGTTTAAAATTCTTGTTTACATTTTTGGTAAATAAATAAAAATTGAATTGATATAATTAATTTTCTCAAAAAGGGTTGTGCGAGAAGAATTTGTTGAAAAGTATTCGAGAAATTATAGTTTGAGGTTATACATTTATAAAGCACTTGAGCTGCCATGGGATTAAAAGGGTTAAATATGAGTAATTCTCTACGAATTCGCTTTTTTAGAATTTTAATTTTTGTATTTTTTAATTCGACTGAGACTTTTTTGGTGCCTTCGGTATGCCCAAAGAAGCCATTTTGCATCATTAGTTTGTCCATATAATTTTCCATACAAATTTGGTAGCTGTCCATACAAAAATGATGTATGAAAACAATTGCATGGCAATATCTCAGCAACTAAGGGTCGTATCAAAAAAGTTCTAGAAAGCAAAATATAGAGCAGGCCTGCCCAACGTCCGGCCCGTGAAGCCATTTCTTCCGGCCCGTGACGGCTTTTCAAAATACACTCAAACCCCGATGGTTTGACACCAAATGTTGTCAAACGAACGGGGTCACTTTTTAGTTTGACACCCCATAGAGATATCCACGCGCGAGAGTGTGTAAGTTTGTACAAAATTTACACGCAGACTTAGGCAAATCGAGTAGAATGATTCGTCTGTCAAAATCAGCTGTGTTCTTTGTTATACCACGAGCACGTGGTAAACAGCTGGTTTTTACAGACGATTGATCTACTCGATTTGCCTATGTCTGCGTAAAAAAAGTGTAAACAAAATCAGCTGAATTCCAATCAGCCAATCACAATCGTTCAAAACCAAAACAATACTTCAAATACAAATACTAACACAGAATCATTGTGTGCGTGAGAGAAACCGTGGAGATCTCTATTTACACGGAGTTCACACGCACTAACAAACATTTGTTTTGATAGTGTGCGTGAGCACCGTGTAAAAAGTGACAGTTCGTCACTTTTTAGTTTGACTTTGACCAACGGGGTACAAACTAAAAAAGTGTCAAACGAAAAAGTGACCAACCACCGGGGGTTGAGTGTAGTTCTATGACCGGCCCTTAAAGCTGTTCATGAAATATTAAATAAATAAATTGATTGTCTGAAATAAATAAAATAAGCTTGAGATCAAATTTTAACATAGAGCAGTTCTCTAGGATTTCGGTCAATCGATTTTTTTTTGTATTTTTTAATCCGACTGAAACTTTTTTGGTGCCTTCGGTATGCCTAAAGAAGCCATTTTGCATCATTAGTTTGTCCATAAAATTTTCCATACAAGTTTGGCAGCTGTCCATACAAAAATGATGTATGAAAATTCAAAAATCTTTATCTTTTGAAGGAATTTTTTGATCAATTTGGTGTCTTCGGCAAAGTTGTAGGTATGGATACAGACTACACTGAAAAAAATGATACACTTAAAAATAATTGGTGATTTTTGCCTTCCTCACTGAGGTAAGGCTATAATCCTGCTCTGAAAATGAACTTTTTATTAAAAGCTTCTAGACCCACCTTCATGTATACATATCTACTCAGAATCGAAAACTGAACAAATGTCTGTGTGTGTATGTGTGTGTGTATGTGTGTGTATGTGTGTGTATGTATGTATGTGACCAAAATTCTCACTGAGTTTTCTCAGCACTGGCTGAACCGATTTTGATCGAACCAGTTGCATTCGACTTGGTTTAGGGTCCCATACATCGCTATTGAATTGTTTGAAGTTTCGATAAGCAGTTCAAAAGTTATGCATAAAAATGTGTTTTCACAAATACCGGATCTCAATTATATGCATGTAAACGATGTCCGGATCCATCATCCGACCCATCGTTGATTAGGTAATTGAAAGGCCTTTCCAATGAGTCCAAGACATTGATGATCTGGCAACCCTGTCTCGAGTTATGACCACTTAAGTGATATTTATGTACTTTTTTGAAGCCGGATCTCACTTAAATGTATGTAAACTATATCTGGATCCATCATCCGACCCATCGTTGGTTAGGTAATTGAAAGGCCTTTCCAATGAGTCCAAGACATTGAAGATCTGGCAACCGTGTCTCGAGTTATGACCACTTAAGTGATATTTATGTACTTTTTTGAAGCCGGATCTCACTTAAATGTATGTAAACTATGTCCGAATCCATCATCCGACTCATCGTTGGTTAGGTAATTGAAAGGCCTTTCCAATGAGTCCAAGACATTGATGATCTGGCAACCGTGTCTCGAGTTATGACCACTTAAGTGATATTTATGTACTTTTTTGAAGCCGGATCTCCCTTAAATGTATGTAAACTATGTCCTGTTCCATCATCCGACCCATCGTTGGTAAGGTAATTGGAAGGCTTTTCCAATGAGTCCAAAATATTGAAGATCTGGCAACCCTGTCTCGAGTTATGACCACTTAAGTGATATTTATGTACTAATAAACTATGTAAACTAGTAAACTATGTCTGGATCCATCATCCGACCCATCGTTGGTTAGGTAATTGAAAGGCTTTTCCAATGAGTCCAAGACATTGAAGATCTGGCAACCCTGTCTCGAGTTATGACCACAAAAGTTATACATTGTGTTCTTTTTTTCTGGATCTAAAAAAATGATGAAACCACTCATATACCCATTTTTGGTAAAAAGTGAGGAAGGCATCAACCATATAGGTGGATTAAGTTAGTTTTTTATTTAACTTTTTATCACTAAAACTTGATTTGCAAAAAAACACTACTTTTAATTTTTTTTATTTTTTGATATGTTTTAGAGGACATAAAATGCAAACTTTTCATAAATTTCCAGGTTGTGCAAAAAATCTTTCTAAACCAGGACTAACATTTTAAAAGGGCGTAATATTGAATGTTTGGTTCTTTTGAAATGCTAGTCTTGATTTGAAAATTTTGAAAATATTGTTTTCGAAAAGATCGGAAAATTTCACAAATGTTTCATATATTAACATTGAAAATCGGACCATTACTTGCTAAGATATCGACAATAAAAAATGGTGGGTTGTTTGGGTGAGACTTAGAAAACATCAATTTTCCTGTTTTTAAACCTTTGCATTGCAATATCTCAGCAACTAAAGGTCGTATCAACAAAGTCCGAAGAAGCAAAATATAGAGAATTTTCTCAGCTTTTCAAAAATTTTTTTTCCAAAAGTGTGCAAACATGTGCACTATTTAAAAAAATGAAAAACTGCGACAATTTTCAAAAAAGTTACCTAAAAATGGATTTATCTTGAAAACGGTGCACTTTATCAAAATTTCACTTAAGTACTTTTTGATTGCAAATTTGATTTTACATCGAAAAATGAAGTTGAATGTTTTTTGCGACCAATATTTCGATTTTTTGAAAAAAACCAGTATTGATTAAAAAATTTATAACTCGGTCAAAGATTTTTTGCACAACCTGGAAATTTCTGAAAAGTTGGCATTTTATTAAACATATCAAAAAATAAAAAAAATTAAAAATAGTGTTTTTTTGCAAATCAAGTTTTAGTGATAAAAAGTTAAATAAAAAAATCACCAATTTTTTTTTAAAGTGTATCATTTTTTTTCAGTGTAGTCTGTATCCATACCTAAAACTTTGCCGAAGACACCAAATCGATCAAAAAATTCCTTCAAAAGATACAGATTTTTGAATTTTCATATATCATTTTTGAATGGACAGCTGCCAAATTTGTATGGAAAATGGCAAACTAATGATGCAAAATGGCTTCTTTAGGCATACCGAAGGCACCAAAAAAGTCTCAGTCGGATTAAAAAACACAAAAACTAAAATTGAAGAAAAAAGACCGATTTCGTAGAGAACTGCTCCATATTTATACAACATTCTTTATGTTTGAATTTAATTCTTATAATTTCTTTATTGATATTTTTAAACTGAAAACTTGTCCATTTCGTAAAATTGTGAAATTTAAAAAAACTTGGATTGTTGTCTAAAAATGTACAAAAAGAAACTAAATTTAAATATTGTTTAGTTTTAACTGGGTTTTTTTCAAATTGAAGTTGTTTTCTATTTTATATTTTTTAAATAAATATGTAAGCAAAAACTAATGTATTTTCCGGAACAACTTTTCAATTTGAGAAAAGCTTTAAAATGCAAATTATTCATACTGAATATTAAAAAATGTCTCAAGCAATTAGGGAGCAAAAATATATTTTTAATAAGCTTTGAATTTCGAAGGAGAGCGAAAAAAAATATTTAAAATGACTAAAAAACACAAATTTTAAAAAGTAAAAAAAAAAAATTAAATCATTTATTTTTTTACTTTTTTTAAAATTTGTGTTTTTTTAATCATTTTTTTTTAGCTTGAATAAAGGTTCACAACAACTCTAAAAGTTATTTTTTGTAAAGGATATTCGAATTCAAATTTCGTTTGAATAAATTTTACTATGTCTCATTTTTTTTTATATTGTAGTGTTGAGAAAATTAAACAAACAAAAATTGCAGCGGCCATAAAAATTATAATGTTTTACACATTTTTGAAAGTTATCTTTGTTTTTCATTCTTTAAATCAAGATATATGAATCCTTTTTGCAACACAAGTTCTTCTATTTATTTACTTTAAAAGAACCCAAGCATAAAAAATTTTTATTTTCTGTTTTAGAAAAATCATATCTGGCCCGCAAGGCTAAAAGGTTGGGCACCCCTGATATAGAGAATTTTCTCAGCTCTTCAAAAATATATTTTTCAAAAGTGGGCAAACATGTGCACTAATTTAAAAAAATGAAAAACTGCGACTATTTTCAAAAAAGTCACCTGTAAATGGATTTAACTTGTAAACGGTACACTTTATCAAAATTTCACTTAAGTACTTTTTGATTTCACATCGAAAATGAAGTTGAAATATTTTTGCGACCGAAATTTCGATTTTTTGAAAAAATCAGTGTTGATTCAAAAATTCATAACTCGGTCAAAGGTTTTTTTTGGACAACCTGAAAATTTCTGAAAAGTTGGCATTTTATGTCCTCTTAAACATATCAAAAAATAAAAATAGTGTTTTTGCAAATCAAGTTTTAGTGATAAAAAGTTAAATAAAAATCACAATTTTTTTTTACCGTGTATCATTTTTTTCAGTGTAGTCCATATCCATACCTACAACTTTGCCGAAGACACCAAATCTATTAAAAAAATCCTTCAAAAGATACAGATTTTTGAATTTTTATAAATCATTTTTGTATGGACAGCTACCAAATTTGTATGGAAAATAATATGGACAAACTAATGATGCAAAATGGCTTCTTTGGGCATACCGAAGGCACCAAAAAAGTTTCAGTCGGATTAAAAAATACAAAAAAACATCGAATTTTGTAACTTCGGGAAATTGGACGCTCTAGTACAAAACAGTACATAGGAAATGCCTATGAACCAGGGCGTCTCCATAATTGTACATTAGGCTCATAAATTTTAAAGGAGACGCATGGCTATCCAGAAGCGATCGTTTTAGGATGGTGTAGTTAATCCGGTACCGGATCAACAATAACTTTGCAAAATTTTGGAATAAGTGTATCGTTTTCATGTTTAAGACATTCCAATTTTTTTTCATCTAATTTGATCGATCCACTTACGAAAAAATGTAGCAAAACGTAAAAATCTCGGTTTTGCTCTGGGCGGGAAGGGGTTAAATAAAAAGAATGAACATGATTTTTTTTTTCGATAAGATCAGAAAATTTCACAAATGTTTCATATTTTAACATTGAAAATCGGACCATTAGTTGCTGAGATATCGACGTTAGAAAATGGATTGTTTGGGTGAGACTTACTCTTTTTAAAAAGATAATCACACCGTCTTTGCAGACTGAATACTAATATTAAACGGGACACCATAGCAACTTAGGGATCGGCAGCCGAAGCCGCTAACCACCGTGCCACGAGGCCCTCCTACTTCTACATCTCGTCGCCGTTGTGCTAACTTGTCGTACGTGCATTTTGGGCCAAATTGAGTTAAGAACGCCATTTTGTGCAGCTCACAATGCCACATCTTTTCAATCCTGGGATATTCAACGAAATCCGAAAAAAAACTCCGTGCATTTTTGTCACTTTTCATATGAAAGTAGTTTCAATCTTGTCGTGCTATCTTGTCACTCCCTGAAAATTGATGTAAGTGCGACAACTGGCCAAAGAGATTTCAGGTCAGAACGCGTTTGACGCACGTATCAGTTAGACTACCGTAAACATTTGTAATTATAACTCGGGACTGCAGCAACCAACTTCAACCAAACTTCGGGACAATGCACATAATGGTCAGCCAAACAAAACGTGTTTGTTATTGTTTACATAGCGTGATTTCGTTTTTGTTTATTCAAGGTCAAACATTGAAACGCGTTTTTCTCGGAACGTCAAAATGGCGGGTGCGACAAGATAGCACGGCAACGTCGATCTGTCTTAATTTGTTATATTATGTAGCAGATGGCGGTGCTTGAGGAAACATGATAAAATGTGATATTTTTTTTCAAATTTGAAATATTTTCTTACAAGAATGTTCAGGTCATCATTTTTATTATTGTTTTAATATTTCGGGAAAATCGGGACAAATTATATTTTTTTGGAAACATCCCGGAAATTTTGTCCCGGAAATGGACATACAAAGTCTCACCAAAATTACATAAAAAATTCTAGTACAAGTTGATTTGCAAAAGATAAACACATGCAGAAAAATAAGGCATATTTGAATCAACAAAACGTTTTGCTGATTTGAAACTCAAGATTTTTGTTGAATCAACGCTTAACGTCAAAGCAACTTTTTCAAAACAACAAAAGATTTTTGTGGAATTGAAAAAATCAAGGTTTGTTTTAAAGCAAAATCGGCGTTGATTATAAAAAATTTGTTGAATCAAACCTCGTACGACTGATTCTACAAAATATTTTTCTGCGTGCACTTAACTCTATCCAGTGATTTAATTAAAAATTGATTTAATCAAAATTCACAAAATTCATTCTAGAATTGTTATATTCACCTTTCTTTAGATCGAGTTTCACTCGAATTTTAGCTCAATGAGCCATGTTTCTCAAACAGAAGAATTGGCCCAAGAGAGCACATACGCAACGATATGTCAACATATTCCAGGGTAACCCCTTAAACTTGGTCGTTACAGTCCTAAACGCTTAACAAAATGTCTATTTCATAAATTTCATAAATATAACAACTTTTATTTTATCCATTTTTTCCGTCTGAAAAAAAAATCTAACTGGGAATCATTTAACACTATGCAAGTAGAAAGAACGGTGAAATTCCATTTGCCAATTTCGATTCTTTTTTCAGCGTTTTCCCAGCTTTGATAACGAGGCAACAAACGTAATCCATGCAAATCCACATCTAGATTTGAATATCTTGCTCCAGGCTAGACATAGCAATAAATCGGAAGCTATCCAAATCTGGCACCCGTAAGTTCATGCCATTGATTGATTTTAGCAGTGATTTCATGTCTGAACAATATGTTCGATATCAATTGAGTTTTTTTTTTGATTCGACTAACTTTTTATTGATTTCAAACTGTTTATCTGTATTTTGCCTTCAAATGCACAAAAAAGGCATTCAAGGGAACAGCATCTAACTCCATCGTGCCTCTTATGTTGCCATATCAGCACTTTAACGTTCAATTACAGTTCATAAAAGGCGTTTTCAACTGAAATCGAGTGATAAATAGATCAGTTATCTTTTTCCGCTTGGTTATCATCAAGTTATCAAGCACACTCACCTCACATCAATCTCCATCCCCCGTATATCGGCGCAGTGCGTCCCAATGGCCACGATCTGCTCCTCGCTCAGCCCGGCCACCGTAATGCCGAGCCAGCGCAGCAGCGGCAAAAACCCGAGCAGCGCGTGCATAAACTGCGCCTCGATGCGGGCTTTCTTGGGCCTGTCCAGCACCACGATCCCGTCCAGCTTGACGTGACTCATCGGGCTCGACTTGAACAGCTTGGAGACAGTTTTGAGCGTGCGCACCGCGTCGTCCAGATGGACGATCCAGTTGCAGATCTTCAGCGTGTTCAGGGAGCTGGCAAAGAGGGGGAAGGGGATGATTGTTAGTGTTTTAGATAGAGATTGTTGAGGTTATGTTTACCTAAAGTGCCCGTTCAGGGTGGAGAAGAAACCGATGATGTCCTTGTCGGAGAGGATCAACGGGGTGGACGTGGTGCTGCCGAGGCCGGTGCGCGACGGCGCCGACAGGTCCAGCTCCCGCAGGTTCACGAAACCGGTCAGATATGGTAGCATGTGGGGACCCTTCATCGAGACGTGGTCGGCAAAGAGGATCTGTCAAAGCGAAAAGAGGTTAGGTTGTGGTTTTTTGGAGCGTCTTCTGGATCGCTTACCTGTGCGCCGGCCATTTTGAGGTTCACGACGGAGCGGCAATCGTACGCGGAGCTCGGCATGGCCAAATCGCTCTTGAACATGGACACATTCAGCCGGCAGTTGTTGAGGCCAAGTTCGCGGATCGACGTTAGCGACAAGAAGCCTCGGACGGAGGCGAGCGTGCCAATGTTCTCTATCCTGAAGCTCCACCCGTCCAGGCTAAGCAGTCTTAGTGTGATGCAACTACCCAAGGCACGTGCGGACATTCCGACGGCGGCGTCCTCAAGGGCGATCCGCGGCGATCCGAGACTCAGCATTTGAAGGGTGGGTGATTCGCTGGCGCCAAGTACCGTCGGGAGGATCTCGCTGAGCCGGGAGGCACCTTCCAGCTTGATCGAGTGCAGAGTAGCGGAGACGCGAACCGTTTCTCCGAGACACATGGAGTCTTCCAGCGAGAGTTGCGCCTTGCTGAGATCTAGGCCGTGCAGTCGGGAATACGGATCGCGAGCGGCCAGGAGCAGTTCGTGCAGGGTTCCGGAGTTGTGGGGACCTCCGTCGCAAGCGGGGGTCGGGTACCACGTTCGGGAGATTACGGAATCGGTGCTGCGCTTGTCTGGCGGTCCGTCCATAGGCTGTCGGGGCAGGGTAGCTGATCGACCCATGGCCGATGTGGAGTTGAGGACTCCTCGGGGCAGTGATGAAAATATTCCGGTAGGGTAAGATCGGGGCGAGGGCGCTCCGGTGAGGGACGATTGTTTGATGAGGCCAGAGTTGCCGGAGCTGCTACCGGAGCCGGAGCCCATGCTGACGCCACTCGAGGAAGGAGGATCGTCGCGGGCGCCCCAGCTGGACGCTAGCGCAAGATATGATAGGGGTCGGGCGTTCAGGAGACTGGCCAGGGCCCCAACGGCACCGCGTTCACAGCGAAGATGCGGGAATGAGAGTCGCGTCACTTGAGGACACTTTTCCAGCATGGAGCAGATTTGAACCAGCTGGGAGGTGCACAGACTAAGATCCAGAATCAAATTGCTGAGCTTCGGTTGTCGCGGAATTGTCCGGCAGAGACCGGTCACCACCGACTGTAACTTTAGGATAGGAGGATCCTCCTCAAGCAGGGTCAGAATGAGTTCGAAACTCTCCAGTCTTGGTTTTAGCACCGTCTTGGATATGCACGACGCCAGGTAGTTGATGTCCGAGTCGCGGACCTCGTTCTCGATCAGCGAAGTTATCCGCAGCGTCGTGACGGACTCATTCTTCAGCAGTGCGTCCAGGAAGATGTCCATCACGTTGCGCGACTCGAGCAGCATGTTCTTCTCGATTTGGTAGACGATTTCTAGGTTCTTCAGCGTACAGGTTGGGCTCTTCAGAGCCATTCCCCATCCTTGCAGCTCGGAGGCAGTGGACTTGATCTGCACCCAGATGGGTTTAGCCTCGAGCGGTGGGATTGGGGGTGACTTGGAGATGCCCAGGATCTCGCAGAGAGCTGTGAGGTTGGCCTCGGTTTCACCGCCGGCTAGGGCTAGGGAGAAGATCGTTTGGGGACTCAACCAGAGTGGGGTCAACTTGGAGAGGAGCAGGTGAGCGCGAGATCCCAGCAGTGCCATGGAGTACGTGAGGACTTTGAGGATCTCGGGCTCGACTTCGTCGCCGATGGCAAGTCCAGCTACTTCAGCTGCGAGCAGTCCCGGTCGGCTGGCGAGTGAGACCAGGTAGTTGGCCGCTAGGAACTCGGCGATTCCGGGGCAGATCGTCGTGTACTGGTACTCGGATTTTCTCCGGGCGGTGCGTCCAAACACGGGACCTTTGTCCAGGCAGCCGATGATGTTGGTCTCCGGCGAGGAGCAGTACATTTTAAGCTCCGCTGAACTAACCGTTGATCGTTTGGTCTTGAGACAGAACAGGGCTAGCCGTCCTAGCTCGGTGACCTGGGTGTGTGACGAGTTGGCCGCTACGCAGTTGAACACGGACGCTATCACGTTGATTTCGTCCTCGGTCCGAAGGACGCCGGCGTTTGAGTTGTAGATCGCGGCAATAGCCAGACATCCTAGCGAAGTCCGGGCAATGTTTCGCAGATGGTGGCAGTCTTGAACGCTGTCGATGAGCCTCGTTGGGGCACCCCACTGCCCTCCTCCGAGCAGCGAAACCGACCGGCCCCAAGTGATGCCCTCAAAGGTGATGTGCCGCTGCATCAACGGCAGAAGCTCACTGCAGGATGACGTTACGGAAATTAAAATGACCCGTGCTTCCGGAAAGAGTCGACCTTCCAGCAGATCCGCCACGTCCTTCTGCACGGTCTTGTTCTTGCGGGACTTGCTCTGCACGTCGTACCCGTCCAGCACGATCAGCAGTTTGCTCTTGAGCGACTCAAGCGAGCTCCAGGCGGCGTTGAAACCGCCAAACCCGGACGCAAACGGGTTCTGCGGTCCGCGAGGCAGCAGTTCTTTCGCCACGTAGCTGGATATAGACCCGCGTAGCTCGTTCAACGGTACAAAAAGTGCCAACGCTACGGGTTGACCTCGCGGAGGCCACGGCGGTTCCCGGCTCCAGCCGTGCAGTATCCGGAGGGCCAGCGTGCTACGCGTGACCCACGGCGGACACTCGATGAGGACACGCCGTGGCGCCTCCAGAAACGGTCCATCCTTGGTCTGAACGGCGGCCAGGATCTGGTCCACGGTGATGCACTCGTTTAGGCCGTGCGAGTGGATGTGCAGTCTTAGTTCGGGTTCGAGCCGGGCCGGACAGAGGACGCCGGGCGCCACCGGTTGGACCCAGGTCGGCAGGACCGGCTCCTTCAGCGCCAACTCGGTGTAGAGATTGCGCAGGGCGTGCGCTAGCCGACCTTGCGGGTCGCGTCGATTCTCGAGCAGGCATGCTGGCGGACCGGGAGGTGACGCGGGACACTCGAGCGACACGTACGATCCGGACAGTTCGTATTCGGTCCGGTAGGAGGTCGGGGTCGTGATTTGATGGTGGTGGTGATGCTGCTGCTGCGGATGTGGCTGGCTGTTGGTCTTCGTTGGATAGCACTGCAAAGAAGGGGTAAATAAAAATTTCAAACGTTACTTTGGCATTGCACAACGTGCCTCAAAGGGAATATCTGCTTCAGTGGTCAATTAGGGAACTTTTTGCCGGTTGCTGCAACTTTAACGAAATCATTTCCCATTCCGGTGAATAGACGGAACGTAGATCCGCAAAGATATGGCCCAAAGTTTGTCTGGTGTGCAACTTTTCGTTTTTTTTTTCATTCCGTTGTTGACCCACCACGTTGAAATGCTAGTTCTTTTCGTTATCTACGCGCGTGCTCGCTTTTCACACACAGTTTGTGGGTCGGGGCGTAAACTTTTTTAATTTTGAAAGGACTTTGATGTAAGTTTTTTTTTCGTGCAGTTCTTTTGGTGGATTTACAAGTTTTTTTTTGCTACATTTTTCCACGAGCCTGCGGCAGACAAGTAGAATATATGCGGGAAACGCACGGTGGAAACTATTCGGAAGGATGGTGTGATGCATGAGCTTGAGTTGCATCCTCCGAGGGCTTTGAATGATATCACTGACTGGAAGAGTGATTATCTGTGCGCGTTTTTAAAATTAAACTGCGAATTTGGGATGGTTGAACGCTTTTGATTATACAGTGAGAGAATAGCTTCATTGAGTTTTAAAGTTGGTAATTTAGTTAATTTAGTTTATGGAAGATAGCAAATAAGTCAAAGCTTGACACATCCCATCACCAGGCTAAATTTCAAATTTAGGCTAATTCTGACCACGGGAATCCCTTGTTTGTTTGTATGGGAAAAATCGCCAAAATGAATGGAAAAAAACAATCGTTCCTGTTTTTACCAATTTACCAGGCGCAATAACTATCCAATTCTTACCAATTTTCGGAACTAAGATCTTCATTAAATTTGGAACAACTTTCTCGAAGACAGCATATTTCTAGAATTTTCAGCTAAAAATTTGCATTTCTGCGTGGATGGCTCTTAGTTTAAAACCACAAAAAAAAAACTTAACAGTCATGTGCTCGTCAAAGTGCGTCACGTGTTAATCTGAAAAGCTCACATTTTTCACGTTCTCGTACGTGAACTTTCATCATTCGCGGATTATCCCGGCACACATACGTGGAGAATTGTCACATGTTTGCAGCGGGAAACAGCCATTACTTTTTTTTGCCAGCCACAAGAGGAAAACGGGTAAAAAATAGTTTCATAAAAGTCCAACATGATACAACGAACTTTCCACCGAAACACGTTCGCCTTCGGTGGAGAGCAACCGGAGCACGTCACTTTTGGAAGAGTATTTGACACTGACTTATGAGTACATTTTTCGAAGATTTTTGTTCTTTATGTTATATTTATAAGATTATTTTTAAAATTTAAAAAAAATTATCTCTTTATCAAATATTACTCAAGACAGCCATATGTCACACCCAACTCCCCACTTTTTACATCCCGGGGAGTATGCAAATGTGTTTTAAATGCACTGCAATCCGTAAAGTTGCGTTTTGTTTCAAAAACTGACTGCACTGCACAGCACATTCTCACACATTTCTCTTGCTGCCTGCCTGGCTGCAGTAAATTTTCCATCATTTTCCGACGGCGACGACGCGTTGCAGTGCTGTGGAGTGAAATGTGTTTGAAAATGTTTCCAGCAACAGCTTTCAGGGAGCGTGACATTTTTGAGTCAAACTAGAGCAAAAAAAAAAGTGGAAGCGGTTTTTGAAAGTTGGCAAAAGGCTTTGCATTCCAGAAGGCGAAATTCCAGGGCAACATTGCGATGGCACTATATGCAGTTTTGAAAAAAAGGATCATAAATTCATGAAGCTTTTAAGCTTCAATGATGCATTGTATGGTCATTTGTTTATTTTTTTTCTTTAAACGGAATTCATGAAATGAATTTAAAATCATCAATTGTGATAGGAAACAGCGAAAATTTGTTTCGAATTTACCTGTTTGTATTTACACTTGAGTATTTGTTTCGGATACTGGATTTTTAGTTTTACTTTGGTTTATTTTATAAGTGGTGAGAATAAGGTACTAATGGAATAATTTTGCATTCCTTTGTTTTGTTGACCATCATTACTTCAAGTTGAATTACCAGATAGGGTATTTGTCCCTATTTTGGGCCTACTAAGCCGAGCTCACTTTTAACTTGATGTATTCTTAAAGGCTGCTATAGGCAGCCTTGCTTGTATTACATGAATAAGTTGGTTTTTTAATGCTAATGCTCTTACTTGAACACATTTTAGACGAAAATACCTTATATTGCTGTACAAGCACGAGAAACTAAAACATTTTTTGTCCCTATTTTGGGGATACTGCACCTAGCATACGACCTTCTTTGTGCATATTTTCGGCCTACCATCTGATTGGTTGAAATCTCGAAGCACGTGGCGAACTTTTTTGACGTACGGTTCAGCCCCAGCTCGTACAGTACAGCCGCACAAATTCGGTCGACAAACATGTTAAATAATTTTGATGTTTTAAGCCACAAATCAACATTAACATGATTGATTCCACTTGCATTACATGCATAATCAGCTTATACATGATTTATATCATTCTTTACGAGTTTTAAACAAAATTAAACATTTGTTGCGTAGCCAAACAACAAGCCCGTAATATACAATAAAGACTGTAACTTGTGAAAAGCGCACACACATTGTCACAATTTGTAGAAGTGTCAAATGGACTGAATATAGAGCCATTCTCTCCGAAATGGACGAAGTGACTTTAATCAGTTCTTTTATTGATTTGGTGGCAGTTAAGCGATTGTTTTTGCAACGGAATTGTGCAACCCACCAATAAAAACATATTGCCGGTGGTTGGAGATTCGGGGGACGGCTCTCATTAGTGTGCTGAGTGATGAAAGCCGTGGTGCTGAGTGTCAACAAGCGCTAAGCAAAAGTGGTGAAAATTTTCGACCTAACGGGCAACTAGCGATTTGCCAAGAAAAAAAATGAAGAGTTCTATTTTTATTGCTTTATTTCTAATTTGGGAAGAAAAAGCAAATTATTCTTTCCCACCAAAATGAAGATAATGTCTGCCCGTATCATTCTCAAGTGGCAGATTCCTGCCAGATATGGTGAAATGCTCAATTTCGTTGGATTAATGTTGGTAGACCCAAAATAGGTACTAGGCCCAAAATAGGAACAAATACCCTATCCATTTTGTTTGTTTTCTCCAAGTGGTAAAATACTTCAGGGTTTTTCATAGAGCCTTTTAAAACACCGAGTAAGAATATATGAAAAAGACAAAAGTGTTCAATTAAGTTTGCATCAACCGGAATTTTAAAGTTCTATGACCCCAGAAGCCTGCATCTGATATCTCAGTTAGAAAATGTCTAGTTTTCAGGGAAAAGTGTTTGCGACCACCCTAACAAAATTCGAAAATTGTCTAATTATATGTTTTCCATGTAATTTTGCACACTGAATCTGAATCTGCCCTCAGAATTGAGTCAAAGTGTCAAAATATTTTTGGTCATATTTTTTCAAGATCAATCAAACCATCCACATTAACGACTCCCGGGTCTTTTGTGGTCTCTATTGCAAGTTTCTGCTCGAACCTAGGAGTCCGAAGGCTTGAATGGGGAGATCACCCAAACCTCTTTTTACTCCAAGGAACCTTCCACCCCAGTGTTTGAACTGACGACCTTTGGATTGCGAGTCCAACCGCCGCCAGCGATTCCACCGGAGTAGGCTTGGTTTGGTGTGTTGTTTGTTCTTATGGCATAGAGACAACTCCTACACCTGGAATGACTTAACGGCCTAACAACCAAGGCCGGGACCGACATTTTACTTCCTCATCCGATGGAAGGTTGTAGCAGATGGGAATCGAACCCAGAATCATCCGCTTACAAAGCGGACAGCGTAACCATTCGGCCACGCACTGCCACATTTTTTTTTTTGCCATTTTTTCAAGATAAATTTACATATAAACTTTACCCTGATTTGCTACTGTAAACTGGGGTGACATAGAGTCTGCGATTAGCAGAGAAGCGAGTCAGACGTGCGTCCCTCACACACCAAAAAAAAGTGCAAAAAAGTGCAAAAAATGCCTCACGACAAGAAAGAGAGGCGGTCCTCACCAGCAGGATCGGCAGATTTGAAGAAGCTAAAGAATGCCGAACCTGCAAAGCCAGGCAGTTTGAGCAAGGACGCTCAAAATTCCTCTGGAAACTACTTCGCTACCCTCCCTGTAGACGTAAGCGAGAAGGAAGAATTTGAACGACGGGAAAAGGTGCCGCCAATTTTTGTGAAAACATCGTCATCGGATTCGGTGCGAAAGTGGCTGACCGGGTTTATCAAATCTGGTGCTTTACGAGCTTCCAGTCGCTTATGTGCTGATGGACTCAGTATTCTGCTACCTGGCAGAAAGGATTAAAATTACGTTCGGAATTTCTTGAACAACACAAAGATTGAATACTATAGCCATGACGATCCAGGTAAACGCCCCATGTAACTGAAAGAAGAGCTCAAAACTCTTAAGTTCAACGTAATCGAAGTCTTCAAGATGACGAGACGCAACAAGGACATCAAGTATCGTGATCAACTGTACCTAATTCATCTCGAGATAGGATCAACAACGCCGTCTGAACTGAAAGCAGTTTGTGCAATTTTCAACATCATCGTGACTTGGGAACGTTATCGTCCAGTGCACCATGACGTGACGCAATGTTCAAACTGCTTGCAAGGAACTGTTTCATCAAGAGTCGTTGTGCAACCTGCGGAGGTGAGCACAAAACTCAAGCTTGCGAAACAATCAACGAGAGCATCGAAGCGAAATGCTTCAATTGCGGTGGCGACCATTCGACCAAGAATCGGAGCTGCCCAAAACGTGCTGAGTTTGTAAAACTTCGGCAGCAAGCGACGGCGAGGCACCAACCAAATCGTCGCAAAAAACACCACCAGCATTCACGGACGTGGATTTTCCTGCTTTGGCGTCACCAGGAGCGGGATCTGCTCGAGTGGTTCCAAATCTGCAGCCATTGCCGTTGAATCAGCGGCAAAAAGTTGCAGAGAATACAACACCTCCAGGCTTCAGTCAGTAACCGAGGGAAAACCAACCATAAGCCATACCACTTAGCATGTAAAAGAAATGTAATTACATATTATAAGAAAGTTCAATAAAGACATATATAATAAAAAAATAAAAAAACTACAGGCTTCATGGCTCGGTCAACTGGGTGTGTTTGGGCACAATTTATAATACCATATTTTAAACATGATTGCTCTATTCATATGACTTCTAAATCTCCAATACCCTTTTAGTACCTTGAACTTGCATAAATCACAGCCCATAAAAAAACATGCATAAAAGGAAGGTGCTCTTTCACCAAAATAAGCCAACCCAAATGACCATCCGGGGGTTGTGTGCCTTTTAACGGGCCATCCATAATGCGGAGCTTTCCGGGATCAGAACCTAATGATCCGATATCGGGTTTTACCTGCTAGGTTTAAGAGGAACCAACATATATCACTGTCGCATTCTATGCTTATTACGCATTCGTCTCATCCTGGCTCTCGGTACCTTCTCGAAATGGACCTCCTTTTTCATATTTCAAAATAACTTCTTCTCAGAGATGCTGCATGACACCGGGGATGAAAGCAGGACTTTTCCATGGCACAGAGATATTCATCACGCCCAGATATGTGCCTTTTCTTAGAGATTCTACTCGGCGGTTGGTCGATTTTCCAGAGTGGATGTTTCAATCCAGGGAAATAGGCAAGTAAAGCGAGAAAAAAATCCAGAAGGATGCTTTCATCTTCTTCTCGGACTCTGCCGAGTGCGGCATGGTAATTTTGTGCAAGGCTCTCATCCGCATCTTTGTCGGTGGACCTCCGGGCAAATACCGGCCGGAGCCCAGCGGAACGCTATGGGACGCCGGAAGCTGGAACACGTTGGGGCTGTGGCTTACTTTCTTCCTTGCATGAAGATTAGGATGACTACATTTTATGATATCTTTTAACTTTATATTAAAGTTAATTTAAGACTTTTATTTTTTTATTTAAGCATAAACTTTTTCTGTTAAAAATCTAGAAAATTTGAATTTAGGTCATCCTATCATTGTACTTATTAAACCATCACAAACTACACATACCCCGAACTATTTCCAGATTGGATAGCCCAGATATAGAGCACGGAAACTAAATACCCCGACTCGCACTCGTTGACTAACCGACAGCCTAATGAGGTTATTCAAAGTTCAGCAAGTGACTTTGTAGCTACTTATAGGAGAATGCTGCGGAAGCTGAGCTCCGGAATTTGTGCTGCAGCAGCACATTCTTGCAGTACCGTATTCCGAATATTACCATCATGTACAGCAGCAACAGCAGCCAAAGGATACCAAATCTGGGAACTTTTGGCCCCCTTGCCCCAAACGAAGAATTACAAAGACGGTCCCCGGCCGGTACCAACTTTGGCAGGCACGTAGAGGTCATATTGTTCTTAGATCCCTCTGGCCTAGAGGGGTGGGAGCGATTGGAATGCAGTGGCATTAGCAGGAATCTCTGTGGGGCTTCGAGGAAATGCTGACGTGCAGGATTAACTGCATCAAAGAGGTTATGATTGTTGGTCCTGTGGGGAACATATTTGGGTGTTCTAGCTAATTTGTGTACAACATCATGAAATGATGTTTTTTTTCTGAGACGTTGAATTTCTAGCATCAGAAGAATTTATGCACCTTCAAATAATGTGAATTGAGACTGAGAATTGACTTTGTGTTGTGATTTGTGTATGTCTAAAATCTTCGAAAAAAAAAATCCTTTTCATATGTGGATGGAACCTACAAGTATTGAATGAAAGTAAAAGTAAAAATGTATACATATCGACTCAGAATCGAAAACTGAGCAAATTTCTGTGTGCATGTGTGAACCGACTTCAGCCAAATTGGTCGCATTCGACTCGGTTTAGGGTCCCATAGATCAAGTTTAACTTTTTTTAAGTTTTGATAAGAAGTTCAAAAGTTATGTATAAAATGTGTTTTCGTAAATGTCCGGATGTAAATAAAGTGATCTTTTATAACACCAAACCCTATAATATCATAAATCAATAGGAAGATAATCAAAAGATCTATTAAATGAGTCATAAACATTAAAGATCTGGTCGCCTTATCTAAAGTTATGGCCACTTAAGTGATATTTATGTACTTTTTTTAGTCGGATCTCAGTAAATTTGATGATAATGATGCCCGGATCTAGCTTGTGACACATCATTGCACAGTGGGCGAAATGGAACCCAAAATCGGACTTATTCATCTCATCCACCGTACGAAACGGCAAAGGGTCCATTTTGCCCCAATTCCCATTTTTTACATTTTTTTCTTGAAAATCTGTGCGTATTTAGACCGTAGGCTTTATGCGGCCATCCAAAATGCACTTAACTTATGTGAAAATGTCTCAGGAATGCAGTAAAAATAACCACTTGCAACGCAAAAATCATCTAGGGTCCATTTAACCCCAATTCCGCTATAAAAGCATTTTTGGCCGTTTTCAAATATTAGGTCAGATTTTGGAAAACTGAAAATATTTGTATCGTAAAGATGAGACAATGATGAATGATGATTTGCACTTGATAGTTTGACATATTTATGTTACTATATTGACATTTAGTTAGATTGAAAGTTTGCTAAATTAAGTTTAGATATGTTTTATATAGAATTTCCAGAGTTTTATAAACTTTATACTAAGTAATTAGAAAACTTTATATTCAAGTCAAATTATTTTTTTAATCAGTCAAGGATGCCTATTTGGAGTTGGGAGACTGGATTTATGGTGATTTGTCAACAAATAACTTTATTTATTTTAATTTTTCGAAAGGCGCACAGAAAAAAAATGATGGTAATATTCATCAGGAAATGGTGACAGATTTTGTGGCAAAATAAATGGTAAATTTTACCCCAGAAAATGATAAATCAGTTATTGATGAATATTCATCAGGTTCACATTTTTACACATTTTTTATGTAATATTACACAAATAAAGAGGTAATATTCAACCTACCAAATTTTCAACATTCCAAAATTCAACTTTTTTTTCTGTGTGTACAAACTTTTTTTGCACCTTTTTTGATTTTTGTAAATACTATTACTTTTATATAACTTTTTATAGAAAACATCTTTTCATAAGCTTTTTGTAGCAAAATGTTCGGTATGAGTTTCTAACACTAGTACTAGGTTTCTTTCAAACTTTAAATTGTTACATGTTTCATCACAAAATGTGCATAGTGCCCAAGGGTTGTAAATACTTTTTTTACATACTGTAAATGAATGTGAACGATGTCCGGATCTATCAACCGACCCATCATTGGTTAGGTATTCAAAAGACCTTTCCAACGAGTCCAAATCATTGATAATCTGGCAACCCTGTTTTGAGTTATTACCACTTAAGTGATATTTATGTATCTTTTTGAAGCCGGATCTCACTTAAATGTATATAAACTATGTCCGGATTCATCATCCGACCCACCGTTGGTTAGGTAATTTCCAATTTGTCCAAAACATTGATGATCTGGTAACCCTGTCTCAAGTTATGACCACTTCAGTGATATTTGTGTACTTTCTTTTCCGGATCTAAAAAATAGATGAAATTTGTTTCCAAATTTGTGTGTTCTATCATGTCACCCACTATTTGTAAAGAGTGAGGAAGGCACCAACCACATAGGTGGATTATGTAAGTTTTCTTGTTTCATTTTTAGTATTTAAATTAACATTTATCTTGTTTAGTTTATGTTTGTTTTAATTGTTTTTGGCCTATTCTACTACCTCCTATCATAACATTTTGCCTTTCTAATTTTTTCATGTTTTTTTAATTTTTTTTTTATTTTTTTCACGTTTTCTGCTATATAATGTCACCATTATCATTTCAATTGTAAAAAAAATGCGTAGAGGCATAGTCTGCGGCATTAGAAAAATTATTGCATACTTTTTTTTACTTCAAATATAGGAAATGATGATAAAAAACACAGCCAAAGTTGACCACTTTTAAAAATGACATTTTTAAATAAAACATGGGCAAAGTCACATAAAACAAGTAAAACTTGCAAGTTGAAAGTTGGAGAATATTTATGGGTTGGAAGTTACAACCCATAATTTTTTTAAAATCACAAGAATTCGATGCCAACATTTCAAAAAGCATCATGTACAAACCATGCGTTTTGAGAAAAACGCATTTGAATGTTGAACATCCATTTTCAATTACCATTTTTATATAAAAGCAAAATAAGATGTTCTAATGATAACAAACGGTGAAAAACGTTGCTTTTGTTGATACTTGATCATCCATATTCAATAAAACATTATTCCCGTAATTTTATTTGAGAAAAACAAACATAACTTCTTTTGAAATCACCAACGTCGATATCACCCTGGTGTCACTGAGGGGGGCGCTTTGTTATGATTCATTTTTCTTAGCCGAATGTACATGGCGCTTTGTTCATGTTGCTTTTTTTTCGTCACGAGGTTCATGTAGTCTTTTGTTTGACAGATTGACAGGGCTATATAAACAGGGACTGCTGACGGCAGAGATTTTGTTTATGTTACTTTATTTAAAATCATGATTAAACAGGCTTTACTGAAGCAACTTTTGCTCATTTTTGGTGGAGAGGTAGCTTATTAGGAGTACTTTCAGAATATGCAATAACCCAGAAAGTGTCAAAATGTACATGATGCCTTTTGAAATGTTACCGTCGAATTCTTCTTTCCAATGCTTTTTAAAGATCAAAAAATGGTTGAAAAGTGTACAAATTGCCAAAAGATTTCTTTTCCTTGGAAGAATTCAAGCCAAAGATTTGGTTAGGGCACAAAACCAAAACGCGCGATTCGAGAAAATCGCTGGCAGAAAGTGGCCAACTTTTATTTATTATTTATTATCTAAATCATTAATCCACCGCAACTATCCAAATTAATCACTCAAGAAAATCATAGTGAGAGAGATTATCCTGCAGAAATAAAAATTTAAATGCTTCCACTTTTGAAAGCTTGAAACATCACAATTTTCCACCCAATTGCTTCCATTCAGACTAATGGCCAACACCCCCCACAAACCACGTCAAACGATCCACCGCAATCAATTACGGCTTTTCCGAAAGCCTCTCGTTAAATGAAACCAATAAATCTTGAAGCACCCACACTCAAGGAATTTACACTGTTTATTTCTGGGGCTCAAAAACGCCCCCCCCCCGCAAGCATTCCGCTCTCAGCGCCCAACGGAAATAATTTAAGACCCGACCATTTATTTCTACAAAGTACCAAGGAGTTGCGTATTAATCTCGTTGAGCAGCAAATACACAAACACACTTTGTGCATGAACTTCCGTATGAACTTCCCCGGCAGAAGCAGCACTTGCTTACTGTATTGCCGCCACCATATCGTGCCAAATGAACAAACTTTCCCTGTTGGCTAATCCCACACCCTCCCCAAGTCCCTGCCCTAATTCCCCCAAACTTTCCCACCAGTCATCGGGGGTAAAAGACTTTTCCAAACGCAAAGTTTATCATATTTTCCGACGAATGCCAACTCAACTAAAAGTAAGAGCGAGCAGCACACGCCTTAAGTCTCCACAGATCAACTCTCGAAGCGATGGAAACGCATGGTAGGTACTTCTTGTTTCTCCTCCTCCCTGGAAAAGTGTTCCGTGGGGGAGGGTTGTACCAAGTGTTCATCCACACATACACACGCACATGGTTTTTCTAATCGCATGCCGCTGCTGCTGGGCGGAGGAATTTAGACCATAAATAGTCGAGTTCCCGAACGCAAAACTTCCAACTGCCAACGACTGCGACGACGACGACGACGACGACGATGGCTGGTAATGAATGTGCTTTTTGTGCTATCTTTGGAATGGGGTTGAGGTGTTTGGGATTAGGAGGAAAACGCCAGGGTGGTGCAGCACATTTTCATTTTTCGTTCCTGGTTAGGACTTTTTAATTGTTTTTTTTAAACCACGAAAGTTTTTAACGTGATGACTTCCATCATTGTCACGATTTTTCGTTCAAAGATATAAATTTTGCGTCGCTTTCAATATTTTGACAAAATTCCTTCTACAAGTTGTTTAGAATAGTGCTCTACACATGCTGATTCCTTTTGGTAACAATTATCCCATTCCTTGCAAAGTTATGGAAATCGTCATTAATCAATGATTGCCAACTAGGCCGTCAATGACTGCACCACAAAATTATATAAATTTTGAAGCACAATTGATTTAGATCAAAATTTCCTTCAGTGGCTTCAAGAAGGCAACAATCGGCACATGCTGATTCCTTTTGGTGCTGAAATTCGGTAAATTGAATTTAATATAAAATATTCTATAGTGATGATCAGTTTTCTTCGAAAATGATCAACGGCTTCACCTTAAAGTAGCTAGGTACATCTATTTGATTTGCAAAAAGGATACTTTCCCAAGTAACCGCGAGGCACTAAATAGCGGCATTAAATCAGCATTATATTGGCATTTAATACCAGCAAATAATGCTTCAAAACATTTAATCAGCACTTTTCCCTTGAGAAATATTTCAAGTGGCGCACAGTGATGCTGATTTAATACTTCACCGAAAGCTCGAACAAAAACAAACTGCTTTATCGACGTCAAGGCTGGGGGGAAAAAAGAACAGCTGCTCCACACACTTGGTGGTGGGCCTCCTTTGTTTTTTTTCTCCTGTTGCGTTTCATGTGGGAGTGTGACACTTTGATGTTATTTTTGCATTTTTCTCGTCGATCTCCAGGATGCGCGCCAGCCAACTGATGTATTCTGAAATGAGTGTTTGTTTTGAAACTTTTAATCGATGTGGATAATGCATCAAACATTAATGAAGACTTTCTTTCTGCTGTTTAGAGATTCTGGTTCATGGTTGGACGGAAATAGGGACGTGGCGTTACATCGTGCTGCCATTTGGTTTTTTTAAGTGCAAGAGTGGAAAAGTGCTGAGTCATCGTCTAAAAATAGACGGCTTCCTATCTCGCCCAGCAAAATAAAGTCGATAAAGTAGTCGGTTTCGATGAGAAAAAGTGGAAAAAGTGTTCTAAAAATAGCGACGCCATCCCTCTATTATTTACGAGTCACTCAGCAAATTGCGGCCTGCCAGTAAGTGCAGTGCAATCAATTACGGAAAGCTTGAGGTTATTAGGGACAAGTACTGGCTAACGGCTAACGGGAACTGTTTTCCCGAGGAGTGCTTGGTCCACGGTTGGCAAAATTTCGCAAAGTGTATCAGACTTCTGGAAAACAGCTTTTTGCTTGCGAGAAAAATCATTCAATTTACCAGAGAACTTTTGATAATGTCCTTTGTGCTATAGAGGGATGGCGTCGCTATTTTTAGAACACTTTTTCCACTTTTTCTCATCGAAACCGACTACTTTATCGACTTTATTTTGCTGGGCGAGATAGGAAGCCGTCTATTTTTAGACGATGACTCAGCACTTTTCCACTCTTGCACTTAAAAAAACCAGATGGCAGCACGATGTAACGCCACGTCCCTATGGGCATAAGTTTTGAAAAATTTGGCTTATTACAGGCTGCAGTTTTCCACAAAATAAAAACAAGAAAACACTTCAATCGGCGGGAATTGAACCCAGCTCACGCAAAAATAAAACTGGTGCACACTGGGGGAATTGCGCCTTAGCCCGCACGTTTGATGGAACGGTATGACGGGAGAAGGATAAAAGTCAATAAAACCGTGCCAGGCTGAAATGTTCCCCGTATTGATGGGTTACTTTGTTGATAAACATCAAATGCTTTGAAGCACATTTTCAAGGTCGTAAATGGTGATTTAATGCCAGTTGTAATGCTGCAAAGTCTTGATACTTTGAAGCATTCGCAAAGCTTATTTACTACTTCAAAACATTCCAGTGCTGATTTAGTACTGCATTAATACTTCAATCAAGTGCTTGTGGTTACTTGGGTTAATATCGAATATTCTAAAATTTAAATAATTTTCATTATCAAATTGCGGTTCCTTGTATTTTTGTTGTTTTTTAGGGAGATGTACAGAGTCTTCACCATAAATGATAGCTGAATTTGTTCATCTAAAAAAATAAACATTTAATATAAAATGAGTTAATATTACACCATAAAAGATGTAATTTTAAACCTCCAAATTTTATACTTTCAAAATTTACACATTATGTTTTTAACTGTGTGTAGGCATTTGTAAATGAGCATCGTGTTTCGAGAAAACGCGTTGTAAGTTTGACAGTAGAGCAGTTCTCCCAAGAATGTGCAAATTTTACGCAAATTTATTTCATGTTTTTTTCTTATTAGGATGAAACTTTGTATGTACCTTTTTTATAACCAAAGGAGACATTTTATGTCATTATTTCGCGCACAGTAAACAAATGTGTAAATTGGAATGATGTTATATTGAAAGGTGTTTTTTTACCTCAATTAAGACTGAAAAGAGTGACATTATGCTTCGCTTCGGTAGGAGACGGTGATTTTAGCGGATTGCAGACTGGATTTCGCCATGTGATGTGATGATTGTCTAAGCCCAAGTTGCTTAGGATTGATAATTGGGAATAGAACCAATTCCACCTGAACCAGATTCTCACCACCATGACAGCCGTCCATTGCCGGCCGCTCCCATCTCCACCGCGCACCAGGGACAAGGATAGGAGATTTGGCAGACGGGAAGTGTTGATGCTCCACTTCAGGGGACAAGGGAAAATCTCCACGGTGTCCCCAAAAAAGTTTCGCTTGGAGTTGGACGGTTTTTGGGAAGGTAGAAGGTCTAGGATACGCTCTAAGCAAGCGTTGCGACCAATGGCATAATGTGTTTAAGGGTTATAGTTTTATTCTCAAGGCAAGCAATCGGATGCTGCTGTCGAGACATTTCCCGACATTTTAAGACTAAAATTTAAGAGTAACATTACACCAAAAAAGTGGTAAAATTACACATTTTTAGAGGCAAAATTACGCATTTTTCTGACATTAAAGATGTCCTGTGCATACTAGTCTTTATACAATTTTGGCAGCTGTCCATAGAAAAAGGCTATACAAAAAAAAATGTATCCTGAGAACGGATGTTTTGTTTCCAGCTAGATTGTACATGCTGCTAGGAACACTCGAAAAAAATTAAGCTTTAAAAATCATTTTCAAATATGTTTATCTGAAACATATTTGAAAATGACAAAAATTGCAATTTTAGAGCTAAAGCAAAAAATGGTCAACATTCAAAAGGCAAGCAATTTGTTTGATATCATTTTCAGATGTAAAATCAAATTTGCAATCAAAAAGTACTTTACCAACAATTTTATATCATGCACCGTTTTCAAGTTATTGCTAAAACAAATTTTATATTTAGCTAAAAACGCGACTTTTTGTATCTGCAGAGTTTTCATGAACATCCCTAAAAATGTTTTTTTTTTCGAAAATCTACGCTAAGGTTTGAAAAGGTTATCATACAATTATTATTGCTAACCTGCTATTTGCTAGGTTCATTAAATACAACATAATTTCGAAATAAGACTAAAATTTTTACGATAGTTTCATTTTTTTTTAATTTTTTTTGAAATTCGTACGCATATCTGCAGATTTTTAAACGTTTGAGTTGACTTCAATTAAAAAAATAAATGTTAAATGTTTCAACTTTTGACCTTTACGTAGGTTGCTATTTGTTGACAATCAGAAAATCCCATAATTCCTGTCTATCTTTTTTCGGTTGTTTACAAATTACATACAAAGATAGGATCTGCATTAGGCCGTCTCAAAAAAAAAATAAAAATAAATAAAAGTTGTCAAATCTTTGGTGCTCACCCCTAGAATGATAGATTAGGATGTCAGGAACAATGTTTTCATACTACAAAAAAATCCCTAAAATGGTTTACAACTCGCGCGAGGAGCTTGAATGAAAAAAGTGCATTTTTCGAGTATTTTTCAGAAATGCGCGTAACAATCATACTAAAGTCATTCAAATTTGGTCGCCTTGGGCTTAAAGTTATAGTTTAATGTCCCCTGAACAAATTTCTGTACAGGCATAGTCCATAAAAGCTTGTGTTTGGGCATGGCAGGGCGTTTTAGCGCGAAAAAAAAGGTATTTTTCAGCTAAAAAATTTCAAAAACCAATTTTGCAGCCAAAACTAATGCATACAGCAAATAGGAAATTTTACGAAGATGATTTTGCTTTTTTTAACATTCTATTTATGTCCACGCAAAGCCGAGATATTTACATTTTAGTGAACAAAATGTGACGAATTTTCAAAATTCTTAGTATATTTCCCTTTTTAAGCATAAAACATTGGTTACTATGATTACAAACGGGAAAGCACATATTTTGGATATTTTTATTTTGCACGCTCAAAAACAATATTTGTTTACAACATTTCATGAGAAACATGAGATTTTCTCACAATGTGACGTGACATTAAACTTTAACTTGAAGCCCAAGGCGACCAAATTCGAATGACTTTAGTATGATTGTTACGCGCATTTCTGAAAAATACTCGTAAAATGCACTTTTTTCATTCAAGCTCCGCGAGCGAGTTGTAAACCATTTTTGGGATTTTTTTGTTGTATGAAAACATTGTTCCTGACATCATAATCTATCATTCTAGGGGTAAGCACCAAAGATTTGACAACTTTTCATTTTTTGGGACGCTCTAATTTGCATATTTGAAAACCTATGTACAGAAATTCCATTTGAAAAGGGCACAAATCAAAAAAAAAAGTTCTCCGATTGGGCCCCAAATTTTTGTGGGGCTTCGCAGGTCAAAATAATTAGACTCATATTTTCTTGTTTGGCCATTGGTGTGACCTACACCGTACTAGGGTGGTCCCAAGAGTGGCCATTTTAGTCAATTTTATTAAAAACCACATTTTTTTAAAATCATAACTCCGCTCCATTTCAACAGATGTTTAGCTGCAAATGAAAGGTTATTGGTAGGTTTTTCAAGAAAAAATAATTTGAAAACCGAAAAAACTAGCTAAACATTTGAAAAAGTCGTATGAAAACTTAAAATTGTGTTTTGACCGAGTCTGTACCAAAGAGCCTATGTCTGAAAATATTTTTATCGGATTCCTCGGAATACTCAAACACTGGAGGTTCATTAACAGGATTCCGAGATATAAATAATTGTTTGAAAATAAAAAGTGTGATTTTCGGCACACCACACGCAAAATCGAGAAAATGACGAAAACGGGAAAATTTAACTTTTTATTCATGTTTGGATATCAAAATTTTCGTAAAGACGACACTATTGGTCGACGGTTTAACTACAAAAGCCGCCACAAAACCCATTTTGCAAACGCAGTTTAACGGGACGTCACGCGAGGAAAAGGGGAAGAGTGACAGGCATCGCTGGGAATCAATCGAATCAACAAAACTAACAAATTACACAAAGCACACAAATTGGCAACACTGCCAAACAATGTTGCGCAAATTCTTTTATGTGTCGAAAAATGATTTAAAAAGGGGTTTGTCTTCACAGAAAAAAAGTTGAATTTGGGAATGTTGAAAATTTGGTAGGTTGAATATCACCACTCTTTTTTGAATAATATTACAATATTACATATAAAATGTGTAAAAATGTGAACCTGATGAATATTCATAAAAAAACTGATGAAAATTCATCATTTTTTGGGGTAAAATTCATCATTTTTTAGCCCCAAAATCTGTCAACATCTCACAAATTTTCAGCCAAATAATAATAAAAGTTTTAAGAGAACTTTAAGAGAAATTGCTGCAAAATTTCATGTTTCTTACCCCCGATCAAAATATGATTGAATGTTCTGACAAATTAACCACCCTAACAGGGAGAATTTCACCACCACCAACACGACTCACATACCATTTCCAGGACAAACCGTATGTACATCCGGAGACGAATTTTCACCTCCCCATCTCAACGATGACACCTAACCCCCCCCCCCAAAAGCTCACACGCGTGCTCTGCTAAATGTGCAAAGTCACGAAATCTGTGAACTGTGAAAATGACTTCTAGTCCGATCGTTTGTTTTCCTTGCGCGTTTCCAGTCGTCGCCGTCTTTGGCGTAGTCTGCACCGGGATTTGGTGTTATATTCCAAAAGACTCACACGTGGGCTGTACTTGGTACCGGCTGGCGAGAGAACATGGATAGGTCATGTGTACTGGCACACTGTTGAACGAGTTTTCTTAGCTGACAAATCCACGCAAAAAAGCTTTTTCTCTTTTCTCAAATCTCAAATCAAATCTTCAAATTATACCACCAAATAAAAAAAAAAACTTCTTTTTTTAAATAAGAAATTATCACGCTGGAAACATTCTATTCTCAACAGAATAATGCTAAATGTAGTCCAAAGATGCACAAAGTGCCCCAATCAACATGCTGGTAGAACCTTTTGGCAACATTTATAGCCCAATCTAATCCAATATCCGGTTTGAATTCACCGACCATGAGCAGGTCAGCACTTCGGTGGCCCGGATAGTTCCAAAATATCTCGATGAATCCTGGCAGCCTGCAATCACGCTCTATTTGCGAAACCCGTCGTCTCCTTGGCTAAACTCCCCGGGCACCGTTTTGGCCGAGGCCGACGCTGAAACAACAGCCACGTTCCTGCTAAAACTGGGCCGAGCTGATGCATCTGACTGGCAAAGTAAGGAGCCCCGGCGAGGAAATTACGGTTATGATTTATCCATGAGCTCCAGTTTCAGCTTGGCTCGTGCCGACGACGCTCTCTAACTCGCTCTATTTGGGGAATATCTCTGTCACCAGGACACAAATTTGGCTTCCCAATCCCAGCTCGTACGAACGTACAAAGTGTGTAAATCAGCCAAGGATGCAAAGGAAAGGCACACAACTCTCGAAAACGGTTGAGTTGATTTATAGGACCAAGATGCCGAATGTGTAAAGTTTAGCTATATTATGTGGGCTAGGGTGGTTCAAATTTGAATTTGCGACGTCAACTTTGGGAAGCTTGTTCAGAATTTCAGCTATTTCGTGCTTCCCATTTCATTAGGGCACAAAACTTTTGTAAACAAGAGTGTACCCCTCTCACACCTTATGCAAACTATCATTCGAGTGAAAGGGATGTACTATTGTTTACAAAAGTTTTGTGCCCATTTAACCTAAGGAGTTAGCCTTCACTCGCAGGATGATAATGTTTGTCGTAACAATGGCCTATATGTTTAAAGAAGGCAAAATCTGAAATGTTCTTGACGTGGAATGCATGGCGCGAAAATTAAAATTTGAACCACTCTAATGTGGAACTTCTTGGTTTGTAAAGTGAACTCACAACTGATCAATTATGGAAGTGAGCTTGTCGCCGGTAATTGCATCTAATTGCTGTACAAAATTTATACTGATAGCGTTAGTTTCTCTAAAGCAGTGTAAAACATGTTCCAAAATTAAACTTTTTTTCCAAAAATGGTATATTGAAGCAAAATAAAAGCAAAATGCACCTACATTTTAAAACGATTAAACGGGATTGAACTCGTATATTAAAATTACTATACTAAAAAACTATGTATGTATTTTCTCTGTGATTATTGAAACTATTTTGCATCAGTAGTTTGTCCCTACAAGTCTCTATAAAATTTCAGCAACTACAGCGTTTCAAACAGAAACAGGTCATACACGAAGTATTCAAAGCAAATGTGCTCAGATTTGGCACAAATTTATCATGGGAGGAGTTCTTTGGCCAAAATAAAAAGAATCGTATTTTGTTTTGTATGGTGATTAGGGTGCTCCTATCCGAAAAAGGGTGGTCCAAAAATGTCTTTTTTCGTCGATTTTTGCAAAACAGCAATTGCAGCACTAAACAGGAATTTTTTAGGTACTTTTGTCTAGACCCTCTTCAGGCAATTTTACATAAAAGTCTCCATATTGACCATTGTCCTAAGTCCGATCCTTTTGAAGTTACAGCGTCTTTTAGAATAAAAATGTTGAAAAATGTTTTTTTGCAATTCCGTCGTGAAACTACTTACTTTTCCTGTCATTCTTGAACGACGAAATAGCCTACTTTTCTGTACCAAAAATAAAAGAATCGAATAACAACACTTTTCAAAATAAATGCTGAAAAGTTCTACTTTTCAGCACTCAAATGGGTGCTGAAAAGTTGAACTTTTTAGCTCTTGTTTCGAAAAGTAACACTTTTAAACATTTTTTTGATTTTAACGATTTATTGACAAAATACTTCAATTAGACATAAAATTTCCCTCAGTGTGTGTTTTTTGGAATTGCAAAAAATGTTGTATGGAACTCGTTGCAAAACTTGTTTTTTTCAGCACTCTTCGTATTTACCCAACTCGGTGAACCTCGTTGGATAAATGTACGACTCGTGCTGAAAAAAATCTCTTTTTGCAACTGCATAAACTACTATTTAAATAAACATTATTTTAATCGATCTCAAACATGCAAAATATGATTTTAATTTAGGAAATCTCATTTTTAAATGTTTTTATGTGATTGGGATTGTTTTTTTTATGAAAAAAAATGTTAGGCCTTTAGAAATAACGTCATGATTCGAATTCCCGGACAATTCATCTTGTTTTATCAATAATTTGGATATAAGTTCGCATTATGAATGTCAAAACTGTGTTATTTGATGAATTCTAACATCAACTTTCATTTTAAGTTTGTTTGAACGCTGTAGTTAATGTCAAAACAATTAAATAAAATAAAACTATAAGATTACCAAAACTTCGAAACATTTCACGTGAAATATTTCATAGGCATCCGAAGCACCGGGAAAGCAAAGCAGAAATTTATGGTTTTGATTTCCTTAAATATCGATTGTTTTGATGTTAACAGCTTATTTGAGACCTAAAGAATGCCATTCACTAACATTTCAGTCCAAATTTGTGAGATTCATTAGCTAAAACGAGTGTCCGGAATTCGAAGCACAACTAGTCATTTCAATTTTCAAATTCTGATGAAAAATTGTTAGAAAAGACATATTTTGCATGCATTCTCCTAAAAACTGACTATTTATACTACATCCTGATGATATTTCTTCATTTCAACTCATTACATGGTTTTTTGTCAGTTAAAACGAAAATGATATGCTACTAAGTGTCCGGATTTCGAATCGTGACGTTAACAATATTTTTTGCCCCCCCCCCCGATTTTGAAAAGGGGTGACAAACATATTTTTATACAATTTTGAGATGATTAGAATAACATTGAATTTATTTTTGATCTCATGTTTGATTTTGCCACTTAAAATTGAGCCAAGTTTTTGTTCTGCCTTTATATTAGAAAAATTCGGTGTAAAAAGAAGTTTGGGTTGTCTCACCGTTTCAAACCTTCAGACACCAAGTTTGGAGTTGGAATCTTGAAAGAGAGAACGCCAAGGCAATGCGGCAATGGTAGAGCGAACCATTTGATGTTTGATTTTTTTTGTAGGTTGGACATTTAGACACCCTTTCGTTTGTGCCCAAGATAGCCAAAATCGGTTGAAATGGTGCGGAGTTATGATTTTTTTTAATTGTGGTTTTTTTTGCAAAAATCGACGAAAATTGCCATTTTACGAACCACCCTAACAGGGCGTAGGTCACCGTAATAGACAAACAAAAAAAATACGGGTCTAATTATTTTGGCCAAGAAACCCACAGTAAATTTTTGAGTCCGATCGGAGAATTTTTTTTTCGAATCATGCTTTTTTCGGGGGAATTGCTATATTATTGTGATTTGAATTTTATTTTTTTAGGGTATAAACCATACAAATGTATATTTTAGTAAGTTGCGTAGAAATGTGATAGAACTTTTTGTCAGCGATCATTTCCGATAACAACATTTCGTCACTGCCGTGCCTACTTGTCGTACGTACATTTTGGGCCAATTTAGGTTATTGCATCTCACAGTGCATCATCTTTTGATCTTCACAGATCCCCAAAATTCGATTTCAATCCTGAGATATTCAACGAAATCCGAAAAAACTCCGTGCATTTTTGACAGTTTACATATGAAAGTAGTTTCAATCTTGCCGTGCTATCTTGTCACTCACTGAAAATTGATGTAATTGCGACAATTGGCCAAAGGGATTTCAGGTCAGAACGCGTTTGACGCACGTACCAGTTAGTACCGCGTTTTTCTCGGAACTTCTAGATGGCGGGTGCGACAAGATAGCACGACGACGTCGTTTTGTTCGCTGACACAAAGCGCCTATCAAAGCCGAAACGAACGAAAAAGCAGCCGAACGAGACAACGTGCTCTTTCTCTTTCTCTCGTTTCGCGCTCTCTCTCTCTCTCTCTCTCTCTCTCTCTCTCTCTCTCTCTCTCTCTCTCTATCTCTCTCTCTCTCTCTCTATCTATCTCTTTGTAGCTTCCTTGTGTTTGTTGCGTGTTGTCAGAAATAATATGATTGCGATCATTGGAGAGATGATCGAAATCTCGGCAGAGTGTCAAACGACCGTTCTCTGAGTGAATGTTTTTCTAGAGAGTGCATGAGTGTCTTTGCGTGGCACTCTTTCGTTTGTGTGTGAAATGAACGAGAATAGAATGTCAAAACCAGGTTGTCGTGGTGAAGACGATTGAAGTGTTCTGTCACTTATCACAAACAAAGTCGATATAGAGGAGAAAATCGTGACGTCAGAAATGAAATTAAATCACTCAAAATCATGTTGCGAGTGACTTTAACAGTTTTGCCTTGTTTGACGGCTACTTTGTCCCCAGTTTTCCGTGGGAAAGAAAAGGAGGCCAATACTTTATGAAAATCATACCTGTCAAAATCCCTAGCCTCAAAATTTTGTCGCGAGTTTTCTCTATTTCGTAAGCACTGATCCAGCATAAAATTTAATATTCAAACACCATGGCTATATTTCTACAAATTCTCACTTGGCCTTCAGCATTAAACTTGTCCCCAAAAATAAACCTGCAAGGACAATAAATACCAGAGCTCTATTCCGTTTAACTGCATAACTTTGACCATAACTCAGTTTGAATAGGCCAACAAACCATTCCAATTTTAATTTCCATTAATTTTTGTTCATCGTTCCGGAACAATTCCCCCTCCCCTGTTCCTTTTTTGTCGTGCTCGAAATGGCTGCAGATATCCACGAACAGGTTCATATCAGGTCCAACTGCCATTTCATCTTAATTTTATGGTCGGTGTCCGGTGCGCCTTTTTCCCCCGGAACCCTCCGCCTGCCAACGTGGTCCTGCCCGATGTCCAGCCCAGTCAGTGTGTGTGTGTGATTATTATCTGGAACCGCTCACGTGGCCAATTCCGGCCTTGGCCTTTTGTCCTCTGGAGTCTGAACCGGACTTGGAACCACAGGGACCGTCTTCTTGCTGTCATCTTGGCTGACGCTGACCATGGTCCGAAGTAAGTCCGGGGAAGTAATCTATTTTACGATCCCGGGATCGATGTCCGATTCTGGTCACGTGCGCCCATCAAGCGGACACGGTCACGCCTCGGCTAATGGAGAATTTGGATCCTCGATTGGGAGGAACCGTTACGAGCATGTATGGTCGGTCCCATTTTTTTTCGAAGGAGGGAGGCAGGCCATTACGACGAACAATTGCCGGGGAGGTGAGAGGACGGTCAAAAGCTGGGAGAGATGATTTAAGAAAATGAAATCGACTGAAGCCCTGAAATTAATAATGATGGCAACCGGGAATTGGGAGATCGGAGTGTAGGTCGGTAGGTCAGGATTATGGTGCCAGGAAGTGGAGGAAATTAATTCGTTATTTTGGGGTCGTGCAATATGTTAGGCGAAAGCCGATTTGCACACAGTAATGAATGGCGGCACTTAAGTAGTGGAGCTTTGAATGAGGTGAAGAACACATTATGCTCGCAAAAGGTCATTAGGGAGTGGATATTACGGCCTTTGTTTATGGAGTGACAGTTAGAAAGTCAATTATAATAACTTATAATATGTATATTGGCGATTTGAGTCGAAAGATCTCAACATTAAATTTAATTGCATTACGGTAATTTTGATTTAGACGGACAAGACTGATCAGAAACTATCAAATATCAAACAATTCAATGTCCGAAAATCATTTTAAACATCAATTTTCAATCAATCATTTTATGGCGTAGTACTTGTAGAAACATTCAACCCATTGGTGATTGCCCCAATTTGGTGCAAATCTACATGGAATAAACCAGAATCTGCATGAAAACTGTCTTCACGGATTTTTTTTTGCGATACATGTAGTGGTGAGCAATTCTCTACGAATTGGATGATTTCGACCATTTTTTTTATCAGCTCAAACTTTGTGAGGGCCTTACCAATAACCAATGTTGACAGCCGTACACATAAAAATGGTATGCAAAAATTCGAAAATTAATGTCTTTGAATCTGTAACTTTTGAAGAAATCTTCTGATCGATTTGGTGTCTTCGGTAAAGGTGGGTAATTCTCCGCCAACTCACACATCAGTTTCCACTCCTGATCACGAATCCGAGGTCCGTTTTTTGATATCTCGTGACGGAGGGGTCGTACTTAAATTTTTGAACATGCGAAAAAAATACATGCTTTTCAATAATTTGCAGCCTGAAAGGTGATGAGATATAAATTTGGAGTTAAAGAGACTTTTAAGTAGAGTTGGACACCCGGCGTATTAAAAATTTCGAAAAAACGTATTTAAAAAAAATCCATTTTTTTCAGCATGTCATTTTAAGGGAAGTTGAATAAACTTTTGGAATTTACATTAACCCAGAAGGGTCATTTTTGCATTTAAAACTAAATTTTTCATTTAAAAATTCGTAACTTTTGAGCCATAAGTATTAACAGAAATGTTGCCGCCAAATTATGTTTAAAAAATAGTAATTTCAGTCAAAAAAATTGGTTGGCGTCAGATTTTCATGTTAAACCAAATAGGTAATCAAAAATAATCAACGGAGTTTTTGATAAAGAGCACCGTTTTTAAGATATGTGTAGTAGCCTGTCCCATTTTGAGGTCATGTCGAGGAATTTCAGGTGCTCACTTCATAAATGATTGATTATGATGTTAGGAACAATGTTTTCTTAGACAAGAAAAAATAATAAAATACTTTCTCGCACCCCCTAGTTGATTTACTGAAAAAGTCTTTTTTTTAACAAATTTTCTAAAATCGCTTGGAATCAGTACTAAAACTGATTCGATCTGGTGAGTATTATCTTCAAGCCATAGGTTTTTGTCCATAGATTAAGATGCACTATCAATATTGGACCAAAACCTAAGTTTTTGGACTCTCTCTGGCGAATTTATGTCGAAAAAATCGCATTTTTTCGAAACTTTTTCCAGAAATGCTCATTTAATTTAGGGTAGCCTATTTTTCCCAGTAAAACCAATACATGCAGCTTGTAGGAAATTTCATGGCGAATATTTTTCTCTCTGAGAAAATGCAATTTTGACACTCCAGAGCCGAGATATTTGAGTTTTAGTGAGAAAAAAAGTGCCAATTTTCAAAATTTCTCAGAATTCAGAAGCAAGGCCTACTAATTACACGATATTGCAAGCATGTGTCGCAAAGGTCAGGGTTTGCTTTCGTATAGTAATTTAGGCCGCTGAATCCGAATCTGAAATCAAATTTCGTGTAAACAGTGATGTTTTTAGCTACACCCTTTTGGAATGTTTTTTGCGTGATTAAATCGCTGCAATTTAAATTGCTTGCAAGTTCGATCATACTTTTCACGAAATTTTACGTTTACACGAAATTTGATTTCAGATTCGGATTCAGCGGCCAAAATTACTAAAAGAAAGCATACCCTGACCTTTGCGACACATGCTTGCAACATCGTGTAATTAGTAGGCCTTGTTTCTTAATTCTGAGAAATTTTGAAAATTGACACTTTTTTCTCACTAAAACTCAAATATCTCGGCTCTGGAGTGTCAAAATTGCATTTTCTCAGAGAGAAAAATATTCGCCATGAAATTTCCTACAAGCTGCATGTATTGGTTTTACTGGGAAAAATAAACTACCCTAAATTAAATGAGCATTTCTGGAAAAAGTTTCGAAAAAATGCGATTTTTTCGACATAAGTCCGCCAGGGAGAGTCCAAAAACTTAGGTTTTGGTCCAATGTTGATAGTGCATCTTAATCTATGGACAAAAACCTATGGTTTGAAGATAATACTCACCAGATCGAATCAGTTTTTGTATTGATTCCAAGCGATTTTAGAAAATTTGTTAAAAAAGTGACTTTTTTCAGTAAATCGACTAGGGGGTGCGAGAAAGTATTTTATTATTTTTTCTTGTCTAAGAAAACATTGTTCCTAACATCATAATCTATCATTTAAGAAGTGAGCACCTGACATTCCTCGACATGACCTCAAAATGGGACAGGCTAATGTATAGCCACTTGAATTTAATGTCAACTTAAAAATTCCCGTTTTTAGATTTTTAAGGTGGTGGCCGCGATTGTCCTTTTCAGAAAACATGTTGCTCTAAAAGTTCAGAAAATTTCCAATAAAATTGCCTGAGAGGCATTGAAGATTGAATTTCTAGTTTCTGAAATACTGCGGATAAAAGAAAAAGAAACAAGAAAATTGAAGTTATTTAACTGCAACCAGAGCTTTTGGACACAGATTATTGTTATAGGAAATTTTAGTATCTTCAGAACTACGGGAACTATCGATTTAATGTTTTATTCATCCCTTAAGCTACTGTTTTATGAAAGATTTAAAACAAAATTTGACATTTTTTTAGTACCGATATCTCACAAAATAATGATTCAAATTCAATGTTCAAAAATGAAACATCAGTATTTTTTCATTTCTGCAAAAAAAAAAAAAATGGGTAATTCTCCGCCGACTCACACAGCAGTTGCCCCGACACCTCTTCGATTTGCGTGAAACTTTGTTCTAAAGAGTAACTTTTGTAACTAACATACTGATCACGAATCCGAGGTCCGTTTTTTGATATCTCGTGACGGAGGGGTGGTACGACCCCTTCAATGTTTGAACTTGCGAAAAAGAGGTGTTTTTCAATAATTTGCAGCCTGAAACGGTGATGAGGTAGAAATTTGAAGTCAAAGGGACTTTTATGTAAAATTAGACGCCCGATTTGATGGCGTACTTAGAATTAAAAAAAAAACGATTTTTTCAGCGAAAAAGAAACACTAAAAAAGTTTACAAAACTCTGCCACTTTCCGTTACTCAACTGTAATTTTTTTTTGAACATGTCATTTTAAGGGAAATTTAATGTAATTTTCTTTTCGACAATAACCCAGAAAGCTCATTTTTCATTTAGAACAATTTTTTTTATTTATAATGTCGTGTTTTTTCTAACATTGCAGGGTTATTTTTGCTTATAGACATTACGAGTTATCACCATTTTACGAAAAAAAATTTTAAAAATTTTACTTTTTGCGTTTTTCTTTTTTTCGTGACCATGAACGGCCATGATCAACGACGACCAACTTTTTCAAAACTTTTTTTTCGTGAAATCGCGATAACTCGTGATGGTTATAAGCAAACTCCTTATGTTTATATATCGAAACGTTTGTAATTGTCTGCTCTACAACTTTGTAGAACATTATTACATTCTAAAAAACAACCCTGCAAAGTTAGAAAAAACACGAAATTTTAAAATTAAAATTTAGTTCTTAATGAAAAAATACCCTTCTGGGTCAATGTAGATTCGAAAAGTACATTAAATTTTCCTTAAAATGACATGTTCCAAAAATTGTTACAGTTGAGGAACGGAAAATGGCAGAGTTTTTAGAACTTTTTTTAGTGTTTTTTCGATAAAAAATACGTTTTTTTCGGAATTCTGAGTACGCCATCAAATAGGGCGTCGTACCACCCCTCCGTCACGAGATATCAAAAAACGGACCTCGGATTCAAGATCAGGGACTATTACCCCTTAGTTTCATGCAAATCGAAAAGAGGTCGGGGCAACTTTTCCCGATTTCGTGTGAGTTGGTAGAGAACTACCGGAATTCAACTAAAAATTGCATGCAATATTCAAAGTGCATGTGTTTCTGGGGACCTTAAAGTTTATGCCTCTTTCGAGTTGAACTTGCGCAAAAAAGTTGTTGGTCGGTGTAATTGTTTAAAAAGTTATGCTGTAACAGTTTCTATAACTTATCGAAACAAAAAAATTGTGAGCAAAATTACCACACTTGAAACATCATAAAAATACTAAAACATCAACTACAGTGCCTCTAGCGCAACTTACCCACGGGTTGTTCCCCTGCTGGTTAGCCCAGTAGCCCTCGCCGGCGTCGGCCCACTGCGATTCGAGCGGCAGTTCCGGCTCCGGGGGCCATAGCGGTGGCTTCGGCGGCCGCGGGGTTCCCGGTTCGCCACGTGGGCACCACAACACCGACTGTGGGCAACCTATGTTGATGGTTTTCAGCAACCAAGCTGCCACGGACAGTTTATAGAGACACAGTGTCGGGCGGGGCTTGTCTTCTTCCTATTTTCCTATGCGCTGCTGGGAACACTGCACTGGCCTAACTGCTGCAGCTGGCAACACCTGCTGCTGCTGCTGAAGGTGGCTCGTTGTTCACGTGGCCGGACGTTGGGCGGACTGGTGCCACTCCGGCGGGAAATTGTTACGCACTTGCACATGGTTTTGATTGGCTTTCAATTGAGTGAGAAAGTGTGTGTGTGTGCGTGTGTGTACACTTTGATGGAGCTTCACGAGTTCATTCCGGTAGATTTCTATGAACAATCAAACGAACGCACTGTATCATGTATCTTTTCTCGTTCGCAGACTCGCACCGAAGGAAGTTACTTTAAAATACATTCCAACCCCTGGAGCAGAGGATAGATGCAAATTTCAGAAAATTTAACTGTGATTTGAATTGCTCCCTCTCTCGCTTCTGGTACAGATGTGGAGAACAATCAGAGTCGGAAGCTAAGCAAATACCAACCACAATAGAAACGAAACGAAGGAAAATAAACTCAATTTGCACAACAAATGAGAAAATTCAACAAATCTTGCCAGTGAACAGGAAGAGTCCATGTGAACATGGTGGCTTTCTCGTATTGGGTATGAAAAATCTTGTTTTGAATGATTTTAACTTTTGTCGAGATAATTATACAAAAAATAACACAAAATGTTTGATTTCAAATTTATCATAGAACAATTTTCATAACATCCACAATCACTTTTCAATAGGGCACGATTCGCTGCTAATCCCATGAAACTAATTTCACTTAATTTTTTTAAATATTGTAAATTTTGTTGACATTTCATCTGGAAAGAAGTAGGGGAAATATGCCCATTTTAAGCCTAATAAGCGGTCGTGTTTGAATGATGCTGGGTAATCTGGATTGTTCCTTTAAATTCACTAAAACCAAGTACACCAACGAGTAGAGCAACTTTTTGTGAACATTTCTGTTTATTTTCACTTTAATTGAAAGTTATGCTATTCCTTTTACAAGCATTTAAAAAAAATATTTCAAAAGTGCATTCTAATCAGTCGAGTGCATTAGGCCACGCCCATTTTTCTATTTTCAGCTTAGTTCTTTTTTCCTTCCAGCGCTCTTTTGGGTCTGCTTAGTGCTGCCAAAATTGATGAAATTTTAAGCGAACACTCACGAAAAGTAGCATTTATAGCGAAAGTTTCCTGGCAGCACTTGCTCACTCCAACAGGCGCTGCATAAGCATGTTGGTGGTGTTGGTGGCCAACCTTTGTTCTTTATTTGCCTTCGCTCTTCGCTCGGTTTTCTTCAGCCTTCGATAGGAATGTGTATTCAAAATTGAAACGTCAAACGACTTGGCGCGTTTGTTTTTTTGATGGTGCTTGCTAATTATTTACATGTTTCGGGATTATTTTTCAAGTGAGTGACTAACTAATGGGCAAAAGAACATGTTGCCGGTAGTTGGAAGCAATTTTATATCTTAAGCGCTTTAAAATCGTTAGCGAAAGTGAAAAGATATTGATGGCGGATTTCGTTAAGCAGTTAACCTCTCATCTTGCGTGTGGATGTGTGTGCCACCAAAATGATGAGAAATGGTCTCGCAAAAAAGAAATTATGATCAAAAGTGCATTAAATTTAATCTTTTTGGCCAGTACCTAAGTGGCATAAATTTGCGTGCTTACTTGAGGCGGTGCTGTTGCTGGTATGTTTATAGCCTAAATAGTATTTTTGGAGCTTTAATCGAGCATCAAAATCTCCATAAGACGAAGATAGGTGTTTGGTTAGAAAGGGTATATTTCCCCTACATATTTTATGTCGAAAAAAATGTATAATTTAATCTCTGAAAATGTGTAATGTTACCACTTTTCTGGTGTAATTTACAGTCTAAATTGAGGTAAAATTACATAATAAAAAAATAATATAACATAAAATATGATAATATCCAACCCTCCGAAATTACAGCTTCGAAATTTAAACAATTTTTTAATTGGACGGTTCCGGTTGCAAAAAAAAATCTGACGGCACCATTCGCTTCAGTGACCACTTTCCTTTAAAAAAAAATGAGGTCAAGTTTTGTTCTATTTTTTTTGGTTTCCAAGGCCATTATAAAAAACGTTACTTAATCCACCTAGGTGAATGGGGGCTTCCTATTCTCGGTTCATACACAAATTTATGTATTGAGAATGTACATGTATAATATACATGTATAATATACATTCGTTGATTGAGTTCTAAAATTCAACTAAATTGCTAATATTATTGTTCACAATGATAAAGCTTAATTTTCTGGGTACCATGACACTTTATACGACCGCAAAGGATTTAAAATGGATTTTTAAAACAATTTAAAGAAAAAACTTTGTGATCCTTTTTGACAGAAAGAATATTACTTTGCAAAGTATATAGTCTATAGACTTACTAAATCGAATGATATTCTATACCAGTAAAAGTAAAATAGGCCTACGGTCTGTCGACGAAAATCCATGTAAACAATGCACGCGAGCTGTCTAATGCTGTCACGGCGTAAAAACTAATAGGGGGATGGCGTCACTATTTTTAGACCACATTTTCCACTTTTTCTCATCGAAACTAACTACTTTATCGACTTCATTTTGCTGGGCGAGATAGGACGCCGTCTATTTTTAGACGATGACTCAGCACTTTTCCACTCTTGCACTTCAAAACACCAGATGGCAGCACGATTTAACGCCTCGTCCCTATGCAGTGCTCGAATGATTCATAATTTCCGTAAACTCTCTCCCTCTCTCACATTCCGCTCTCACATTCCGTTGCTAAAGCGAAAATTTAAGAAAGGGTAAAAAGTGTATCGCTAACGGAGTCGATCGATGGCTCAAGGATAGGTATCTAAGAACACATTATTACATATTGTCATTTCCCGAAATAACTCGACTTGTCTTGGCTTGGCTAAGACGTTTTTGAGACTATTCTGGACCTGATTTGAGGTCGGGTGGAATCTTTGCATGCTGGACGCGATTTACAAAGAGAATTTTATTTCCTAAGATGACATTCGAAGCACGATGAAAAATGCTTTCGAAGTATAATAGTTCTGGGTTTTTTAGCCGGATGGGCGAACCAGCATGTGATAATGCCTTGGTATCGTCAAAAATACCAGTTTAGCGCAGATATTAACGACTAAGTTTAATAACTCGTCGAGATATGTATCTCAGTGGATTGGGTTTTGAAAGAGCTTTACAAAAATGTGCAACATGCCGACATTTTGGTTAATTTTGGCCTCGTTTTAGTCGATTTGAAGGCGGCTGAATGCAAACAGTTTTCTTAAAGTGGCTATAACTTTGACAAATTTCAATGGATTTTTGTCCCGTTTCAGCCAGGGATGGAGGACATTCCAGACTACCTATTTGTGGAAAAATTAAGCAATTTTGAAAAATTTTCATCGTTTTTTGTTTTTCGATTTTAGGTTTGCAAATCGTTTTTCGTAAATATCTTTTGACAGGAAAGGGCTACGGGGAAGATTTTCAATAGCGACTTATCGGAAGCTAAGAGGAATCGAATGCAACAGGAAGTGTCCAAATCCGTTCAGCCATTTCCGAGAAATCGCAGTGACATTTTTTGGCCAATTTTCAAGTGATTTTATATGGCATTCTTCGGAGAGGAAGCCAAAACCATTTGGTTTTGGTGATACTTTGAATTTCTGAACTCAAAGTGAATACCCATCTATCTTGCAGCACTGCGGGTTTGTAAAAAAGTTACTTGGTGGATTATGTAACGTTTTTAGCTGAAAATATTTGTTTTCGAAATGTTCAGATTTTTTTTTTCATAAACTTGCTTCAAAAGCATTGAAAATTGGACAAATGGTTGCTGAAAAAAATACACAGAAAAAAACGAAGATTTTCTACATCACCAAAACAGAGTGTTGAATTTTTAATTGACGATATAAAAGCATCTTGAATTTTTCGAATAAAAATAAAACCGTATTTCCGATCTTATCAATTTTTTGAATTGATTTGACAATTTTAAAAATATTTCGTCTTGCTTTTTTTTAATGGTTGAATACACCTTGAATTAAAAAAAAATTGAAACATGGCTGACTTTTTTTTTAATTTTTAGTTTTCAGAAAAAATGGTATAAATATTTGAAGTAAAACAAAATTTCAAAGAAAATATAAACAGAACTTAAAATGGTATTAGTTTTTGCCAAAAAGTGACCACCCTGCACTCCAACTGCAAATCTAATCCAAATCTCTCGACTGGCACCAGTTGAAAGGACCAATCCGGATTGAGGTAGCCTGGATAGTTCGATCCAACTGTGACCATCCTCGTCGTTGAACGGCCACTGCAAATTGCACCATCAGAGCTGGATCAACCACAAAGTTCGAAACAACCGCCGAGATTCGTTCCGGATGAGCCGGTGGTCCATTAGCGATTCGGAATGGCGATGGTCAGTCGCGGAAGCCCCGGGAACACACTCCGACTCCGGTCCGTCGGTGGCCACAAAACGCACCGTTAAATCCGTTTTATGTTTAAACACGATAAATATTTTTTGAGAATGTGACAATTGATTTAAAATTTGTGTTTCAGGCTAAATATTTTTTTTAGGTTTCAATTATTCATGAAATGTTAAAGGCCATGTTTCCTAATTTTGAGGGCACCTACTTTAATTTTTTTTCCAGTGTAACATGGACAATTTGCATTTGGGACGAAATTTAAATTAATAGACAGTCATTTCTCATTAGTTGCGGTCGTGGCCGCCGCGGCAAAGTGTTGTTCGAAGCGGGGTGTTTGGTAAAACTCTGGGATTAGGTTGTCTTTGGCGCGGGCTTCGATTTGGAGGTTAGCTTTGGTGCAGTGGAGGGCGCACTGCAGTGCGATTTATTGAACAGAACCCAAGCTGTAGGATTAGAGGCGAGTGAGTCTGGCAGCTCTTAATTCTATAGTTTTGGACTAATGTTTGGAGAGTGCGGTTAATGGTGTTTGGACAATCCTGTGAAAGCGGACGGTTTTGTTCGTACTCAGTTGGTGATTAGAACAAAATCGGTCTTATGGATCGAGCTCAAATTTGGAATTTGACGAAATGAAGGATCTGTTTCCTTAAAAAGACAAAACAACCAAACGCAATTCCACCGTATTGACCCTCAACATAAACATTTACCAAATTTTACCCCGAAAATTTCGCAGACATCCTTCCGTTGGCAACATATGCGTCGTTCGCACAGATGACTGATGGGAGGCTGTCCCAGCCTCCTCCGGACAGTAATTCATCCACGACGGACGGTGGGCGAACCCTTTTAGACAATTGCTCCTGTGATGGGTTCTTCCGGACAGGCAGCATTAGGCAGCGAGATAAGATAAGGTCAACATTGTTAGTGTCAAGTTACCTTCCTAGAAGTCGTCCGGCCACCTCAACCTCTTCATATTTGGGATGTCCTTTAGAAGGAAGAGGACAAAAAAAAAATGATCCTCCTCCTAAAAGACACTTTCTGATGCGTGTGCAAATTTGTCCTCTCGCCACCACTCAAACCCGGGCCCACGTGGCAGCGACCACGGGCGATCTTTGTGACCTTTTGTGTTCTTTTTTTCTTCATTCTTTCTTATCACTAGGGGAACATCTTTTCTTTACGACCATTCTTCCAGCATGACTTGTTGGCCCTGGCTGAGCCAAAGTATCGAGCTATTTTTCATATTAAATTATGACACATAGCCGACAGCGGCAGCAGCAGCATCCAAGAGGGAGGTACGTCACCTTAATGGTGATTGTACGAGTATGCCCAGGTTGGCCGATTCATGGCCAGAAGGCGGGACCTTGGCGGGTCGTTTGAACCGGGGGCGTAGAATGGGTTGAAATAAGGTTTGGTTAAATATGAAGATGCTCTGTTTAAGATTTTGCGATTTATAAGTGGAATGAGACTGCACGCTTTTAATCATTTAAGTACCTTATAAGCAGCTACAAAAATAAACTTTCTGCAATTCCGTCGTGAAAGTACTTACCGTAAACTGGGGACAACAAAATGCGTACATCCATTTCCTAATTTAAAAGCTTGAAGTGCTCTAAAAACTGCTGTCCCTATTCAGACTGTAGTCCCGATTCACCCCAGATTACGGTACTTTTCCTGTCATTCTTGAACGACGAATCAACCTACTTTGCTATACCGAAAATAACAGAATCGAATAGCAACACTTTTCAAAAAAATGCTGAAAAGTTCTACTTTTCAGCACTGAAACGGGTGCTGACAAGTTAAACTTTTCAGCACTTATTTCGAAAAGTAATACTTTTCAACATTTTTTTGATTCAAACGATTTATTGACATAATACATGAACATTTGAATTATAATTAACTTAAATGATGTATGGAACTCGTTGCAAAATTTGATTTTTTCAGCACTTGTTGTATTTTTCCAACTCGGTGAACCTCTTTGGATAAATGTATGACTCGTGATGAAAAAATCCTCTTTTTGCAACTTGTTGCATGAACTACTATTACAAGTTGTTTTTTTGGTATGCTATTACCAAGCAAAAACGTTCCACAACTTAATTAGTTGTCAAATTGACAGTACTGGTTGTAGAAACAACATGTTTTAGCAAAGTTGGTTAAAAATGTCACAAACCTTTCAACGGAATTTAGTTTGATAAAAATTACTCTGGCCAATCTCACCCCAACCCCAATATTACGACTACTGCCGGCATTAACATATTTATTAATTTATACCTTGAGAACAAATTTTGATTGATTCGGTGCACTGGGAATAGTTGTGAATATTTATGAAGAGAATTCAAGAAAAAAAATTAACTGAAAATAATAATACTTAAACTCAAGACGAAATACTTTTTCTTAAAAAATAAATTACGCAAAACAACCATTACACTTTTGAGTAAAAATCTGGGTTTTTAGTTTTTAAATTTGATACACATAACTTTTTAAACATCAAAATACAAAAAAAAAAGAAAATATCCGGAAAATTTATCTGACAACCAGATAACCAAGAAAAAATTGAAATTAATGAACCCCCCTCCCCCCCTCCCTTCACTCCCCGTCACCATTTCTAAGTAAATACGTCAAAACAATAAGCATCTTTGTCAAGCCAAATTGGTTAGGGTTTAGAGGTCGCTGTTGAGTATTGCATGGTAATTAAAAATAAGGAATGGAGAACGACTAAAGTTTACATTTTTTTCTGGAAGGTGGTCTGAATTTTGCAAGTGAGCAATTCCAGCTCAAATCAGGAATTTTTCTGGTACTTTTGTACCCGACCCTCTCCGATTTCAATGAAACTTTTTAGACATGTTATCCTAGGCCTATATAAGCCATTTTTGTGTATATGGAGCCAATAGTACTCGAAAATAACATTTGAGAAGGGCGTAAGGTATTTAAATATTTTTGTATTTTGCAATTTAAAAATTACTGTATCTCGAAGCCATTGCGTCGTATCCAAAAGTGGTCAAAGAAAAACTTGTAGGAAATTGGACGGGCTTTCTGAAAAAAATACACTGAAACAAAAATCCACGCCACTTCTATGAGATTTTTTGATTTTTATGTCTAAAACTTAAATTTAAAGATGTTTTCACGTTTTTTTTTCGTTCAAAATTTATGAGGAAATAGCCTAGGATGTTACAAAAAGACTGACGAAAAATGCAGGATGGTATGTCTCTCCTAAAAAAATACAAAAATCATTTACTAAAACTGTTTTTTTTTTTAAAGTGGTCTAAACGTCAAAATTTTTAAAAACCCATAGTAGGAATCGATTCCCCAGACAATTTTACATAAAAGTCTCCATATTGACCATTGTCCTATGTCCAATCCTTGGGAAGATACAGCGTTTTTAAAAATAAAAACTAACTTAATCCACCTATGTGGTTGATGCCTTCCTCACTTTTTACCAACAATGGGTAATATTAGTGGTTTAAACACATATTTCAGCAATTTTTTAGATCCAGAAAAATAAGCACACAGATATAACTTAAGTGGTCATAATTCGAGGCAGGGTTGCCAGATAATCAATGTTGTGGACTCGTTGGAAAGGTCTCTCGATTACCTAACCAACGATGGGTCGGATGGTGGATCCGGACATCGTTTGCATACATTTAATTGAGATCCGGCTTCAAAAAAGTACATAAATATCACTTAAGTGGTCATAACTTGAGACAGGGTTGCCAGATCGTCAATGTTGTGGACTCGTTGGAAAGGTCTCTTGATTACCTAACCAACGATGGGTCTGATGGTGGATCCGGACATCGTTTGCATACATTTAAGTGAGATCCGGCTTCAAAAAAGTACATAAATATCACTTAAGTGGTCATAACTCGAGACAGGGTTGCCAGATCGTCAATGTTGTGGACTCATTGGAAAGGTCTTTCGATAACCTAACCAACGATGGGTTGGATGATGGATCCGGACATCGTTTACATGCATATAAATGAGATCCGGATATATGTGAAAACACATTTTTATACATAACTTTTGAACTAGTTATCGAAACTTCAAACAATTCAATAGCGATGTATGGGACCCTATGCCAAGTCGATTGCAACTGGTTTGGTCAAAATCGGTTCAGCCACTGCTGAGAAAACTCAGTGAGAATTTTGGTCACATACATACATACACACACATACACACACACATACACACACACAGACATTTGTTCAGTTTTAGATTCTGAGTCGATAGGTATACATGAAGGTGGGTCTTCGAGCTTTTAATAAAAAGTTCATTTTTAGAGCAGGATTATAGCCTTACCTCAGTGAGGAAGGCAAAATGATGAAAAAATGGATTTTTTGGTGGTTTTTGCAATTTCTATATGACAGACTTGGTTTTTCAGTCTCGTTAATATTTTTACCGGAAAGCTCGTCCAATTTCCCAAAAGTTTGCCTTTGACAGCATTTCAATTGGATGTAAGGGCTTACAGTTATAAGCTTAATTACATTGTTAATAACTGAAAAGAGAATATTTTTTTCAGTGTGGTAGAAACCTGGATAGTAAATTAGCTTACGTAAATATCAAAACGAGTCAAATCAAAAAGCTGTCAAAGGCAAACTTATGGGAAATTGGACGAGCTTTCCGGTAAAAATATTAACGAGACTGAAAAACCAAGTCTGTCACATAGAAATTGCCAAAAACCACAAAAAAACCCATTTTTTCATCATTTTTTTTTAAACCGCTGTATCTTCCCAAGGATTGGACGTAGGACAATGGTCAATATGGAGACTTTTATGTATAATTGTCTGGGGAATCGATTGCCACTATGGGGTTTTTAAAACTTTGACGTTTAGACCACTTTTCAAAAAAAAAACAGTTTTAGTAAATGATTTTTGTATTTTTTTAGGAGAGATATACCATCTTGCATTTTTCGTCAGTCTTTTTGTAACATCTTAGGCTCTTTCCTCAAAAATTTGAACGAAAAAAAATCGTGACAACGCCTTTAAATTTTAGTTTCAAAAATCAAAAAATCTCATAGAAGTGGCGTGTATTTTTGTTTCAGTGTATTTTTTTTCAGAAAGCCCGTCCAGTTTCCTACAAGTTTGTCTTTGACCACTTTTCGATACGACGCAATGGCTTCGAGATACAGTAATTTTTAAATTGCAAAATACAAAAATATTTAAATACCTTACGCCCTTCTCAAATATTATTTTCGAGTACTATAAAAAGAAAAAAATAAAATAAAAAGATATAAAAATTGAAATTACAAGCCTAGGTTTTAACATTTGGATGAAAAAGGCGTTTCAAAATATCGACGTATTGACGGTTTTTTTTTCGCAAAAAAAAACTTTTCGTGGGACTGTCTATTGGTATTTCATGAAAATTTAAAATGTTTTCAAAGGAGTTCAAACATGCTGAATATGATTATAAACGCGAGAAAATGCATTTTAACTGGTTTTTAGTTGATTAAACTTGAATTTTCATTAAAATTTTGAAGTTTGTTGAAAAACAATTTTTTTTGCTCCCTGATTATTCAGGCCAACTTTGAAGGGGGGGGAGGTTGGCGACATAAACTTTGCAGCGTCCTAAATGTATCAGCGATTTTCATTTTTTTTGGAGAAATCTCAAACAAACAAAAATGAGGATTCTTGAGTGTCAACAACAAAAATATTTAATAAACATAAACACAAGTTGCAATTTAAATTCAGACCCTCTAAGTTGACTAGGTTTTCTTGTGGCATCGTTGTTTTTCATGCAATTGGTTTTGTCCATATTAAAATAAACAAAAACGAAATAAACAAATATAAAATATACCCAACCCCTTCAAAAGGTCACGTCATTTATGGACAAGCACTTATGGACCCGTATGTGTGTGTGTTTTCAAATCCAATATCTGCTGGCCGGAAGTGGAATTATGGAAAATTAAAGTTGTTGAATTATGCTGTTTAGCTGAAGGATTTCTGAAAGTGAAAATAAAAGAATCTTGTTACAATTGACATGCTTGCTGCTTGCTTTGAAAAACCGACTAAACAATTACTTTCCTGTCGACTTTTTTTTCTAACTTAATTGCCAGCCAAGTCCAGAAAGCTCTGCCCAAGCAAGTGTTAATCATGAGACCCAGTCCTGGAATCATCCCAGAAATGGGATCCCACGGGTCATCCGTTTTCGCCTTTTATTGGTAGTAACTCAGTAAGTTGAACCCATCTCTTGGTGTTTTTTTTTTCTCCAGCTTCTTCCTGAACCATTTACAAGCTTCGTTCAACGACTCATCCAGTTTAGGGAGTTGGAAAAACGTCGTCATCGTCGTCGTCGTCGTCGTCGCCAAACCGAGTGGAAGTAATAACTGTTGTAATAAAAACAACCACATGCAATTTATTATCATCCTTTCGCAACTTTTCGCCATTAAGCAGCGGAAGGATTCCGACGGGGTCTTCGATAAAATATGATTAGGGTTACCAGGGTGGAGCTCGTAAAAAAACATTTTTTGGGGAAAGAACTTTGCAAGATGAAACACAGTTTATTGATTTCAGGTTAAAAGTTTGTTAGTGGAAGCTTCTTTTGATAAGTGGCACCTCATTAATTTACCAAACGTGGGAGACAGTTTCCATAAATTTGGGACACAACTGGTTGATTTTTCCAAGGTTTTCCTACTTTTGGGGCACTCCGGAAATGAGTAAGGCTCAATATACCCAAATTTTATAGTTGTCTATACCGGTGAATATGAGGCTATCCGTTCGAGGTGGCATTTCGTTACAGTCCTTATGTAATAAATTAACTTTGATTTATTGACACTGCGGTGACATTCTGCGGAAAAGCAGAAAACCACTCTAATAAAACTTTATTGAGAGAGAGAGAGAGAGGAAATCGGGCAATCAAAGTGGACCAGCTGGTTTGGAAATTGTCCTTGATGAAATCCTTGATTAAATCTGAAAACATTTGTATTCCCAATTCAAAGAACCTGATTACTTTCTAACTGAATTGAGCTTACCAAATTTCTCTCTTGAAAAGATTATTACAAATGTCTGTCTCTGCCCTAATCTCGAAACAAACATGTCAATCATTCGGCGTCCCAAATCCCCACCCAAAACCTCAGCAGACTCGAATACTTCACTTCACTTCATCTTTGTGGGCAAATCCTCCGGAACATGATGCTCAGATTATTATCTCCGGCTAATAACCACTTTTCAGCTTACAGTATCATTTTATTACTGCTCGCTCTTGGTCGTTTTTCCCGCCGCGCCCGTTCAAAGGATCGCTGGAAGACTCAGTACAAAGAACCCCGTGGAGATAGAGCGGAGGTTGGCCTTTCTTCCCCCCGGAGGCCAAAATCAGGACCAGGATCGTTCTACGTGCGCCGGAGAACTTCCACAGAGGTGTCCGGAGAGGGATGGTGGCATAAATTACCGCAAAATAATGCAATAAATTTGATTAATGACGGCAACCGGTACGGCGCGGTTGTTGGTTCACACTGCGATGACCGAGAATTGATAGCAGCGGAAGTTGGAAAGTTGTGCCCTTTTTTATGTAAAGTAAGATTGCCATCAGGTTCATGCTGACTTTTAGTGACAGGAATTGTGAGTTTTAAAGGAACACAAAGGTTTAATTAATCATATTTTATGATATTCAAAAGCAAAACAACATAATGTTATAAACTTTTCTCCAATCAACAGATTAACAAAATTGCTCGATAAAATGTTTCAAGTTAATGTCAAAGAACATAACAAAAAGCTAGTTTTAAATTTCTTTTAAGCTATCTAAAAACTGCTGTTGAGATTGAAGTGTAGATTAGCATTATCAGTTTTGAGCTTATTCTACGATTTAAAGCTTGCAAAATATAACAAATATAATGAAAACATAAATTTTATGACTGTTTTACAAATTCCCCGGGATTCCCGTTTCCCGGGAAATTCAAAACCCGTGAAAATTGGACGCCCTTATAATTGCAATCATTTAAAGTCCCACAAAAAACAATTAAAATAATTTGTCATGGATATTATTTTGATCTTAAAGTATTTTTTAATGAAAAACAATGTTGCCCCAATCAGAGCTGAGAGATAACTTTCTTTTCATAAAATTTGTAATTGACTCATTCGTTTTTAAAGCAAATCAAAACTTTGTGGTTTGGTTGAGTTAAATAAATCCCATAAAATAAGTTTCATGAGGGTGATTAATGATTTTTAGATTTTTATTTCCATTTTCAAGCAACTTTTAAAATTTTGAAATTTTGAAACATTGCATTTAACGATGATACATTTGGTCTTCCTGAACACGCTCCAAACGACCGGATTTAATTATGGTGAGATCCCCTCCAATAAAAAATGTGTTTTTCTGGTAGAAAAGGTATAGAATCATCAGAGCAGCTCTCTACGGAATCGGTCTTTTTTCTTAAATTTTAATTTTTGTATTTTTTAATCCGGCTGAAACTTTTTTGGTGCCTTCGGTATGCCCAAAGAAGCCATTTTGCATCATAAATTTGTCCATATAATTTTCCATACAAATTTGGCAGCTCTCAATACAAAAATAATATATGAAAATTCAAAAATCTGTATCTTGTGAAGGAATTTTTTGACCGATTTGGTGTCTTCGGCAAAGTTGTAGGTATCAGAACCCGTTTGACAGCTCAACGTAGTGGACGCGTTTTTCCTTTGTTGTTGCTGCGCGAAAAGTGCTTGTGGATGGAGGTGGAAGATTCCTCCGACGACGAGTTTCTTCCCGTTGTCGGAACGCGGAAGCGGAAGAAGACAAGTGACGACGGAGCCGACGTCGGAAATGGCAACGAGGAACAGCTCCTCAACAACAACAAGTTCAGCCCGCTGGTGGAGAATAACAACAACAACAATAACAATGGTATCCCAGCCAAGTTACAAGCTGACTCCGTTTGGGATCAAATTGCTGTGTATCTCCGAGGAGCGTTTTGAAACCACGCGGGCCCACTTGATTGCGAAAAAGTGGAGTTCTATACCCACGAGAAACGAGGCGAGCGGCAACTCGTTGTCGTCATCAGAGGACTTCCACCGGCTTCACCTGAATTCGTCAAGAAGAAACTCCAGGAATCGCACAACCTGGAAGCTGTGGATGTACATGCCATCAAGAGAAAAGGAGAGTTCGCCTCATCGACGGAAACCCCGTACATTGTTACGTTCCCCAAGGGGTACACCAACCTCAAGAAGCTGAGTGAAATCAAGCTCTTGCAAGCATTTCACATCCGGTGGGAGGCCTACCGGAACAAGTGGCCGAACGTGACTCAGTGCAGGAACTGCTTGCAGCTGGGACCAGGATCTGCCACCTCAAGGGGAGGTGCAACAACTGTGGGGGTTCCCCCCACAAGACGGACGAGTGCAAAGTCCAAGAAGCAGAGCCGAAGCGGTGTGCCAACTGCTCTGGAGCCCACGAAGCCACGGACCGCAGCTGCCCCAAGCGTGCGAACTTCATCCGGACGTGCCAGCAGGCGTCGAAACCGAAACCACCGACAAGGAAGGCGGAGAAGCAGAGTCCAGCAGTTCCGCCGTTTACGCCGGCGGAGTTCTCTCCACTGCCGGGCGCAGTTCCGGACGGAAAATTGAAGGATCGCCCTCGATCCGCAGGAAGCAGCCAAGGTGGCTCCCGAGGCGGTGGATCCACGGAGGAGGAAGCCGGGGAGGTGCTCTACAGTTCGGCTGAGTTGTGGGGCATTTTTTCCGAGTACATCGGCAGGTTCAAGACCTGCAAGATCCGCTTGGACCAAGTAACGATCGTCAGTTAGATGATCTCCAAGTACGGATTATAAGGAGTTATTTTTGTTATTATTTTATATTTGTTTTTAAACTGATCCTCGGTCCTAACCTGGTCGCAGTAACAAAGATTTGTTCCAAGAATAACTAAAAATGTTATGAGGTGTTATTACAATAACAATTCAATAACAAACAAAATCACAACGACGAATAACAAATCTTTTCATTAATAACATGAAATGTTATTGGCCTAGTATTTTCAAATATAAAAAAATGATATAACCAAGTTGTTTCCAGCTGCTCGGGTTTCAAGAAGACAATATTTTCTGTTATTTTAACAGTATTCGTTATTGAATTGGCATGAATTTTGATATCACCGTCTGCCCGGGAAAAACATCAGCAGTAATAACCTATTTTGTTATTATTTGTTATGTTGAATTTTACTTTGACCATGGACAAATTTTGATCGTTTTTCATTAATCTATTACTTACTTTTCGATGCTGGTGTGCTCTCTTGTACTAAGCTTGCTGGGTTTCTTATCTAGATAGTACAGGAGAGCACATGGGCATCGTATTGCAAACAAACCCGGGCAGACGGTAATAACAACATTCATGCCATTTCAATAACAAAAACTGTCAAAATAACAGAAAGTGTTATGGAATATTCTTGCAAAATCCATTCTTGCATAAGAGTTTAATAACAGTTTATGTTATCATAACAAAATTTGTTATTGGTCTGATATTGATTGAAAGCCAAAACAACTTTGGAATAACATTTTTTGTTATGGAAGAATAACTCCGACTGTTATTGGGATGATCGGATTAGTTGTTAAAATAACAAAAAAACAATAACAAAGATTTGTTCGAAGAATAACTGAAACTGTTATTAGTCTGTCATTACAATAACAATCCAATAACAAAAATTTCATAACGATGAATAACAAATCTTGTTATAAATAACATAAAAGGTTATTGGCCTAGTATTTTTAAATATCAAATATGTTATTCCCAAGTTATTTCTGTCTGCTCTGGAATGTATTTCAGCAATACCAAATAAACTCTATTCGGGAGTATTTTTCTCTTTTATAGGATTTTCTTCTATTAATTTTTGAGAACATAATGAGTTATTTTTCGAATACATCTCTGTTATTATGCTGTGTTATCATAACAAATAATCTATGTGTTTTATTAACAAGTTCTGACCTTCTGAAAATAACAGAACTTGAACTTTTCTAGTTTATTTCCACCTGTTCGGGACAGAACAGATTTTGATGTAATAAGCAAAAAAAAAGGATTTCATTGCAAAAAAAAATGTATCTGGACATCAATGGTCAGAGCTGACTTTTGAATCATATTGTAAGAACTACAAGCGGAAACATTTACAGATTTATTGTTCGAAAAGTTAAAATAATTATTTTATTTTCGATTTCGTGATCCCAAAGTAGTTTTCAAATATATCCGCAAGAGTTTGAAAGTCATGACATGGATGTTTCAACTATTGAGGTTATTTAAAATTATACCCTTTTCTATACCCACTGGAATTGTTTGTTAACATAACTTTTGAAGTACTTTATCAAACTTAATAATACTTACAGGACTTTAAGACAGGTCGAATGGCACTCATTTTTAAACATGAGTTTTTACCACTATCCATGTTTTTTTAAGTCAATTCCATATCTTTCGCAACATTGTTCAAATGTTTGTTCAGCCTCCCGGGAGGGAGTCCCATCAAGTGGAGTTGAAACACTAAAGTTTAACATAAAATCGCTCGCCCCACCTGGCTCCAAGGCAATCGTCAGTGCACAAATTTAAGTTGTCCTGCTCCGTGCTCGCTCGCAGCATAGTGCGTTCAGTCAGCATGTCCTTCCAAAAAAGCCCCACCGTGCGTATAAGACACCCACAAACTTTTGTTATGTTAAACGAGGGTTGTTTGCCTCCCGGCGGCAGTCTAATGTGATTTAACGTGTAGCACCAAGCACCCACTTGAGCCAGGTTGAGCTACTTCAGGAGTGGAAGATGAGTAACGAAATAAAAGTGTTGTTTTAAACTGTCCCAACTTCTGGTCCTTGACTTAACGAAGAAGATGATGACGCCGACGACGACGAATGGGGCATTAAAATTCATGAGAATGTACGGAGGGTGGATCCGTTCAGGTGGAATCACGTGGCGACTCGCCGTTGATGACCCGCTGGGGGCCCGTTGTGAGAGTTGTTTAAGCGAGTTTTGGATTATTATTCGAGCTTATCAGGACTGGTCAGCTTTCGCGCTGTCAATGTTCATTTTATGCATTCTAATTAGATCCTCCCGACGGAGTGTCGTAACCACAGCAGGTATCGGTTTTGACCATATTACTCTCGGCCTTCCGGCAGATCAACGATAACATTGGGTGGGATAATTACATTCACGCCAAAAGTCAACATGCCTTTAGTACGTGCATCGTGATTTTCGATTAGCCGCTATAAGCTGACAACTGCACTGTCAGTTGGCTGTATTTTAGACTCAAATGACGTTGTAAAAAATTAATCGCCTAAAAGTACGCTACCGTCATTACACTTCATTCACTAATTACGCCTGAAGTTATGTAGATAACGTTAAAAAGCAGCAAAATTGCAATTTTCCACCACAGAAAAAGTCGCTTCACAATGTTTTTGATAAAACCAGAACCCGTTTTTCGATCCTCCTCGGCTGCATACATCTGGGGGGCAAAAGGCAAACAAAACCGCCCCCTCACACCTCGTAGTCCTTTGTCACAACCGCTGAACCGGAGAGGAAGACCCCGGAAAGGCAAAGGTTACACGTTCGAGCGAAGCCAAATTACCATAATTGAATTTTAATTTAATTTATTCCGAAAATGTAATGAAATATTACATCAGTGTCGAGTCTTTGTCGGCTGCCCGTTGTTATCTCCGGGAGTTGTTGGCCATTTTTTATAATTTCTTCCCAGAGCCAGACATCGGCTCGTCGATACCATTGTTGGCTTTCCATTTTCAAGACAGGATATCAACTTTTAATGTTTTAATTACACTGTACGACGAAATTAACATTGAATGTGAATTTCCATTTCAACAACTAAATACTTAAAACATCGTTTCAAAAATCCTAGAATCTAGAAAATTGTCACCTCCATTTCGTCGAGTCGTGTTATTGATCATAAACGATGTTGATGCCGATGTTGTTTACGCCGAGAAATGTAATCATTCCAGTGCTACGTGTTGTTTTACGAAGAAATACGGACGGAATTTATTTGCATAACATCGAATTGGATTGCAGTTTGCAATGTTTTTCACCGGCAGCAGCGAACACGGAATCGTTGATGATTTATTGATTTGTGAATTATGCGCACATGGTTCGGTGGAAAATTGTGCAGTCAGCATTAATGTGATGCAACCAGATGGAGCAGTTGAATGATTTTTGCTGTCTCCTCCAGCTAGCCGTCTTTTCAACATGGTTCGTAATTAATGTTTTCGACTCATTTAATTCAGATTACAATAAAAATTGGGGTTCAATTATAAAACTCGACATTTTTAAGTTGATGTAAGTAAACGTTTCAGTTTAATAAAGGTATGGAGCAATTCCAGCCCAAACCAGGAATTTTTTAGGTACTTTTTTCTCGACCCTCTCCGATTTCAATGTAACTTTGTAGACATGTTATCCTAGGCCTATACAAGCCATTTTTGTGTATATGGAGCCAGTTACACTCGATAATGACATTTGAGAAGGGTGTAAGTGTTTTAAATATTTTTGTATTTCGTAATTTAAACATTGCTGTATCTCGAAGCCGTTGCATCGTATCAAAAAGTGGTCAAAGACAAACTTGTAGGAAATTTGACGGGCTTTTCGAAAAAAATACACTGAAAGAAAAAAACACCCCACTTTTATGAGATTTTTTTATTTTTAAGTTTAAAAGTCAAATTTGAAGGTGAGCCCACGATTTTTTTTCGTTCAAAATTTTTGTGAAAATAGTCTACAATGTTACAAAAAGACTCACGAAAAATGCAGGATGGAGCAACTCACCTAAAAAATACAAAAATCATTTACTGAAACTGTTTTTTTTAAAAGAGCTCTAAACGTCAAAATTTTCAAAACCCGATTACGGGAATCGATTTTTCAGACAATTTTACATAAAAGTCTTCATATTGACCATTGTCCTAAGTCCAATCCTTGTGAAGTAACAGCGGTTTTAAAAATAAAAATGTTGAAAAAATAGAGTTTTTGATGGTTTTTGGCAATTTCTATATGACCGACTTGATTTTTCAGTCTCGAAAATATTTTTACCGGAAAGCTCGTCCAATTTCCCATAAGTTTGTCTTTGATCACATTTCAATTGGATGTATGGGCTTACAGATATAAGCTAATTTACTATTCAGGTTACTATACTACACTGAAAAAATATTATGTTTTCAGTTATGAGCAATGTAATTAGCTTATATCTGTAAGCCAATACATCCAATTGAAATGTGGTCAAAGACAAACTTATGGGAAATTGGACGAGCTTTCCGGTAAAAATATTTTCGAGACTGAAATCAAGTCGGTCATATAGAAATCGCCAAAACCATCAAAACCTATTTTTCAACATTTTTATTTTTAAATCCGCTGTAACTTCACAAGGATTGAACTTAGACAATGCTCAATATGAAGACTTTTATGTAAAATTGTCTGAAGAATCGATTCCCGTATTCAAAATTTTGACGTTTAAACTCTTTTCAAAAACAGTTTCAGTAAATGATTTTTGTATTTTTAGGTGAGTTGCTCCATCCTGCATTTTTCGTGAGTCTTTTTGTAACATTTTAGGCTATTTTCACAAAAATATTGAACGAAAAAAAATCGTGGGCTCACCTTCAAATTTGACTTTTAAACTTAAATATCAAAAAATCTCTTAAAAGTGGAGTGTTTTTTTCTTTCAGTGTATTTTTTTCGGAAAGCCCGTCAAATTTCTTACAAGTTTGTCTTTGACTACTTTTTGATACGATGCAACGGCTTCGATATACAGCAAAATTTAAATTACGAAATACAAAAATAATGAAAACACTAACGCCCTTCTCGAATGTCATTATCGAGTGTTACTGGCTCCATATACACAAAAATGGCTTAATTTACTATTCAGGTTACTATACTACACTGAAAAAATATTATGTTTTCAGTTATGAGCAATGTAATTAGCTTATATCTGTAAGCCAATACATCCAATTGAAATGTGGTCAAAGACAAACTTATGGGAAATTGGACGAGCTTTCCGGTAAAAATATTTTCGAGACTGAAAAATCAAGTCGGTCATATAGAAATCGCCAAAAACCATCAAAAAACCTATTTTTTCAACATTTTTATTTTTAAATCCGCTGTAACTTCACAAGGATTGGACTTAGGACAATGCTCAATATGAAGACTTTTATGTAAAATTGTCTGAAGAATCGATTCCCGTATTCGGTTTTTGAAAATTTTGACGTTTAGAGCTCTTTTCAAAAAAACAGTTTCAGTAAATGATTTTTGTATTTTTTAGGTGAGTTGCTCCATCCTGCATTTTTCGTGAGTCTTTTTGTAACATTGTAGACTATTTTCACAAAAATTTTGAACGAAAAAAAATCGTGGGCTCACCTTCAAATTTGACTTTTAAACTTAAAAATAAAAAAATCTCATAAAAGTGGAGTGTTTTTTTCTTTCAGTGTATTTTTCTCGGAAAGCCCGTCAAATTTCCTACAAGTTTGTCTTTGACCACTTTTTGATACGATGCAACGGCTTCGATATACAGCAAAATTTAAATTACGAAATACAAAAATAATGAAAACACTAACGCCCTTCTCGAATGTCATTATCGAGTGTTACTGGCTCCATATACACAAAAATGGCTTATATATGCCTAGGATAACATGTCTACAAAGTTTCATTGAAATCGGAGAGGGTCGGGTACAACCGATTCCCTATTTGACATGGAATTGCTCTATGATAGATTCGGGCTCCCTGAACACGTTACAGTCGAAAGAATTAAATTTTAGTGAGTTCTCTGCGAATAAATAAAATTGTAAATTTTGACTTTAAAATGTGATAGAATCTCTTGAGCAACCATGCGCACCCCCTTAATTGTATCTATTCCATAGATCCAATGGAGCTTTTAAGCGAGCCCAAATCTATTATGCCTTGACTAAACTGAAGCGTTTACTGACATCAACTTCAAAAATGTGGCGTACCACGACTTCATCATCACCAAACATTTTAATCGCCTTAGTCCCCGTTCCTATCTGTTGATTCACGACCAACGACGGGTGGGCTGCCTGTTGATGGCGGGGGGGACTCATGACCCCAAAATCGTCGTTTAAAGACGATCCATTAACAAGATTATTACACGTGTTACGAAAGGGGAAGGCAACCGAAAAAAAAATCCTTTCCAAATACCATCCCCAAAAGCTGCTGTTTGTGCTGATGCCAAATTTAGTATTCAAACGTTACCCTTTTTTAGAGCGGTGTTCCCTCGCTTTTTTTCAAAAATGTGCTTGCGTATGTGTGCGGAGTAAACGAGCATGCTTGCCTGCGGGCCGAAATCTGGTTGATGCTCATTTTCATAACTACACGGAAAAGCTTTCACTGTGTCATGTGGGGTGGGTGCGAGCGAAAGCTCTCGCACAGATATCGTCGCTATTGTGATATCTCGACTCAATCTGTTTAACTTTAGAACAGATTTAAATTCAAATGATAAAAAATTGATTTAAAATCAAATTTTAAATAACTGTTTGACGGTACGTTTCTAAATGAACTTAAAATATATTTAAAAAAAACTATCGAATGAATGAATATCGGGACACCCAAACCGGTTACTGTAACTAGAAAGCATTTGAACGCCGCTGTGAAATTTACAACTGTTTCTAAAGAACAAGTGCGAGATAAAATTACAAGATACAGTTGAAGCATGAATGTCAGAAACATGATATTTTTCGTGTGGCTAGTGATTGGTCACTGATGAACTACGTAATTTAACTTAATTTAATTTATCAATATGACATTGAAAATTTGCTCACTAAATACGGCTCAAAAAAGGTCCAAATTTCCTTTGTTGTTAATTTCCATAAATGCCTTTGCAAGATGATGGATCAACGTACATAAAAAACATTACCTGCCTAATTTCAAACAAACTATAACCACTGACGAACTGACGTGCCACCAGGAACAAATTGCTCGATCATTTCTGACCGCATTCTTCTTTTTTTTCTTTTTGCTTTTCTCTTCTTGAGTGAATGTCAAATTTCGAGTTTGACACTTAACCACCTGCAGCTGCGAAGAATTCAAGTACAACAAGTAAAAAAGGCTGATAAGGATAAGAATTATAATGTTAGAAAACATCTTAAATCATCATGATCATTGACAATTAATTCATGGCAAATCAATACTTCTAACTACCTTTCATTTATATTTGAAAAATGTGTCAAAAATTGAATTTCGTTATGGATTTTGCAAAAATAAATCAACACAGGAATGATTTCCGCCCTTTCAACATGTTGTTTCAGAAAGCTTCTCAGCAGCAGCAACTGTGCATCTGTCAAACCATGTGTTTGACAATCGCCGATCGCTGCGAGTGAGTGAGAAGGAAGATGGGAAAGTGCGGTCAAATTTGAATTCTTGGTGGCACGTCAGTTCGTCAGTGCTATAACATCCCAAAATAAAGAGCAAGAGCGGCCCAAAACAGAGATTTTATAGTCACTTCTTTCCTCAACTTTCTCCGATTTCAGTGAAACTTTTTTTTCATAAAATTATTTTTATTAGGTCCTTTTCGGTACTGGGACCTGGTTAGGACCGAGTCGGCTTTTGTAATTACATTTGACTAAATAATTACAGAGGATCTTGTGTTAGTTAGGAGGGGAGCCGATTACCCGCGGCCTACTCGGGGTTAGTAGGGAAGGGATTGATGTTAAGGACAAGGCGTGGGAAGGGAAGGGGTATTGTGTAGGGGTCTTGGTTGGCTCTGCTGGCCTTTGCGTTTTGTCCTCAGCCGCAACTCGGTGTCCAGCTGCTGGGGCGATCTTGCTTTGCTTCCGGTGCAACCAGAAACGACGGCTTTGTGCGAAGGCGAGTTATACTAACTAGAGGAAAACTAACTGAAGGGAAACTAACTGGAAGAAAACTAAATAGATATTTTGGAATCTGAGAGGAACTGATAGATAGGATAGAGAACATCAAGGTCTAGTTGAGATAGAGCGTCTCGCATCGGGATTTCTGGTGGTCTTCCTCGGGCCCTGAGGGTATCTCAGTGAAACTTTGTGGATATGTTGCCCCAAGCTTAAATAAGCCATTTTTGTTTAAATGTAGCCAGTAGAAGTCGAGAATAACATTTGAAAAGGGCACATGTTATTTGAATATTTTAGTTTTTCGTAATTTCAAATTGCTGAAAAATTAAGTCTTACATTTAGAAATGGCCAAAAACTCCTGCTTTTTCAAAAAAAAAAAAAAAAAACAATTTAAACCGCTGCATTGACATTTGTGTGAAATTTTATGAAAAATGGATTTCTGTTAGACCCTTTTTCAAAAATACGGGTTTTATCAAATGTGTTAAGGAGAGTTGCTCCATCCTGCATATTTGGTGCAAATGTTTGAAACAACTTAAAGTAATTCCAAAAAAAAAACGATCAAGAATTTGTTTTGGATCACCTTAAAATCAAAACAAATCGTAGAGAAAGCGTGTATTTTTCTATCAGTGTTTTTTCAGGAAGATGTTAAAATTTCCAACAAGTTTGTCTTTCACCACTTTTCCACCAGACAGCAATATTCGAATGACAAAATTAAAAAAAAAAATGTAAATAACGTTGGGCTTTAAGGGGTTACTTACATGTAAAATGGCAAAAATGTCAGATGTTGGTATGAGCACATACTTCATTTTATTTTAAATCTGTTTACAGGGCATTTCAATTTACATTTTCATCTCAAATAAAAAAAAAATCAAACCATCCACATTAACGACCCCCGGGTCTTTTGTGGTCTCTATTGAAAGTTTCTGCTCGAACCTAGGAGTCCGAAGGCTTGAATGGGGAGAGCACCCAAACCTCTTTCTACTCCAAGGAACCTTCCACCCCAGTGTTTGAACTGACGACCTTTGGATTGCGAGTCCAATCGCCGCCAGCGATTCCACCGGAGTAGGCTTGGTTTGGTGTGTTGTTTGTACTTATGGCATGGAGACGACTCCTACACCTGGACGGCCTAACAACCAAGGCCGGGACCGACATTTTACTTCCTCATCCGATGGAAGGTTGGAGCAGATGGGAATCGAACCCAGAATCATCCGCTTACAAAGTGGACAGCGTAACCATTCGGCCACGCACTGCTACATTTTCATCTATTAACAAAATAAATATGAAGACATTTGGATGTACCATTACCGAGATATAGCTACTTTAAGTTAGCAGTTTCAAAAAACTGCTCAACACTGATTCGACCAAATCGGCTCAAAATTTTGGTGAAGACTCGTAAAACTGGTTCCGTGTGCATGAAGAAGACCGATTTTCAAAAGGTTATAAAATATTTTTAATTTTTAATTCATATTAGAAATCGTCAGTTTTTGATTTTTGTATTTTTTTTTAAAAAGCAAAATTAAAAAATCGGGATATGTCTTGAGAGTTTTTATCCCAAATTTCAGCTAATTCGGTCCATCCTATCTCGAGATATCGTGGCACCCGTAAATCAACTCGGTGTTCAGACAAAAACGCTCACAAAGTTTGGCAGTTCGCTTTGCGCATGGCAAAATTTTAAACTTAAATCGTCTGTCACTCACTAGAATCATGGAATATCTTCATGAAACTATCAGAAGTGATTGGAAATAATCTTTTTAATGGAATTATCAATTTTGCCGTAATGTGAAATTTTGAGATTTTCTACATGTATGTAACCCCTTAAATTAATAAAATAAACAGTATTGAAAACAAGAAAATTTGAATTTTGGAAGGCCACACTTTTTGTGTTAGAAAAATAAATTCACGCATAATTTTCACGAAAAAAAAAAATAAAATGTATCAGACCAAGAAGGTTTAGTGATTTTTCATGCTCAAAAACTGTAATTAGCGACCATTTCTGAGAAAAAAATCCAAATGTTTAGAAAATTTTCCATAAAATTGTCGAAGAGACATTGAAGATTGGACCTCTGGTTGCTGAGATACAGCGGCTTAAAGAAAAAAGAAACAGGAAAATTGAAGTGCGAGAAATATTCCGTTTAAAAAGGGCCTAATACTCTATCTCTTTTGTAATGTTAGTCTTTATTAAAAAAAATTAAATATTGTTTTGGAAAACAACATTGAAAATCGGACCACTAGTTGCTTTTGCTGAGATATCGACTTTGGAAAATGATGGGTTGTTTGGATGAGACTTAGAAAACTTTAATTCTTAGACAATTTTATAGCAAATTTTCTGAACTTTTCAAAAAAAAAAAAGATTTAGAAATGGTCATAAGCACTATTTTTACAAATAAAAAACTGCAAATATTTCGCTCAAATCAAATATGAAAATAGAGCCTTTTATCAAAAAATCTGTAAAGTACTTTTCGATTGGAAATTCAATTTAACATTAAAAAATTTCGTCAAATTGTTTTTTGCATGAAATTTTGATTTTTTTTCCGAAAATCACTTTTTTTTTTCAAAAATTCATAACTCGGCGGCAGATTTTTTGACCATGTTTCTCTATAGATCAAAAGTTGCGGATTTTTGTTATATATATAAAAATCTCAAAAATCAAAAATTATTTATTTTGGGAAATTGAGTTTTTATGAAAAAAAGTTGATTAAAAAATCGGCAATTTTTTTTCGAGTACCTATTTTTTTCTCAATAGTCCTCGACAATACCTACAACTTTGCCGAAGACACCAAATTGATCAGAAAATTCACTCAAAAGTTACAGCTGCTTGAATATTTACCTACCCTTTTTGGTATGGACAGCAGCCAAAATTGTATGAGACTTGTATGGGTTAACCAATGACACAAAATAGCTTCTTTGGTCATAGGGAAGGCCCCCACAAAGTTAGCCGATTTCACGGAGAACTGCTCAACATAAAAGTTCTTTTGTCAAAAAAAAATCCATATGTGTCATGATCATTATTGAAATTCAAATTATTGAAAAATACGTCTTTTTTTGTTCAAAAGTGGAAGGGGTCGAGATAATTACTTCTTAGGACAAAGTTTCACGCAAATAGAAAAGGGGTCGGGACACCTTTTTCCGATTTCGTGTGAATTGACGGAAAATTACCCATTGGAAAAATCGAATGAAATCGATAATGATCAATAAATAATACATTTGAATATGTAAACTATTAATTTTTTCATCAAATGGAACCCGTTATAGGTTATGGTTTTATTTTTCAGTTCGGAAACGATGCACAACTTTTGAAACATCCTCAACCTCCCCACCGTCATCGAAGCTTGTGTTTGGCAAACTTTTATTTTATGCAGATTACGAAATGTCGCACGGAATTGATTCGCATGAATCTGCATGCCGAATCAGCCCGGAATCCAGCGCGGAAAAAGGAAAGTGACACTCGTCGTCGACGTTTTATGTGTCGTCACTCAAATAGTGCTTAAGTTAATAGAAGGGGAAAAGTGCTGCTGACTTCAGGCGTCGTTCTAGAATCGGGAATGGCGGCGTGAACGACCGAATTTGGAATTATTTATTTAGTTGGAATTGTGCTAAACAGTTTGCGATAAAGTTTTACGTCTCTATTCAGAGAAAGTTGGTTTAGGAGGTAGAAATTGCAATTGCCTTGAGTGAATTGATGTTTTTAAGGTGTGAAATTGAAATGCTTGGTTTTATGGAGTCGTTTTAAGTTATTTTTAATGTTTCAATTTCAATTTAAAGTTTGGTTTTGGAACCAGATATGTGTACCGAGATGCCTCGAATATCTTCAGGTCCTCTAGGAATCCTAGACCAACTCACCAATTCCAACTAAAGTGACGCAATTTCCGCTTCCCAGAATGGTCTGGACCTCTACCCCCCGAGGGACCAACAAACAACTCAATAAATTCACCTCAATGGTCGACGGAAATTTCATCACATCAATTCATTTTTCCTATAACTCAGATATACGGCTCGTGTTCTCACCACCCACAATAAATTGAATTGCCAAACAACCTTCAATAAATTTCCCTCCCAAAGAGAAAACAAACAAAACTCCCCGAAAAAAAACATCTCAGACATGCACGGCATCACGTCCCACCATTAACACACTAAATTTCATTGCGTGATTATGCTCAGTTTTGCCTGAACCGATGCTAGAGCATTTCCCTCTGGAGGCAGATCCTTGGAACTGGAACTAGTTTTTTGTTCTGCCCAGCGGAACGGAAAAACACTCCGATGATGCAAGACGACAAAAAAAAGTTGAGCAGAAAATTGAACTGCTCACTGAAGAGCTCACCCTCGGAACCATCCTGCAATGAATAGGAAATTCCATCGCTGGGTGGTGGGGGATGGACTGAAAATATAATTTGTATCACTGGAATTTTTATTATCGTTTTTTTAACTTGCTCACTAAGGAAAGTTTGGGTAATTTTTGCCCCAAACATTAGATAACAATGTAACAATTTCAACATTGATTCTAAAGTTTTAGAAGTTTATAGCACCTTTTAAAAAAATCGAACTCCTGTCAGCGTATCTGTAATAACTCTTTGTTGTCCAATCTGTAAACATTGAAATCTATAACTTTGTTTCTTAAATCGGAAAAAAGAAACGTTGAAGATTTTGGAATCATTTCATTGTTTACAAATTTGGCAACAGAGACCGGAATTGCTGACAGGATTTCTATCCGTGAAAACATACCTAAACATTTAGATTTGGAACGCTCAATCAATTAAGTTAAGGTTGATTACTTATCAATTAAATATATTTGAAAAATCTTTAGTTTTTTTAGTTTGGAAAACATAGCATTAAAATTAATAATGATTTTTAAATAATAAGATAATATTCGAACGTAACAAAATAATAAACTGAAACTGGTGAGATGAACTGTTTGACTTTATTACTTTTGTCAGTTTTTCAATTAAAAAAACAACGCGATTTTATTTTGCCGAGGTTTTTTTTTACAACAACATACCCCGAACAGACGGTAGTAACAAAATTCATGCCATTTCAATAACCAATCTTCTTGGAATCTTCTTGAAAATCCATTTTTGCATAAGAGTTCAATAACAGTTTATGTTATCATAACAAAATTTGTTATCGGTCTGATATTGATTGAAAGCCAGAACAACTCGGGAATAACATTTTTTGTTATGGATGAATACCTCAAACTGTTATTGGGATGATCGGATTAGTTGTTAAAATAACAAAAAAGAATAACAAAGATTTGTTCGAAGAATAACTAAAAATGTTATTAGTCTGTTATTACAATAACAATCCAATAACAAAAAAATCATAACGGCGAATAACAAATCTTGTTATAAATAACATAAAATGTTATTGGCCTAGTATTTTCAAATATCAAAAAATGTTATTCCCAAGTTATTTCCGTCTGCTCGGGTAGTAACAGTTTTTGTTATCATAACAAAATTTGTTATTGGTCAGCCAAAACAACTTTGGAATAACATTTTTTGATATGGAAGAATACCTCCAACTGTTATTTGGATGATCGGATTAGTTGTTAAAATAACAAAAAATAATAACAAAGATTTGTTCGACGAATTACAAAAAATGTTATTAGTCTATTATTACAATAACAATCCAATAACAAAAAAATCATAGCGACGACCCGGGCAGACGGTAATAACAAAATTCATGTCATTTCAATAACAAATTCTGTTAAAATAACAAAAAATGTTATGGAATCTTCCTGAAAAATCCATTTCTGCATAATGGTTTAATAACGGTTTATGTTATCATAACAAAATTTGTTATTGGTCTGGTATTGGTTGAAAGCCAAAACAACTTTGGAATAACATTTTTTGTTATGGAAGAATAACTCCAACTGTTATTGGGATGATCGGATTAGTTGTTAAAATAACAAAAATTAATAACAAAGATTTGTTCGAAGAATAACTAAAAATGTTATTAGTCTGTTATTACAATAACATACCAATAACAAAAAAATCATAACGACGAATAACAAATCTTGTTATAAATAACGTAAAATGTTATTGGCCTAGTATTTTCAAATATCAAAAAATGTTATTCCCAAGTTATTTCCGTCTGCTCGGGGAATAACAAATCTTGGTACAAATAACATAAAATGTTATTGGTCTAGTATTTTCAAAGATCTTAAAATGTTATTCGCAAGACATTTCCGTCTGCTCGGGACTACAAAACTTTTGCTCATCAAACAAGTCAACCCAATTTTTGCTGTTTTCTTGTCTAGAGTTGTTTTTTTGTAAAGGTCCAATAAACATTTTTTTTCTTTTCGGGTCTTTCTTAAACCACTTTGAGTCAGAGTCATATTCGAAATCATCCAAAAAGTAATGAAAATGATTTTTTTTAGACCTCCTAAAAAAACTCTAGAACTGAACCAGTATGATTAATTCAAAATAGTACCTGGAAATCCCTGGCAAAAATTTGTTTTGAACCTTTTTGGGGCAACCTTTGATTATTGATCGCAAATAAGGAATAAAAATGGGAAAGTAGTTTTAACGATTTGTCTTCATTTTTCAATTTTAAACACAGTCCTGACTCGATTTCCAGAAGCCTCGATTATGCGATGTAAAATTTGAATAGTTGGTTGCCTAATAAATTACAAAATCTTTTTTTTATTTCTTCGCCGCCATTTAGGACGCAATCTTGGATTTATAAAATCTAAATCATTTAAGCGTTGTATATTTCATCAATGAGCAGTTCTCTAGGATTTCGGTCATTCGATTTTTTTGTATTTTTTAATCCGACTGAAACTTTTTTGGTGCCTTCGGTATGCCCAAAGAAGCCATTTTGCATCATTAGTTTGTCCATATAATTTTCCATACAAATTCGGCAGCTGTCCATACAAAAATGATGTATGAAAATTCAAAAATCTGTATCTTTTGAAGGAATTTTTGATCGATTTGGTGTCTTCGGCAAAGTTGTAGGTATGGATACGGACTACACTGGAAAAAATAATACACGGTAAAAAAATTTGGTGATTTTTTATTTAACTTTTATCACTAAAACTTGATTTACAAAAAACACTATTTTTAATTTTTTTATTTTTGATATGTTTTAGAAGGCATAAAATGCCAACTTTTCAGAAATTTCAGGTTGTGCAAAAATCACTGACCGAGTTATGAATTTTTAATCAATACTGATTTTTCAAAAAATCGAAATTTTGGTCGTAAAATTTTCAACTTCATTTTTCGATGTAAAATCAAATTTGCAATCAAAAGTACTTTACTGAAATTTTGATAAAGTGCACCGTTTTCAAGTTATAGCCATATTTAAGTGACTTTTTGAAAATAGTCGCAGTTTTCATTTTTAAATTAGTGCACATGTTTGCCCAGTTTTGAAAAAATATTTTTGAAAAGCTGAGAAAATTCTCTATATTTTGCTTATTTGGACTTTGTTGATACGACCTTTAGTTGCTGAGATATTGCAATGCAAAGGTTTAAAAACAGGAAAATTGATGTTTTCTAAGTTTCACCCAAACAACCCACCATTTTCTATCATCAATATCTCAGCAACTAATGGTCCGATTTTCAATGTTAATATATGAAACATTTGTGAAATTTTCCGATCTCTTCGAAAAAAATATTTTTGGAATTTTCAAATCAAGACTAACATTTCACAAAGGCCAAACATTCAATATTACGCCCTTTTAAAATGTTTGTCTTGATTTGAAAATTCCAAAATATTTTTTCGAAAAGATCGGAAAATTTCACAATTGTTTCATATATTAACATTGAAAATCGGACCATTAGTTGCTGAGATATTGACGATAGAAAATGGTGGGTTGTTTGGGTGAAACTTAGAAAACATCAATTTTCCTGTTTTTAAACCTTTGCATTGCAATATCTCAGCAACTAAAGGTCGTATCAGCATAGTCCGAATAAGCAAAATATAGAGAATTTTCTCAGCTTTTCAAAAATATTTTTTTCAAAACTGGGCAAACATGTGCACTAATTTAAAAAAATGAAAAACTGCGACTATTTTCAAAAAAGTCACTTAAATATGGCTATAACTTGAAAACGGTGCACTTTATCAAAATTTCAGTAAAGTACTTTTGATTGCAAATTTGATTTTACATCGAAAATGAAGTTGAAAATTTTACGACCAAAATTTCGATTTTTTGAAAAATCAGTATTGATTAAAAATTCATAACTCGGTCAGTGATTTTTGCACAACCTGAAATTTCTGAAAAGTTGGCATTTTATGTCTTCTAAAACATATCAAAAATAAAAAAAAAAATAGTGTTTTTTGTAAATCAAGTTTTAGTGATAAAAGTTAAATAAAAAATCACCAAATTTTTTTACCGTGTATTATTTTTCCAGTGTAGTCCGTATCCATACCTACAACTTTGCCGAAGACACCAAATCGATCAAAAATTCCTTCAAAAGATACAGATTTTGAATTTTCATACATCATTTTTGTGGACAGCTGCCGAATTTGTATGGAAAATTATATGGACAAACTAATGATGCAAAATGGCTTCTTTGGGCATACCGAAGGCACCAAAAAAGTTTCAGCCGGATTAAAAAATACAAAAATTAAAATTGAAGAAAAAAGACCGATTTCGTAGAGAATTGCTCCAATGCTTTAATGAACCTTTGTATTTTTTCTTTTCTAAATAAAAATCGGAACTAAGATTTGAAAAAAGCACAAATTATGTGTATTCAACCTTCCAAAATTACACCTTCCAAATTGACACATTTTTTTACAGTGTAGGGCAAAGTTATAATAAGATGTCTATTTGTCTTCTTCAAACATATTTTTTGCGCAGATTGATTTATTGTGTTAAAATGTAAAATTAGTAAATGGGTAAATAATGTTCAATGAAAACCTATTTTTCCCGAATTGTCCTAATCCTAAACACAGAAAAAAATCAATTCCCATAATCGTAAATTGTGGTTCGTTAATTTGAAAACCACGAGGAAACTTCTTCATGAGTATTGCCGAGCTTCCGTGGCAGTGAGGTTACGGGTTTCGCCTTGTAAGCGGAAGGTGATGGGTTCGATTCCTGTCTGGCTCGGCAAAGTCAGATCCCTTAAAGGAGTAAATATGCTCACTGGGGGTACTGACCGGTAGGGGATGGGTTTCGACTAGCGGCGTGCTGGGTTTCCAATCCAGAGGTCGTGAGTTCGATTCTCATACCGGGATGATGAATTGTGCATTTCTAGAGTTTCTGTTTTTAAGGTCCTTTAAGCTATTGTGTTTCATATGTTTATTGGATCTTTAAAAAACCCTAGATTTGCACTTTAAACGTGGTTTTCATAAACACATTTCACGATTTCGGGATTTATAATTTTTCCGTGTACCTTTGCTGAACGCAAAATTCATCAAAAATTCCGTTCTCAAGATACAGATCCTAAAATATTTTGATATCATTTTTGGACAGCTCTCAAATTTATATGTAAACTTTTACGGACGAATCAATGACGCAAAATTGCTTCTTTTTTCCTTACAAAGTTAATCCTCTAGTGCCCAATTTTTGTTTCGAGCATTTTCATTTTTCCCGTGTTCAGGAGGTCATTTTGAGCAACTTTTGTTCTACGAAAAAACTTTACTTCTCTTGTTTTATGTTTTTCTTGCTTCATTTTTAGAATTTTAAATTACATTTTTCTTGTTGAGTTTATGTATGTTTTTGGTAGTATTTGGTCTATTTTACCACCTCCTATCATTACATTTTGCCTATCTAATTTTTTCATGTTTTTACAGTAACTTTTTCAATTTTTGGCACCATTATCATTTAAATTGTAAAAAAATGCGTAGAGTCATAGTCTGGGGCACTAGAAAAATTATTGCATATTTCTTTTTACTTAAAATACAGGAAATGTTATAAAAACACAACCAAAGTTGTGCTCTAAAATACACATTTTTCAATACATTGGCAAAATCACATCAAACAAGCAAAATTTCCAGCCTATACATTTTCTAAAATTTCAAGAGTTCTTCTTTTTAATGCTTTTCAAAGATCAAAAATTGGTTAAAAAATTGATTTTTGGCGGTTTTTTTTTAATCGAAGCCCGTCCAAACGCGGGATTGGTTGTAGAGGGTTCAACTAAAGCGTAAATACAACAAACTATCGATGGCCAAAATTATGGACAATTGCTCTTTCATTAAAATGTAAAGCAAAATGGAAGACATAAAAACGGATTGAAATTGAATTTTATTGATATTTTTCTAAATCTCTGAAAAAAAAATATAAAAATTGTAAAATTGCATTTCATTTTAATTGAATGAGGAACTTTTAGGATTTTCACAAATCTGAAATCATGTAATCTCAGATCTAAAATCGAGGTTACACTTACAGAAAAATATATATTTACATGAGTTTATTGGCAGTGCAATGAATCGTGGGAATAATACATTTAAGAATGTTGAAAGATCTTGTTTGGAAAATATTGGGTAATATTATCCCGAAAAATGTGCCCAAACCACCCTCCCCCCTGCTCCCCTTCAATTCTTTTTTTTTCTCGATCAGGGCCGAGTACAAAAACTTAAAAAAATGATTAGCCTAATTATGCATCGAAACCTGTTTTACCCCACCAGACCCTAAAGCAGGGGGTCTCCGAAACGTCAACCTGATCCCTCCCCGGTTGTGGCACCACAGCAATTTCACCGCGAAAAGCGCGGGGGCTTTTCCCAGAAGACGAAGAAAGCAAGCCGGTGGTGAAAGTGATGGGTAGATGCCAAACCAAACATTTGCATACACATTTTATATTCAATTTTCTCATCCCCGACTCAAGCGAGAGAGAGAGAGAGAGAGAGAGAGAGAGAGAGTCTTGACGGGTGCTGCCACAAACAGCCGCGAGATGGCCTCATTTTCACCCAGTTTTCTTCCTTAGAACGGGGTGTAGTTCGTAGTACACGATAGCATCGTCTACTTCCTCCCATCGAAGAAGGATCGAAGGACATGGTTGAGAGGTGCTCCCGATTCGAACCTTCCTCGGAGTGTGAAAAACCTCATGATGAAGAGACGGGTCTTGGTAGAATGGGAGGTGCCTCTTGCCAGGATACGCACAATTGGACATTGCGCGCCTTACAAGGGACTGCTAATGGTGTTATGGAGGTGTGTGTGTGTTTTCTTTAAATTGGAAGTAAACGCTCAAAAATTCACGACCTGCGAAGAAGTCTTTCACGATCAATTCGACTTTTTCCTGGTGGTGCTAAAATGTTTTTTGAAGTGCTTTTTTAGCTAAATGCATCGTTGTTACTATTTATCTAATTTCATAACTTAAAACAAACTTGTGTTTCTTCAGTTATTTTCTCATCAAACCTGGTATGGCATCTGATTTTAATTCTATTTAAGATGGTAGAACAAAAATCGAAAGCACTCAAATTTGAGCAACTCAATTCCGAATGCCCTTCCATTCTTGACCTAGATAACAAACAGAAGTGGAGAAGTGCTTGATTCGTCCCGTCCTGGAAATAAGACATCCGACGACCATGCACTCTCACTCTCCCCCTCATTGCCCTCTATCATCGCATTTCCTTTTTCCGGTGAAATCTAATTCGATTTTCCTTGCCACCCATCCCGGGTAGACGGTAATAACAAAATTAATAATATTTCAATAACAAATCCTGTTAAAATAACAAAAAGTGTTATTATTTTATCCTGAAGTTCAACTTCAAGAAGAAAAAATAATAACAGTTTCTGATAAAATAACAAGATTTGGTATTGAAGTGATATTATATTGAAAAATTTTAATAACACGCTAATAAGAGGAAATGTTGTTCATTTCAAAAACTCTCCCAATAACAAGATTTGTTATCCGTTTGGTATTCTGACTTAGAAATAAAATTACCATAAATCGCACAAATGGAAAAGGTTTTAAGTGTCCATAACAAAATCTGTTATTAATTTTTCTTTTGTTAAAGATGTTTAGATCTTTGGGATAATTTTGTCCAATTTCGTCGGGGTCATAAATTTGACCATGAAATGGGGTCCTTATATAGTCATATTAGTCATATCCTGCATCCAGAGTCGAAGTTGTCTTCAAAGTACCCGGGCAGACGGTAATAACAAAATTCATACCATTTCAATAACAAATACTGTTAAAATAACAAAAGGTGTTATGGAATACTCTAGCAAAATCAATTTTTGCATAAGAATTTAATAACAGTTTAGGTTATCATAACAAAATTTGTTATTGGTCTGATATTGGTTGATAGCCAAAACGACATTAGAATAACATTTTTTGTTATGGAAGAATACCTCCAATTGTTATTAGGATGATCGGATTAGTGTTTAAAATAACAAAAAATAATAATAAAGATTTGTTCGAAGAATTATCCGGGCAGACGGTAATAACAAAATTAATAATATTTCAATAACAAATCCTGTTAAAATAACAAAAAGTGTTATTATTTTATCCTGAACTTCAACTTCAAGAAGAAAAAATAATAACAGTTTCTGATAAAATAACAAGATTTGGTATTGAAGTGATATTATATTGAAAGTGTTTAATAACACGCTAATCAGAGGAATTGTTATACATTTCAAAAACTCTCCTAATAACAAGATTTGTTATTCATTTGGTATTCTGACTTAGAAATAAAATTACCATAAATCGCAAAATGGAAAAGTTTTTAAGTGTCCATTATACAATCTGTTATTATTTTTTCTTTTGTTAAATACGTTTAGATCTTTTTGGTATGATTTTGTCCAATTTCGTCGGGGTCATTATTTTGGCCATGCAATGGGGTCATTAAGCTAAAATTATTCAAAAAAGTTGAAATTTTGAGAGTTGATTTTTTTCATTTATTTGATATACCCCATAAAGGACATTGCTAAAACTGGCTAGAACTATGGGATAATTTTGACTATTTTCGTCGGGGTCATTTTTTTGGCCATGAAATGAGGTCCTAAACCTGAAATTATTCTAAAAAGTTGAAAATTTGAAAGTGGATTTTTTTAATTATTTGATATACTCCCTAAAGGACTTTGTTTAAAATGATTAGAACTATGGGATAATTTTGACCAATTTCGTCGGGGTTATTATTTTGGCCATGAAATGGGGTCCTTAAGCTTTAACAAATTCGATAAAATTAACTTTTGAAAGTTGATTTTTTCAAATTTTGTTATATTCCCTAAGGGAATTGATTTATTTACTGAGAATTTTTGAAATGTGAATAACAAAAACTGTTATTATTTTCACACAGCCAGGAAGTCGGAGCTGACGTTGAAGTTCGAGCTGGTGTGAGACCTCGGAGACGGCATCGGATTCAGCTAGTTTTCAGCAACTTTTACTTGGAGTCGGAATCTGTGAAGTCGGGTATTTTTGGAGAGCTGCATCCAGAGTCGGAGTTGTCTTCAAAGTATAGATTCAAAGTCGCTTGGAAATACCCGACTCAGCAGCCCTGACTAGTACAGAGGAGTTATGGCAACTACAGGTTTATTTACAAATTGCAAATAAACCAAAACAATAACATGTCTTGTTATGGAGACATACCAGTTCAATAACAATTTTTGTTATTATGCTGCTCCACCTCTCCGCACAACATAACAAATCTTGTTATTCCTTCATGATTCCTTCTGTGTTATAGGTTTGTTATTGCAATAACAACATAATAACAGTTTAAGTTATTCTTCGAACAAATCTTTGTTATTGATTTTTGTTATTTTAACAACTAATCCGATCATCCCAATAACATATTTCGATCTTCTCACAATATCAAAAACTGACCTTCCCAAGTTATTTCCGTCTGCTCGGGAACAACTAATTCGATCATCCCAATAACAGTTGGAGGTATTCTTCCATAACAAAAAATGTTATCCCAAAGTTGATTTGGCTTCCAACCAATATCAGACCAATAACAAATTTTGTTATGATAACATAAACTGTTATTAAACCCTTATGTAAAAATGGATTTTTCAAGAAGATTCCATAACACTTTCTGTTATTTTAACAGTAGTTGTTATTGAAATGGCATGAAGTTTGTTATTACCGTCAGCTCGGGTTGTTTCGTCTGTTCGGGAAGAGTTGAATAACAGTTTATTTTTTCATAACAAAATTTGTTCGAAAAATAACTTTAAATGTTAGTAGTATTTTCAATAATAACAATCCAATAACAAAAAAAATCATAGCGGCGTATTTTCAATTATCAAAAAATGTTACTCCAAAGTTATATCCGTCTGCTCGGGATCGCCAGCTTTTCCATCGTCCTTTTGGCGATCTTTTTTGTCGTTTGTTGTCTCAACGTCTTAAAACACACACACACACAAAGGTGAAAGTAGAAAGAAACCGTTACCTTCACCATGGCGTTTGGTTTTCCGGGTGAGAGCCGCGAAAAATGAACAAACATTGGATTTTTTAAGAGTGGCGTAAAAAACTTTTACGTTGTACCTTTTGGTCAACCTCCAACACCTCCATCACGTTGCATGATGGTAAACAAGAACGTTGACCGTGGAAATAAAGTCAACAAAGTTTAGTTAAAACAACGAGCATCGATGGGGTAAAACGTTGTAAAACGTTGAAAAAGCTTGTTTTAATAATTTTGAAAAATGGTAATATTAAGTGGTTCAAGTTCTTATTATAAAAAAAAAGTTTCAACGAAGTTCATTCCATTTAAGAACCATTATCTCTTGTCAGGAATGCCAATTATTCAATAACACTGATTTGTTAAAAAATACCAAATGAATAATGAACGATAAGACATTTGTCAAGTCACATCGATAGAAATAATAATGTTCACTTAAGTAGCCTCATCTCCTGTCAGTGCTGCCAGACCATCAATAAGCATTACTAAGATTTTTGTCAACAAAATGATGATGCCTAAAATTTAAAAAAATATTTAAATTAATATTTAAATTAAATAATTTTGCAAGAATGGGTTATTTACGCAAATAAGTTTATAAAATAAGTTTAAAAAAATATAATGCTCATAACTTCAGACAGGGCAGGGTAATGTATTTTTTCCATTTTCGATTGTTGGTTTATCACCACAGTGATTGCCAAAAAAGATAACAGGGCGTTCAACAACATCCATCAATAAGGTCAGCCCGATTGCAGCAACGTTATCTGCAAAATATGAAGCATGAAATCAATTCACGCGAAAATCAAATTGCTGATTTATTTGTTCGCAGGCACTCGAAAGCGTTTTCCGAATCCGATTTGTTCCTCTGCGCTTTGTTTGTTTGTGCCAATTTAGGAGAGCGTATCGCGCAAAAACTCTAAAACAAAAGCATCGAAAACGATAAAATGCATTTTTCTGCATGTTTTTGCCTCCTCCACGAAATCGAAGTGATTGATATTTTCGACAGGAAAAATAAAAGTGCTTTGAAAGTGATATGCTTTTTCAATTTCACCCTACCTACGCAAAAATGTCGGCGGAATAACAAATTTAATCAATTTCTCGTTTTTTTTCCTGTGTGGCGCTTGCAAATTGTGCCAATAGTCGGCGCAAAATTTTCCACATTTTAATCGAGAGCGATTCGCAAGGGAATAAATTAAAGGCCAAACGGGCTTTTAATCGATCTGGGGAAAAACGGCCAATAATTGCCACCATTCCCATCCCTCCTTCATCGAGCGATAATTTATGCAGAGCTAAAGAGGAGAAAAGCTGGTGGGAACTTTAATCCATCTAACTAAATTTAGACAAGCTCGATAAGCGCTTTTGCCGAGCATGCCGGTGGAGTTTGGGGTTGGAGGGATTCCTGGGAAATGATGAATCTGGTAATGTTTTTCGCAGAGTTTTTTTTTTGATTTGTCGAAAGATGAAACGAAGCACAATGGTCGAATGATTTTTTCGTGGAAATGCAATATCACATCGTTTTTAGACTTGGATCGGGCATATTTTTGATTAAATTTTATCTGTTGGAAGTTTTACGGTCAACAGATTGTTTGTTTGATTGGAATGTTTACTCAAGTCTATTAAAATGTGCAATGTTTATGCTAAATAAAAATTCTAATTATTTCCATAGTTTAAGAATGTTAAACTAAATTACTTTACGATTTTACTATCCATAAATTACCGTTTCCCTTTTTGGTCTCATTCGATCTTGGGTCCCCTGGGTCGCTATTGAAAAATGGATGGTTTGCTCAACGAGTCCAAAAGATTGAAGATAATAAGTGCTCAAGTGTAATTTATAACCTTGTTGGAGGCCGGGTATCAGATATTTTGATTAAAACGTTGTCAGAATCTGTCACACGACTCATTATAGAATATGTAATCAAAAGACCTTTACAATGAGTCTAGAACATTGAAAATCTGATATCCCTATCAAAAGTTATAACCCAAGTAACATTTTTAAACCAACTAGCCACCACCTAGTTTTATAGAGGTTTTATGGTAGCATCTTGATTGCTTGTAAGTTTTATGTTGGCTTTCACAGCAACCAATAAGCATAAGCAGATTTAAAGGTTCTAAGAAGGTTTTATGCCTCGGAACTAAAACCTGTTGGCAATAAAAGCCAAATGGCTTTCAATAAAGTTTTATTAAAGTTTTAAAAGAGTCTCGAAAACCTGAAGGCAATGTCATGCCTAATGGTTTTATCTCATGCTTCTTTTAAACTAAGGGTGTTGTAGCTGTCATTTGCCTTTGAGCATGCAAAAAGCTTACTTAAAACCATAAGCTCCTAAAAAAGTTTTTAACGCGGCCAAAAAGCAATGCATAAATATGTCGATAAACGCATGGTTTGATTGATTGTGATTGACCGCCATCTTGGTAGAAAAAGTTGGAAAAGCAATAAATTTGATTAGCATTTGATGAAAACGCACATTTATGATGAATTTCTGCCATAACTAGTATAACCATCGACGTTCAAAAATGTGTTGAACATTTTTTTTCAAAAAACCGCAAAAAATATTTTTTTTTATTAAAAATTGTAATTACAAAAGAATTGTTTTTGATGAAGCGAGTTGATTTTTTTTGGCTCTATCATCCCCACATTTATCGATACAATTTTATTCACAGCTGAAATTGTGTCAGCAACTGCGAGAAATAATCTTTCAAATTATTCTTATTACCTCCAAAATATATTATTTCATCATCGCCTTTTTCGCAAACCATCTCCATTATATCATTTGGCAAGACAAAGACTATTTTTTTCAAAATGAAATCTGTCTGGCATAAGACGTTTGAAGACGTATGAAATGTCTTTTTCCATAACTGGGTTTTAACACAGGTTTTATTAGGGCTTTGAGGAGGTTGTTAGGATTCAATGTTAAAGCCTTCAACTCCTATGTAGGTTTTAAAAATAGGCCGTGACAACCTTTTGCGGAGGTCCTTTTGGGTTTTAACAGAGGTTTATCGGGGTTCTGGGGAGGCTGATACAGCTAAGTGGTTTTAATGTTGGTTTTAAAAATGATGAAAATTCAAAAATCTATAACTTTTGAATGAATTTTTGATCGATTTAGTGTCTTCGGCAAAATTGTAGTTATGGATAAGGACTACACTGAAAATTACACACGGTAAAATTTTCTTTTTTGATGATTTTTAATTTTTTTTTCAGCAAAACTTGATTTGCAAAAAAACACTGTTTTTATTTTTTGATATGTTTCAGGGGACATTAAATGCCAACTTTTCCGAAAATTCCAATGCGGGCTTAAAATCTTTGACCAAGTTATGATTTTTTAAATCAATACTGATTTAAAAAAAATATATTGGTCGTAAAAAATTACACTTCATTTTTAGATGTAAAATCCTATTTGCAATCCAAAAGTGCTGTAGTGAAATTTTGATAAAATGCACCGTTTTCAAGTTATAGCCATTTTTAGTTAACTTTTTTGAAAATAGTCACAGTTATTCATTTTTTTTAATAAGTGTCCGGGTTTGCCCACTTTGAAAAAAAAAATATTTTTGATAATCTGAGAAAATTCTCTATATTTTGCTTTTTTTTAACTTTGTTGCAACGACCTTTAGACTCTCTGGCTGTCTATCTTCTCGAAATCAATATTGCTCCAGCTGTCTGTATTTTTTTCAGTTCCTACAAATAGACTGCTTTGATTTTGCGTTCTATAATTTGGAAACTCCCGAAAACAATATCGACAATGAGAGAGTTTTTAAAAAATGAATAACTACGACTATTCTCAAAAAAGTTACCTAAGAATGGCTTTATTTTGAGAATGGTTCACTCTATCATAATTTAACTGCAGTACTTTTTGATTGCAAATTTAATTATACGTTGAAAAATAAAATGTGGAAAAAATTTTGCGACCAATATTTCGATTTTTTTTTAAATCAGTTTTGAATCAAAAATTCATAACTCGATCAAAGATTTTTTGCACAATATGGAAATTTCTGAAAAGTTGGCATTTGAAGTCTCCTAAAACATATCAGAAAATTGAAAAAAAAATAAATAAATTAAAATTGTGTTTTTTTGGCAAATCAAGTTTTAGTAACAAATAGTGAAATTTACTTTTTCAGTGTAGTCTTTATCCATACCTACAATTTTGTCGAAGACACCAAATTGATCAAAACATGTTTACAAAAGATACAGATTTTTTAATTTTCATACATCATGTATGGACAGCTGCCAAATTAGTATGGAAAATTATATGGACAAACTAATGATGCAAGATGGCTTCTTTGGGCACACTAAAGGCATCAAAAAAGTATCAACCGGATTAAAAAATACAAAAATTAAATTTCAAAAAGACCGATTTCGTAGAGAATCGCTCAATAAAAGAGAATGCTTACATTTCAGTCAAAATTTGTGCGAATCAACTTTTATCAGTGTCCGGACTCGAAGTACACCAAGTCATTTTAATCTTAAAATTCTGATGAATTTAAAAAAAAAAAATGTATTTTGCATGCATTTTCTTAAAATTTACTGTTTCTACAACATCCTGATGATATTTCTACATTACCAAGTTACTTTTTGCGTTTTTCTTCGTTTCGTCGTCCGTGTCTGTCGTGGGTGACCATGAACGGCCATGATCGATGACGACCAAACTTTTTCAAAACTTTTTTTCGTAAAATCGCGATAACTCGTGATGTTGATAAGCAAACCCCATATTTTTATATATCAAAATTTTTGTAATTGTTTGCTCTACAACTTTGTAGCACATTGTTACACTCTAAAAAATAACCCTGCAAAGTTAGAAAAAACACGAAATTTTAAAATGAAAAATTTTGTTCTAAATGAAAAAATGAAAAGTACATTAAATTTCCCATAAAATGACATGTTCCAAAAAATTTTACAGTCGAGTAACGGAAAATGGGAGAATTTTTAAAACTTTTTAAGTGTTTTTTTCGATGAAAAATACGTTTTTTCGGAATTCTGAGTACGCCATCAAATGGGGCGTCTAATTTTACATAAAAGTCTCTTTGACATCAAATTTCTATCTAATCACCGTTTCAGGCTGCAAATTATTGAAAAACACCTCTTTTTTCGCATGTTCAAAAATGGAAGGGGTCGAACCGCCCTTCCGTCACGAGATATCAAAAAATGGACCTCGGATTCGTGATCAGGGACAAAAGTTACCCCTTAGGACAAAGTTTCACGCAAATCGAAGAGGGGTCGGGGCAACTGCTGTGTGAGTTGGCGGAGAATTACCCAAATGTTTTTGTATGCGATTTTACCATCGGATTTATGCTGTGTAGTAAAATCACAACTAACCAATTTCGAAGAGGTTAATAGAATTTAATGAATAAATCACTGCATTGTTGAAAATTAATCAAAAGTATAATTTAATTTAATTAGCACACATTGTACAAAACATTCAATTCGCCGGTTGACCAACAACAATCGAAAACAAAAGAACCAAATTGTGACGAGCCAATTGGCACCCTCGAAATATCCAAATATATTTCAATTAATTTCCCCACACTTTTCCCGCCAAGTGTTGGGATAAAATCGTCAATCCCTCCCCCTTCCCATTGGGACTGTTATGAACGGTATCGACCGAGCTAGTAAGTAGCAGGAAGTTGACTCTGATGATGATTGATTGCATATTGATGGTTGATAATTATATACTCTTTCGGGTGCTTGTGTTTGTGTGTCTGTGGTAGGCGAACACGTTAACGCACAGATTTTCACCTACCCCCTCAACACACAAACATAAGCGAACTGAACCATCTATTTTGAGTTTTCACCCTCCACCCTCATTGGGATGCTGCCGGGGTTGGGTGTTGTTCAACATAGAAGATATGCCACGTTTGCACGGAAAAAACCAAGAATTTTTCGTGTATTGAAAATTAAATGTTATTTCAATGAATTTTCTAAAAACAAATTTCTCAGTGTGGCATGCAGCACCACCATTCACACAACCACCTCAACCACCACCTTTCACAGAGTACGCCGAATCACTCCTGGACACATTATGATTTGTGGGAGTTGATTTTTCACCGAGCGGGAACATAATCTGTCAACATAGCAGAGAGCGCAACCCCGCCGGCGTGGTGTGTGTTGCCGACTATAAGCGGACACAAAACACAACTCAGGGGAGTTCAGGTGTCGTCGTTGAGCTGAGCAAGGTGACGCGGTGGTAATTAATTACCGTTTTGTCCGGGTCAATTTGCACGCAAATTTTGACAAATCGTTCAGTGGAAAATTTGAACATGCTCGGGGCTGTAATTTTGAAATTGAGTGAGTGGCATTGAACGCGCTAGGCAATAACAGCTGATTTATCGGTTTGCAGTTCATTGAACTAGGTAAAATTGGGATAGTTTTTTTTTTAAACAATACGATTGAATCAAGCATTAATCATTGAAATCACGTCAAGTTCATTTTAGCCATGTTAAAAAAATCATTGTCATCGAAAGACAGCCGGGAACCGTGGTGTAGGGGTAAGCGTGGTTGCCTCTCACCCAGTCGACTTGGGTTCGATCCCAAACGGTCCCGGTGGCATTTTTCGAGACGAGATTTGCCTGACGACGCCTTCCGTCAGACGGTGAAGTAAATGTTGGCCCCGGTCTAATCTAGAGGTTAGCTCAGTCCAGGTGTAGGAGTCGTCTCGGTGGAGTCGCTGGTAGACAGTTGGACTCACTATCCAAAGGTTGTCAGTTCGAATCCCGGGGTGGATGGAAGCTTAGGTGTAAAAAAGAGGTTGAGCAATTCTCTCAGATTTCGGTCATAAGATTTTTTTTGGTGCCTTCGGTATGCACATAGAAGCCATTTTGCATCATCAGTTTGTCCATCTAATTTTCCATTCAAATTTGGCTGCTTTCCCTACAAAAACGATTTATGAAAATTTAAAAATCTGTATCTTTTGAAGGAATTTTTTGATCGATTTGGTGTATTCGGCAAAGTTGTAGGTATGGATAAGGAATACACTGAAAAAAAATGATACACAATGGTTATTTTTTATTTTCTGGTATGTTTTAGGGGACATCAAACGCAAAATTTTCAGAAAATTCCAAGTTGTGTAAAAAATCTTTGACCGAGTTATGAATTTTGGAATCAATACAGATTTTTTTTAAAAAATCGAAACATTGGTCGCAAAAAAATTTCAACTTCATTTTTCGATGTAAAATTAAATTTGAAATCAAAAAGTACTGTGGTGAAATTTTGATAAAGTGCACCTTTTGCTGGGAGCGCATGGTGCTTTTATCTCGATTGATATCAAAAACCAAATTTTGTTTCTCTTAGGATCACTCTTAGGCTAGGATCACCCTTGTCACCAAACAAAAAAATACGTGATTAGTAGGGCGTCCCAAAAAATGAAAAGTTGTCAAACCTTTGGTGCTCACCCCTAAAATGATAGATTAGGCTGCCAGGAATAAAACAAAAAAATCCCAAAAATGGTTTACAACTCGCGCGCGGAGCTTGAATGAAAAAAGTGCATTTTTGGAGTATTTTTCAGAATCGCGCGTAACAATAATTCTAAAGTTATCAAATTTAGTCGCCTTGAGCTTCAAGTTGTAGTTTAATGTCCCCTGAACAAATTCCTGTAAAGATCAAAAAAAAAAAAATCAAACCATCCACATTACCCAAGTAACAATTTAAGTTTTTTTTACTTTCTTAAAGATAGATTCAAGTTATCTTAGCCAAAAATTATCATAAAACCAAACTTTCTCCAGAACAACAATAAATCAGCGTTAAACCTGAGTTAAGAGCAAAGTGGACTATTTTAGGAGGTTATCAAGAGCGTTTATGCGGAGTAATTTAAAACTAAGCAACTTTGACGTTGATTTTTACAAGACTCTGCAAATGCTTTTTATTGCTATTCTAAAACTTATTCTCAAGCTTCAAAAAATTTTAACATCATAGAAGAGATCTTCAAGACTGTAATAAAGTGAACTTAAACTTATTTGGTCTCGTTGATGATAAAAAAGATTTGTCGAAGAAAACCCAGTTCTGAATTTTATTTCTTGAAATTTATTTAATCTTTTCGAAATTAATTCACAAATGGCCGATGAACTTAAGCTTACACCGATAATTATATTATAATAACCAAATAAATATAACTGTGACTTTACGCAGCCATTTTTATCGTAAAATTCTTGCCATAAAAATTTCACTGATCAATTTTCTTGGATGCCTCGAAAAAATATGCATCGAAGGTATGAATAGGGTCACGTAATTTTTAATGGAACAATTAATTCTACATCAGCTGAAAAATCAACATGGCTTCCGTTTTTGGGCGTTATTTTTTCATGTTAATATGGCTGATCTCATCAAATCTATTCTCTCTTACTCAAAGCAGTTATTAGAGCTATGTTTCTTGAGAAGCTCTTGTTCAAGATTAAGTAAGAACATGTAGACTGCGGTAAGCTTTAATGCGGTTTTATCGCAGATTAAAACGCGTAGTAATGTGACCGTAGCGCATGTACATAATTGTTTGCAGGAGGTAGATCCGAAAAAGATTTTTGGAAATGCTTTTTTGTCGTTGGATTAAAACAATGGTGTTAATTATTTTTCAAATCTTTTTATTTATTCATTGAACGGCCGCGACTTTTGAAGAAAACACTGATCTCGCACTTGAATCTAAATGTAAGGACGGGTACTGGACACGGATTCACCGGCAGGTTGGTGTTTTGCTCGCACCTTATTCGACAGCCTTGACGAGAGCCTTGGCCACTTCAACGGCAATTCAGCCTCGGCGCGTTCCACATCAGTAGAGGCCGACGAAAGTTTGCTCTGGGCGCTGGACAGGAGCTCGCGGCACGCACCGGCATCCAGATCCTCAACCGGGTGGGCTTCTTCGGCCAGCACCTGTCGAAAAAAAAAATCACAGGGAAAAAAAAAACGTTGAAATAACGAACATTTTTAGTCACAGTAATCAACACGAAACCAATAAAAACACTAGCACCCCGCGGGACATTTTTCTCCATTCTCGAAACGCCTAATTCTGGTCCGGATGCGTCGTGCCGATTTTGCGTTTCGGAGAGGTCACTAAACTGACTGACTGTACGAATATTCAGTGATTTGACAGATCAAGTTAAAAGACTCTTGAATTATGCTTTCATTAAACGGAGAAGTTTTAGTTCAGTTTTAAGGCAGTATTGGCAATGTAAAATGGTCTTAAAAATAACCTCTCTGGGATAACTTCAAGTCAAACAACGAAGAGTGACATAAAACTATGTGTCATGCTTCTAAAGTGCTCTTGAAGATACTTTTAAGAGATTTCTATCGTAAATCTTGAAAGTTTTGTTCAATATCATCACAACACCGAGTAGCAAATTTTAAATCTTTTATAAAACCTGCTAAGAAGTAGAAGCATTTTGCTTGTTACTTGGGTAACGACCCCCGGGTCTTTTGTGGTCTCTATTGCAAGTTTCTGCTCGAACCTAGGAGAGCACCCAAACCTCTTTTTACTCCAAGGAACCTTCCACCCCAGTGTTTGAACTGACGACCTTCGGATTGCGAGTCCAACCGCCGCCAGCGATTCCACCGGAGTAGGTTTGGTTTGGTGTGTTGTTTGTACTTATGGCATTGAGACGACTCCTACACCTGGAATGACTTAACGGCCTAACAACCAAGGCCGGGACCGACATTTTACTTCCTCATCCGATGGAAGGTTGCAGCAGATGGGAATCGAACCCAGAATCATCCGCTTACAAAGCGAACAGCGTAACCATTCGGCCACGCACTGCCAGCAAAGATATAGTCCATAAAAGCTTGTGTTTGGGCGTGGCAGGGCGTTTTAGAGAGAAAAAAAATGTATTTTTTAGCTAAAAAATTTCAAGGGTTACTCCCCAAAACCAGCCAAAGATTTTGCAGTCAAAACTAATGCATTAAGCTTATAGGAAATTTCACGGCGATCATTTTGCTTTTTTTAACATTCAATTTATGTCCACATAAAGCCGAGATATTTGCCTGAAATGCAGCAGAAAGTGAGGAATTTTCAAAATTCTTAGCATATAAGCATTTTTTTAACATAAAAATGGACTACTATGATTACAAAGAAGGCATATATTTTGGATATTTTTATTTTGCTCGCTCAAAAAATTATTTGTTAAAAACATTTCATTAAAAAAAATGTTACTTAATCCACCCTAGGATGGTTGGTGCCTTCCTCACATTTAAAGGGTGCTATCCAAAATAGACACAAAAGGGCGATGTTTTTCAGTGTTTTATCCATTTGACTCATTATTCATAACACTAGATTGGATAGTCTTCATATTGCAGGGCACTGCTTACACCTTATGATAGGGTAGCCAGATCCCCAATCCAATTCGTGCTTGTTGAAAAGGTCTGTTGATTATCTATCCAACGATATGTCGCATGATAGATCCGGACAACGTTTTCATCAAAATATCTGAGATCCGGCCTCCAAAAAGTGCATAAATAACACTTAAGTGCTTATAACTTTTGATAGGGTTGTCAGATCTACAATGTCTTGGACGCGTTGGAAAGGTTTCAAATACCTTTCTGAAAATGTATAACATGACAGGTTTTCTTACAAAAACCACCCTTTTTACAATCTTCCGAACTTTAGTCAAAATTGTTTTTTTTTAGCATAACTTTTGAAGTACTTAACTAAACTGCATAATTTTTAATAGCGACTTATGGGACCCCAAGACGGATCGAATGAGGCCAAAACGGACAAAATCGGTTTAGCCAGTCTTGAGATAATCGAGTGACAATTTTGTGATCAACATCCCACCACACACACAGACATTTGCTCAGAATGTGATTCGATAGGTATATATGAAGGTGTATATGAAGGTGGGTCTAGGAGGTCTAATTGAGAAGTTCATTTTTCGAGTGATTTTATAGCCTTTCCTCAGTAAGGTGAGGAAGGCAAAAACATGAGATTTTTCACAATGTAACGTAAACGACTTAATTATTCGTACTGCTCAGTGATCTTCTCTATATGAACAAATAAAGCTCTAATGGATAACTATTTTTGTAAAAAAAAGTTTTTTTTAAATGAATTTGTTTCATTCGAATGTACATGCAAAAAAATTACGTTCACAGCTTGGAGATATGATTATTAGTCGTTTACGTCACATTGTGAAAAATCTCATGTTATTTCATGGAATTTTAACAAATGTTGTTTTTGAGCGAGCAAAATAAAAATATTCAAATCATATATATTTCGAAAAAATGCCAAACTTTGAAGGTCTGTACCGAGCTGCAGGGTGCCCCAAACTTCAATGTTATTCATACCAAAAGATGCGCAAGGATCTGGCCTACACGCTAGTGATGTTGGAAATAAACGCTTTAGTGGCCAACATGCCCCCAAAATTGACATTTTTGAAAAAATCTTTTTTTACGGGTTAAATCCCATTTAAAATTCAAATGCAAAGCGCCAGCTCATGTTGCGTCCAATCATGCTCATATTTTGGATTGGGACTCAGTATGCCCACCAGAACAAACCCCTGAATGCCCGCCAAAAAGTCATTCTTGTTACACTCTAGCTTATATACTAAGAATTTTGAATGCATTAGTTTTGGCTGCAAAATTTTTTAGCTCGTTTTGGGGAGCAATTTTTGATTTTTTTTAGCTAAAATAGCACAAGCACAGGAATTTGTTCAGGGGACATTAAACTATAACTTGAAGCCCAAGGCAACCAAATTTGAATGACTTTAATATGATTGTTACACGCATTTCTGAAAAATACTCGAAAAATGCGCGAGTTGTAAACCATTTTTGGGATTTTTGTTGTTGAATGAAAACGTTGTTCCTGACATCCTAATCTATCATTCTAGTGTTGAGCACCAAAGATTTGACAACTTTTCATTTTTTGGGACGGCCTAGTGATTAGTAATGTTGGCCAAAGATCATCCACGGCTAGTTTGGCATGAAATCGACCATGAGCCTTTCTACTGGTTAAATATTTTTTATCCCACCTGGAATTTGAAATTTAGTCGTGCCGTACAGTTCAGGCTCGATTATCTGAAGTGAAATTTTTCCAAAGCCTTCGGATAATCGAGTCTGGACTGTGTTTAACAAGATAGAAGTATAAATTTGGAGAAAATCATATAAATTTAGTATTTATTGAGAAATAGGGTTGAGTTCTTTTGAAATTTGATGAAAACGAATATCCCCATTATCTGTTTGGATTTTATGATGTGACTTTGACTTATTGATATCTTCCGATTTTTTTTATGTTCATGACTCGTAGATGTAAAAAAAATATGACTGACTGTAGTGTGTATAAATGATACCTTTTTTAATTTAAAATGCTGATGGTAAACTTTTCAATTTTTTATAGGTTTTCGCAAACGTCTACTTCGGATGATAATCTCTCCTTGCTGGACCATGAAAATCGCAGCAGTAATTATTTTGTCAGCATTTTTACCATTGGCAATTTTTTAATTCGTTCGCTTATATTTTAACAGCCATCACTTTTAATTTTCGGTGGAAACAACCCTTGGGCAATCCTTCCTCCGGTAGGCTTTGATAAATCTGCGAACGGAAAGATACATTCTCAGAAGGAACGCTTTTCCCCCCAACTTCCACCGCAGTTTTCTCTCGTGGTTGATTTATTTTTTTTTTCTAATCCTGCACTACCCATCAACCAATTGGGATTTGAACTTTTGTGTTATCCTCGTTCTGGGTGGAAATCCGTCACTTTTTATACCAACACACACTCTTCGAAGTTATTTCCATCCAACTTGTTATCGCCAGCATCAGCAGCTTCGGCATCAACATTGAAGCAATTTTGAGCTTTTTCCTCCCTCGCCACCCCCAAACTGCGATGCTCTGATAAGGAAAAACTTGTTGTTGTGACGTTTTTCAAATACACACACGCACACACACACACACTCGTTTCAATATGGTTTTTCCGATCTCTTTCCTCACTCAGAGATTGCACACTGCTTTTTGCTGCTGGATTTTTTCCGGAAATTTTTCCACCTCTTCTTCGGTTATTTTTCCACGTTGCCATCGAAGCCACACTGTCATATCCTGGGAAGTGAGTGTTTGGCAACCGGGAGGATGGCAAAAGAATAGCACCACCCTACTCCCACCCACCACCAACCCACCCAAACTTGTCGTCACCAACCTTTCACAAATGCTGCGAGGAAAAGCCGGAAAACCCGGAAAGTGCACACTCTGCTGACGTGCCCAAGTGCACCAGATAGTAAAAATGAAAATTGGAAAAAATAAAGGAAACACAATCTGCTGATTGATTTGGCGTAAAGAAAGCGGAAAATCACCCAAAACCAAAAGTAGTAGTTTTTCCGCCCCCGCTCGCTTTCCTTCTTTTTTTTCCGCCCCCCGGAAGCAATTAACGCGAATTTCGGTCGCGCGTAACCGCCGCACGACGATTTTTGTTTCGAGAACAGATCGCGAGAAGAGTCGGCCGGAGACTGATCCTGGGAGATGATGATGCTGGCGGATTCAAGCTGGCGAAAGCTCAGTTTGACGTGCGTGAGTGACCTCCGTTGTGTGTGAGAGAGAGAGAGCGTGAGTGACTCGCGAGTGGCGGGAAAATGAGTGCCATTTAGTGAAAGGTTAGAGCTGATTATACGGTGAACGGACTTGACCATGTGGGAGGGTGTGTGTGTGTGTGTGTGTGTGTGGGCCTTTTTGTTGTGGAATAGTTTGTATGAGCAATTACTTTTCAATTTAGAGTGCACAATGGATGGAACATGGGGATGGTTTGATTATGAGAGCAGTTTTTTTTTTGTATTGTGGTGAACGAAACAGAGCAGCTCCCGGGAGGAGTTGCTCGCTTGATGGTGGTTTGTTTCGAAGGAAGTGTTCGCTCAGGTGAATAATAGTTATGATTTGAGTGATAGTTGAATCGGTATTTATTTATTTTGCATTTTTTTAAGAGTATGAAGTATGAAGAGTTAATAGTTACTAAGCTGTAGATAGTTGAAATATGAGGGCTCATTAGGTTACATATATAAAGGCCCGTTTTCTCAAAATCAGTTCCTTTATCTTACCTTTTGCCTTTCTTTCTAAAGAAAGATATAGGTTTTACTTTATGGCTGGACGTCATTTTCATGTACGTAAATATGACGATTCAGCATGAATTTTAATCGAAAAATCACAGAACTCATCTATCTCCAACCCTCGAATTTTGAGAATATAAATTCCGTGGAGATCGAGTGATGTTCGTGTGTGGTAAAATTTTGCCAAATTTTGTGTCGCGTCGTTCTCAGATCCCCTGAATCCGATTTTGATTCTTCTGAATGCAGATGAAAGCTAATGTGCTGAACCTGGGCGAGTTGCCGCTCAAATTTCGAAGTATCCATCTGTTTTCGGATGTGATAAGATTTTCCAACGAACTACAAATTTCCAAATGAAAATATGATCTATTTTTTTTTCATTTTCATATCTTTTACTTATCTCAAAAATTGCATTTTTTGAGCTCTACAGCCTCCCAAATTTTCATCAAGATTCATAATATGGTTCTGGAGTTAGAGCCGTTTGATTAACCTACCATAAGGGAAAAAAATCCCTAAAAAAGGTAAAAGACCACCTGGTGACCTTCACCAACATTTTTCGTTTCTAATTTTATCCGAATTTTTTCCTTCATTCATAGTACAGACCATGAGTGAGCATCTGAAACAAATTTGACATCTATCGGCAATCCCGAACAACTTTTAGAACGATTAACTTTTTGCCCTTCTTACTAAAGAAAGGTATAGGTTTTACTTTATGGCTGGACGTCATTTTCATCTTTATAAATAAGAGGATTTAGCAAAAATTTGAATCGGAAAAATTGCCAAAAAATCACACTGCATCGATTTTCGACGCTTCGTCGCCAAGTCGACAAGTTGTCAAGTTGAGCTTCGAATACTGGCGCATATATTGTGTGGCCCGAGATAAACTCGTTTGTAGTTGCTTGTCTACCGATGTTTCCTACAACATGTAAGATATGGTAGCTTTTCGGGTTCTTTTGCCCTGTCTGTTTTTGCATAACTGTCCAAAGTTTATGCAAAAAAAATTTGTGACTTAGGACATTCATCCGGCTCCAAACAATTTGTTTCAAGTGTGCTCCTAAAATCGCCTTTAAGTAGGCTTCGTTTGATTCCAATGAGAGCTTTCTAATTTTTAATCGTACAAATTCTTAATCAAACAAGCGTTTATGACAAATGCGAGCATTAGGGTGGGTACGAATTTTGAAAAGTTCTCAGATCAAGTTCTGTTGTGGTTCCCCTTGTAGGGCATACCCATACAATGTAATCCATTCTTAAAAGGTATGGCTATGTTTCTAAAGTTGTATTGGTGTACGAACAGACAGAAAAAAAATATGTCAGGTTTAGCAAATAAATTTTTAAGCTGTTTTTCTCTCCGTGCACAGTCAGAGCCCAAAAAGTGTGACGTCATACCGTTTGTTTTGGTAGCGGAACACTGGTGATTTAGGAGTTTTTTTTAATTGCGACGATTCGAAGGAACCTGTGCCGCCCAAGTGTCCTTCTGCCACTGTTTGGCCACTCGGATGACAAGCTGAAAAAGGAAGATTCTCATACAGGTGAGTTAAATACTGGAAAATTTAATGATAAAAGTTGTGCAAGTTGAACTCTTTTGAATTTGTTCCAGCTCGTTAACCACTGGGGCCAGGTCGGACAAGCAGAGTTACGGAAGCGGAGTCCCATTTCGCTGTTCATCCAACTGCTGGCAGAGAGGCAACTGAACCGGGGAGAGGTGGCGGATGTTTTTAAGCCGGAAGTACGTGAAGCTTGAACCTGCTTAGGCCGAGTCTCAGTGGAGAGAACCGCAGCAAAGCGTCGGAATGTCAGCGTGTTGAAGGCCTTCTGCACCACGCCGTTTACTTTAGCTGCCCATGCATTGTTCTTGTCCATTTGGAGTCCGAGATAGGTGACCCATCCGTCAGATTTTAAGGTTAGAAACGAAGACGTGGAAATGTCTTTCAGCGCCTTTTTCCAGCAAGTGCAGAAGCTAACGCAAGAATCGCAGGTTTCCGAAGACTTGCCGACAGGCGAGCGTACCCTGGGGTAGGAGCTGCAATCGCGCGTAAGTTATTTTGTCTTTCTTTGATGTTGAGATTTTAACGACAATTTTTTCAGTCATATCTACTCGGCCACAACCGAATTGATCTGCCGAAGATCAGAACTGAGAATGCGATTTTTTCCATAATCGAAGAGGTGCACAATAACTCGTTCTAGGCGGCACAAAACGCCAAGTGGGAGCACATGAAGAACGACAGGAGCTGGAGCTGGAGAAGTTAAAGCTGATGAACGCGTAGGTCCGTCTCAAAACTACGGAAGGGACCGGAGCAGACCTGGGAGGTCGTCGTTGAACAACCAGGAAATGGCCTACGCTCGGGAGGCGTACGAGTACAACAAGTCGATTGAAGAGAGTGCGAAGCGACCATCGTTGGTTCAGCGGTTCGCTTAAGTTGCGAACGGACTCAACGACTTCTAGGTCAGTGATAAAGGTTGCACCCAGACGCAGTTAATCGAGCAGGCCAAGCGATACTTGGAGAACAGTTACAAGCTATTCATGCAGACGGCCAATGCGGAACATCTGCGACACGCGCATCGCGATGGAATTCTCAGCATCCTGAACCTTTGGATCGCTCGTCAGACTTAAGTTCGCCTAATTTAACCAAAACATGAGCTTTATCGGCCTGCAGGATGGTCAAGTAGGCGGGATACCTCAAGTGCATGCAAATGGCCGGACCGGATCATGACGTCGCAATCCTGCTCAGAATATCAATCCCAAACTGCAAGTCCGCATACATTACAAGCGTCAAATCCGGAACGCCATCAATCCGTACTAGCGTGCCGTCTAAGGCATTTTCGGTTGCTACGACATTCAGGAGCAGCACTCGGAGGTCGTCAAAAGCTCCGATGACTTCCTCTGAATTCAGCTGTCACGACAATCCTGGAGCAGTACGGCGAGCGGCACTTCAACGCTACCGGACAGCCCCAAATTTATTACCAGGTGCCCCCCCGGAATGTTTTTTCATAATCTCCTACTGTAAAACCACGATTTTGCTCCGGATGAATTCAGAAATAAATAAAATTTTCAATTTAATCTTTCACTACTGCCGCAAAACATTAATTCATGCTGAACATGCTTTTAAATAAGTCTGTTCAAACGATAAAATTGACTTGAAAAGTAAAAAAAACAGTAAAAATTTAATTTTCTATCAATTTTCTATACTATCCTGTAGTACCGAGAACGGTATGACGTCATCACGAGTGGCATCACGAATGTTGACACTTTTTTGCTCACTAACACTAATCCAAGACGTTTTCAGCCGGACCTTTTAAATATACGGACATTGATACCCATAGGGACTCTCACACCAAATTTCAGCTCATTTGGTTGAAAACTGGCTTGTCTCAAGCGAGTTCAAGTTTACATGGGATTTACTATGGGAAAATTTTGAATTTTCGTTCATTCGCTTCTACAGGCCTGGGGAAAACATGTAGAAACTTCTAGGATGGCCAGAAATGAGCGGAGTCGTCTGGAGAACAACTTTCCCTAAGAGACCAGGTCGATTCGGTCAACCCCCATCGAGCTCAACGGCAATACATCCGGGGTTTTCTGAACCAACGGTTTTCCCCAGAAAAGCATCAATTTTTTCTTAGCATGCTATGAGTGTTTGATGAACACCGCGGCGCCACATGTCAAACAGCTACCACGTGGTTGTAAAATTTGCACCATAACAGTTTTTCAGGATCGCCATAAATGATAATTGTATAGTTCAAAAAGTAATAAAAAGTTATTCTTTATAGGCGATGCTAGTCCACGTGGTAGCTGTTTGACATGTGGCATCGCGGTGTTCACTTGCTTTGCTACCTACTTCGTAGGCATCGTCGCTTCAAAAATCAATACCTGGTTTCAAGTAGTTCGAAATGACTTTAGTGGAATTTTCTGTTGTCTACATTTAAAATTGAGTACCTTAGTCAAAATAAGGTATTCGTATCGAAGTTTCTCAAGCGAAACTGGAGAATGGAGAATCTCAGTTTGACACCGAAAAAAGTATTCAGCAAAATATTGACTTAGCATGATGAATTTCTGCGATCAATCCATGAAACTGATCCACATTTAAGTTCTATGTTGGTTAGTACAAAACATCATAAAAGGTACCTTTAACATATCCTGAAGCTGTCCGAAACTCTATAATCAAATGAATTTTCATGAACAAGAACATTAGGATCAGTAAGAATATGTTTTGTATTTTATCGTTTTACTTCATAATGAATATTTTGAATAAAATTAATTTTTCTGTTATTTGATTTAACAATTACAATTTTCGCAGTTAATGCCCATAAGGGTCGGGGGGGAGGGAGGGGGGTTCAAGTTATATGGCATGGACTCACAAAAAGAAACACACAGCAGTACATAATAAATATTTGACTTAAAATGATTTTATTACGCTTAACAAAATGTTGTTGGAGGGGAGGAGGAGGGGGGGGTGGTGAAAGAAAGAGGGGGAGGGGTTGTGTCCTTAAAGTGGGGATGTTTTAGTTTATCCATAATTTAATCATATAAACTCGCAATACAATACATACGCAATTATGTTGTACTTGCAAATGTATGAAAAGACTTCTTATTATAAACAATGAACTATTGAAAAACATGAAAAGTCATAAAAACCAACGTATACAATTTCAATACATTTACCCAAATTTGTATGAAACAACATTTAAAAAGCAAAAAAATAACTTGGCCGCCTGTTTGTATGGGGATGGCCCATAGTGCATGGGTGATCTCTCATGCTCATGCTCATGCTACTTAGTATAAAAGTTTATATAACTCTGGAAATTCTATAAAAAACTTATCAAAACTTGATTTTGCAAACTTTTAATTCTACTAAATGTCAATATATTACCATAGAATTGCTCAATAAACATTTTGGAGTGGGTATAACACCGTTTTGGGGGTCTTTCCCAAGTAACATTTTAGGCTTTATCAAAGCTGTCACAACCGCTATAAAACCTATCAGCCAAAACCAACATTTAAACCCCTTAGTCGTAACAAACTCCCCAGAACCTTGATAAACCCCACTTAAAACCCAAAAGGACCTCCGCAAAAGGTTGTTACGGCCTATTTATAAAACCTACATAGGAGTTCAAGGCTTTACAACTGGATCCTAACAACATCCTCAAAGCCTTGATAAAACCTTTGTTAAAACCTAGTCAGGAGTTATGGAAAAATGACATTTCAAACGTCTTCAAACGTCTTATGCCAAATAGGTTTTATTTTGGCAAAAATAAGTCTTCGTCTTGCCAAATGAAATTATGGAGCAGCTGTCAAAAATGGCGATGATAAATAATAGATATTAGAGATAATCCAAATAATTTGAAAGCTTATTTCTCGCAATTGATGGCTCAAATTCAGCTGCGGTTGAAATTTTATTGATAAATGTAGGGGAGATAGAGACTAAAAATTCAACTCGCTTCATCCAAAATCAATATTTTATAATCAAAGTGTTTAATGTTAAAATTTTTTTATTGCAATTCTTTGAAAAAAATGTTCAAAATATTTTTAAACATCTATCGCTATATTAATCATACCAGAAATTCAGCATAAATGTGTGTTTTCATCAATTTTAATTAAATTTTTCAGTTTTTCATTTTTTCAATCAAGATGGCGGTCAATCATATTCAATCAGAGCACGCGTTTAGCGCCATATTTATGCACTGCTATTTGGCCGCGATAAATGCTCTTTTAAGAGCTTATGGTTTTAAGTGAGCTTTTTACATGCCTAATGGCACTTGACAGCTACAACACCCTAGGTTTTAACAAAGCATGCGATAAAACCGTTTGGCATGGCATTGCCATCTGGTTTTTAAGCCTCTATTAAAACTTTCATAAAACCTTTTTGAACGCCAGTCGGCTTTTATTTCCACCCGGTTTTATGTCCGAGGCATAAAACCCTGTTAGAACTTATTAATTAGCTCTTGCTTGTTGGTTGCGGTGAATGCCCAAATAAAACTATTAAGCAATCAAGATGCTACAATAAAACCTCAATAAAACTTGGTGGTGGCTAGTTGGTTTAAAAATGTTACTTGGGTTGTATCGATAGAATAGATTTTTCGCTGGAATTTCGTACCAACCCGGAATTACGTCGTAATCAGTCAAGGATGTCTATTTGAAGTTCGGAGACTGGATTTATGGTGATTTGTCAACACATAACTTTGTTTATGTTAATTATTCGAAAGGTGTACAAACTTTTTTTGCATCTCTTTTGATTTGATTGAGTATTTGCTATAGAACTTTTATAGAAATCATCTATTCATGAGCTTTTTGTATCAAAATGTTTGGCATGAGTATCTGAACGAAACGTAGTACTAGGTTTCTGTCAGCATTATATTTTATAGATGTTTCCCCACAATATGTGCATAGTGCCCAAGGGGTGTAAATACTTTTTTTACATACTGTATTTTTGAAAAATAGCACAAACCGAAACAAATGTGCATTTTTGTGTTGAAATAGTCCGAAAAAGACTATTTCGTGTTGTCAAAAGCACATTTCTAAAAAAAACATAAATAATTTTAGCCTTCTTAGTTGCAAAGAAGGGGCAATTAGTTAGGCTTCAGTTTGGAGCCCACAAAATGTTGCCTTATGTTGAAAAAAGTTCTTTAACAAGTTTACAAAAATATATTATCAGCTTTTGTTAATTGTAAACAGAGCTTTGCACAATTTCGTAAAATAAATAGTAACTTTCTCGAAAATTCTTCAATGTACGTTAATTTATTCATGAAAAGCGGGACTTCAGGCAAATTTTTGTCAAAAGTCAAAATAACTGATTTTGATGTTTCAAGAGTTTTTGCATGTTTTGGAGGATTTTCTCAATTTTAACGTAATCGTATTGGTTTAAAAAGTTTAGAGAAAAATAAATCGTAAATAAATAAGAGGAGCAATTCTCTACCAAAACCGGAAATGGATTTTATTTGTATTTTTTGATTTGGCTCAAACTTTGTGGGTGGCTTCCCTATGATCAAAAATACTGTTTTGTGTCATTAGTTCAGCAATACAAGTCTCCATACAATTTTGGCAGCTGTCCATACAAAAATGGTACGTAAATATTCAAACAGATGTAACTTTTGAGTGAATTTTCTGATCAATTTGGTGTCTTCGGCAAAGTTGTAGGTATTGTTGAGGACTATTGAGAAAAAAATAGGTACACGGAAAAAAAATTGCAGATTTTTTAATCAACTTTTTTTCACTAAAACTCAATTTCCCAAAATACGTATTTTTTGATTTTCGAGATTTTTTGATATGTTTTAGGGGACAAAAATCCACAACTTTTGAGCCATAGAGAAACATGGTCAATAAATCTACCGCCGAGTTATGATTTTTTGAAAAAATAGTGATTTTTGGAAAAAAATTGAAGTTTCATGCAAAACAAGCTTGACATTATTTTTTAATGCAAAATTGAATTTGCAATCGAAAAGTACCTTACAGATATTTTGATAAAGGGCTCCGTTTTCAAGATATAGCCACCGAAAGTTTGATTTTAGCGAAATATTTGCAGTTTTTAGATTTATAAAAATAGTGACCTTGAGTGACCATTTCTAAAAAGATTTTTTTTTTATGTTCAGAAACTTTGCTAGAAAATTGTCTAAGAGACATTGAAGATTGGACCTCGGGTTGCTGAGATACAGCGGCTTAAAGAAATAGGAACAGGAAAATTGAAGTTTTGTAAGTCTCCCAAACCAACCCACCATTTTCTAATGTCGTTATCTCCGCAACTAATGGTCCGATTTTCAAGGTTAAAACATGAAACATTCGTGAAATTTTCCAAATTTAAAAAAAAATTAAAATTTTTAAATCAAGGCTAGCATTTCTAAAAGGCCAAACACTAAATATTACGCCTGATGAATCGATGTGTTTCGTAAAAGTAACTCGAATAGTATTTAATGTGCTATATTCATGCGATGCTCAAAATTGATTTAACTTTTTTTTTCATGAGTATAGAATAAACATATTTTTGAGACCAAAAATTTTCAATCATGTAAACCCCCGTCAGGCTACAACCTTGCCTTCAGATAGCCACACTGTTACACAAACACGTTCCACACTGTATTGTGCTACTACTTTGAATTTACATTCTGGCACAAAGCACCACTTTTATCACATGTCCTCGCTCGTGCTTCCTCTCGCTCTCTTTCCTTCTCAGTATGACATTCTCTCAATAAATCTGATATTTGTGATAAGACAGCCCAAACCAGCCAGCATCCAACAGGCTTCTTTGATTGCGAGAGAACGAGAGACACAATTTCCGAACCTCTCCCAACAATTTTCCGATTGTCCGTCCGTCTCTCTAAAAAAATAACTCTCACGCACGTCTCTCACGAGATCCCTGTACGGCACACCCGGATCACACACTCTCTCTCTTCGCCGGATAAATTGGACCAAAACAACACAAACCCGAAAAAGGGCAAGCTTTAGAACCGAAAACGACGAGCCCTAGGTCGGGGGTAGGCTGGGCCCCCAAACACAACTCAACAGGACTTTCCACAGCCAGTGTGTCAGTACGCCGCGAGGGATGACGCCAGACTGAGTGAGAGCCCCAAACCACCGCCGTGATGACGGTCCAGCAGAACTCACTTGTCGGAGGCCAGAGACGGTCTTGGCCAGGTCGTGGATGCGGTTGGCGATGGGAATGGGAAATTCCAGACGTTAGGAATTGTAAACTGAACCAGCTCATGGCGAAGAAGGACCGGATAATTTTATGTTTGACAGGTTAATTTTTCCTGCAATGTTAAGGAGCTATTACACTATTGCAAACAAACAAACAAACAAACAAACTCGCACATTTTGACAGTTTGTCTGCGTTGTTTGTTCGCCAACATTTGTTTGCAGAAATGTCGTCTAGAATACATTTTTTTTGTTTGCGAGTTTGCCGCTGTCAAACTGAGTAACTCTCTACAAAATCGGTCGATTTCGACCATTTTTATTTTTCGTATTTTTTTTATTTGACTCAAAGAATATTTCGTGTCATTGGTTCACCCATACAAGTCTCCATACAATTTTGGCAGCTGTCCATACAAAAATGGTACGTAAATATTCAAGCAGCTGTAACTTTTGAGTGAATTTTCTGATCAATTTGGTGTTTTCGGTAAAGTTGTAGGTATTGTTGAGGACTCTTGAGAAAAAAAATAGGTACACGAAAAAAAAATCCCAAAATACGTATTTTGTGATTTACGAGATTTTTTGCATTGTTTTAGGGGACAAAATCCGCAACTTTTGAGCCATAGAGAAACATGGTCAAAAAATCTGCCACCGAGCTTTGAATTTTTGAAAAAATAGTGATTTTTGGAAAAAATCGAACTTTCATGCAATAACAAGTTTGACATTAATTTTTAATGCAAAATTGAATTTGCAATCGAAAAACACTTTACAGATTTTTGATAAAGGGCTCTGTTTTCAAGATATAGCCACCGAACTTCCATTCCATTTCCAAAAATATTTTTTTGTAAAGTTCAGAAAATTTGCTGGAAAATTGTCTAAGAGACATTGAAGATTGGACCTCGGGTTGCTGAGATAGAGCCGTTTTAAGAAAAAGAAACACGAAAATTGAAGTTTTCTAAATCTCACCAAAACAACCCACCATTTTCTAATGACGATATCTCAGCAACTAATGGTCCGATTTTCAATGTTAAGGCATGAAACAGTCGTGAATTTTTCCGATCTTATACGTTAAAATATTTTAAAATTTTTTAAATCAAGACATACATATTAAAAAGGCCAAACATTGAATATTACGCCCATCTAAAATGCTTGTCTTGATTTAAAAATTTTCAAAATATTTTTTTCGAAGAGATCGGAAAATTTCACAACATTGAAAATCGGTTAAAACAGAGCCCTTTATCAAAAAATGTGAAAAGTTCTTGAGCCAAATAAAAAAAAAAACCCATTTCCGGTTTTGTTAGAGAATTGCTCATGTGAGATTTGACTTTTCAGTCTCGATTGCTTAAGATTATGCTAGACTAAAATTAATTTCTGTCGATTGGAGCGTATAAAATAAATTTACGGTTAAAACCTTTTTGTTCGGCACAGCTTTCCTGCCCGACAGTAGAAAGCAAATTTCAGTTAGTGGAAAATTGCGGTCAAGGCAAACATCGACCCAGAGGAAAATACTTGCTGGAAGTAAAATCACTCACACTCACTTCCTCACATTATCCTTGCTGGGAAAAATCAACTCTCCTCAGAACAGCAAGTTCCAGTATCTGTACCACTCGTGACCAACAAAAGCGGAAAAGAGGGAGAAAAATAAAATGCTTCAAGCTAAACACAAAGAAAAACTATACCGAGAAACCCCCTCATTTTTTTTGCAGCTCCCTGGCTATCAGACGACAAACACAACACTTTGCCATCTAGGAAAAATCACACTCGTGTTTATACCCACTACCGGCAAAACACTAGAAAAAGCTTTCACGTGTTGGTACGCACTTGTTCAAACAAATTCACTCTCACATTGGGAAGGAGGGAGGGTGAGGGGTAGCGTGGTTCACGTTTCTATGAAAAAGACAAAAGTTGTTATTTTGTCTTGCATCAACCGGAATTTCATTCTTTTATGTCCCCAGAAGCACTCCTGAAAATTTGAGCCCATTTGGTAAGGTCTAGGAGCTCCAGTTTTAATTTGAAATTTATATGGGATTTTGATTTATTTTCCAAGGAAACTATCTTTTACATTGTATTAGGATTTTTTTATAAATCGATGAAATGACTTGATTCTTATAGTGGGAGATAGGTTTGAACTGGGAACAACTTTGTAGAACATACCAACATGCTAGGAAGTGACCCTTTAAAGATACAGATACTTTTAGATGGTGGCTGGCCCCTTCAAAAGCCACCATCTAAAAGTATCTGTATCTTTAAAGGGTCACTTCCTAGCATGTTGGTATGTTCTACAAAGTTGTTCCCAGTTCAAAACCTATCTCCTACTATAAGAATCAAGTCATTTCATCGATTTATAAAAAATCCTAATGCAATGTAAAAAAAGATAGTTTCCCATGGCAAATAAATCAAAATCCCATATAAATTTCAAATTAAAACTGAAGCTCCTAGACCTTACCAAATGGGCTCAAATTTTCAGGAGTGCTTCTGGGGACATAAAAGAACGAAATTCCGGTTGATGCAAGACAAAATAACAACTTTTGTCTTTTTCAAAGAAACGTGAACCACGCTAGTGAGGGGGCAGTGGGCAAAAACGGGTGAAAAAACGGATCTTTTGATGCCGTCACTTTCCGCAATTCAAAACCATCATTTTTAATGTAAAAAAATACGAGGAATCGATTGGTGATACTCTCGTTAGCGGCAAATGACGGAAAGTGGTCCATTTCACCCCATATAGCCTTTTTTGGGTGTTTTTCACAAATATCTTCAAATGCCTAAGTTTGCCGCACTTCTAAAGTATCTTATTTTATGTAAAAAATTACGAGAAATCGCTTGGTGACACTTTCATTGACAGCAAATGACGGCAAGGGCCCATTTTGCCCCATTTACCCCTATTTCAAGTGTTTTTCTTCAATATCTTCACTATCCGTGATTTCCTACTGTTGAAAAGTATGTAATTTTATGCAAAAAATTACGAGAAATCGTTTGGTGACACTTTCATTGACAGCAAATGACGGCAAGGGCCCATTTTGCCCCATTTACCCCTATTTTAAGTGTTTTTCTTCAATATCTTCACTATCCGTGATTTTCTACAGTTGGAAAGTATGTAATTTTATTTTAAAAATTACGAGAAATCGCTTGGTGAAACTTTCATTGACAGCAAATGACGGCAAGGGCCTATTTTGCCCCATTTATCCCTATTTTAAGTGTTTTTCTATCCTATGATTTCCTACTGTTGAAAAGTATGTAATTTTATGTAAAAAATTACGAGAAATTGATTGGTGACACTTTCATTGACAGCAAATTACTGTGTTTTTTTTACAGTTTTAAAGTACCATCATCAGGGGTGACATTGGATCTGGGGGGTGAGATTGGGTCATACAAATTTTAGCATTTTTATGAGGCCCAATCTCACCCCTCAGACCCAATGTGACCCCTCTGATGACGGTATCTATATTATGTAAAATACACTTTGAAAAAGCCTCACTAATACACGCGCACGTGAGAAGTGACAGCACCTCATTTATGATCTTTTTCTTTGTTTATAATTTGACTACATAAACGGAAGTGAGTTAGCAAAATGTTGACGAATCAGAAGTTAATGGAAGTTTATTTGAACTCTCAGCGGGACAAATCGCGAGTTTTCCAAGAAGTGCTGGGAAAGGTTAGAGGTAGTGACGAAGAAATCCACAACATCGTTGATTTATGTATGTATGTATGTATGTATTTGAACCCCCGTCTTGGCAGGACTTGGCCATGACCACAGTATATTTCAACTGAGACGGTTCGGATAGTAATCACCATATATCTCAAGAACCTTTGAAACGAATACCTTTCTCTGGCTAACGATTTCTTCTGAAATTGTACAGACATAGTATCGGTAATGCAGATGACTCGGGCCAGGCAATCCACGACTCCCTCGTCCAGTTCATGAGTATATGAGATGGCCCTGGGCTGTTTTGAGACGGTGTTAGTAGTTATATAATGGTTTGATATGTACCTTGTGACATTATTTCGCCACTACGGATCAATTCAGTTCTAGAGCATTAATAACTCCATGATGGCCGACTGGTTAGCGTCCCTGACCATCAATTCAAAGGTGTGAGTTCGAATCCCACCTGATTCTTAAAGGTTTTTTTTGTTCATATTCAAAGTTCAATTCCTGATTCAAAATTTCAAGGTAACCGACTGGGATTTGATCCCTGAACCTTCTATTTTCGAGGCAGAAGCCGCAACCATTAAGCCACGGAGCCGGTCCAAATACACAACATCGTTGATTTGGCTGAGAAAAAAAAAGTTTTTTGCTTGGTGTAACAACTATCATCATTTGCCCTTCAAAAGATTTTGCATGAATTTGGATTTTTAAGTGCAGAAAACTGTGCTAATTGAAAAATGTTATGATAAAACCCATAAAAAAGGGGTAAATGGGGCAAAATAGGCCCTTGCCGTCATTTTCTGTCAATGAAAGTGTCACCAATCGATTTCTCGTAATTTTTTAAATAAAATTACATACTTTCCAACTGTATAAAATCACAGATAATGAAGATATTGAAGAAAAACACCTAAAATAGGAGTAAATGGGGCAAAATGGGCCCTTGCCGTTATTTGCTGTCAATGAAAGTGTCACCAATCAATTTATCGTAATTTTTTACATAAAATTACATACTTTTCATCAGTAGAAAATCACGGATAGTGAAGATATTGAAGAAAAACACTTAAAATAGGGGTAAATTGGGCAAAATGGGCCCTTGCCGTCATTTGCTGTCAATGAAAGTGTCACCAAGCGATTTCTCGTAATTTTTTACATAAAATTACATACTTTCCAACTGTAGAAAACCACGAATAGTGAAGATATTGAAGAAAAACACTTAAAATAGGGGTAAATGGGGCAAAATGGGCCCTTGCCGTCATTTGCTGTCAATGAAAGTGTCACCAATCGATTTCTCGTGATTTTTTACATAAAATAAGATACTTAAGAAGTGCGGCAAACTTAGGCATTTGAAGATATTTGTGAAAAACACCCAAAAAAAGGCTATATGGGGTGAAATGGACCACTTCCCGTCATTTGCCGCTAACGAGAGTATCACCAATCGATTCCTCGTATTTTTTTACATTAAAAATGATGGTTTTGAATTGCGGAAAGTGACGGCATCAAAAGATCCGTTTTTTCACCCGTTTTTGCCCACTGTGGGGCGGGTGAGTGTTTTGTGAAAGCTTTCCCGTACTGGAACAATTGAAAGCAAAACAAAGGGGGCACTAACTACCACTACATGAAAGGAGTTGAAACGAACAACTACTAGGAGGAGGAGTCGTTTAAAACTTTGTTCTTTGGTTGGAATCGTCAACCGAAGCTTTGAAAGGCCTCTTGGAATTTGACTCTTTGTTAAACGGTTGTATGAAGTCAGCTTGATTCGGATTTTGTTTGCTGCATTTAAATTTAAAATAAATACATAACATAACTTGAAAATTCCATAAAATTCCCATTTGAATTCATCGCAAATTTTTGCACATCCCCTTTCGACCATTAATGACTCCCAACTGAAGGTTAATTCCTACACCCCCCAAACGGATCGCAAGACTAACCAAATCGACGCCGCCCTTTCAACCCACAAATTGCAGCCCATAATTGCATTCCAGTGGGGCCACCCGGTGGTGATGGTGTCGGTCGGTGCCGTTTGATCATGGGAAAATGAAATTTCGGACGAAAAAAAAAAAAGAAACTCCTTTTTTGTTCAGACCACCCAGTGGGCTAACCCTGTGTAAATTACATTTTCACTGTAAAACTGTGATCTCAGGGCAATCTGGGCGTGAACTCACGACTCGTGCGTTAAGATTTCACGCACTTTATTGGAGGTGCAGTGAAATTTTACGATCAGTAATTAATATGCAATATTATCAAAGACATCAGAAAAGCCGATTTTATCACGTATTTTATTTATAACCATTTTCTGGCTTTGAAATACTTTTTTTGGCACGTCAATAAAAAAAGAAAAAACGAAACTATTGGCACTACGCCCCCCGGGGCATGGCCTTCCTCTAACGTGGGATTTCTGCTCCAGCGCCTCTGACGAGACAGGAGAAACCGGGACCGACGTTTTACTTCACCATCCGATAGAAGCTCAGTGGATAAGGCGGGAATCGAACCCGCGTCTCATAGCATCATCGGGATCGGCAGCCGAAGCCGCTACCCCTGCGCCACGAGACCCACAATAAAAAAAAAAGAAGTATTTCTTGATTATTTTCTTTTAACTAAGGATTTCAAATCAACAGACATTTTTTCATCGAAAAGATTAATAAGTGGCTATTAGATTCTCTTTTATACTTTTTTAACTATCACGAGGAAATTGATGTGGCAAATTTAAAGTTCGACTTATATATAGTTTTTTTTTTTCATGGTCGTCGCTTGTAAACAATTTCTAATAAGAATCAGTAATTTTCATGGTTCGGAATGGTGTCGATATCATACGAGGATTTTTCGAAAATAGTTAAATATTTCATGAAGTGAAAATATCTTGCGTTTGTTTGATTTTGATTCAATATTTATTTTTTCATTATCTCAAAATTAAATTTTATGATTAAAAAAACACTGATTTAAGACGAGGCCCCCAACCTCGACTCGGACCAAAGTCGTTGAAACTTTACAAAAAAAAAACCTAACTTAATCCACCCTTAGGTGGTTGTTGCCTTCCTCACATTTAGAGGGTAAGTCTATCCAAAATAGATACACAAGGGCGGACCTTTCAGTGTTCTATCAACTTGATTAATTATTCATACCATCAGATTGGGTAGTCAGATCTTCATAATTCAGGGCACTAATGTGCTTATAACTTTTGATAGGGTTGTCAGATCTGCAACCTATTGAACTCGTTGGAAAGGTCTTTTGAATACCTTTCTACACAGCAAAAAATCCGATGGTAAAATCGCATGCAAAAGCATGCACATCACCTTCGTCAAAATGAACACTTAATATTACACACTGCATGTACAATTTTTGCAAACACAAAAAAAAAGTTGCAACCGACGGGATTCAATCCCAGCACCAACAGTAAGGACTGGCGCCTTAGCCCACTCGGCCATCAGACCGATGAAAAGCTGTAAGGATAAACGCATATATGAGCTTGACATTTCGGTCAAGTAGGTTTCCCATACTGATGGGCTACATATTTCAAGGTGTAATATTACACAGAATTTCATGAAATAATGCAAAGTTTATTTTACACCCAGGCCTTTTACACGCAGCTGGATTACTACTTTTTTAGCTGTGTAACAATGTATAACATGACGGGGTTTCTTACAAAAACCACCCTTTTTACAATCTTCCGGTCTTTTGTTAGAATAGTTTTTTTTAGCATAACTTTTGAAGTACTTTACTAAACTTTATAATTTTCAATAGCGACTTATGGGACCCCAGTACGGATCGAATGAGATCAATACGGTCTAAATTGGTTCATCCAGTGCCGAGATAATCCAGTGCAATTTTTTTGATCAGCATCCCACCACACATACAGACATTTGCTCAGAATGTGATTCTGAGTCGATAAGTATACATGAATGTGGGTCTAGGAGGTCAAATTAAGAAATTCGTTTTTCGATTGTTTTTTAACCTTTCCTCAGTGAGGAAGGCAAAAAAAATCAATGTATTTTTAAACGAGCCCAAACAATTAACAGTGCAGATTAGTAGTATATGCAACAAGTTGCAAAAAGATGACATTTTCAGAACATATTTATCCAACGAGCTTCACCAAGTTGGATACATATGACGAGTGCTGAAAAAATCAAGTTTTGCAACGAGCACCATAAAAAATTGAAGACAATTCCAAAAAACACCCTTTGAATGGAATTGAAAGTCAAATGTCAAATGTCAAAGTCGCCATCCTTTTCAGTGCTGAAAAGTAGCACTTTTCAGCATTTGTTTTGAAGAACGTTTCTATTCGATTCTGTTATTTATTTTTACAGAAAACTGTCGCCTACTTCGACGCTCGAGAATGACAGGAAAAGAAAGCATTTTCACGACGGAATTGCAAAAAAAAAAAACATTTTGACTAATTTCATTGAAATGTTGAACTCTTGATGATATTTTAGCTCCGTGTTTTTCGGGCCGATTATGAGAATGAGGGACAATCAGATGACACTGATAAAAACTTCTTTTTTTTCCAATTCTTTATGAGAAACTACATACTTCTTCTGTCATTTTCGAATGATGGTCTACTTTTCATCGCCAAAAATAGTAGTTCTGAAAAGTACTTTTCAGCATCCGTTTTGGAGTGCGGTTTCGTTTCCGTTTATTTTGACGGTTGAAAAACATTCAAGCAAGAAACTAAATTATTCATTGGAAAAAAAAGTTTCTTAATCCACCATTAGGGGACTGGTGCCTTCCTCACGTTTACAAAGTAATAATGAAAATAAGTTTATGAAAAATATATACCTGATACAGACTATTCCAGAAAACATGCAGACTCTCATTTGAAGCAATGTGGCAACCGGGCGTTTCACATCTGTCGCGACCCTTGCACGCAAACAAAAAAAAACCCAGCCTTTTGAGGTTATGCAAAAAATCATCCTTTTTGTGGATAGAAAAATCTTCTTCTTAGCATAACTTTTTCAATACTTTACTAAACAGAATAAATTTTAATAGGGTCTTATGGGACCCCAAAACGAATCGAATAAGGCTGACTCGGCCAAAATCGGTTCAGCCAATTCTGAGAAAATCGTGTGGAAAAAAATCATGTCTACACATATCCCCACAGACATTTGCTCAGAATTTGATTCTGAGTCGATATGAATACGTGAAGGTATATCTAGAAGTTATATTTAAGAAGTTCAATTTTCGAGTGATTTTATAGCCTTGCCTCAGTGTGGTGAGGAAGGCAAAACAAGTGGTATTTTCCGAATAAATTAAATATAAACAATTGAACATTTTCGAAAATGTAAACCTAAAACTTTCTATCGTTAAGGTAAAACTGTACGTCGGTCATCAAACAACTTTTACGCGCCTGAAAAGATTTTTTAAACTTGATGAAATTATGCCAAAAATGAGAAAGCAAATAAAAAAAAAGACGATTTTTTTTATTGAAAGACTCGTGAAATGTATTTTACATAGTTTAAAATACATTGTGCAACGCTTTTCATATCAAGTAAATAGTTTTTATTCTTATAAAATCAATAGAATTTTAGGACCAAAATCAGCACAAAACGTTGAAATTTTGCAGATTTTAGATAGCACCTAACTGTAATGAAGTTTAAAGCACGTTTGGGTACTTTTTCATTCGAAATTTCAGGATTGAGAATTGACATTTTTATCTCGAGAATAAAAAGCAAAATCGACGAATAATCTCACACTCTTTGCCAAAGTTTTTCGCTGGAACACGACATAAAGGTTTGAATGCTTTTAAAAAACCTAAAATTGTTTAAAATTTTCACAAAATACAAAACCAAACTAGCATTTGAAGTTGATTTTATTCGAAGAAAATCGGAATTCGATCTGAGAATTCGCCAAAAAACATTGTTCAACCAATTTTTGATCTAAGAATCTTAGTTTTGGAAGAAGAACTCTAAAATTTTAAGAAAATTCTAAGGTTGGAAAGGTGACTGTTTTTTTGTGACTTTGCCTATGTTTTTAAAAACATTTTTAAACACATAGGCAAAGTCGCATCAAACAAGTCACTTTTCCAACCTTAGAATTTTCTTAAATTTTTTGAGTTCTTCTTCCAAAACTAAGATTCTAAGATCAAAAATTGGTTGAAAAATGGTTTTATGGCGTTTGGCCTTTATGCTGGGGTCAATTTTGGCTGTGTTTCTGCAAGTATGCAGTAATTTTGGAAGTATACCAGACTATGCCTCCAATTTTTTTTTTAACTTAAATGATAATGGTATCGTTCTATAGTAAAAATAAGAAAAACAAGCAAAAAATTGAAAAAGAGACTGTAAAAAAATGGAATAGGTAATGGAGCAATTCCCTCAGATTTCGGTCCTTCGATTTTTTTTTGTATTTTTTTAATCAGGCTGAAACTTTTTTGGTGCCTTCAGAATGCCCAATGAAGCCATTTTGCATCATCAGTTTGTTCATTTAATTTTCGAAACAAATTTGGCAGCTGTCCATACAAAAATGATGTATGAAAATTCAAAAATCTGTATCTTTTGAAGGTATTTTTTGATCGATTTGGTGTCTTCGACAAAGCTGTAGGTATGGATAAGGACTAATCGTAATTTTTAATTTAATTTAATTAGTGCACATGTTTGCCCACTTTTGAAAAAAATATTTTTGAAAGGCTGAGAAAATTCTCTATATTTTGCTTTTTTGAACTTTGTTGATACGACCTTTAGTTGCTGAGATATTACCATGGAAAGGATTAAAATAGGAAAATTGATGTTTTCTTAGTCTCACCAAAACAACCCACCATTTTCTATACCTCAGCAACTAATGGAAAATGTAAATTCAAACATAGTTAAACTGTGAAACATTCGTGAAATTGTCCGAACTTTTCGAAAACAATATTTTCAAAATTTTCAAATCAAGACTAATATTTCAATATTACGCTCTTTTGAAATGTTAGTTTTGATTTGTTTTTTTTTAAATATTGTTTTCGAAAAGATCGGACAATTTCACGAATGTTTCATATTTTAACTTTGTTAACCGGACCATTTAATAGCTTAATTTAATAACTCTAATAGTGCAAATGCACCATACTTAGAAGGTAATAAAAAAATGCAGCAGAGGGTTACTTCGCAAAAACTTGTAAAGAACAGATATTTTTCTATGGCCTGTAATCTTAACTATTCATACGTTGAATAAAAGAGTCAGCAAATATTAGCACACGCTCGTTTAAACCAAAAAACAATTGACTATTCTATGACGTGGTTGACATGGAGTCAGAGAATAAATTAGCACAATACTTAATAATTGTCACAATGTATCGTAAATAAACAATCCAGTAAAACATTCAAATATTCACGAATGCCATCCGAATCAACGTTAAATTGCAAACGTTTCCCCCCATTTTGGAAAGCAGCAAGCGACGACACCAATTAACACGTGGCAAACAAACACGACCAACGTTGTGTAAGCAAACACATTAATTGCAGAACGTGCCAATTGAAAGTGGCAGCATAATCAAAAATGAAAAAATAAAAATAAAAAATAAACCAAGCTGAAGCCAAACAATTCCCGCTTCGGAGAGTGGCAGGCAGCACATTCCAGCAATCAATCACGTCGCTGTCCGTTGACCCCACCAACCCAAAGGGGGGGGGGGTCAATTTTCCCCCAGCATCCCAACACTAGGATTGCACTGAATGTCATGGAACAGCTGGAAACCGATAACCTTCTTGTTCTTCTTCTTCTCCGCTGGGTAGTCTTTTTTCACCACATTCCACTCCGGTTCCAGGACGGCAGCAGGAGAGGAGTTGCATGCACTAGATGAGACTTTCTTTCGTCAGGGTAGTCCCATGGGGGGAGGGTCAGCTGGGTTCCTATCGCCATCCCACTATCCTTACTATTGATAGCCACCACATCAAACAGTGAGTGCAGTGCCAGTGTGAGGACGTCAGCAGACACCACACCCCACAGGATAAAGCATTAGGGGAAGGTGAGGTGTTTCGATCTTTGGCAATATCGATTTTGAAGTGAACACCATTAGATTCTATTTGAAGTCCCGTAGATTTTAATCGAAAATTAAGCTGAAGTTTTTTTTTCAAAAAAGCTTCATAAAGGCTTGACAGAATATATTTTGAATCCTGTTACATGTCATACAATTTCATGTTACAGACAATTTTTAAATCCGCTTTCAAGATGATTTACTATCATTTCTGAAATTTAACTTTTTCATCTATTATTTCATTTATGTTACACCTCCAACAAAAAAAAAGAATCTAAAAATTGAATTTATGTATTTCTAAATATTTAAAATATTACCTCTTTTTGTGTAAAATTACTTAAATAAATGTGTATAAAACAATAACTGATAGAAATTTATACAGTTCCGGATGTAAAATTATTATTTTTTTTCACAGACCATTTTTCAACATTCTTTTTAAATGAATCTTTCTTAAGGGGTTATATACATGCAAATTGGCAAAAATGTCAGAGGTTGGTATGAGCACACACTAATACTTCTCTAATTTCTGTTTTCAGGGCATAAAAATATACATTTTCATCTATTAAAAAAACAAGTTTGAAGACATTTGGTTGTAGCATTGCGGAGATATAGCTTTTTGAAGCTAGCAGTTTCTAAAGACGGGTGCCACGATATCTCAACACTGCCTAGACCAAATCGGCTCAAAATTTTGGTGAAGACTCGTCAAACATGTCCCGTGTGCATGACGAAGGCTGGCTTAAAAAAAATATTTTAAAAAAAGCTGAAAATATTTTTTTTGTTTTACATATAAAAAATCCCCAGTTTTTTTTAGTTTTGTATTTAAAAAAAAGCAAAATTTCAAAATCGGGCTTCGTCATGCACACGGAATATGTCTTGAGAGTCTTCACAACAAATTTTAGTCAATTTGGTCCAGATATCGTGGCACCCGTAAATCAACTCTGTGTTAAGAGAAAACTCTCAGAAAGTTTGACAGGCCGCTTTGGGCATAGCAAAAATTTTAGGTGAAAACGTCTCTTACTCAATTTAATCATGAAATATCTTTGTGAAACTTTCAGGAGTGATTGAATATCATTTTTTAGTGGATTTAATAAGTTTTCTGTAACATGAAATTTTGTGATATTCTACATGTATGTAAACCCTTAATTTTTTTTTTAAATTTATTGTCACATAAATCAATAATACATAATATAAATTTCATACGATTCTGGCAGTTCTCCATAAAAATATAAATATTTATTCGAAAATCTGTATCTTGGGAAGGATTTTTTCGTACGATTTGGTGTCTTCGGCAACGCTGTAAGTATTGGTTTGGATCTTTGAAAAACAAAGATACACTCTTAAAAATACCCATTTTTCATCTTTTTATCATTCAAAGTCGATGTCCCGAAATCCGTGTTTTTTTATATTTTCAATGCTTTATAAATATTATAGGAAACCGGAAAATGCATCTTTTGAGTTCTACAGAAATAGGGGCAGCAAAAATTGCCACCGAGTTAGAGTAATATTCATTTCTTGAAAAAGTAGAATTGCAAGAAAAAAAATAATTTCGCATGAGTTTTGATGTAAAATAGAATTTGCAATCAAAAGTTTTGATTTTTTTGAAAAAGTTGACCCGAATAGACGGAAATAATTTGGGAATAAATTTTTTTGATATTTGAAAATACTAGTCCAATAACATTTTATGATATTTATAACAGAATTTGATATTCATCGTTATCAATTTTTTAATATTGGATTTTTATTGTAATAACAGACAAATAACATTTAAAGAAATTCTTCGAACAAATCTTTGTTATTATCCGATCGTCCCAATAAAAAATGGAGTTATTCTTCCATAACAATTAGTTGATTAGTTGTTAAAATAACAAAAAATAAGAACAAAGATTAGTCGGAGAATTATTAAAAATATTATCAGTCTGTTATTACAAAAACAATCGAATGACATAAAAATCATAACGACCAATAACAAATCTTGTTGCAAATAACATAAAATGTAATTGGCCTAGTATTTTCAAATACCGTAAAACGGGGTGACTTTGATAGCCGGGGTGACTTTGATAGGTTTGCGATTTTTCCGCAAAATGAAGAGTACATTTAAAATACGTAAGGAATGGTTCAGAAACATACTGACCGTGGTTGAGAAGTGTTCAAAGTACCTCAAGAAGAACTTTTCATAAATTTTTGAAAGGTTTATAAAGATATTTAACTATAGTTAAGAAAATGTTGATGGAAGTCATTATTTTAAACTTCTCAAAGTGTCATGATTTTCTCAATGAACATGATTTTTAATCGGAAAACGGAATGCATTTTCGGTTTCTTTGGACAATTTTCCACTAGGAGAAGGTTAAATAAGTTTGTAAATGATAAATAATATGTGTTTTTGAAACACAGTTAAAAAAAACTCTAAATTTATAGGCATTTTCAGTTGAACAAATTTCATGTAAAATGTGAAAACTTGTGATTCGTGCTTCGAATTCAGTATAAAATGCAATATAAATCGATAATTTTATAAACAAAACTAGTTTTAACAAATTTCAGGCAAAATTCCGACTTTTTAACAATTTTACCTAAAATTTATATGTATTTTGTTAAAAAGCTTGTAAACATAGTTAACTTAACATAAACATTGATTTTTATTCTTACAAACTATATCAGCTACCGTAAAACGGGGTGACTTTGATAGCCGGGGTGACTTTGATAGGTTTGCGATTTTTCCGCAAAATGAAGAGTTCAATTAAAATACGTAAGGAATGGTTCAGAAACATACTGACCGTGGTAGAGAAGTGTTCAAAGTACCTCAAGAAGAACTTTTCATAAAATTTTGAAAAGTTTAAAAAGTTAGTTATCTATAGTTATGAAAATGTTGATGAAAGTCATTAATTTAAACTTTTCAAAGTGTCATGATTTTCTCAATGAACATGATTTTTAATCGGAAAACAGAATGCATTTTCGGATTCGTTGGACATTTTTCTACTAGGAGAACAATTAAAAATATCTCCAAATTAATAGGCAATTTCAGTTGAACAAATTTCATCTAAAATGTGAAAACTTGTGATTCGTGCTTTGAATTCAGTATAAAATGCAATATAAATCGATAATTTTATAAACAAAACTAGTTTTAACAAATTTCAGGCAAAATTCAATTTTTTTTAACAACAAAAGCTTATATACTTAGTTAACTAAATATAAACATTGTTTTTTTTTTCTTAAAACTAAAACGCTACTTTAGTGATGGTACATTTAACGTACAAATAAAGTTTGAACATCTTAAATATGATTTTAACAAGAAAATCTATGACTATCAAAGTCACCCCGGAATTAAAACTAAGAATTTTTAACGTAACTATTTTTCCAAACACTATTGAAAAAACTTTTTTTCCAAAATAGTGCATGGACTTTGTGTGGCCTACCCCAGTACATGTTTTAAAAATAATAATCTTGAGAAAAACCATAACTGTTGGAAAATATTCCAAAAACAAATTGAAATCCTATCAATGTCACCCCGGTTTACGGTATCAAAAAATGTTACTCCCAAGTTATTTCCTTCTGCTCGGGTATACTTTTCAACATTTTTTTTTTAATTTAAACGGTTCAATGTCCTATAATTCTGTTCAAAAAGTGCAAAAAACGTTGTATGGAACGGGCTGTTCTGAAAAAAAGTTTTTAAACTCATTTTACACCAAACTTAAAAAAATGCCACGGCCAAACCGATTGTTACAACTTTGAATCATTTGTAAACAAAAAGTTGCAGGTGGCTATGTTACACATGACCAGTACAACAAAGAACTCTGCAAGATGATTGTTGAAATTTTCGATTAGAATGTCTGATTCAAATTTTCCCCATGTTTCCCTTATAATTACACAAGAAAACTCTTTTGTGATCAATTTTGTGACCCTGAAATAGGCTGTTTGATTTGAAAAGTTTTAAGACATAATATCAACGTCCTATCGAACTAAGGGGACGGAAATTGCAAGTGGAGCTGAAATGAAATCAAGGTGAAATCAATCGACTTTTCCTCACCACTCGAAAGTTACCAAGATGCGAAAATGTTTTTGCAAGGCTGTTGCAAGCAATCGGCGGCAGCAAAGCAAATTTCAACAGCAAACATTCAAATTGCCCTTTTAAGGGCTCTATTTCATTACGAAATAGTTATTCAAAATTTCCAGAATCAGATTTTCGCAGCGGCACATAAAACAATTGCATCGCATTAATCGATTTATTACTTCCTGCTTAAAATAAGCGATTTATTTTAACTGCTTTAATTCAGATTATGGCCAAATGTGACTTTTCATGTTCAGTATCAAAAACCATAAAGTTTGATACCCATATTGCCCCAACTCGCCCAATTCGTCTTTAATATCTAGTTTACTGATTTTTCAAGAACGTTTTCAAGTTGACAGTAGTGTGCGTAATATTTACGTATGTAATAAATATATTTAAACAAAAATGTTGTTCTCTAATGCAACTTTTACTAATTTCCCCTACAATTTGAACATTTACTAGTTTCGTCATTTTTTTCCGTTGCTAGGAGTGTTGATGATCTGGCAAAATATCTTCACATGAAAAACACCACACCACACCCACCATCGCCAGCAGAATGTGTTTGTGCACTGTGTGAACTCGACGTCAACCCAGAACAAGTGAACTGAATTGTTGGAAGTTTTTTTCCTTCTTTGGCTTCTTTGGCTGAAACTGAAACTGATGCTGCACGTTGGGGGGTTGAAGTTGAAGATCCTTTCTTTTCCACCAGTTGTGCAACGTTTGTCGTGTTTTTTTTCTCTTTCAATGGTGTCTGGACCAAACACCCCCTCACTCGTACAGAGATCGGGAGTAAGTCCTTTTGTGTGTGTGTGTGTGTGTGTGCGCGCGCACTTCTTGTATGTTTCTCCCCGTTGGGACAAACAGAACTTACAGGAGATCGTGTCATTCGACTTTTGCTGAAGCATTTGAGAGGAGGAAGAGCCCTTTTGGCTGTTGCGAGTGCGTGACGTTGTAAAGTTAAATTGGGTGGAAGGAGGAGGGAGGAAAGTAAAAAAAACATGAACAAGGACGACAGTTCAAAACATTGTGTAATTCATGGTAGGAAACAACTTTGAACAAGAGCAGAATTTAATGCGCTGCCAGTGGTAGAACTACATAAAACAGTTGAAACTGAGTAACATTTCCAATGCAGTGTATTGAAATTGAAAATCGATGATAGAACTTTTTTCATTTTTTTCTACACCCAAAGGAAAAATATATCTCAAAATCTGCAACATTGGATTTGTTGCAGAAAATGTCATATTTTATAACATTTTTTGCAGCAAGCCAATAGATCATTTTTGCCCGCGTGTTAAAATTTCAGCGATCTGCAGTTCTCACCAACACATATAAAGCTGGCCCGTCCCCGAGCAACACTCCAAAGAGAAGCATATGTTGGTGCTCTTTCACTCACTTTTCATCAAGCGTCCATGGCGCGGTGGTAGCGTGTCGGATCAATAACCAAGAAGTTGGTGGTTCAATCCTCGTTCTGCTAAGTGTTTTTTTTTGTGAAATACAACCAAAAAGCCATCGGTAATGTCGATAATTGTCGGTAACGGGCAAAAATGTCATACTCCTATATCGCAAAAAATGCATGAGGACAGATTTCATGCAGATTCTGATATACTTTCATGCCGCCATGCATCACAATCATGCGACTGCCAGTTGGGTGTAGATTTTTTGAATTTTAGTTTTCTTTTGTTATTTTCTCATTTTTTGATGGATTATGGAATCCACCTTTTTATAAAAATTTAAAATTACTCATCAAATACAATACTGCTCCAACCAAACAAGAATACAAGAACAGTAACAAAAAATGAAGGCGGCTCTCACTGACAGTTCGGAAGTGGCTGATGTATAAGGCATACATATTTACAATAAAATTTAAAAAGTGAGCAATTCTCTACGAAATCGGTCTATTTTTTAATTTTAATTTTTGTATTTTCTAATCCAGCTAAAACTTTTTTGGTACTTTCGGTGTGCCCAAAGAAGCCATTTTGCATCATTAGTTTGTCCATACAAATTAGGATGCTGTCCATACAAAAATGATACAGTATGTAAAAAAAGTATTTACACCCCTTGGGCACTATGCACATTTTGTGATGAAACATAAAACAATTTACAGTTTGACAGAAACCTAGTACTACGTTTTGTTCAGAAACTCATACCGAACATTATGCTACAAAAAGCTCACGAAAAGATGTTTTCTATAAAAAGTTATATAACAAATACTATTACAAAAATCAAAAAAGGTGCAAAAAAAGTTTGTACACCTTTCGAAAAAATAACATAAATAAATTTATTTGTTGACAAATCACCATAAATCCAGTCTCCCATCTCCAAATAGGCATCCTTGACTGATTAAAAAAATAATTTGGATTGAATATAAAGTTTACTAACTACTTAGTATAAAAGTTTATATAACTCTGAAAACTTGTCTAAACTTAATTTTGCAAACTTTTAATTTAACTAAATGTCAATATATTACCATAAAATTGCTAAATAAACATTCTGGAGTGGGTATAAGACCGTTTTAGGGGTCTTTGTATCGATTGAATAGATTTTTCGTTGGAATTTCGTATACCAACCCGGAATTACGTCGTCGGAAAATCCGCCGGCATCCGAACCGGTCCACAATTCACAAGTCAACCTATGTGGCATCGGAAAGGACATTACATTTCCGATCTTTTGATATCCATACATCTAGGTTTTCTATAAAACCCACGTTTTTAAATACTGGGGCAAAAAGTAAGTTTGATCCACGAGAGCAAAAATTACGAAAGTCCATATATTTTTGGCAGATTGCTCAGACGAAACCATAACAACGTTTTTGCCTAGGTATTTAAAAACGTGGGTTTTATAGAAAACCTAGATGTATGGGTATCAAAAGATCGGAAATGTAATGCCCTTTCCGATGCCACATAGGTTGACTTGTGAATTGTGGACCGGTTCGGATGCCGGCAGATTTTCCGACGACGTAATTCCGGGTTGGTACGAAATTCCAACGAAAAATCTATTCTATCGATACAAAGACCCCCAAAACGGTCTTATACCCACTCTAGAATGTTTATTTAGCAATTTTATGGTAATATATTGACATTTAAATTAAAAAAAGTTAAGTTTAGACAAGTTTTCAGAGTTATATAAACTTTTATACTAAGTAATTAGTAAACTTTATATTCAATCCAAATTATTTTAATCAGTCAAGGATGCCTATTTGAGATGGGAGACTGGATTTATGGTGATTTGTCAACAAATAAATCTATTTATGTTATTTTTTCGAAGGTGTACAAACTTTTGCACCATTTTTTTGTAATAGTTTTGTTATATAACTTTTATAGAAAACATCTTTTCATGAGCTTTTTGTAGCATAATGTTCGGTATGAGTTTCTGAACAAAACGTAGTACTAGGTTTCTGTCAAACTGTAAATTGTTTTATGTTTCATCACAAAATGTGCATAGTGCCCAAGGGGTGTAAATACTTTTTTTACATACTGTAGGGGAGAGTGGGGAGACTTGATCCCCGGGGAGACTTGATCCCCGGGGAGACTTGATCCCAAGCCTGTATCTCGTCAGCATGTGGGTAAAAAAATTAGCTTTGTTCTAGAAAGTTGTGCGAAATTGACTAAAACTCATTGTAGAAAACAAAGAAAAAATATAAAAAATGTTTAGATTGAGTTACACACATTTTTCGAAGAAGTGCTGCAAAAAAATTCCAAGAGATCTTTTTTCTTTGTTTTGATAAGTATAGAAAACACTCAAAAATTATTCAAAAAAATATTTTTATACATGAATTGTTTGATAAACATATCAACTCCAAACCCCTTAAGCATTTGACGTTAAATTTATCGTCATACTATTTTTACAATCAATTGTTTAAAAAAGTGCGTTTAGGGAGACTTGATCCTAGCATTTTTACAGTCACTGGAATCAGCCTCAAGATTAAATAATTTGGCTTGGTTTTCGTACATAGTTTCCTTTAGTATAGTTGTACATAACTAACTGCAGTTTGAACCATTTTTCAAAAGTTTTGTAAACAAAAATTACCAGCTTTTGTAAACATGCTCAATTTTGGTCTAAAAAAGAAAATTTTAAGTTTTTAAATATTTTACATGCTAAACTTGTTATATTTTGAACTCAAACGTACAGGTTTAATGTGAAATTGCTGTATCTTATAGAAAATTAAAAGTTTGGATGAATAAGAAACATTTTGCTTAAGATTTCTTCAAAATGTTGAAAGGGGGATCAAATTACCCCCAACATTTCGAAAATGCCGGTTTAAGATATTTTTATAAAACGCTTGGCATTATTCTAAGACTTTATCTGATGAAATACCCTTATCAGCCAAACATAGTTGAATGTTTAAGCTTTCAATTCATGCAAAAAGATCATAGTTTTGTGAGAAATTGACAGAGTTATGTGCGATACAAAAAAAGGGGATCAAGTCTCCCCACTCTCCCCTATATGAAAATTCAAAAATCTGTATCTTTTTGCCTTCCTCACTGAGGTAAGGCTATAATCACGCTCTAAAAATGAACTTTGTATAAAAACGTCGTAGACCCACCTTCATGTATACATATCGACTCAGAATCGAAAACTGAACAAATGTCTGTGTGTATGTGTGTGTGTATGTATGTATGTGACCAACAAACTAGCTCATGTTTCTCGGCACTGGCTGAACCGATTTGACCCCATTGTATTCGACTTGGTTTAGGGTCCCATAGATCGAGTTTTATACAGATTGAAGTTTTGATAAGTAGTTCAAAAGTTATGTATAAAAATGTGTTTTCACATATATCCGGATCTCACTTAAATGTATGTAAATTATGTCCGGGTCCATCATCCAACCCATCGTTGGTTAGGTTATCAAAAGACCTTTCCAACGAGCCTAAAACATTGAAGATCTGGCAACCCTGTCTCGAGATATGGCCACTTAAGTGATATTTATGAACTTTTTTATTCCGGATCTAAAAAATAGATGAAATTTTTGTACAATTCCATCATATCAGCCATTCTTGGTAATAAGTGAGGAAGGCTTTAACCACATAGGTTGATTAAGTTAGTTTTTTTTTAATTGATCGATTTGGTTTCTTCGGCACAATTGTAGGTATGGATGAGGTCACAACTGAAATGATACACGGTAAAAAATGGGTGATTTTTTATTTCACTTTTTGTCAGATAAACCTGATTTGCAAAAAACACAATTTTTATTTTTTTTATTTTCTGACATGTTGCCAAATTACAGAAATTCCAGAACGGGCAGAAAATCTATGACCGAAATATGATTTTTTGAATCAATATTGATTTTTTTTAAATCGAAATATTGGTCGCAAATTTTTTTAATTAATTTTTTTGGTGTAAAATCAAATTTGCAATAAAAAAGGACTTCAGTGAAATTTTGATTTAGTGCACCGTTTTCAAGTTATAGCAATTTAAGTGACTTTTTTGAAAATAGTTATTAACTTTTTCGATAAGTGCCCATAATTGTTCACTTCTGATTGTTTTTTTTTTAAGGCTGAGAAAATTCTCTACATTTTGCTTTCTTGAACATTGTTGATACGACCCTTAGTTGCTGAGATATTGCGATGCAAAGATTAAAAAACAGGAAAATTGATGTTTTCTAAGTTTCATCCAAACAACCCACTATTTTCTAATGTCAATATCTCAGCAACTTAAGGTCTTATTTTCAATGTTAAAATATGAAACATTCGTGAAATTATCCGAATGTATGGCCCTTTTGAATGTTAGTCTTGATTTAAAAAAAATGTTAGTGAAAAATACAGCCAAAGTTGATCCCAGAAAAAATATATTTTTTAAAACTTTGGCAAAGTCACATGAAACAAATCGAACCCTATTTTTTTTAAGATAGTTAAAAAATCTGCAACCGAGTTATGCATTTTTGAAAAAATAGTGATTTTTGGAAAAAAAATTCACAGTTTATTTGACTTATTTTCTATGTAAAATTGAATTTGCAATCGAAAAGTACCAAACGATTTTTTTTTTGAAAACGATTGAAGATATAGCCAAGGAATGTTTGATTTCAGCGAAAAATGCGTGACCATTTCTGAAAGTATTTTTTTTTTTTCTAAAAGTTCTCAAACTTTGCTATAAAATTGTATAAGAGACTTTAATGATTGGTCCTCTGGTTGCTGAGATACAGCGTCAAAGAAAAAAACAGAAAAAATGATTTTTTTGCAATTCCGTCGTGAAACTACTTACTTTTCCTATCATTCTTGAAAGACGAAACAGCCTACTTTTCTGTACCAAAAATAACAGAATCGAATAGCAACACTTTTCGAAATAAATGCTGAAAAGTTCTACTTTTCAGCACTCAAATGGGTGCTGAAAAGTTGAACTTTTCAGCACTTGTTTCGAAAAGTAACACTTTTCAACATTTTTTTGATTTAAACGATTTATTGACAAAATACATGAAAATTCGACTTAAAATTTCACTCAATTAATTTTTTTCGAAATTGCAAAAAATGTTGTTTGGAACTCGTTGCAAAACTTGATTTTTTCAGCACTCGTCGTATTTATCCAACTCGGTGAACCTCGTTGGATAGATGTACGACTCGTGCTGAAAAAATCCTCTTTTTGCAACTTGTTGCATAAACTACTATTTTAGGTCTCACCCAAACAACCTTCTATTTGCTAATGTCGATATCTCAGTAACTAATGGTCAATAATAATATACGAAACATTCGTGATATTTTCCGATCTTTTCGATATTTTTGTTAAATCAAGACTCTAATGGGCCAAAAATTAAATATTACGCCCCATTGAAAATATTGTTTTCGAAAAGATCGGAAAACTACAGCAATTTTTAATATTTAATTATTGAAAATCGGACCAATAGTTGATGAGATAAAAATTCTTATATAAAATTCTAGGAAATTTTCAGAACTTTTTAGAAAAATAATGTTTTTAGGAATGGACAATCACGAGTACTATTTAAAAAACGGAGTTTTTTTTTACACAATTTAATATTGAATGGCAATATTTTGAAACGGTGCACTTAATAATACAAAATGTAATGTACTTTTCGATTACAAATCCGATTTTACATAAAATTAGGTAGTCCTCATCAAAATCTGAAACATAGACAAAGACACCAAATCAATCAAAAAACTCCTTGAACAGATACAGATTTTCGAATATTTACGTACCATTTTTGTATGAACAGCTGCCAAAATTGTGTGAAGATATGTGTGGATGAACCAATGACACAAAATATCTTCTTTAGTCACAGAGAAGACCCCCAAAAATGTTTGAGTCAAATCAAAAAATATAAGTAAAATCCCTTTCCGATTTTCGTGGAGAATCGCTCAAACTTTGTCTGCTTGGGGTCCCCAAATTTTTTCAGCTCAAAAAAATGAAAATATTCACATTTTTCGCTAAAAATTAAGACAAAACTTTAGGGTGGCGCTAGAAAGGGGGAGTGGTACAATTTTAATGATAATCACGATTCTTGCTTGCAAATGTTATGCGATCATGATTTAAAGCCCTTCAACTAGAATTTAAAGAAATATTGTCCACCGAAAAAAAATGCTTAATTAACTCACCGCCCTAGTTGGCGCATTGAATGCATCCAGCATCTTTCAGTTTTATCTCAAGTCCAGTTCTGCAAACAACAACGGATCAACTCGAGCGCATTTCCCAGAACGCGAGAAGCCAGCAGCGGTGTAAATTAGTGCAGCGAATTAATCTCGGAATAATAATTTCATTTGGGAGCTTCGAGAGGAAATTAAAAATAAAACTCACTCTAGCTTATTTTTTTTTTATTATAAAATGTTGTTTATTGAAAACGATAAAAATTTAATACTAGCTATACTATTTTAACTTGTGCTGCGTTGGTGTTCTCGTTGCTGGCCTCGCTGTTGTGTTTCCTGAGATTATCCGAGGGGATGGGTGTTTAGCCCTTGTGCGACCTCATCCAGGGGTCTCGGGAGCCTGGGGGGTTGTCCCTATTCCACTTTTCCTGTATCTTGTGGTTAGGGGGGCCCCAGGTCTCCCGAGCGCCTCCGTGGTTAATTCGTTGGTGTGTGTGTGTGCATCTTCCAGGCGCCCCGGAGGAGCCGGAGGGTGGTCCCTGTTCCACTCTTCTTATAGCTTGTGGTCAGGGGGGCCCCGGGACCTCCGGGCGCGACAGTGGTTATATGCAGTTCAAATGAAACTCCAGAGCTCTCCTATCGATGTCAGCATCACTTCGATTTACAAAACAAACAAACTCTACAAAGATTTTCAGAATTGTAGTTATCTGTTGTAAATTTGTAGCTTCCAAGGATGGCCTTAATAACTCGGAAAACGTCAGAGATCTCCAGCCCCGTAGACAGCTGCTATACGCCTACGGACATCCTCCCACGCCAGCAGCACTCGAGGGCACTCGCTGAATTTGTGTTGTACTGTCTCGATTGCAGCGCCACAGTGCTCGCAGTCTTCCCCATCTGTTCTGTGCATGATGTGCAACAGCCTCCGGTGTACGGTCTTTTCGTTCACGATAACATACAGCTCGCTACGCTGAGGTGCTGCGATTCCCCTTAATGCAATGTTCTGCCAAACTCGACGCCAGTTCACAAGTGGGTTGTTTCGCTGCACTTTTGGCAGCTCTGTTTGTTGTTCCACGTACCAGTGATGAAGAAGATCGGTGGACATGTTTTGTTGAAGGTTTTGAGGGAGCTGAGCAAAGTTTTGACAAACTTGCTTTAAACAGGGAAATGCTGCAGGAGGATTTACTGGGATAGGATTGGCTTGAATGAGGAAGGATCTGTAGAAAGGAATGGAGGCGATCTCTTGTACGTGTCGATTGAGCAAAAGAGCTTTACACTTCATCGCAGGCAGCTGTAAACCAAGTCCACCTCCGTCTCGATCGCGCGCAAGCTGGTGCATAGGAACTCTTGCAGGAACTCTGCTCCAAAGGAAAGTCCCCATCGTCGCAGTAATTTTGGCGACGTGTACGTTAAGTGGTGGAAGAATCGACGAGATGTACCAAATCTTGGCCGTTATGAACGTGTTGAGGAGAATAACTTTTTGGTGCAAAGATAGAGTGCGCAACGAATGAAGCCACACGTGCCGTGCAAACTTCGTCACAATTGCGTCCCAATTCTGCCTGATCATCGAGCGGATCGAATTAACATAGATCACACCCAAGATCTTGATCGAATTTGCTGTTTGTAGCCATGGAACGTCATCGTCATCGTCACCGCCAGCATCAGTACGGCCAACGATGATACTTGTTGTTTTTCTTAAGTTCAGTTTTGCACCCGAAACAAGTTCAAAGCGAGCGAAGAGCGTATGTATGTGTTGTAGTTTGCTTGTTGATGTGACGATTACACTTATGTCGTCCGCGTAGGCGACGACAAGATCTGAGGCACAAATTCTCTCCAAACGGCTCAGCAACGGGTGTAGATAAAGCACGAACAGATGCATCGATAGCGGGTCGCCTTGGCGAACCGAACGTTCAATGGAGAAAGCAGGAGAGAGATGGCCATTCACCATCAATCGAGATGACGCTGCTTCGGCTATCCGCCAGAGCAGGGCCACAAGATTAGTGTTAATCCCAAGAGAACACATGGTTCGAAAGAGAAAACCGTAGTCAACTCGATCGAAGGCATGATCGAGGTCAAAAGAAACAACTCGGCCTTTCTGACCTCGACTGATCAGCTGGGCGATTCGGTCCTTCAACGCCAATGTTGCTTGGTAGATGTTCCGCTCAGGATTGGAACACTTTTGAGCGGCGCTTAGAATTCCGTGTGTACGCATCACTCTCTCAAGACGAGATTTGAGCACGCGTGAGAGAATTTTGTAATCAAAATTGAGCAGAGAGATTGGCCTGAAAGAGCGAGCCGTATCCCCTGCGTCCTTTTTTTAACCAAAACTATGACACCATCCACGAATGCAGCCGGGAACGCTCCCGACAGAGCTTCATTTAGTACCAGGTTTAGCTCACGGTGAATAATATCAAACGCACGAAGGTAGAACTCCTTTGGCAGCCCGTCTGAACCCGGGCTCTTCCTTGACGCGCTCGTTCGTATCGCTGCTAGTATCTCGTCCGTCGTGATTTCATTCATACAGGCTAGGTTTGCTTCGTCGTTCTCTGGGACAACTCGATCGCAGTGAAACGCGTTCTCTGCATCTCGTTCTACATTGCCTGCTCCGTATAGTTGCTCAAAATAGCGCACCATGTGTTGCTCGATCTCATCGGACCGCTCAATGATATCCCCATGCTCGTTCCTCAGCTGTGTGATCGTCGTTTTCTTTCGCTTTCTCTCACCAATCTGGAACGTTGACATCGGCTCGCCAGCAACGTACGTCTCATTGATGCGCACGAACATCTGTGTGAAATCACGCTGGAGCGCCAACATCTTCCCTTTGACGTGGTTGATCGTTGACAGCATAGCCGGGTTGTGCAGGTAGCCGTCGTACGCCAAACGAAGCTCAGCATAAAGCCGTTGGTGTTCCTGTAGAACTCGTCGTAAACGGCTTTCGATTTCCAGCGAAAAAAAGATTTAATCTTGGGTTTTGCATACGACAACCACCATGTCATCCACGAAGGATAGCTGCGGCGATATCGAGTCCAAAACTGCCATTGATGTTGAAGTTCATTCATGTGTTCCGCAGTAAGTAGATGAGGACGCAGAGCCCAGAAACCCGTGCCTGGACCACGCCCGAGATGGGGTAAGCAGAGCCGCACAGTTACAGCCTTGTGATCGGAGAAGGGGCACACGTGTGTGTCAGCAGAGCGTAAGTGCTCACACAGCCCTGCACTGACATACACACGATCAAGCCTGGACGATGAATATTGTGTGATGTATGTGTGACCAGGGGTCTGTGAGTTTAGCTGTTGCCAAACATCACGTAGCTGTAGTTGTCGAATAGTATTCTGGAGAGCCGGGCTTGTGTTGGTGCCAGTTGCATCGCAAAGACGTAACACACAGTTGAAATCGCCAGACAAGATCGTGTGTTCGGTTTGGTGACGGAGATAGAAAGCGACTGTGTTGTTGAAGAATCTTTCTCGTTCCATCCGCAGCGCTGTCCCTGAAGGAGCATACACACAGCAAAGAGTGACACCGTGTACCCGAAGCACAACGAGACGTCCGTCGAGACTTTTCTCAACGTTCGTGAAACCGATGTGCTCCTTGAGCGCGATAGCCGTTCCTCTCCGAGAGTGATCCACATTGCATATTAATTTGCAGCCAGGTAAATAGAGGCGTTCGTTCTCCACCTCCTGAAGGAAGACGATATCCAGGTCTTGTGTTCGAATAAAAGTCCGAAGGGCGTCAAGCTTCGTAGTATTAGTGATAGTGTTTATGTTTATTGTAGCTATTTTATAACTTGTGTAATCCATTATTCCGAGGTGGTGTTATTTCCGTGAGCAGTTTTCTGCTTCTTGGTTTGCTGCCGGTTGCGAAGGTTTCTGCTATCCGAGGAAACAGTGGAGCCATCACTTTCACCGTCATCATCAGCTGGGTTCGGGTTGACGCTGCATTCCATCGGAGTATCAAGTGGTGGAGCAAGTAAAGGAGCAATTGGAGGGGACATGTTTGACATGGAAGTTGTTGAGCCGCTCGTTCCGGAACCACTGGACAGGGTCACGTTGCGCTGCTTAAACTGTGTTGTTTGTTGTGATGAGTTCGGCTGTGCACCAGTTGTCTTGCCGCTGGCGCTATTCTTCTTGGGTGGTTCGTTTTGTTTTTGTTTTGCCGGTTTTGACCCCGACGGCTGTGTTGGTTGTTTCGCTACGCTAGCGTACGTAGTGTTGGTATCAGCGGCGAGTTTCTGCGCCAGGAGTTTTTTGTTGATGACGCAGGAAACGCCGTTGTGGACAAATTCGGCACAGTGCCGACATGTTTGTTTTTGCCCAAAATAAGAAACGGCAGTGGTTTCCGAATCGATGACGACGAACGAGGGGATATTAGTTTTAACCAACATCCGGATAATACGAACACCATTCGGCAAAGCGCCAAAAAGGTGGGTTTCACCCGTCACTTGTTCGTGGATGGAGATTACATCTCCATAACGCTTCAGGAACTCGACAATCGTAGCGCTTGTCACAGCTTCGGATAGATCAGTGACCTTTACATCCACTGCCCCATCCTCCATCGTGATCTTGAGCGGATAGTGTATGTCCTCATGAACGATCTCGTGTAGTTCGCCCTGCTCTTCGACCACTTTTTGGGCCGTGGCGAGGTCGACGACCTTCACGAAAGCGCACCCAAGGCTTCTGCTGCACTGGATCCTTTTCACTTGTTCGCGTTTTAACCCGAGCATCGTGCCAACAAACAGGTGCACCTCCTCAGAAGTGGGTTTCCTTGGAACGTTAGAATAATCCACGCGAAAGGTATTCTCGCGACGATTCATCGCGGGAAATTCACACACGAAGACAACCGAGGAAGAAAGTGTTGGCGAAAGTCTTCCGTAGAAATAGCGCTTCAAACACGTCTGTTCGCTACGGAGTAAGAGCGACAACTTATCCCTCGGTGCATTCGATGGGCAATCCGAGCTATAAAATGTCCTCCCTACATCTTCGCTGATCGGAAGGCACGCCGACGAATATTATTTTTACGATATTATTGTTATTATGGTCAAATTACGAGAAAATTTAATTTTGATAAATTAAAAATAAAACAATCCCCAACTCGGGATGTCCACCACCCAGCCTTTGCTTGGTAAATGCTTAATTAAAAGTTTATCAAGACTTAAACAAACAAAAAAAGCAACGAATAGGAAAACAAGGATACGCGATGGTCAGCAGAGTAAAAAAAAAGAAGCTCTTCTCAGGACTATGTGGCCAGATTTCCAACGAACGGTCCGAGTTTTCTTCATTAGCCCAACCAGGGAAGCTGACGGCGAAGCGGGTGCCGTGATTGGGTGAATGAGTTTTTCTTCCTCATTTTGTGCAGTACACACTTCGACAGGATCATAATAAACTCAAGCCTTGGAAAAGTGGAGATTTTTGTTTTCTCTGTTTTCTATTGCATGCTTCCAGGGTTGTAGAAATACACGATAAAAAAAAAACAACAATATTAAAAAAACACACAAATCATATTTTTGAATGCTGATACCATTTCGAAAAAAGGTCTAGAATTTTATAAACCGGGATTCAAACAAAGAACAGCCCTAATACTTCCTGTAAGCGAATTTCTTCGATAAACTAGCGAGAAAAATGGGGGAAGTTTGCTGCTTCAATCCTGACAACGACGATGCAAGAGGCAATATTAATTTCGCTTGATGAGGTTATATTACGCTGTTCCTGGATCGATTAGTTGGCTCAAAGTTGATTGTTGTATCCGATCCTTAGAACGGGATAAAATATTGCAAAGAGGAAAGAATCCCGTAACCTGAATGTTATTACAGTGAACTCTGTGGGCTGACGATCTTCAAGATTGCTCAATAAATTTTTCAGTCCCTTCAAATAGATTGCTTTGATTTTTCACTCTATAATTTGATAACTCTCGCTCTCAACGGACCCTTCAATATCGATTGTATAAGATTAATTTATTGATTTCAAAAAAATAAATTGTTGAAATATTACGAAAGATTCACATATAAAATAAAACAGAAATATAAATTCAAAAGCGGCTCTGAATCAGAAATTCAAAACAGAACCAAAAATAGTAACAAATTTGCCATCGTCCCACTTTACGACTTCGGTGGACACATATTGTCGGGGCCAAATAACAATAAGGTATCCATTCTTATGCATGCTCAGCAGCAGAAGAAATGTGTTTCAGTGTCTGCCCCTTTTGCTAAACCTTTTGCATCACCAGCGCCCAACTGACCTTCCACGTGTTTGGGGTGCTGATGTCGGAGATTACCCGAGCAAAAGATAAATCCTACAAGTGACACAATTTGATGCAGGTATCTCATCGGTAAATATTATTTTTAGAAAGAACTAACCTTATTTTTCTTAAAGATGTTGTTTTTACACGAGATAAAAAAAGAATATAAACATTATTAACAACAAATTTTGTGATTGATAACAAGTTTAGTTTTACAATATTTGTTTGTGGAAAATAACAAATTTTGTTCCTAGAACTTTTTGTTTCCTTTTCCTTCGTGTTGACCCCGCCGCGTTCGTGCTCAAGAACCTCCCGAAAAGACGGTAATAACTGAATTCATGCCATTTCTATAACAAATACTGTCAAAATAACAAAAAGTGTTATGGAATATTCTTGCAAGATCCATTTTTGAATAAGAGTTTAATAACAGTTTATGTTATTATAACAAAAATTGTTATTGATCTGATATTGTTTGAAAGCCAAAACAACTTTGGAATAACAATTTTTGTTATAGACGAATACCTCCATCTGTTATCGGAATGATCAGATTAGTTGTTAAAAACAAAAAAAAATGCTAACGACGAATAACAAATTTTGTTATAATTAACATAAAATGTTATTGGTCTAGTATTTTCAAATATCAAAAAATGTTATTTCCATCTGCTCGGGCTACATTTTCCATTCACAAGAATGGAACCCTTTTCAACCCACCCAAACAAAAAAAAACCTCCCGCCAACTTCTGGTCCTGACCTTTCTGGCCACCGCAGACCACAAAGGAAAGCGCTCATTGACACTTTCGAAGGCACTGGCTTCGGGTGGTCTTGCTCCTTCCACCAAAACACACCAGCCTGAACCCAAACACACAAACGCATAATCCTCCAATATTTGGAGCTAATATATAGCAAGGGTGCGAAACAAAGGACGAATCAAAACAAATGGGAAAACCTACTGACAGCCGCGCGAGCTAAGGCGCAGGGTACTCTCCGGGAATGCTAGGTTGGAATCCCGCAGTGACAAAAATGACATTTCTCAAAAAAGATTTTTTGCTGTGTCGATTACTAACTTTTCGGTTGGACCGAGAGGTCACCAATTCGACGACGCGTCGTCGTGCTATCTTGTCGCACCCGCCATTTCGTCGTTCCGAGAAAAAACGCGTTTTAATGTTTGACCTTGAATAAACAAAAACTAGAGCACGCAATGTAAACAATAACAAACACCTTTTGTTTGGCTGACCATTCTGTGCATTGTCCCGAAGTTTGAAGCTGGTTGCTGCAGTCCCGAGTTATAGTTACAAATGTTTACGGTAGTCTAACTTGTACGTGCGTCAAACGCGTTCTGACCTGAAATCCCTTTGGCCAGTTGTCGCACTTACATCAATTTTCAGGGAGTGACAAGATAGCACGACAAGAGTGACAAAAATGCACAGAGTTTTTTCGGATTTGGGGATCTGTGAAGGTTAAAAAGTGAGGCATTGTGAGCTGTACAAAATGGCGTTCTCAACTAAATTTGGCCAAAAAAGCACGTACGACAAGTTAGCACGGCGGTGACGAATTGTTTTACACGTTATTGGATGCCCTCCCCCAAAAAAGTTGGTCACCAGAGCGCGCCCATTCATTCGCATGAATAGGGTTTTATTATTTATTGGATCGGGATGAATGTTGGCTCCACCCTCGACAACTGGCGTGTTTTAAATTTTGGGAATCACGAAGAAATGCAAAATAGGAATAATAGTGGAAAGTCTTGAGAAGATCGACTGAGGGGAGGACGAAGTGGTTTTTTGAGTTTCATAAAACTTATAGCTTTGCACAATTGACATCACGATTTTACGAAAAACAAAGAGAAAAAAACATAACTTTTTTTTTGTAGTTGGTTGCTCTACAACTTTGTAAACAAAAGACGAAATTTTGAAATAAATAATGTTGTTTCTGAATTGAAAAATACCCTTCTAGGTTATTGCAGATTCGAAAAGACATCAAATTTCTTATGTAATGTGTAATGTCAATATTCTCCGTAAATATTTTTCAAAATTAATGTAATCGGTATACTGACTTAGAAATAAAATTACCATAAATCGCACAAATGGAAAAGTTTCTAAGTGTCCATAACACAATCTGTTATTATTTTTTCTTTTGTTAAATATATTTAGATCTTTGGGATAATTTTGTCTAATTTCGTCAGGGTCATGATTTTGGCCATGAAATGAGGTCCTTAAGCTAAAATTATTCTAAAAAGTTGAAATTTTGAAAGTTGATTTTTTTAATTATTTGATATACCCCCTAAGGGACTTTGCTAAAATTGGCTAGAACTATGGGATAATTTTGACCAATTTCATCGGGGTCATTTATTTCACCATGAAATGGGGTTCAAGCTAAAATTAATCCGATAAAATTTAAAAAAAAGTCCGATTTTTCGCGTTACGTAATAAAAGAACGCTCCCATAGCAAGCTTCAGAGTCAGAAATAGCTATTTTTATGAAATCACGTAAAAATTAAGTCTACTTTTAGGCGATTTTAGGAGCATTCGGGAAAGAAATTGATTGTAGCCGGATAAATGTCCTAAGTCACAAAAGTTTTTGCATAAACATTGGGCAGTTATGCAAAAATGGACTGGGCAAAAGAAACCGGAAAGCTACGATATCTCACATGTTGTAAGAAAAATCGGTAGACAAGCTACTACAAAACGAGTATAAGTCGAGCCACAAAATATATGCGCCAGCATTCTCGCGCCAGTATTCGAAGCTCAACTTGACAACTTGTCGACTTGGCGACGAAGCGTCGAAAATCGATGCAGTGTGATTTTTTGGCGATTTTTTCGATTGAAATTCATGCATAAAGTAAACACAGTAAAAAAACATGGTAAAATTACATCTAAAAAGGGGTACATCTTTTATGTCAGAAAAAAGCTTTAATTTTACCTCTAATAATGTGTAAATTTACATCTGACAGACGTTAGGAAAAAATATCTGTTATCCTAAAAAAATATCACACTGGAGATGGTTATATCTGGCTTACTAAGTCCGCGCCCCAACCCGCACGGCCAACTTGCCGCTGTGAAAACTTGATGATCATAGTCGATGGTACGGTAAATAAATTTGTGAATAAAATTCATGCTGAATCATCATATTTACGAACATGAAAATGACGTCCAGCCATAAAGTAAAACCTATACCTTTCTTTAGTAAGAAAGGCAAAAAAGTAGGGCAGGACGATGTTTGCCGGGAAAGGCTTGTCCCTTTAACACAAAATTTTCAAATCATCACCATTTCACGCTGCAAGTTATTTAATTAAAAAAATGGAAGACGTCGTACCGGCCCTACGGCCACGAGATAAGAATTAAAATTAAGTTTGAAAAAGAGTCGGGTAGGGCGACAAAAAAAAATTAAAATTTTGAAAAATCGTATGAGATATCCCCTGACTTGACTCTTTATGTAAAAATAGGAAACTGTGCCAATTTTGAACAAAATCGATTAAGGATTAAGGATCGCTTTTTATCGTTGAAGTTTGTATAGGAAAATTCGAAAAAATGTATGAAGCAAAGCGAAAATTTCAAAATTATTTAAAAACATATATTTTTTTCTAAAAAATAATGGTTTTTGAAGAACGTGTGAAAAAGTCAAATATAATTTGGCTTTATTTACTAATGGCAAATCAAATTTGTAATAAAAAAGTAATGTACATAAATTTCGATACCTTTTTCGAAAAAAAACTTAAAATTTCCTACAAAATTTGAAGTTTTCTCTACATCGCCAGAATAGCATTGATTATTTTCTCGATCTCTTATTGACAATATCAAATGTTAGGGTTAGGGATAACATAATGTTTTTTTCTGAATCATACATTTTAAAGCTACACGCGATTTCAATAACCATTGACTATTTAGCTTTTAAAAAAAACTCTATCCTTAGGGCTGTTCTTGCGTAACAAATCTCAAATTGATCCTGTACCCTCAAGCTCAATACACATGAATCACTCTCCGGACAAACGTTCCCTCTACATCTCTCTTCCAGAGACAATAACAGACATGGTGATGAAAAGTTCCCCCGCGGGTGTGGGTTGTTGAAAGGATTACCTGACATTCTCGCTTTAAATCCGGACAACTATTAAGGGTCCACCACCGTGTAGTGTAGGTACATCCCACGTGGCGACACAAGCACCGAACACAAACAACTATCCTGCCTTTTTGAGATTAAAAAAAACTGCGTTAGCCTAGCTTCTGTTGGCGGTGTTTATCCTTTGAGAGGGAAAGGTGACGAAGGTTGCGATTACGGTGAAAATTTAGTTTGGAACAAGCTTAGTAAATGTTATAAAAATAGGACAGGGAGATTTAGACGATAAAGGTGTTTCCTGTTGTGAACAATGAAGAGTTTTGCTCAGAAGCTGGTAACAAATTCACCCCCCAGACCCAGTGTCACCCCTGATGATGGTAGCAAAAGTTGAAATAATTTCGGCTTCCTTTGAAATCATTTCCCACTTGGAAAAAATGGATATCAAAAACAAAATTGCACCTTTGGTGAAGAGTAACAATCCGGCATTTATGTTCCAATAACTTATCAAATAATCAGCTAATGAAACCCCTGCATCGAGTATCATTAATTTTCAAGCATTCAAGCATTTCAAGCACCTGACCGAGACCAAAAAAAAAATCCGTCACAACTTTTCCGCAAGTCATCCCAATTTTCACTTTCACTCATTCTCGAGCTCTGACTTTCCCCAGATTTACAAATAATTTGCCTACGAGCTGGAAAATTATGCGAAAACTTGTTGCCACGACACGATAGATTGAATTTCGCTTACTCATTCGCCTTGCACCCACCTCCCATGTTTCCTCACCCAACCAAAATGGAAAATTCATGGATTATGAACAAATCTCGGAGCACTGACTTGCTGCAGATTATATAACCAGTGTGTGTGTGTGGTAAAAGTTATGCTCACACTCACTTGCCATTCGGTTATACCGACTGGGAAGAGGCCCAAACTTTTGAGGTGTAATTAAAAAGTGGTACAAGTTGTGCTACCTCGTTAGTGCTTGACAAGCGGTGGGTTGGTTGAGAGTGAGATTTGGGGTTTTGGATTTGAGTTATTTATTTTCGAGACATTCGAGTTGTTTTTCGATAAACTTTTCAAAAAAATAGAACTATACGGCCCCTTCTCATGTTTGGCCCAGGGTAAGGGAAATAGTTCAAGGAACAATATGCAGCTTGTGGAGCGAGTTATTGAATAAACAGTTCCATATTCTGGGCACCCTAATATACAGCCGTAAACCATAACATTACGAGTAAGAATTTGGTATGTTATCGAGTTTTCTAGAGTACAGTACCAGATTTGTGCCTTCCTCACTGAGGAAAGGCTATAAAATCGCTCGAAAATTGAAATTCCTGAATAAACTTCCTTCACGTATACACAAATCGACTTAGAACCGTTTTTGCCCATTTACATGTATGTAACCCCTCAATAACTGAAAATAGATTTTTTTTCAGTAAAGATACTTACGAGACTGAAAAATCAAGTCTCTCATATAGAAATTGCCAAAAACCACCAAAAAAACCTATTTTTTCAACATCTTTATTTTTAAAACCGCTGTATCTTTACAAGGATTGGACATTAGACAATGTTCAATATGGAGACTTTTATGTAAAATTGTCTGCGAAATTGATTACCATTATCGGTTTTAAAAATTTTGACGTTCAGATCACATTTCAAAAAAATTGTTTTATTAAATGATTTTTATGTTTTTTTTAGGAGAGGCATACCATCCTGAATTTGGGTCTTTTTGTAACATCTTGGGCTATTTCTTCAAAAATTTTGAACGAAAAACAATCGTGACATCACTTTAAAATTTAACTTTTAAACTTAAAATCAAAAAATCTCTTAGAAGTGGCGTGTATTTCAATTTCAGTGTATTTTTTCAGAAAGCCCGTCAAATTTCCTACACCCAAAGGAAAAATATAGCTCAAAATCTGCAACAGTGGATTTGCTGCAGAAAATGTCACATTTTATAACATTTTTGCAGCAAGCCCGTAGATCATTTTGCCCGCGTGTAAAAATTTCAGCGATCTGCAGTTCTCACCAACACATATAAAGCTGGCCCGTCCCCGAGCAACACTCCAAAGAGAAGCATATGTTGGTGCTCTTTCACTCACTTTTCATCAAGCGTACATGGCGCGGTGGTAGCGTGTCGGATCAATAACCAAGAAGTTGGTGGTTCAATCCTCGTTCTGCTAAGTTTTTTTTTTTTGAAATACAATCAAAAAGCCGTCGGTAATGTCGATAATTGTCGGTAACGGGCAAAAATGTCATACTCCTATATCGCAAAAAATGCATGAGGACAGATTTCATGCAGATTCTGATATACTTTCATGCCGCCATGCATCACAATCATGCGACTGCCAGTTGGGTGTTCTTAGAGCAATTCCAGCTCAAATCGGGATTTTTTCTGGTACTTTTGTACCCGACCCTCTCCGATTTCAACGAAACTTTGTAGACATGTTATTCTAGGACTGTATAATATAAAAAAAACATTTGAGAAGGGCGTACGTAATTTAAATATTTTTCGACTTTTTTATTTTTCAAAAAATATTGTATCTTGAAGCCGTTGCGTCGTATCAAAAAGTGGTCAGAGACAAACTTTTAGGAAATTGGACGGGCTTTCTGAAAAATACACTGAAATAAAAACACATGCCACTTATTTGAGATTTCTTGATTTTTAAGTTTAAAAGTTATGTTTTAAGGTGATGCCATGATTTTTTTCGTTCAAATTTTTTGAGGAAACAGCCTAAAATGTTACAAAAAGACTCACGAAAAATGCAGGATGGTATGTCTCTCCTAAAAAATACAAAAATCATTTACTAAATCTGTTTTTTTTGAAAAGTGGTCTAAACTTCAAAATTTAAAAAAAAAACAGATAATGGTAATCGACACCCCCGACAATTTTACATTAAAGTCTCCATATTGACCATGTCCAATCTTTGTAAAAAAAAATTTGTGGTTTTTGGCAATTTTTATATGACAGTCTTGATTTTTCAGTCTCGTAAATATTTTAACCGGAAAGCTCGTTCAATTTCCCATAAGTTTGCTTCTGACAACTTTTTAATTTGACTCGTTTTAGTATTTACGTTAGCTCATTTTCTTTCCAGGTTTCTGCCACACCGAAAAAAATATTCTATTTTCAGTTACATACATACATGTAAATGGGCAAAAATGTCAGAGGTTGGTTCGAGCATACATTTAATTTTTTTATAAATCTGTTTTCAGGACATTAAAATATACAGTTTTATCTATTGTCAAAACTAATTTGAAGACAATTGGTTGTATCATTACCGAGAAATAGCTATTTGAAGTTAGCTAATTCTAAAAACGGGTGCACGATATCTCAACACTGCTTTGACCAAATTGGCTCAAAATTTTGGTGAAGACTCATTAAACCGGTCCCGTGTGCATTTCGAAGGCCAATCGTCAAAAAGTTTATTCAAAAAATATAAAATTATTTTAGATGTTTTTCATATAAAAAATCGTCAATTTTTGATTTTTTATTTTATTATAAAGCAAAATTTCAAAATCGTGCTTCGTCATGCACACAGGATATATCTTTAGCGTCTTCACCCCAAATTTCAGCCAATTTGGTCCATCCAATCTCGAGATAAAGTGACACCCGTAAATCAACTCGGTGTTTAGAGAAAAACGTTTACAAAGTTTGACAGTTCGCTTTGCGCATGGCAAATTTTTGCATTTAAATCGTATCTAACTCAGTTCGGTCACGTAATATTTTCATGAAACTTTCTGGAGTGATTGAAAATTATCTTTTTGGTGGATTCATTGATTTTTGTATTACCAAATGTTTGATTTTCTACATGTATGTTACCCTTAAGCTTATATCTGTAAGCCTATATCCAATTGAAATGCTGTCAAAGGCAAACTTATGAGAAATTTGACGAGCTTTCCGGTAAAAATATTTACGAGACTGAAGAATCAAGTCTGTCATATGGAAATCGTCAAAAACCACAAAAAAGCCTATTGTTTCAACATCTTTGTTTCTAAAACCGCTGTATCTTTGAAAGGATTGGACATTGGACAATGTTCAATATGGAGACTTTTATGTAAAATTGTCTGCGAAACCGATTACCATTATCGGTTTTTAAAAATTTTGACGTTAAGACCACTTTAAAAAAACAGTTCTTGAGTTTTTTTTAAAGGACTTATAAACCAAATTTTAAATTTTTGCTTTTTGGGTGTTTTTAGAACCGCCTTGAGTCAGGGGTATTCAAAAACACCCAAAAAGCAAAAAAATAAAATTTGATTTATAGGACCTTTTCAAAAATAACTCCAGAGTTTTATTAAGTGATTTTTATTTTTTTTAGGAGAGACATACAATCCTGAATTTGAGTCTTTCTGTAACATCTTGGGCTATTTCTTCAAAATTTCGAACGAAAAAATCGTGACATCACCTTAAAATTTGACTTTTAAACTTAAAAATCAAAAAATGTCATAGAAATGGCGTGTATTTTCATTTCAGTGTATTTTTTTCAGGAAGCCCGTCAAATATCCTACAAGTTTGTCTTTGATCACTTTTTGATACGATGCAACGGCTTCGAGATACAGTAATTTTTGAGAAATAAAAAAGTCGAAAAATTTATATTACGAGTCATTGTTTTCACATTTTAATGAAAATATTGTTCTTAAATGCATTATACACCTGTCCAGTTGTTTTGCCATCATTAATTTCCAATATATCTAAATATTGATAAAAAATATTTTTGCGAAAAACATTTTTTTGCAATTTGTCGTAAACATACTTGCTTTTCCTGTCATTCTAGAACGACGAAAAAGCCTACTTTTCTGTGAGTCGAATAGTAACCCTTTTCTAAACAAATGTTTTATTTTTGTATTTTTTTATTGTATGTATGTATTTTTTATTCAGGCTGACATTTTTTGGTGCCTTCGGTACGCCTAGAAAAGCCATTTTGCATCATTAGTTTGTCCATATAATTTTCCATACAAATTTGGCATCTGTCCATACAAAAATGATATATGAAAATTCAAAAATCTGTATCTTTTGAAGGATTTTTTTGATCGATTTGATGTTTTCGGCAAAGTTGTAGCTACACTGAAAAAAAATGATACACGATAAAAAAATCTGGTGATTTTCAATTTAACTTTTTGTCACTAAGACTTGATTTGCAAAAAAAAACAATATTTTTATTTTTTTTAAATTATCTGATATGTTTTAAGGAACATCAAATGTCAACTCTTCAGAAATTTCCAGAATGGGCAAAACATCTTCGACTGATTTATGAATTTTTATATCAATACTGATTGCTTCAAAAATCGAAATACCGCTCGCAAAAATTGTCCAACTTCAATATTCGATGTAAAATCGAATTTGCAATCAAAAAGTTCTTTTAATGAAATTTTGATAAAGTGCACCGTTTTCAAGTAAAAACCATTTTTAGGTATCTTTACTGAAAATAGTCGTAGTTTTTCATTTTTTTTTAAATTAGTGCCCATGTTTGCCCACTTTTGAAAAATATATATTTTTTTCACGGTGTATAATTTTTTCAGTGTGGTCCATACCTACAACTTTGCCGAAGACACCAAATCGATCGAAAAAATCCTTCAAAAGATACAGATTTTTGAATTCTCAAACACCATTTTTGTATGGGCAGCTGCCAAAATTTGTATGGAAAATTAAATGAACAAACTAATGATGCAAAATGGCTTCTTTGGGCATACCGAAGGCATCAAAAAAGTTTCAGCCGGATTAAAAAATACAAAAATAAAAATTAAGAAAAAAACAAGACCGATTTCGTAGAGAACTGCTCTTCTGTAAAATAAAAAAAAAAGCTTGAGGAAAAATAATGTTTTGATGTTTTGATTCACCCGATTCAAAGTCGGCCAGTTTTCAAATCAATGTTGAAAAGTGACTCGTAAACCACCTGATACATTGACACTTAATCTTCTACAGGATGCGATTTGATTCCACTCCTGGCTTGGGAGGTCTCTTGATCAGGGAACAAAAGTGAAACAGGTTCCATTTCAATTTAGTCAGTCTCACCAGATAACAAAAAAAGTGAACGGAATGGCCGTACTAATCCACCTTATGGGGATAATTTTCATATAATTTGGGCAACATTTACTCACCTTTTTTTTGTATTTCGGCAGAAATTTGTATTTTTCGCTATGAAATGGATTGTTTCGTTTTCAACCGAAATCTATCGCAAAAGGAATTTATGGCTGGATGCGTAAAATTGTCAAATTTAAATATTCAGATCTTTAATTCTACTTTTACAAAAACCGTCGTGAATAAAAAAAGAAACCTAGAACTTCCCCAACCACACTTTGAGGAGGGAAAAGAAACCGAGTTTCCTTCTTTTCCCATCAGGCCCACCATCAGATTCCGGTTGATGGAAGGACCAGACCTTCCTTCTTTTCGAACAGAAAAGTTGCGGAGAAAAAAAAGTAAACGAAAAGGACACCAAACCGAACCGACGACGAGTCACATAAAATTCATTGCTATACTGTCCTATAAACGGTCCCCAGTTACGGTTGAATGGGGCAATGGGAGGAGGAGGGTTTCTTCTTTAATTTAAAAGCAACAGAAGCATTTCGGCCCAGCCCCGAATCTGCCATGTCGTGTAGTGAATTTCGTCGGTACGGGACTGCGACAATGTCAGAAAATTGAGATTTGTATCAGAGATGTTGAGGAAGGGTCTGATCAGGTTGGTTTTGCTTGCTTAAATTGTATGAGGTTAGAGAATTACAGGCACATTTTTAAATATTTTAATTTAAAAATCAATTTAGAAGAATTGGTTTTGAAATTTTGAAAAAATAATCTCACCTAAAATACAACTCATTGCATCGAATTTAATTCCATCTGAACCGAATCTACCTACCAAAAGCAACTGAATCCATATTTCGGTTGTTCGAACTCGGACACAAACTTTCGACGGGCACGACAAACTAATTTGGATTGTGTGTTTCTTTGGAAATTGTCCAACGGCTGCCACAGTGGCAAAAATGACTCCATTGAGGAGGTGGAACTCGGCGCAAACGTGAAATCATCAACCGGGATGTTGCATAATTAGAAACAGGGATAATTTGGGGAAGGCAAAAAGCTGATAGCAGTTCGATTTCTAGATTGGAATCTTTGATTTGGAAAGTTGGGTCGATTTCTGGTTCCTGTTTAGATTAGTTTTTGAATGTTTCCTGATGAACAAGACAGAACATCTACAATTCGCAGGGTTTGAAAGTTGCTCAAAATAAGTTAAAAAAAAAATAAATAAAAACTAAAAACTAAAAACTAAAAACCAAAAACTAAAAACTAAAAACTAAAAACTAAAAACTAAAAACTAAAAACTAAAAACTAAAAACTAAAAACTAAAAACTAAAAACTAAAAACTAAAAACTAAAAACTAAAAACTAAAAACTAAAAACTAAAAACTAAAACTAAAAACTAAAAACTAAAAACTAAAAACTAAAAACTAAAACTAAAAACTAAAAACTAAAAACTAAAAACTAAAAACTAAAAACTAAAAACTAAAAACTAAAAACTAAAAACTAAAAACTAAAAACTAAAAACTAAAAACTAAAAACTAAAACTAAAAACTAAAAACTAAAAAACTAAAACTAAAAACTAAAAACTAAAAACTAAAAACTAAAAACTAAAAACTAAAAACTAAAACTAAAAACTAAAAACTAAAAACTAAAAACTAAAAACTAAAAACTAAAAACTAAAAACTAAAAACTAAAAACTAAAACTAAAAACTAAAAACTAAAAACTAAAAACTAAAAACTAAAAACTAAAACTAAAAACTAAAAACTAAAAACTAAAAACTAAAAACTAAAAACTAAAAACTAAAAACTAAAAACTAAAAACTAAAAACTAAAAACTAAAAACTAAAAACTAAAAACTAAAAACTAAAAACTAAAAACTAAAAACTAAAAACTAAAAACTAAAAACTAAAAACTAAAAACTAAAAACTAAAAACTAAAAACTACGAGACTTGCGACTTGCGACTTGCGACTTGCGACTTGCGACTTGCGACTTGCGACTTGCGACTTGCGACTTGCAACTTGCGACTTGCGACTTGAGACTTGCGACTTGCGACTTGAGACTTGAGACTTGAGACTTGAGACTTGCGACTTGCGACTTGCGACTTGCGACTTGCGACTTGCGACTTGCGACTTGCGACTTGCGACTTGCGACTTGCGACTTGCGACTTGCGACTTGCGACTTGCGACTTGAGACTTGAGACTTGCGACTTGCGACTTGCGACTTGCGACTTGCGACTTGCGACTTGCAACTTGCGACTTGCAACTTGCGACTTGCGACTTGTGACTTGAGACTTGCGACTTGCGACTTGCGACTTGCGACTTGCAACTTGCGACTTGCAACTTGCGACTTGCGACTTGTGACTTGAGACTTGCGACTTGCGACTTGCGACTTGCGACTTGAGACTTGAGACTTGCGACTTGCGACTTGCGACTTGCAACTTGCAACTTGCGACTTGAGACTTGAGACTTAAGACTTGCGACTTGCGACTTGCGACTTGCGACTTGCAACTTGCGACTTGCAACTTGCGACTTGCGACTTGCGACTTTCGACTTGCGACTTGCGACTTTCGACTTGCGACTTGCGACTTGCGACTTGCGACTTGAGACTTGAGACTTAAAATTTGTGAATTGTTCAATTTTATTTAGACAGCGTCCAAAATTTTGGTAAGAATTTTGAATCTTCAAAAAAGCTACGTATTTTGTGTATGGCACAAGCTAACATTTTCTCAAACTGTTAAATTTAAGCAGATTTTTTTTTCATTTGATTTCATAAATGTTTTATCTAATTATTACCTAATGCGTTGAAGCCCCCAAAAATGTATCGAAAAATTTTCCTTTTCACGTAAAAAACTCCCAACAAAACAAACTTTTTTTTCGCGAAATTCTTTTGATCACTTTGCACCTGCCTTTTTCATGCCAAAAACTCCTCACCTGGGTTGTGGGGAAAACATTTTCACTTCAAGCTTTGCCTTTCCATCACCATTCAGGGGGGGAGGGAAATTAAACGAACCTTTACTGAGCACGGGGCACACTCTTCGCTGACCTGCGTAGATCAGCAATTTGCTATCTATTTTAATTATCTCTAAAGTTGGGCGAAGGTGAGTGTGTACTTTTGGGTAGAAAAAATGTCTTGTTTTTTGCTGCTGTCAGGTGAACTGATGGTTGAAAAGTTAAAATCTTTGAATGGAAAGTGAAAACATTGTCGTGTTAATTTTTTTAACAGTTTTCTCAAGGTAACAATTTAATGTTTTATTGTGATTGTAGAAAACAGCTACACAATTAAAAAATTACGCCCCAATTCAAAACAGTTATTTTGCTACACCCAAAATTCAGAATCGAGATAATCGTTCTCTCAAAATTTATTGAGGGCTCAATGCCAAAATCGATAGAATAATGGTACCAACTCGCACCATCATAACAAATGAGTTCATTCGTTAGTTGAATCAATAAATCTCAACAGGTGTCATACATCGACTTCTGACTTCTCCATGGTCACCAAGCTGTGGTGGCCGAGGCAGCTAAGTCATTGGATTGGTTTGTCAAAGGTCTCTGGTTCAATTCCCGTTGTCGACACTTTTGGTTTGACGGATGAACTTTTTTTGCAAATGAACCTCGAGAGAATAGTTCTATCGCCCATCTCGAGCTGTGTTCTCTGCGTCCGTGAATGGTACCACTATTCTCTCGACTCGAGACCATCATTCTCTCGGACTAGCGCTGCCAGTTTTGGGTGTACTTGTTGTCCTTTGCCACGAATTTAAAAGCTACAAAAGACAGAAAAAAACAAGCAGAAAAAAAGACAACATCGCCCAGAAAGGCGCCTCCGCGAGGATATTTAATTAAAATTACAATTCAAAAACGAAATTCACAGCGCACATTCCGTTTGTCTCCGTTTTTTGCCGTTCCTTCGCCGACTTTACCTGACCTTTTTTGCTCTTCTTGTACTTTTGACACTGTTTTGTAATTATTGTAGAGTGACAACGAAGAGAAAAACCCTCCGAGAAAATGTTGTCGACGGTCAGGTCGATGGCGCGGTGGCGGGTCTTCCGATGAAATTGTGTGACACGCTACACCGAAAATGGTTGGTTCAATTTATTTTTATAGGGATTTATGCAAAGTTCAGTTCGGTCGGGCGTGATTTTGTGGACGGAAAGGTACCGAGTTCATTAGGTTTAGTAGGTAAGACGATTGGGCATTGCACAGATCGCTTAAATTAAGAACAAATTGGATATTAATAACGTCATGTTTCGAAATCCAGACACTTAGTAGCTGACAAAAATCATTTAATAAGTTGGAAATGGAAAAATATCATTAGGATGTAGCATAAACCGTCAATTTCAAGAGAATTCTTGTAAAATATGTATTTGCCAAAAAAAGTTCATCAGAATTTTAAAATTAAAACGGTTTGTTGTGCTTCGAATTTCGAACACTCGTTTTTTCATATGATTCGCACAAATTTGGACTGAAATTTTAGTGAGTGGCATTCTTTAAGGTCTCAAATACGCTCAATCTCAATCGATATTTTGTATAAAGATTCGCTAGAATTTAAGGAGAACCATAAATTTCTGCTTTGCCTTCCCGGTGCTTCGGACGCCTATGAAATATTTCAGTGAAATGTTTCAAATTTCATATCCAAATAAATGATAAAACATGATGAGGTGTCCGAGTTTGGACGGTTTGGACGTGTTCGAGAACTCGAAGCATGACGTTATATTGTCTTTTTTTGAAGAAAACTACGATTTTAGCTACTCCCAAATGGTGCTCTTGCTGCATTTTTTTTGAGTTTGTACACATTAAAATGATTCCAAAATCGTCAGTTGAAAAAAAAAGTTGACGATTTTTGAACCATTTCAATGTTTTCAAACTAGGCAACAAAGAAAGATTGAATTGTCTCACAGGAGTTTTATTGTTTATTTGATTTTGGTTAACCGCAGGAAATTTTCTTGAAATAGTTCGAACTGTCAAAAATCCACCAAAGGCACACAAAAAACTGTTGTACAAAAGTACCTACCACGATCAATTTTTGACAGTTCGACGCTAACGAATGATTTTAAGAAAATTTACCCCGATTATCCAAATCAAATTAACAATGCAACTAGGATTTCTATCCGTGTACAGATCGCTGATATGTTTACAAACAAGCGTTATGCTTTTGTTATATTAAAATATTATTTGATTCCATTCAACCAGAGCTTTTGCACCCAGATTACTAAAGCCCTATGTCAATTTTTATTTACAACGGTTAAAAACACGATTAAAAACCATATCTGATCACTTTTTTTTTCATTTTAGTGCAAAACAAAAATTGACAAGACTACATTATTCGATGGATCAACTATGGTCCCCGTGGAACGAGCTGTCAAGTAGGAATGCGCCGCCGAGCGGTAAGGATTGGCGCATATGATGTGATATTAAAGTAATTTAAAGTTCAAAGTTTATCTCTAACAACTATATTATGTTTCTAAATAATTATTGACATCGACGTTACCACTACCGCGGCCTAGCACTTAATAATCGAATCAATTCCCTGGTAAGACACTCGATGTCCCCAGGGGAAACCCAAAAGCCCACATCAGCAAAGCTGGCCGTGTGCTGCAAAACTGCACCGCCGCGCGGAGCGCTCTGTGCTGACGGTGTGAATAAAAGCACCTTTGGCCACTGTGCCCAACTCAAGTGAGGGTCTTTGCTATAATTTAAGTTAGGGTAGGTCGCACGGACTAAGTCCGGTGCAAGGAACTTTTCTGTCAAGAAGGGCCGTGAGGTTAATTTTTAAAAGTTGATTTAAAAATCAATTTTAAATCCTTTGCGGTCGTTTAAAGGATCACTGTTCTCAGAAAAATAAGCTTTATCGTTGTGAACAATAATATCACAAATTTAAGCTTAACTTTAGGAACCAATTCTCTAAGATTTCGGTCATTAGATTTTTTTGTATTTTTAATCCGGCTGAATCCTGCCTTCGGTACGCCCAAAAAGCCATTTTGTATCATTAGTTTGTCTATATAATTTTCCATACAAATTTGGCAGCTGTCCATACAAAAATGGTGTTTGAGAATTTAAAAATCTGTAACATTTGAAGGAATTTTTGATACATTTGGTGTCTTCAGCAAAGTTGTAGGTATGGATAAGGACTACACTGAAAAAATGATGCACGGTAAAAGTTTTGGTGATTTTTAATTTAACTTTTTGTCACTAAAACTTGATTTGCCAAAAAACACAATTTTTTTTTATTTTTTAATATTTTGATATGTTTTAGGAAACATCAAATGCCAACTTTTCAGAAATTTTCAGGTTGTGCAAAAAATCTTTTACCGAGTTATGAATGTTTCATTATAACTTCATTTTTAAATGTAAAATCAAAATTGAAATCAAAAAGTACTTCAGTGAAATTTTGATAAAGTGCACCGTTTTCAAGTTATAGCCAATTTTAGGTAACTTTTTTGAAAATAGTCGCAGTTTTTAATTTCTTAAAATTAGTGCACATGTTTGTCCCCTTTTGAAAAAAAAAAAAACATTTTTAATTCTCTACACGGAGAAAAAACCGTTCTGAAATTCATGAACAAATGTGCATGTAATCGCGTACTTTCGCTGTTCATGAAATCGTGAACTTGTTCATGATATCAAGGAGAAAAAAACATGATATCGTGCACATTGTTCACGAAATCGCGAACTGAATCTTATGTCTGAAAAAGCTTTCCTGTTTCGTGCTGCTTGCCAACAAAACATGGTTTCGTGACGCCATCTACTTTTGACCTGTTCTGGTCTAGGGAGCTTTCTAACATCTCATGCACTTACACGAATTCGACGCAGTCTTTTGTTCGTGTTTGGAGTGGAACGAATTTTGACGTGTTCTAACATGTTTTGAAGATCAATCCACTTAAAGCCATAACCAAACATTCTGATTTCTGTTTTTATATAATTAGTCTGTTTAGATTAAGCTAATTTTGTAATATGTGGGTGTCTTCATATTATTTTCATAATTTCACATTACTTAGAAATTGCCATGATTAAATTTGCTAGAAATTTCTAGATTTTTTTTTTTGAAAAATCCTATAAGCTATTGTCATTCATATGTTCATAAGTTCAAACAAATGAAAATGGAATTAAGTTAGCAGTAGGATAAAAACTAAGAATTTTAAAATTTTAAAATTTTAGAATTTTAAATATAAAATTTAGAATTTTAAAATTCTACAATTTTTTTAAAATTTTAGAATTTTAGAATTTTAGAATTGGGACCATCCATGAACCACGTGGACACTTTAGGGAAGGGGGGGGGGATATGGCGATTGTCCACGATCCATACAAAAAAGTCCACGAGGGGGGATGGGGTAACAGATTCCCAAAAAAGTGTCCACGTGGTTTATGGATGGTCCCATTTTAGAATTTAAGAATTTAAGAATTTTAGAATTTGAGAATTTGAGAATTTGAGAATTTGAGAATTTGAGAATTTTAGAATTTTAGAATTTTAGAATTTTAGAATTTTAGAATTTTAGAATTTTAGAATTTTAGAATTTTAGAATTTTAGAATTTTAGAATTTTAGAATTTTAGAATTTTAGAATTTTAGAATTTTAGAATTTTAGAATTTTAGAATTTTAGAATTTTAGAATTTTAGAATTTTAGAATTTTAGAATTTTAGAATTTTAGAATTTTAGAATTTTAGAATTTTAGAATTTTAGAATTTTAGAATTTTAGATTTTAGAATTTTAGAATTTTAGAATTTTAGAATTTTAGAATTTTAGAATTTTAGAATTTTAGAATTTTAGAATTTTAGAATTTTAGAATTTTAAATTTTAGATTTTAATTTTAGAATTTTAGAATTTTAAATTTTAGAATTTTAGAATTTTAGAATTTTAGAATTTTAGAATTTTAGAATTTTAGAATTTTAGAATTTTAGAATTTTAGAATTTTAGAATTTTAAATTTTAGAATTTTAGAATTTTAGAATTTTAAATTTTAGAATTTTAAATTTTAGAATTTTAAATTTTAGAATTTTAGAATTTTAGAATTTTAGAATTTTAGAATTTTAGAATTTTAGAATTTTAGAATTTTAGAATTTTAAATTTTAGAATTTTAGAATTTTAGAATTTTAGAATTTTAAATTTTAGAATTTTAGAATTTTAAATTTTAGAATTTTAAATTTTAGAATTTTAGAATTTTAGAATTTTAGAATTTTAAATTTTAGATTTTAGAATTTTAGAATTTTAGAATTTTAGAATTTTAGAATTTTAGAATTTTAGAATTTTAGAATTTTAGAATTTTAGAATTTTAAATTTTAGAATTTTAGAATTTTAGAATTTTAGAATTTTAGAATTTTAGAATTTTAAATTTTAGAATTTTAGAATTTTAGAATTTTAGAATTTTAGAATTTTAGAATTTTAGAATTTTAGAATTTTAGAATTTTAGAATTTTAGAATTTTAGAATTTTAGAATTTTAGAATTTTAGAATTTTAGAATTTTAGAATTTTAGAATTTTAGAATTTTAGAATTTTAGAATTTTAGAATTTTAGAATTTTAGAATTTTAGAATTTTAGAATTTTAGAATTTTAGAATTTTAGAATTTTAGAATTTTAAAATTTTAAAATTTTAGAATTTTAGAATTTTAGAATTTTAGACAAACAAACACACACACACACACACATCTCCCAATATATGACATTAGTCCGTGTAGAGTGTCAGTGTTACCAACGCGCCACGAAAATAAAGGTTTGAACTTGACAAACCAAAATGTCAAACATGAAAAAAAGTCTGAAACCAATGAGGATTTACTGTGTTTAATTAAATGTGATCAAATGGTTTGGTTGTTTTTTGTATGCGTATTTAAATATAAAAAAAACATTCCATAAAACAAATCAAAAATTTTGATTTAATTTATTTATTATCGTTGCGGAATATCTGAATGGTATCCCGTTTTCACGTCACGTTTTCTCTGCACGTCCCCAAAAAAGCTCAGTCGTCCGCCATCGCCTGTCATCAAAACACGTTGAAACGCGATTTCTTGTCAAAGTGCCCGAGTTTCCAGCTGAAATGGACCGTTTTTTAAACATTGGCCACTGTCCTGGTCCCGGTCTATATTCCGTTGGTCAAGATCTGCGTGTGTTTGGTAAGTAATTGTCTTTATAAATTATTTTATGCTCATGAAGAATATTCTTTGCAGAACAAAAAATAGTTTCTAATCGACCGATTCTCGATGCGTCGATCTCGCAGGAGCGTCTGAAACTTCCGGAGTTGCAGGCTGTGGTCTGCCTTCACAGATTCTAAAGGTGGGCGTTGTTTTTGTTTTCCCCGGGGACACGGCGGTGACCGGCCGAAAGTGGAATTTGTCCGTTTCAAGCTCAGTGGGACCGTGGTATCTGGCAGAATCTTCTTCGAGGGAGAGCAGATTTAAGTGGAATTGGTGCAAGCAAATTGAAGTGAATGTTATTGTAAAAGATTGTACATTGTAATTACATTTAATATTGTGAATAAAGTCAAATTTTGTGTTGTAGTTGTTTTTAAATAAAACAAAAGTTCTCATAGAAACAATATTCAGGAAGCATGAAGTTTGCATTACCCACCGCTAGATGTCAGGGCGAAAGCTTTCAGCGGCAGTGGTGTGAACGATAATCAGATGGCGCTGTTACCGTTTCAAAACGCTTAAAAGCTTTAAGCTTAAAAATTAGGGGATTAGAGAAGCTTAGCATCATGAACAAACGTTCACGATTTGCGTTTTGTTCATGGAAAGTGTTCATGGTACGTTTTCGTACCGTGGAATATCACATTGTTCCCGATTTCGTGGTACATTGTTCACGATTTTCGGAACGGTTTTTTCTCCGTGTATATTTTGCTGTTTTGAACTTTGTTGATATGACCTCTAGTTGCTGTGATATTGCCATGAAAAAAAACGAAACTATTGGCACTACGCCCCCCGGGGCATGGCCTTCCTCTAACGTGGGATTTCTGCTCCAGCGCCTCTGACGAGACAGGAGAAACCGGGACCGACGTTTTACTTCACCATCCGATAGAAACTCAGTGGATAAGGCGGGAATCGAACCCGCGTCTCATAGCATCATCGGGATCGGCAGCCGAAGCCGCTACCCCTGCGCCACGAGACCCACCCCATATTGCCATGCAAAGGTTTAAAAACAGCGAAATTGATGTTTTCTAAGTCTCACCCAAACAACCCACCACTTTCTAACGTCGATATCTCAGCAACTTATGGTCCGATTTTCAATAATGAAATATGAAACCTTTGTGAAATTTTCCGATCTTTCCGAAAACAATACTTTTAAAATTGTCAAATCAAGACTAACATTTCAAAAGGGCCAAATATTGAAACATTGAATATTGTTTTCGAAAAGATCGGATTTTTCAGTTTTTCTAGTACCGTAAAACGGGGTGACTTTGATAGCCGGGGTGACTTTGATAGGTTTGCGATTTTTCCGCAAAATGAAGAGTACATTTAAAATACGTAAGGAATGGTTCAGAAACATACTGACCGTGGTAGAGAAGTGTTCAAAGTACCTCAACAAGAACTTTTCATAAATTTTTGAAAGGTTTATAGAGTTAGTTAACTATAGTTAAGAAAATGTTGATGGAAGTCATTATTTTAAACTTCTCAAAGTGTCATGATTTTCTCAATGATCATGATTTTTAATCGGAAAACGGAATACATTTTCGGATTCTTTGGACAATTTTCCACTAGGAGAAGGTAAAACAATTTTGTAAATAATAAATAATATATGTTTTTGAAACACAGTTAAAAAAACTCAAAATTTATAGGCATTTTCAGTTGAACAAATTTCATGTAAAATGTGAAAACTTGTGATTCATGCTTCGAATTCAGTATAAAATGCAATATAAATCGATAATTTTGTAAACAAAACTAGTTTTAACAAATTTCAGGCAAAATTCCGACTTTTTAACAATTTTATCTAAAATTTATATGTATTTTGTTAAAAAGCTTATAAACTTAGTTAACTTAACATAAACATTGATTTTTTTTTCTTAAAAACTATATCAGCTACTTTAATGATGGTACATTTCACGTACAAATAAAGTTTGAACATCTTAAATATGATTTTAACAAGAAAAACTATGACTATCAAAGTCACCCCGGAATTAAAACTAAGAATTTTTAACGTAACTATTTTTCTAAACACTATTGAAGAAACTTTTTTTCCAAAATAGTGCATGGACTTTGTGTGGCCTACCCCAGTACATGTTTTAAAAATAATAATCTTGAGAAAAACCTTACCTGTTGGAAAATATTCTAAAAACAAATTGAAATCCTATCAAAGTCACCCCGGTTTACGGTAACTAAGTTTAGTAATATTTTCATTCTCCGTCATAAAAATGTTACTGCTATTTTATTTGAAAGGAATCAAGCTTGGTTTTATTCAAAATAAAATGAAAGCTTTGAAATTAACTTTTAAAAACATCACAGATTTTTTCACTCCTGTTTAGTTATGAGAGATTTTTTATTTATTTGGGGGGACGATTTCCGTGAAAGATAAAATACAACTTTTTGTTTTGTTTTTTATTTTGAGTTCAAATGTCGATTTCGTTACAAATGATATTTTTTTGGCCTTTTATTTTAAATTTTAAATTTTGTAAAGAGATAACTCCTTTTACAAAATTTAACCTTTCAAAAAATATTAATGTGCCAAATGTCGCAAAAAAATCAAATTAGGGGAAAGTGGGGCAAGTGTAACAAGCTAATTAAATTCTCGTTATAAATCATTAAAAACGTTAAAAAATCTGTCGGATTTTTTAGAATCATCTTATTCCAGGTCTTGACTGAGACTTTAATAGAACAAGTTTTAAAAAAATCTGTTTTAATGTAAAAAATTGATTTTAATTTTTTTGATATTTCGTACGTTCTACTCAACTAGTGGGGCAAGACGAACAACCCGTTGGGGCAAGAGGAACAATGCATGAAAAAACATGCTAATTCACTAACAATTGAACTATTATCACTTAGATACATCAGATTAGGGTGTATTTGAAACGTTTCTTTCATTTTTAGATTAAAAAATAATATTTTACTAAAAATTTGACCGATTTTACGAAAAAAATATTACTTTGATGAGAAATAGTAAATTTTCATGATATTATTATATCGTGTATGGACAATTGTTTATCAGTTTTTAAGAACTTTTATGTATTTTTTCACAATAAAATATGTTGCTGCAGCAATTCGTATTTTTTCCATACTAAAAATCCATATGGTACACTTGCCCCACCGAAACAAGATTTTTAAAAAGCTCTCTATAAAAATAACCAAAACATAAATCATACTTTATAATACGTGCAAGTCATTGGTAGGACACTACTGATCTAGGAAAAATAGCATTTTGATAAAATGAGCCTTAAAACGAACCCTCAGCCTTATTTTGTACTTTCCAGTTATTATAAGCAAACAAAGGTTTTGAAAAAAAAAACTTCATTCAATCTTATGCCCCGTGGCTTTTAAGTCGTTTTAGCGGTTATGTGGTAGAAGAAACAGCTAATTGCATTGCTAGCAACAATTCCTCATACTGGAAATAATCAAAATTGTAAAAATTACGGCCTTACGAGCGATTGTTCCTCTTGCCCCATATGGTCGTCTTGCCCCACCTTCCCCTTTTTAATAAATTTTTTGCTGGATTGTTAAAATTGCTTTGATATGAAATTAAATAAAATAAAGCAAAGCAGCGAAACGCTTTTTTTTAATTTTATTAGTTCAATATTTCAAAAAAGCAGTTCAATAAATGAGAATATGCATGATCTGCATTTTATTTCAAAATATGTAACAATCAATTTGAATTCCAAAATACGTTTTCGTTTGCGCCTCCCCTCAACAGCCGCAGCGCTATAGTGGCGGACGATAATTGCAAATGAGTGACTTTGAATCCTTACACCCTTACCAAAAATCATGATTTATTGAGTTCCAAATCCCACTTTTCATACGATTTTTTGAATTGAGGTACTACAACCATAAAAATGGTTATATGGGTTGTACTGAAAAAGTCGTATGAAAAGTGGGATTTGGAACTCAAAAAATCATGATTTTTGGTAAGGGTGTAAGATCTCATTTAATTTTCTTGTTCGTATGACCACAGCATCCAGCGAGTTGGGAGTAAGATTTGCTATTTTCCCAACGCTTTTGCACACGAGGGACAGGGGAGACGATCATGGCTTTCTACCTAATTTTGGGTATACCGATACATCTCCGCCACCCACGTTCGAGCATCCGCCCACGCGTGAGCGTCGGAAAATTCTGTGAGCAACCGTCCCTTTGCACTCGCGAAAATCATCGCCAAACCTCGAGTCGCCGAAACAGGTGCTTGGACCCCTCGGAGGAGCGCCATCTTGGAAGTACACCCAAAATTCAGAGTCGAGATAATCGTTCTCTCAAAATTTATTGAGGGCTCAGTGCCAAAATCGATAGAATAATGGTACCAACTCACACCATCATAACAAATGAGTTCATTCGTTAGTTGAATCAATAAATCTCCAACAAGTGTCATACATCGACTTCTGGCTTCTCCTTGGTCACCAAGCTGTGGTGGCCGAGGCAGCTAAGTCATTGGATTGGTTTGTCAAAGGTCTCTGGTTCAATTCCCGTTGTCGACACTTTTGGTTTTTTGTTTGACGGATGAACTTTTTTTGCAAATGAACCTCGAGAGAATAGTTCTATCGCCCATCTCGAGCTGTGTTCTCTGCGTCCGTGAATGGTACCACTATTCTCTCGTCTCGAGACCATCATTCTCTCGGACTAGCGCTGCCAGTTTTGGGTGTAGAGTCGTCGTCCCAAAGACGGCTGGCAGCGGCGAACGACGGGTGTGTGTCTTGGCTAACGGCGGCTTGCGACGTGGAAAACCGACGCCGGAGCCAGAGTGACGACGTCGATACGCTTGTTTGGGACACGTGCGAGAAGAAGATCAACTGGGGAGGACCGAAGCCGGAGGGCGCGTTAAAGTGATACACGTGACGGGGACCTGTGGGCCGTGCGATTAACCGATCTGCACGCTGTTAAACCGCCGTGCGGCAACGGGGATTGATTGTGGAATCCAAACCAGTGTTTTCGGCCAGTCGGTGTGTCTGCGGACACGGGAGAAGCGCCATCTACCGTTGGCTGCTGCAGAACGAGCGAACCGTCGCTCGAGACCCGTGCTGGTGCACGTGGACGACGAACTGGCGTGCTGCTGACGTCTACCGAGCGCGTCACGTCGAGCAACGTGTCTCGGGACACGTGGGAAAGGGAACGAAACCGGCCTCGCTGCGGCGACGCCGAGCCTCCCGATACGCACGTGATCATTCCGCTGAACCTGAGCAAGCTTCGCGACCCGTGCTGGTCGTGGCGTTCCTGGAGGAGCCAGGAGAATTAAGAGCTCAAGACAAGTTAGAGTTGACGTAGTTTTTTTTTTATTTTTATTTTTTTTTTTTTTTTTTGGATTTGGATTTGGTGTTGTGGTCAGACATTTCCGGAAGTTAAAGTGTACAATTTGTTTGTTTTCTATAAACCCGCCCAGAGAGTCTCGCCGGGGATTCAATCTTGCTCCAACAGCCTCCATAATTGTTGGAGTGGCGCCGCACTTCGTGTAGAAGCTGTTGGGTGTTTCGGAGGGAGCGAAAGGAATCGATAAAAATATATTTAGAGCCCTTTTTTGAAAATTAGTAGATTTTTTTTGTGTCACGTTCAAATTTATTGAAGATTTTTTCTAGTTTATTGAAGAATAAAATATAAGAAGTTTCTGTGATTTGAACATAAGATTTTTAGAGTATCGTTCCGCGAAATTTGCAATATTCGAGCGTGAAAAATCACTAAGCCTAGTTATCGTCCAGTGCACCATGACGTGACGCAATGTTTGAACTGTTTGCAGTTTGAGCATGGTGGAAGGAACTGTTTCATCAAGAATCGTTGTGCAACCTACGGATGTGAGTACAAAACTCAAGCTTGCAACACAATCAACGAGAACATCGATGCCAAATGCTTCAATGGCGGTGGCAACCATTCGACCAAGAATCGAAGCTGCCCAAAATGTGCTGAGTTTGTGAAAATTCGGCAGCAAGCGACGACGAGGCACCAACCAAATCGTCGCAAAACACCATTAACATTCACGGACGTGGATTTTCCTGCTTTGGCGTCACCAGGAGCGGGATCTGTTCGAGTGGTTCCAAATCTGCAGCTATTACCGTTAAATCAGCGGCAAAAAGTTGCAGAGAATTCAACACCTCCAGACTTCAGTCAGCAACAGAGGGAAAACCAACCAGCATCAACGGATGAAGGCAGTAGTGATCTGTTTTCACCACAAGAACTTCTGAACATTTTCATCGAGATGACAACAACTCTGCGTGGTTGCAAAACTCGTGCAGAACAAGTGAGAACGCTTGGAGGGTTTATCTTAAAATACATTTTGTAGTTTAGTCGTTATAATTATTTTGAATATTGCACTGAATTTATTTTTTTAGTTTAAAGTTAGCAATAGTTGTTAAAGTGATTTTTTTTTTCATTTTTACCCAAATGCATTCTTTTCATTGCAAAAATGTAAAACAATTTGAAGAAAATAAATGAATGTGAACAGTTAATAATAAAATGAAGAGTACAACAGAGATGAAAAAAAAAACACGTTTAAGGAGATATAAGACTATGACAAAGGTATTTTAAATGTTAAAAATACCGGGGTCGTACCACACTTCGTTCACGACAGGGATCAAAATTACCACTTGAAAGGGGCACTTGCTGTGTGAGTGAGCAGAGAATGACCCATTTGTTAAATTTTATTTTTTTTTTCATTGAAATTATTTTCATCCTAAAAGATTTACTTGATTTGTAGTGCATCGATCCCTGTTTTCAATCCATTACATTTTCAAACCCAACGCTCGCAAATAAATCGCATGATAAAACCTTTGAAACTGCCACGGGAAGCATAGAATATTATGCAAATCACCACACAAATCCACCGTTACTGATACTGACGGTTCTGCTGCAATGCAGAGCTGTAGCTTTACCGATTTGGCACGTTTGAACCGTTCCAAACAAATTGACCTTTCTATAGTCGAAAATTCGACGACATTCAGTGTTCACTTGAGAGTTTAGATTTATAGGATGTTGTTGATTTTTTTTATCGATTTTTTTTGTCATCAAAAATGTTTCAATAGTTGAGGTTTCACTTAAAATTTAATTTTTTTTTGAAATTTTGAAAATTTGCAAGAAATTTGCAAATTTCAAACTCTGCTGCAAAATTAAAATCCACACACTTACCCTGGTCAGCGAGCTCTTCCGGTGGCCATCATCGTCATCCTCTTCCCCATACTCGATGGCCTGTGGCGGTGGTGGCACTCTCGGCAGTGGCCGTTTGACCGCCCGCTTGCAGCGGTACCGTTCCGGGTCCGGGTTGATGACGTCGTACGGCTGCGGAAACCGATCACCACCGTCGATGGCCGCCGGTGGGACATTTTCATAAATATTCTGCGTTGATTTTCCGCTCGCTGGCGGCGTCGGCCTTTGTGGCAGGTGTGGCACTTGTTTGTGCTGGCGGTACGGGGAAAATCGATTCCGGTGCTGCTGCTGCTGATGGCCTGGCCCGATAATCTCCGGTGTGATGTGCTCGAAGCTTGCACTTGTGGTTATTGGTGGTGCTGCAGTGATTAAATTAGGTTCATGAAAAATTGCGAAAAATGCAAAATATTTTTGAGATACAATGAAAGAAAAAGACAAATTGGAAAATAGTCATAAAAAATCTTATTCAACTCTTTGGAAAGCTGTTTCTGAATGACTTATTATACAATCATCAAAAACTAGAAATGAAAACTACAGAGAACTTTCTCGTTGGGAGCAGATGGGAATCGAACCCAGGACCATTCGCTAACAAAGCGAACATTGTAACCAGTCAGCCACGGCCGCTCCATTTGATATCTCGGGATGAGATGGACCAAATTGGCTGAAATTTTGAGTGAAGACTCTCAAGACATATTCCGTTTGCGTGACGAAGCCTGATTTTAAAATTTTGCTTTTTTAAAAAATAAAAAAATCAAAAACTGACTGACTTTTTTAATATGAAAAACATAAAAATATTTTTATCTTTTTTTAAATAAAGTTTTTGAAAATCTGCCTTCGTCGTGCACACGGGACCGGTTTAACGAGTCTTCACCAAAATTTTGAGCCAATTTGGTCAAATCAGTGTTGAGATATCGTGGCAACCGTTTTTTGAAACAGCTAACTACAAATAGCTATATTGCCGATTTTCATGTATGTTACCCCTAAATAATTTTATTACAAATGAGCCAATTCAACAAAAAATTACTTTTTGAACCTGTGATGACCTAGATCAGCCAGGTTTGCAAAGAAGTTTACGACTTTTAAATTTATTTTTGAAATCTAAAGATAAAGTCGAGGTTATCGTTGTCGTTTCGATAATTCTAATGACGATAATTTTATTGACGATAACTCATTTCTAAAATATTTCTAAGATTAACTTGTTCCAACTATATCATGTAAAATTTACAAAGCTTCAACAAGATTTTTTTTGTTAAATGTACTAAAAATTAAATATTTTACAAATTTGATATCAAACGAAGCGAAATTGTGTATGCTTTTTCAATTTTATAAGGGTTTTTTGTTAGAGAGCAACTCTCTACGAAATCGGCCGATTTCGACCATTTTTATTTTTTGTATTTTTTTATTTGACTCAAACTTTGTGGGGGCCTTCCCTATGACCAAATAAGCTATTTTGCGTCATTGGTTCACCCATACAAGTCTCCATACAATTTTGGCTGCTGTCCATACAAAAATGGTATGCAAATATTCAAACAGCTGTAACTTTTGAGTGAATTTTCTGATCAATTTGGTGTCTTGGGCAAAGTTGTAGGTATTGTTGAGGACTTTTGAGAAAAAATAGGTACACGGAAAAAAAAATTTGGAGATTTTTTTATCAACTTTTTTTTCACTAAAACTCAATTTCCCAAAATACTTATTTTTTGATTTTCGAGATTTTTTGATATGTTTTAGGGGACAAAAATCCGCAACTTTTGAGCCATAGAGAAACATGGTCAAAAAATCTGCCGCCGAGTTATGTATTTTTGAAAAAATAGTGATTTTTGGAAAAAATCGAAGTTTTATGCAAAAACAAGTTTGACATTATTTTTTAATGCAAAATTGAATTTGCAATCAAAAAGTACTTTACAGATTTTTTGATTAAGGGCTCCGTTTTCAAGATATAGCCACCGAAAGTTTAATTTTAGCGAAATATTTGCAGTTTTTCAATTTTTAAAAATAGTGACCATGAGTGACCATTTCTAAAAATATTTTTTTTGAAAAGTTCATAAAATTTGTTATAAAATTGTCTAAGAGACAATGAAGATTGGACCTCTGGTTGCTGAGATACAGCGGCTTAAAGAAATAGAAACACGAAAATTGAAGTTTTCTAAGTCTCACCCAAACAGCCCACCATTTTCTAATGACGATATCTCAGCAATTAATGGTCCGATTTTCAATGTTGATACATGAAACATTCGTGAAATTTTCCGATCTTTTCGAAAAAAATACTTTGATTTTTTTTAAATCTAGACTAGCATTTTAAATGGGCGTAATATTCAAAAAAATAAAAATAAAAAAATGAATTTTTTTTCCGTGTACCTATTTTTTCTCAAAAGTCCTCAACAATACCTACAACTTTGCCGATGACACCAAATTGATCAGAAAATTCACTCAAAAGTTACAGCTGTTTGAATATTTACATACCATTTTTGTATGGACAGCTGCCAAAATTGTATGGAGACTTGTATGGGTGAACCAATGATGCAAAATAGCTTATTTGGTCATAGGGAAGGCCCCCACAAAGTTTGAGCCAAATCAAAAAATACAAATAAAATCCATTTCCGGTTTTGGTAGAGAATTGCTCAGATATTAAAATTTTCACAAAATACCGCCTTTTAAAAAAAACTCAAATTATCATAGTTTGCAATATCAAACAAAACGAAAGCTTGTTAGCCACGGCGTGTTTTCTGGGCAACCTTGAGGAGAAAAAATAGTCATCGCTACTTTTAAATGTGCCTTATAGGAAATTTTCTCAGCTTTCCAATGCTTCTAAGAGCGAAATGTTTCATCGAGAAATTTCTGAGATATTTTTATTTTAAGTTTTTTGGTTTAAATTCCTTCATGATTAATTGGAAACTTTTCAATAACAGTTCAGAAAACTTATCAAATGATGTGTTTTATGTGTCATATGCCCATAAAAATATGCAAAATAAGACAAGAAACAACTTTGTTAAAGGTTGCACATCGAAAAACATTTTAAAAATTAAGTTTTAATCGATTGTTTGAATATGTGTAATTTGTTCAGGAAATAAAATCATAAAACCGTATTAAAATATATGTTTACAAGAATTAGTAGATTATAACATAATTTTGGTGTATAAATACCAGCCATCTGCACTGAATTAGCTTGGATTTAGCTGATAAAACCGAAATTTTTGCAGGTTTAAGATTGTTAAGGGTATTACTTGATATTTGTGAATAAATATGATATTTCCTTAACTAATCATTAACCAGTTGCATGGATATCAATGCCAAAACATGTTATTTACTCTAAATTGAACTACAAATTACTGTGGACAGTTTCAGGAGAAATACTTTTCATGAGTATGAAAGGTTTAGTTTCTTTGTAGGAAATGATCAAAGAATCAACAATATTTTAAAAGTCTTATCTTTTTAAAAACGATTTCCAAGTACCTTGAGTTTTGTTCAAATAACTTGCTTGAAGGCTTCTGTTTGATTTTTTGTTAAATTTATATTTTATTTTTGTGTGAACCAAAAACAAATTTTGAAGGTGTTTTCAACATTCTCAGTTGAAACACACGAATTTTATTGCAACTTTTGAATACATCTTACACAGTTAAATATTTATAAAATTTTATTTTTACTTCATACTCATGAAAATATTACTTTTGAAGTTTGCAACAGTAATTTGTAGTACATTTACGATACTAAATCATGTATTGTATCTATGTTCTTGATTCATTTTTGTTTAAGGAAATATCATATACATTCAAAAAATCTAATAACACCCTGGCTAATTTCACACCTGCAAAATTTCTAATTGTATCAGCTAAATCAGAGCAGACCCGTGATATAGGTATACAAAATGATGTAACAGTCTTATTGATTTTAGTTTTTTTTTTTTTAATTTAAATACGGTTTTATGATTTTACTTACTGAATAAATCCCACATATTCAAAAACTCAGTTAAAATATAATTGTTTAGCGTTTTGCAACCTTCCACAAGTTTTTTCTTGTCTTATTTTGCACATTTTGATGAGTAAATTAAACATAAAACACATCATTTGACAAGTTTCTTAAAATGTTATTAAAAAGTTTCCAATAAATAATGAAGGAATTTAAAACAAAATGTCTCGATGAAACATTTCCCTCTAAGAAGCATTGAAAAGCTGATAAGACACATTTGAAAGTTGCGATGACTATTTTTTCCTGAAAAGGTTGTTCTAGAAAACACGCCGTGAAGCATTTCCGCTCTACTAGGTTTGTATTATGAAATACTCAAATTTTCACAAAATACTGTATTTCATCAAAAATACTAAAATTTTCATAATTCCCAATACGGGTATCAATAGAACAATTTTTGTTATAGTTTTTCGCTATATCGAATTTGATTTTCATAAAACGTTTTTTTAATGTAAAAATACTCAACTTTTCATAATTCACAAAAAAATTAAGCGAGATCTATATACAGGGTGTTTGGTTCATGGATGCGGTACTTGGTGGTTCCCTAAAGGACCCCGAAACATGAAAAAAAGTCTTCTACGGCATGGTCGAATTCTCATCCTAAACCGAGTTAAGTAGAATTTACTGTTTTGAGGAGTTTCTACACTAAAATCGATTTATCTCAAGATTATGATCATGAAAAGCTTCGCTTCTGATTTCATGTGAAAGCTGAGTAAATTTCACGATAAAAAATGATTTTTGAAATTTTTTAAACTTTAGTTAAGTCTGCCTACAGAGCCTTTACATTTTTTTCTTGCCCTAGTGTTGTTGGTTTTTTGCATTTATTTTGCGTAAATGGCAGGTAAATGGTTTGTTTTATGTATCAAAACGATGCTCCTAGATCCTCTCTACAATTCTCTCTAAATAACCATTTCCCGAATTCTTTTCCTAAAGCCGCCATTTTAATTTTATTGGTGAAAAAAATCGAAGCCAGAAAACCTGATATGGTACCTTAATAAATCAAACCGACGCCTGACAGAGCATCGCGCAAAGCATACTTGATCAACGCGCGCGCGGCCGCATGTTTGCTGGAAGGAGGGTGACAGTAAGAAAACAAACCACGTGTGCCCAATGCATTGTGGAAAAAGTTCGTTCCAGAATTGTTTCATTACCGGAGGTATTTTGTCTCGCGTTCTTTTGGCAAACAGGTTAAAACAAAAGTTAAGGGACGGCTATTTAAGGGAAAGAAGGTGTTAATTATTAAAATGAGTTAAGATGCAATAGGTCTCGTTGAAGGATTTCCACTGTTGTTCAGTGTGCGGATCGTTTGATCCACACAGGTGATACAACAATAAATAATTAAGTTGATTAAACCAAACATTTAAAACAAGCCCATTGACAATGCAAATAAATGTTCAGTTAGCAGGAAGTAGATACTTTGCTTTTTTAGAGTTCTACTTTTTTTACATTACAAAAAGGATAAGTTGGATTGTTTAAATCCAAGATGTATCTAACTTATTTCTTGCGTACATAGGACAATAGCATACATTTCCATCAAGCACCAAATGTTGGCATATCAACACCTTTTTGTTTATTTAAAACTTTTGAAAAGCGTTTTTAATTGAATAGCTCAATCAAGACCTAAATCGGAATGTGATCATAATTTGATAAAAAATATCTAAAATTTCAAAATAATAGTACATTAATTTATTTTCTGAGAATTTAGGAATTTAAGAATTTAAGAATTTAAGAATTTAAGAATTTAAGAATTTAAGAATTTAAGAATTTAAGAATTTAAGAATTTAAGAATTTAAGAATTTAAGAATTTAAGAATTTAAGAATTTAAGAATTTAAGAATTTAAGAATTTAAGAATTTAAGAATTTAAGAATTTAAGAATTTAAGAATTTAAGAATTTAAGAATTTAAGAATTTAAGAATTTAAGAATTTAAGAATTTAAGAATTTAAGAATTTAAGAATTTAAGAATTTAAGAATTTAAGAATTTAAGAATTTAAGAATTTAAGAATTTAAGAATTTAAGAATTTAAGAATTTAAGAATTTAAGAATTTAGGAATTTAAGAATTTAAGAATTTAAGAATTTAAGAATTTAAGAATTTAAGAATTTAAGAATTTAAGAATTTAAGAATTTAAGAATTTAAGAATTTAAGAATTTAAGAATTTAAGAATTTAAGAATTTAAGAATTTAAGAATTTAAGAATTTAAGAATTTAAGAATTTAAGAATTTAAGAATTTAAGAATTTAAGAATTTAAGAATTTAAGAATTTAAGAATTTAAGAATTTAAGAATTTAAGATTTTAAGAATTTAAGAATTTAAGAATTTAAGAATTTAAGAATTTAAGAATTTAAGAATTTAAGAATTTAAGAATTTAAGAATTTAAGAATTTAAGAATTTAAGAATTCAAGAATTTAAGAATTTAAGAATTTAAGAATTTAAGAATTTAAGAATTTAAGAATTTAAGAATTTAAGAATTTAAGAATTTAAGAATTTAAGAATTTAAGAATTTAAGAATTTAAGAATTTAAGAATTCAAGAATTTAAGAATTTAAGAATTTAAGAATTTAAGAATTTAGGAATTTAAGAATTTAAGAATTTAAGAATTTAAGAATTTAAGAATTTAAGAATTTAAGAATTTAAGAATTTAAGAATTTAAGAATTTAAGAATTTAAGAATTTAAGAGCGGCCGTGGCTGACTGGTTACGGTGTTCGCTTTCTAAGCGAATGGTCCTGGGTTCGATTCCCATCTGCTCCCAACGAGAAAGTATAGGAAATATTAATCTTGAAACTCTGAACATGAACGAAAAATCAAAGTCGCCCGAGTCGGGGTTCGATCCCCCGTCCTTTGGATTGGTAAGCAAAAATGCTAACCACTAGGCCATCACGGCTTGGTGAGCGACGTCTGGAATTAGGAATACTGTTACTATCAAACTATATACGCGCTGGGTCCTTGTCCATTTGACAAGGGTTCGGAAGTTCTAAATAACGTTTGAACCCGATTGGTGCAAACGTTCTTTAGGGCGGGGCTTGTCGATAAAAGCGGAGGGACCTCGCGCTCGGCTAGCCAGCGTAGAAATGGGTCACCGAAGCTCGGCAGAGCTAACACCTTCCAAATGCCTATGCGAGTTATTTGCATGTATAGAATGTAGATCTAAAAAAAAAAAAATACATGGAAACAACTCAATTTGTAAGAAGCGACCGCGTGGTCCCGTTTGGTTGGTTGCACACACACACACACACACAACAAACGAAAAAAGGAAAAGACGAAGTTTTTCGGGTAAGGCTTGTTTTTAATAAATTTTCATATTAGGCCGTTGCAAAAAGAAGTTTGAAAATTGAATTTACGAGCCATGGTTTCAACATTTGAATGAAACCGGCTCCGTGGCTTAATGGTTACGGCTTCTGCTTCACAAGCAGAAGGTTCAGGGATCAAATCCTGGCCGGTACCTTTGAAATTTGGTATCAGGAATTTGAACTTTGAATATGAACAAAAAAACGAAAATGAATCAGGTGGAATTCGAACTCACACCTCTGGATTTGTGGTCTGGGACGCTAAGCAGTCGGTCATCAGAAGGTTTACACTCTAACAGTGAATTGATCCGTAGTGTTGAAACATGTTATCTTCTCATATTAAATACGCGCTGATCCCTGATTTGCCTGACGGGATTGGAAGTCTAAATATAGAGTTTCCTTCAGATGCTTGCTTCTATGTTTAGGCGGGGCCGAACAATGCCCAGCGACCTCGGAATTGGACCGCAAGGAGCTCTGTCATTCTGAAACGGGTCGTTGGAAGCAGCGCGAGTGCTATCACCACCTAATACCCGGGACTGAGATAAATTGTATCAGCATTCGGCATATACAATGCCTGATACAAACTATACTTTCCCATAATATCACTACCGGTTAGCGGGTATTGGATTGGATCACACACACACACACACACACACACACACACACACACACACACACACACACACACACACACACACACACACACACACACACACACACACACACACACACACACACACACACACACACACACACACACACACACACACACACACACACACACACACACACACACACACACACACACACACACACACACACACACACACACACACACACACACACACACACACACACACACACACACACACACACACACACACACACACACACACACACACACACACAATGGTGTCAACATTTGAATGAAAAGGTAGTTTCCAAAATATTTGAGTATTGACGAAAATTTTATTTTTTTGCGAAAAAAAAAGTTTTGCATTGGAATTTCATAAAAATTATAATATTTTTGATGCAGCCCAATCATGCATTTTCAATGCAGAAAAATGCATTTAAGATGGTTTTCAGTTGATTTAACTTCTATTTTCATTGAAATTTTGAAGTTTTTTTTTAATATTTCAGACAAATTATGGAAGAAGAGGGGGCGGGGCGACATAAACTTTGAAAAATATCTGCAGCAGCAGCCTTATCAGAGTTTATGTTTTATAAAATATTGAAATATTCATAAAATGTCGTAATTTTCCGGAAATAATAAATTTTTCATATTTTGTAAAATGGGTTTCAAACGAAGCGAAATTTTCTATGCACTTTCAATTTTGTTATGTGTTTTTGGGGGAAAACTGTCTTATTATTTTTATTTTTAATTAAAATAAATTATTAATTATTTTTTTATAATTCGCAATATAATTATCAAACGAAGGGAAATTTTGCAATTACACTTTCACTTTTTTCTTAACGTGAAGACTTTCATCATTGCCATAATTTTATGTTCAAAGATATAAAAATGCGTCGCTATCTATATTTTGATAAAATTCCTTCTACAAGTTGTTTAGAAAAGTGCCCTACACAGGCTAATTCCTTTTGGTAACGAATATCCCATTCTTTGCAAAGTTATAGAGATCGTCATTAATCAATGATTGTCAACTAGGACGTCAATGATTGCACACATACTTATATAAATTTTTAAAAACATTTGATTTAGACCAAAAGCGTCGGAAAGGAAAAAGCTTTAAACGTCCAAAGATGCATGTTTGTAGGAAATTTTACGGCGAACATTTTTCCCTCTTAGAAATTGCAATTTCGACGCTCCAGTGCCGAGATTTAGTATGAATTGTTTTTTTTTTCAAAATTTCTCAGAATTCATAAGCAAGGCCTACTAATTACACGACGTTGCATGCATATGTCATAAAGATCAGGGTATGCTTTCTTATAATAATTTTGGCCGCTGAATCCGAATCTGGAATCTAATTTCGTGTAGTGATAGCTTTTCGAATTAGACATGATATGGTTGAATTAAGTCGATTTTAGAAATGTATGCCGATAGAATTATCGAAATAACGATCGTCACGACGTTATCGTTAACAACCTCGTTTGAAGGAACAAAAACTGAAATAAAGTAAAATGGATTGGACCCATGTTAAATAACGTTAAATTTCAGTCCCTCCGAAAAAAATGATTTACCTTGCAATCGCTCCACTGCGGAACTCGGCTGCTGCCCGGGGACAGATCCGTTATCGACCGCCAGCACTGTCGTCGCCGTTGACCCGCCATGTTTTACAATGTTAAATCGCTTGTCCTGCGTGACCGGTTCCACGCAACCATCACCCCTACCCATTCCAGCCGAGGGGGGAAATTTATCGCTATTTTCCAAGTGCTGCTGCTGCTCGGGTGGCGTCGAATATTTACTGGCAATTAAAACTTTTGTCGACGGCACTTGGCCACGGCCCGTTGCCGGCGGATTGCCACTTGGGGCAATCGTCCGCCGTTGGGCACACGGACTTGCCGGCTGGTTCTTCGGGCTGGTCTTGATGTAGTACCAATCGCTCAGTTTGCGCTGCTTGCGGGCATCGGCGTCCTCTGCGAGGGGTTCCAGCCCAGGATCACTTTTGAGGCCGCCGTCTGGGTCGTCGTCGGCTTCGTTAATGAGATTTTCATAATGCTGATTAACGGCTTGCCGTTCCGCGTGGAAAGTGTCGGTGATTTTGAGCGTTTCGAGTGCGTAATTTAGCCGGTCCAGCGATTCGAAGCTGGAACCGAGCGGATTGTTGGGGCAGGTGGGGTCGTCGTCGTCATCGGCGAGGGTTTGATCCTGGTTTTGGTAGATGTTGAATGCTGAAAGGAGGTATAATGGGGTGAGCTTTAAGATTTACGATCAATTTATGCTGTTGAAGAGAAGCGATACTAGAAGGACCGTTTAAAAAATTGACTATTTTTTATGCTTCAAGAAATCCAGATGGGTCCAACATCTGATGCCAATATGACTAAAGAGTTGTTATTTGTATCCACAAATAGCATGATCTTTAGTCAGGGTTGTTAAAATATCCAAATATCAGCTCTCAGCAACTCCAATTATCCCGCCTGAATATTCATATTTCGGGTAATTCTCTATCAACTCACACGAAATCGAGAAAAGTTGCCCCGACCCCTCTTCGATTTGCGTGAAACTTTGTCCTAAGGGATTACTTTTGTCCAAATTTCAAGAATTTCAAGAATTGAGTCGTGTGGTGTTCGTTGGGGAGATCGGTGGTCGGTTAGAATCCGCGAGAAAGTATTGGAAGTTTCTTGAATTTATTGATAGAAGGCTTCGCGTTGTCGTGTATATGTTGAATTTCATTTCGTTTTGAAAGCCCTTCCCATAGCAGCGTTGCTCGGATGGCACGCCGACGGTAAGAAGTAAAAAATTACGGGAAAGAGTTAATAATTAAGTTCTTCTCATAGCGTCGAAGATCGGAAAGCAACGATCATGTTTCACTGTCTGGTCTTATCTACCAATAATGAATCGTTGATTGGAAGGTACGCCACCGGTTTAGTTCGTTTAAGTTATTGTTTTAATTTCATTACAATCGGTTACATGGTGTCCTCTTTTCTTTTAGTTCAAATTTGTTGAAAGTAAAAATGTATTCCAACGAGCAGTTTTAGTATTAACTCATCAAACTTTCCATTTTATAAAGAGTAACTATTTTTAAAAATTTACTCGCGCTATCGTATAAACAGTAAAATATACTGATAAGTCCAGTCCATAGCACTACTGCTCGGTTGGCACGCGTTCGATTAAAAAAAAGTTTTTAAATAATCAATTTTGTATCTTTCCGCAGCCGGCTGCCTAAGATTTTTAAAAATTTCAACAGATAAACAAATTGCTTATGGTCGCATCACCTACCACAGTGAATCCTGACCTCATACCCATCTTACTAACCCCTCAAAACTCATGTGATACTTTGTCGGAGACGCAGCTGATTTAGCGGTCCCATCACTCAAGTATCGGACTAACATTCCCATCCACTTCCCCGTGTCTTACCACTGGTCGTGGCCGGCGTCGGTATTGATCAGCATGATAGGGATCTATGAAAATTGCGAAGGGGTAATGATTGGTTCCTACTTTTCATCTGTGGTCCACGGAGCAATTTTTGGAGGTCCTGGTCAATAACGAAGTAGCAGCTACGGGTAGACACCAATGCTATGCTATGCTATGCTATGCTAAATTCAAGAATTTCAAGAATTTTAAGAATTTCAAAAATTTTAAGAATTTCAAGAATTGCAAGAATTTTAAGAATTTCAAGAATTTCAACAATTTCAAGAATTTCAAGAATTTTAAGAATTTCAATTATTTCAAGAATTTCAAGAATTTTAAGAATTTTAAGAATTTTAAGAATTTTAAGAATTTTAAGAATTTTAAGAATTTTAAGAATTTTAAGAATTTTAAGAATTTTAAGAATTTTAAGAATTTTAAGAATTTTAAGAATTTTAAGAATTTCAAGAAATTATTTTTTTTAAGAATTTCAGCAATTTCAAGAACTTCAAGAATTTCTAGAGTTTTGAAAATTTCAAGAATGTCAAGAATTTCAAAAATTTTATGAATTTCAAGAATTTCAAGAATTTTAAGAATTGCAAGAATTTCAAGAATTTCAAGAATTTCAAGAATTTCAAGAATTTCAAGAATTTCAAGAATTTAAAGAATTTCAAGAATTTCAAGAATTTCAAGAATTTCAAGAATTTCAAGAATTTCAAGAATTTCAAAAATTTCATGAATTTCAAGAATTTCAAGAATTTCAAGAATTTCAAGAATTTCAAGAATTTCAACAATTTTAACAATTTCAAGAATTTCAAGAATTTTAGGAATTTCAATTATTTCAAGAATTTCAAGAATTTTAAGAATTTTAAGAATTTTAAGAATTTTAAGAATTTTATGAATTTTAAGAATTTTAAGAATTTAAAGAAAATCAAGAATTTTAAGAATTTCAAGAATTTCAAGAATTTCAAGAAATTATTTTTTTTAAGAATTTCAGCAATTTCAAGAACTTCAAGAATTTCTAGAGTTTTAAAAATTTCAAGAATTTCAAGAATTTCAAAAATTTTATGAATTTTATGAATTTCAAGAATTTCAAGAATTTCAAGAATTTCAAGAATTTCAAGAATTTCAAGAATTTCAAGAATTTCAAGAATTTCAAGAATTGCATGAATTTCATGAATTTCAAGAATTTCAAGAATTTCAAGAATTTCAAGAATTTCAAGAATTTCAAAAATTTCATGAATTTCAAGAATTTCAAGAATTTCAAGAATTTCAAGAATTTTAAGAATTTCAAGAATTTCAAGAATGTCAAGAATTTCAAAAATTTCGAGAATTTCATGAATTTCAAGAATTTCAAGAATTTCAAGAATTTCAAGAATTTCAAGAATTTTAAGAATTTCAAGAATTTCAAGAATTTCAAGAATTTCAAGAATTTCAAGAATTTCAAGAATTTCAAAAATTTCAAGAATTTCAAGAATTTCAAGAATTTCAAGAATTTCAAGAATTTCAAGAATTTCAAGAATTTCAAGAATTTTAAAAAATTCAAGAATTTCAAGAATTTTAAGAATTTCAAGAATTTCAAGAATTTCAAGAATTTCAAGAATTTCAAGAATTTCAAGAATTTCAAGAATTTCAAGAATTTCAAGAATTTCAAGAATTTTAAGAATTTCAAGAATTTTATGAATTTCAAGAATTTCAAAAATTTCAAGAATTCTAAGAATTTCAAGAATTTCAAGAATTTCAAGAATTGCATGAATTTCATGAATTTCAAGAATTTCAAGAATTTCAAGAATTTCAAGAATTTTAAAAATTTCATGAATTTCAAGAATTTCAAGAATTTCAAGAATTTCAAGAATTTCAAGAATTTCAAGAATTTCAAAAATTTCAAGAATTTCAAGAATTTCAAGAATTTCAAGAATTTCAAGAATTTCAAGAATGTCAAGAATTTCAAAAATTTCAAGAATTTCAAGAATTTCAAGAATTTCAAGAATTTCAAGAATTTCAAGAATTTCAAGAATTTCAAGAATTTCAAGAATTTCAAGAATTTCAAGAATTTCAAGAATTTCAAGAATTTCAAAAATTTCAAGAATTTCAAGAATTTCAAGAATTTCAAGAATTTCAAGAATTTCAAGAATTTCAAGAATTTCAAGAATTTCAAAAATTTCAAGAATTTCAAGAATTTTAAGAATTTCAAGAATTTCAAGAATTTCAAGAATTTCAAGAATTTCAAGAATTTCAAGAATTTCAAGAATTTCAAGAATTTCAAGAATTTCAAGAATTTCAAGAATTTCAAGAATTTCAAGAATTTCAAGAATGTCAAGAATTTCAAGAATTTCAATAATTTTAAGAATTTCAAGAATTTCAAGAATTTCAAGAATTTTAAGAATTTCAAGAATTTCAAGAATTTCAAGAATTTCAAGAATTTTAAGAATTTCAAGAATTTCAATAATTTCAAGAATTTCAAGAATTTCAAGAATTTTAAGAATTTCAAGAATTTCAAGAATTTTAAAAATTTAAAAAATTTCAAGAATTTCAAGAATTTCAAGAATTTCAAGAATTTTAAGAATTTCAAGAACTTCAAGAACTTCAAGAATTTCAAGAATTTCAAGAATTTCAAGAATTTTAAGAATTTCAAGAATTTTATGAATTTCAAGAATTTCAAAAATTTCAAGAATTCTAAGAATTTCAAGAATTTCAAGAATTTCAAGAATTTTTTTTTGGTCATAATTTGGGTTTAAATGATAATTTTACATGGTAACCCAAAATATGACCAAAAACGATTTTTAGATACTTTGGCTCAATTCTGAGGACAGATTCAGATTCAGCGGGCAAAATTACATGGAAAAAACATATATTAGGACAATTTTCGGATTTCGTTAAAGTGGTCCCATATGGTTTTCCCTTGAAAATTAGACTTTTCAAATGAAGATATTTCGAGTTTAAAGAAAAACACCTCTGAGATCTTTTCAGCGTTTGTAGTGCTGGATCTCCTCTTTCAAATGCAATCTGGTGCTTAAAATTTGGCTTGCGCCTTTTCGAGATATTTAAGTTTTAAATTTGCATCTTTTTTACCTTAAAATGGCTGTAACTTTTGACCCTTAAGTCCAAATTGACCTGTCAATAAATAAAATTGTTTGTTTTTTAGAGCTTTAAAAATGCCCTCAATATCACTTTTCTCTAAAACTTAACCCTGAAAAAAAAGTTGCGTTCAAAAAACTGATTTTTGAAGGTTAGGTCAGATGAAAACGAAACGAAACTATTGGCACTACGCCCCCCGGGGCATGGCCTTCCTCTAACGTGGGATTTCTGCTCCAGCGCCTCTGACGAGACAGGAGAAACAGGTTAGGTCAGATGCTTTCTATAAATTTAGTCGTAGAAGGCGTAGATTACGAGATGAAATTTTGGTGTCTTGGACAAAGTTGCTTGGATTGGCAAGCCCAACAACTTTTTGGAAGACAAAAAAATTCCCGAACATATTCCGGAAAACATAGATTTTCAAAATCACCCTAATAGTGAACCACCCTAATTGTAAACCAAACCAAAAGTTGTCCCTTTCTATTTGCAACAAGTTTTCGGAAAATCCGTTTTCCACTTAATTTTGCGATCTGGACCACTGTGCACTGGCTTCAAATTGCCTGTTCCAAAATTGTGGAACACTTGAATTTAACTGATTATTTCACAAAAAAGTTAAAAAAGTTTGGCCGATTTTAGCGTGACGTACTTTATGCATGAAGTCTAAAAAGAGTGAGTTTTGGTGACCGGCCTGTGGCTTAATGGCTACAGCTCCCGCCTCATAAGCGGAAGGTTCCGGGTTCGCTTCCCGACCGGTCTCCTTGAAATTATTCGACTATCCAGATTTTTAAGCGAAAATGGCGTTCGAATGATGAACGCCCGAAATGTCAAAATCACGCAGTGGTGCCAACATTACGAAATAAGTGTGCCATGTATGACATCCACATTTTATTTTCTAATGTTGGTGCTACTGTGCGATTTTGACATTTGGGCTTAAAACCTGGATAATTGAACTTTGAATATGTACAAAAACGCATGGAATTAGGTGGGATTCGAGCTCACACCTTTGGATTGGTAGTCAGATGCTCTAGCCACTGGCCACCGAGGGTTGACACCCTTGAGTGAATTAATCCGTAGTGGTGAAATAATGTCACAAGGTATTGTATATAGTTATAATACAAGAATCCCTTCCCCAACGATTCCCCTAGACACACTACACACCATATTCTACACACAACTGGCAGTCGCATGATTGTGATGCATGGCGGCATGAAAGTATATCAGAATCTGCATGAAATCTGTCCTCATGCATTTTTTGCGATATAGGAATATGACATTTTTGCCCGTTACCGACAATTATCGACATTACCGACGGCTTTTTGGTTGTTTTTCACAAAAACACTTAGTAGAACGAGGATTAAACCACCAACTTCTTGGTTATTGATCCGACACGCTACCACCGCGCCATGGACGCTTGATGAAAAGTGAGTGAAAGAGCACCAACATATGCTTCTCTTTGGAGTGTTGCTCGGAGACGGGCCAGCTTTATATGTGTTGGTGAGAACTGCAGATCGCTGAAATTTTTACACGCGGGCAAAAATGATCTACGGGCTTGCTGCAAAAAATGTTATAAAATATGACATTTTCTGCAGCAAATCCAATGTTGCAGATTTTGAGATATATTTTTCCTTTGGGTGTATAAATAACTTGAAGTGGTTGGTACGGTATGTCCTCACTTCTTCTTCTTCCCTGATGATTCCATGAAATGTGGGTTCCGTTCATAGAATCTGTCTTTTGCGGTTAATGCAACGCAGTAGGCCGGGCCGCTTTAGTGAGTGTAATACATTTCGGGGTTCTCGAAAGTACTGCAATCATTAATAATGACAAGAAAGAACTTGAGGCGTAATCTAACCATAAGTTCTTCCCGGATGCTTTCTTCGGACTGGCTGCGCTTGTGTTCGATTAGATTAGATTAGATTAGATTGGATTAGAAGCCTAAAAAGAGTGAGTTTTGTCAGTATTTCTTCAAAAACTTGAAATAAAATGTTGAAATTTGCAGTTGGTCGATACATCATCCGATGGATCACAACAAAAGCTTTAAATTGAATCTAAAAGAGAATCAACTATAAACTCTAGCAAAACAATGCCAAAGGGACGTTGTGGGTTTGTAAACAAAGAGTGTGTCCTGCTCAGAGCGATTTTCTATGATTTTTTGAACATTGGTCGATCTGTAAACTGTTCAGAATAAGTGGGATGACTGTAATTAATTAAAATAATGATAAATTTAAAGGATTCTACCTAAAGGATGTGTCTCTGCTTTTAATTCGTGTTCATCGTTCATTGGATAAGCTTATCAGATCGTATCTCTTCAGGCTAACCAAGCAATTGCCATTGTTCGCGTCAAAGAATCAATCTTAATGCCACTTTGTCCAGAATCACCACCAATCCGCTCCAAGTAATCCCCTAGCGACAAAAATCAGTGGGAAAAAATTCTCCCTACTCACCACCTCCGGCAGTGTTGCCAGCTTTGCACCGCGACGGCGACGGCGGGCTGGAGAAGCTCCCACTGCTCACGCAATCCAGCAGCCCGTCCAGACTGATGGCATCCGTGGAAACGCTCAAACTGGCCGCCAGGAGCGGATCCCGGTGACGGTGGTTCTGGAGCTGCAGCTGCTGCCGGGTTTGTCCGTCCCGATGACCATCCGCCGAGTGCTTGAGCAGCAGCTGGAAAAAAAAGTCAGGACAAAGGTTAATTAATTCAACTCGGTGGGGAGGGCGGGAAAACGCCAAGCAGTGCTGCCAGCTTTGGCGTGCTTCGGATTAATTATTTTCAATATTATAAGAACGAATTATAATTAACGCGCGTGCACTTTTGCGTCTCTTTGTGCCATGTGCACCATTTAAATTGGAGATTTAAATTAAAGAAGAAAAAACACCACAGGTTAAAAAGTGCACGCACTCGTTCGTGGTGACAAAGTGGAATTGTGGACCGAGTGGTCATTAATCATGGAATGCAATAATCGATCAAAAGTAGGTCGATCGAATAATTATTGGCGGGCAAATGGAGCAGAAGAAATTGTGGGGAATCGGAAATTACTACACCCAACTGGCAGTCGCATGATTGTGATGCATGGCGGCATGAAAGTATATCAGAATCTGCATGAAATCTGTCCTCATGCATTTTTTGCGATATAGGAGTATGACATTTTTGCCCGTTACCGACAATTATCGACATTACCGACGGCTTTTTGGTTGTATTTCACAAAAAAAAAAAACACTTAGCAGAACGAGGATTGAACCACCATCTTCTTGGTTATTAATCCGACACGCTACCACCGCGCCATGGACGCTTGATGAAAAATGAGTGAAAGAGCACCAACATATGTTTCTCTTTGGAGTGTTGCTCGGGGACGGGCCAGCTATATATGTGTTGGTGAGAACTGCAGATCGCTGAAATTTTTACACGCGGGCAAAATGATCTACGGCTTGCTGCAAAAATGTTATAAAATATGACATTTTCTGCAGCAAATCCAATGTTGCAGGTTTTGAGATCTATTTTTCCTTTGGGTGTATGATAAACAAGCGTTTTTAATTTCAAATATGTCAGAGACATGTAAATGAATGGAACAATCCTGCAGAAAAAAACATAAATCATGAAGAATTATTTCCTTAAGTACCTACTTTGAATTAAGTTAATGTTCTTATTGGGTTTATCCTGTTTGTATCCTGATGATATGTACCAAAATTTAGGTCTACCTTAGTTTCGAATGTCAAAAATGATTCGATTCATTAGTCAAAAATAAGTAACTGAGACATTTTTAAGCGAAATCTGTTAAGGTACTAAAACGTCTTCTTTAAGGGGTTACATACATGCAGAAAATCACTAAACTTAATATAAAAAATTTAATCCACTAAAAAGATTATTTTCAAACACTCCTGAAAGTTTCATGAAGATTTTAAGCTCAAACTTTCTGAGCGTTTTTCTCGAAACACCAAGTTGATTTACGGGTGCCACGATATCTCAAGATGGGATGGACCAAATAGGCTGAATTACGGAATGAAGAGTCTCAAGACAAATCCCGTGTGCATGACGAGGCCCGATTGTGAAATTTTGCTTTTTTAAAATATACCAAAATCATAAACTGAAGATTTTTGTTATATGAAAAACGCAAAAATATTTTTATCTTTTTTTTAAATATTTTTTTTGAAAATCGGCCTTCGACATGCACACAGGACCGGTTAAGCGAGTCTTCACCAAAATTTTGAGCCGATTTGGTCAAGGCAGTGTTGAGATATCGTGGCACCCGTTTTTGAAACTGTTAACTACAAATAGCTATATCTCTTCAATGATTCAACCAAATGTCTTCAAATTCGTTTTTGATAGATGAAAATGTATATGGGTCATTCCAGGTCAACTGAGTACACTTTTGGACTCGACCTTCACCGATTTGGACCAAACTTGGAGGAACGTTCATCTATCGATAGTTAACAGAAATCTGAAGTTTGGTGCTGATTGGACCATTCCTCTATTTTTGGCACAACCCTCTTTCTTGACGATTTTCTAAAAAACTTTTTTTTCTTTTAATCATAACTTAGCAAATACTTGAGCAAAAGACTTTCTACAGGTTGCATTTTATAGAAAATTGTCCAAGGAATTCGATAAAAAATAAAATTTTAACCCTTAATGTTCCTTATAATTTTATTTGATTTATTTTATCACCATCGTGTTCCCCGGACAATTTTACATAATAATCAATGTAGACCTCAAACTAAAATGAACTATTGGCAAGATACAGCGATTTTACTGTAAAAGTATGATTTTGCGCAGCACTGGGAAGAACATGGTGTACTTTTTAACAAAAAGGGTTGAATCCGGCATAGTTCAGTTTTTATTAGTGAGGAACTTATTTGAGCAATTCTCTGCCAAAACCGGAAATGGATTTTATTTGTATTTTTTATTTGGCTCAAACTTTGTGGAGACCTTCCTATGACCAAATAAGCTATTTTGTGTAATTGGTTCATCCATACAAGTTTCCATACAATTTTGGCTGCTGTCCATACAAAAATGGTATGTAAATATTCAAACAGCTGTAACTTTTGAGTGAATTTTCTGATCAATTTGGTGTCTTCGGCAAAGGTATTGTTGAGGACCTTTGAGAAAAAAATAGGTACACGGAAAAAAATTGCAGATTTTTTAATCAACTTTTTTCACTAAAACTCAATTTCCCAAAATACGTATTTTTTGATTTTCGAGATTTTTTGATATGTTTTAGGGGACAAAAATCTGCAACTTTTGAGTCATAGAGAAACATGGTCAAAAAATCTGCCACCGAGTTATGAATTTTTTTAAATAGTGATTTTGAAACAAATCGAAGCTTCATGCAAAAACAAGTTTGACATAATATTCAAATGCAAAATTGAATTTGCAATCGAAAAGTACCTTACAGATTTTGTGATAAAGGGCTTCGTTTTCAAGATATAGCCACCGAAAGTTTGATTTTAGCAAAATATTTGCAGTTTTTCAATTTTTAAAAATAAGTGACCATAAGTGACCATTTCTAAAAATATTTTTTTAGAAGTTCAGAAAATTTGCTATAAAATTGTCTAAGAGACATTGAAGATTGGACCTCGGGTTGCTGAGATAGAGCCGCTTTAAGAAAAAGAAATACGAAAATTGAAGTTTTCTTAATCCCACCGAAACAACCCATCTCAGCAAATAATGGTCCGATTTTCAATTTTAATGCATGAAAAATTCTTTTTGAAAACAATATTTTAAAAATTTTTGGTTCAAAAGTTGCGGATTTTTGTCCCCTAAAACATATCAAAAAATCTAGAAAATTAAAAAATACGTATTTTGGGAAATTGAGTTTTAGTAAAAAAAAAGTTGATTAAAAAATCTTCAATTTTTTTTCCGTGTGCCTATTTTTTCTCAAAAGTCCTCAACAATACCTACAACGTTGCAGAAGACACCAAATTGATCAGAAAATTCACTCAAAAGTTACAGATGTTTGAATATTTACATACCATTTTTGTATGGACAGCAGCCAAAATTGTATAAAGACTATATTGTATGGGTGAACCAATGACGTAAAATAGCTTATTTGGTCATAGGTAAGGCCCCCACAAAGTTTAAGTTAAGTAAAAAAATACAAAAAATAAAAATGGTCGAAATCGGCCGATTTCTTAGAGAGTTGCTTATTTCGGATTTGAATTCATAGGACAGAGTGCAGCGCAAAATCAAACTTTTTTCAGTAAAATCGCTGTATCTCGCCAATAGTTCATTTTAGTTTGAGGTCTACATTGATTATTATGTAAAATTGTCTGGGGAACACGATGGTGATAAAATAAAACAAATAAAAACATAAGGAATTGGTCGAAACTGATTTTTAATACTTAAAACGTTAAAATATAATATAAGTGAACATTTTAGTGGTAAAATTTTATTTTTATCGAGTTCCTTGGAAAATTTTCCAAAAAATGCAACCTGTAGAAAGTCTTTTGCTCAAATAGTTGAAAAGTTATGATGTAAAAAAATTTAAAAAATCGTAAAAAAAGAGGGCGGTGCAAAAAAACAAAAGGGATGGTCTAATCAGCACAAAACTTGGGATTTCTGTTAACTATCGATAGATGAACGTTCCCTCCAAGTTTGGTCCAAATCGGTGAAGGTCGAGTTCAAAAGTGTACTCAGTTGACCCGGAATGACCCATATTTTATTGTATGTATCCCCTTTTTAGCAATAATAACTTCTCAGGGTTAACTCGAATCGTTTACTTATTTTTGCCTAGAGAATCCAATCAGGAGGTATCTCTTATGATTTTCCATAAATTTTAATTTTTTGTTACCCTCACCTACACCTGAGCAATTCACTCAGATTTCGGTTATTCGATTTGTTTTTGTATTTTTTAATCAGGCTGAAACTTTTTTTGGTACCTTCGGTATGCTCAAAGAAGCCATTTTGCATCATTAGTTTGTCCATATAATTTTCCATACAAATTTGGCAGCTGCCCATACAAAAATAATATATGAAAATTCAAAAATCTGTATCTTTTGGAGGAATTTTTTGATCGGTTTGGTCTCTTCGGCAAAGTTGAAGGATAGGGACTACACTGAAACAAACGATACACGGTAAAAAAAAATTGTGATTTTTAATTTAACTTTTTGTCACTAAAACTTGATTTGCAAAAAAACACTATTTTTATTTTTTTTATTTTTTGATATGTTTTAGGGGACATTGAATGCCAACTTTTCAGATATTTCCAGGTTGTGCAAAAAAACTTTGACCGAGTGGTTAATTATTGAATCAATACAGATTTTATCAAAACATTGAAATATTGGTCGCAAAAAATTTTCAACTTTATTTTTCGATGTAAAATCAACCAAGTTATAGCCATTTTTAGGTAACTTTTTTGAAAATAGACGCAGTTTTTCATTTTTTATTAGTGCACATGTTTGCCCACTTTTGAAAAAAATATTTTTGAAAAGCTGAGATTCTCTATATTTTGTTTTTTTGACTTTATTGATACGACCTTTAGTTGCTGAGATATTGCCATGCAAAAGTTTGAAAAGAGGAAAATTGATGTTTTCTAAATCTCACCCAAATAACCCACCATTTTCGAACGTCGATGTCTCAGCAAATATGAAAATATGAAAATAATGAAACATTCGTGAAATTTTCCGATCTTTTTCGAAAAGAATATTTTCAAAATTTTCAAATCAAGACAAACATTTCAAAAGGGTGCCATATAAAGCAAGTTGAATAAATACATCGCCATATAAATCGCATTTAAACACCACAGCCTCAATTTAGCACAGAGGAAGTTAGTGTGAACAATGTAACAGAAAGGGGTCATTGCTCTGTTGCTGCCGTTGCACAATTTGCATACTCTGCGGGAGAGACAAAGTTTTCCTCTCCGCCCTCTTGCCGTCACATATCCCTTTGGCAGCAGCACCAATGCCGTAAATTCCACTCCACTAGACAGAGGGCAAATTAGTCCTAGTGCCGGAAAAGCAGACCATCTCAACTTTGACCTGGTCCAACTGACACACCGACCACTTGGGGAGCGTTCTTTTATTACGTAACGCAGTAGGGGGAGGGGGTCGGAGGCCGTGTTACGCTCCATACAAAATTTTTAAAATTTGTATGGAAATTTTGTTACGAGGGGGAGGGGTCTAAAAGTCCGATTTTTCGCGTTACGTAATAAAAGAACGCTCCCTTGGGACCGTTTGGCAAGGGCCAATACCCCTCAAGTTATGCAAAACGATTGGTATCTCTGCAGGTTCTGCTGGTGTCTCAACTATCGTCGAATTCTGTTGGCCAAAAGGGCTCGGTCAGGCGTTTCGAATTCTCCGGGGATGCTTGTCTTGTTTACGGAAATTGTGCACTTCCTCAAATCGATGGATTCTGGAGGGGTCGAACTGTTTGGAAATTTGAAGCTCTTTATAAAAAGATAAATTGTGAAAAAGAAATGTTTTTTTCTAGATGCCAAAACTGTGACACAAAGGTAATGAAAGATGATAAAAGCTACAATCTTATCATAACCAAAAACGCTCCAAAATTGACAAGTCCTGATCAAAAGAACTGAAAACGAAAATTGAAATATCATTCATTCCCTTTTCCCATTCATGGCCGTTGCCGTCATCGCGGCTGGCTATTCCCCGGAATCGAATTCACAATTCAGGACCTTCAAAGCCTTCAAAGTCAGTCCCGTTCCGGGAAAGCACTTTCATGCATGAGTCAGTGGGAATTTTTTCCCGGTACTTCCACCGAGCATTTCCCGCGCGCGCTTTGTGGTGTGACAAAGAGAACAAGGTCGATGAAGTTCTGGGGTTTTTTCCCGCAACGCTCGCAACGTTTCATCAAAGGGTAGCAAAAGGGAACATTTTCAAGAACTCCTTGCTCTTTAATTTATCACCATCTTTAAGTAAAGTGGAACGCTTTCCGAGTGACCTGATTAAATTAGTTAGTGCAATGATTCCATCTTAATTCACTTGCTGCTGGAAAGAAAAAAAAAAGAAGAAAAAAAAACACTATTACTTAGTGCACTGTGTTTTCTGGTCTCGACTACTGACTTTGTTGGTTGGCTCGGTGCCCATATCAGGGTGGACACTAATTTTCTGTTTTATCTTTTAATTTTATTTATTTAAGGCAAACTTACCCACTTTAATCGCGTTTTTCTCAGTTGCAGGTTGAACATGGGACAATTATGCGTAGAACTGTATTTCAGAGGACAAATTTTGACCATTTTGCAGAAAACAAAACTTAAATTCAAAGAACGCTTCAGAAGAACCAGTACTCAAAATATGAGGCTTTTCCAAAATTTATTTCCGGTTCCAAATTTTGCTTGTATTTTTACTAATTGAGATTGTTTTGAATAAAACTCAAATTTTCACAAAATACCGTATTTTTGAAGTAAGGCCGTTGCAGGTATTTTTAAAGTTTATGCCCCACGACTCTGCCCAAAGTCGAGGGGGCAGTGCTGTACATTGGAATTTCATATTCAAAATACTTTCAATCCAGCAAAACATGCTTAATATGCTTATAAATGCATACAAATGCGTTTTAGATTAGTTTAAGTTGATTTGACTCCTACTTTCATTAAAACTTTGAAGATTTTAGAAAATTTTACTTTTTCCTGATTTTTGGACTAATTTTGGAAAGGGCGGGGGGTATCACTGTTGAGTTATTTTTAATAAAATAGGGAGTTTGGGGTAATATGGACAGGGGGTAATTTGGACACCCCTTTAAAATCACATTTTCTTCGGATATAAAGTGAAAACGGCAATTTAAGTGATAAGGCTAGTACTAGTAATGGCCTAGGAGTATGGACAAACCAAAAAAGTTGGAATAGGTTAAGTAGTTTTGGTGTAATATGTAAAAGTTTCCAAAGGCCGGTTGGCAGTGCCTTAAATTCTAATATTTGAAGGTTAGGAAATAAGGTTTAGCAGGGGTTATATGGCAAAAAAGTGGACATTTTATGTTTAAGGGGGTTGCTTGGACGATGCCTGAGATATGTACGTATAAAAATTGTGCATTTTATCCAGTTTTATCATCAAAAATTGCAATTTATGATAGAACATGCTATGGGGGTAATTTGGACATGGCTTGTGGGGTAATTTGGACATACCTGAAAGTCTACCTGTCAGGCAACAAAAAAGTAACTTGCATGGTTGGATGAGTTTTTAAAGCGATTTAGATAAATTTAGAGGGATTTAATATGTCAAAACAATCAAAACGGAATGTGAGCAGTGAGAATTTTCACAAAACCCCTATTCTTTAATTTAGATAAATTTATTCCAATATTCGAATTGATGAAAATCTGATTACTGCACATTTGGCGTTCAACAAGACTCTAATGTTAATTGCTATTAATTAATTTCGTTGACATTTCTAATTTCTATGCTGGTTTACAATAATATTTAAATTTGAAGGGCTACAGAATGTAAAATTTAAAAAAAAATGTTTTTTTTTCAGGCTAATAAATTCTATATAAAGATTGATTTATATAAACATAAACGATACCTTAATCACTAAAAACTATACTTGTGCCTAATCCAGAATCAATGTTTAAATCATTTCAGTATTAATGATTAAATTATGTATACTACACTGAACTATTTGTTATCTTCCTATTGAATTATAGTTCTATCAAAAATCATTATTTAAACCTTTGATGAATTATTGTGAGCAAAACAACACTTCAAAATATAAAGCAATTACAAAACCAGGTTGAAGGATAAAAAACATGCTCAAAAAATCTAATGTTAAACTTATTCTTTAACATGTGTCCAAATTACTCCTCAAAAGGTGTTCATATTACCCCACAAGGTATGTCCAAATTACCCCACAAGGCATGTCCAAATTACCCCATAGGGGTGTTCATATTACCCCCACACAAAAATAATTTTTGCGATAAAAATGGGTTTTTCATCAAAATTTATCGAAATGAATGATATTTTTCCATCAAATATGGTCTCTATTATCCTCTGGTGTCATCCACATTCCTTTAAAATATCCATACAGCCCGTGACAGAGCAATTTCCTTAGGGTGTCCAAATTACGCCACACTCCCCTACTAACATTTTAAAAAATACCGTATTTTCTCGAAAATACTAAATATTTTATAGTTCGCAGTATGGGTATCCAACGTTTCAAAATTTTCCATGTTTTTTAATGTCTAAGAATTTTTCGAATGAAGTACTAAAATGTTAACAAAATATCGTATTTTATCGATAATCCTCATTTTTTTTATAATTTGCAATATCAGTACCAAACGAAGCGAAATTTTGCATGTATTTTAACTGTTTCAAAGTTTTTCGAATGAAATACTAAAATTTTGTCAAAATACCGTCTTTTCTCAAGATTACTCAAATTTTTATGTTCTTCTTAGGCATTTGAATTTTTTTAGCATGAATAATAAAGTATAAAAAGCTCGACAATTTTGATTATGAGCATTTTTCTCAAGAATGAGCAAATCTTATGAAAAGTTGATATTTGTATTTTTTGTTCATGGATGAAACTTTGTGTGCACATTTTCTATGACCATATGAGCCATTTTACATGATGAGTTCGTCCATACAGGTTTCAGTACAATTATCTTCAAACGTCTACACAAAAAAGATAATAAAATATTAAAAAATCTGTATCTTTGAGAACAAATTTTCTGATCGATTTGGTGTCATGGCCAAAGATGAAGGTTTAGAACTTTTCAGAAATAAATAAAAAACGTTACTTAATCCACCCTTAGGTGGTTGGCGCCTTCCTCACATTTAAAGGGTGCCATCCAAAATGCAAAAATGGCGTAAATAACACTTAAGTGCTTATAACTTTTGACAGGGTTGTCAGATCTGCAATCTATTGAACTCGTTGGAAAGACCAAAGAAAGATCAAACGACAGGTTGCATGATAGATTCGGACAACGTTTTCATCAAAATATCTGGGATCCAGACTTTAAAAGTTCATGAAAAACACTTAAGTAAGCATAACTTTTGATAGGGTTGTCAGATCTTCAATGTCTTGGACGCGTTGGAAAGGTCTTAAATACCTTTCTAAAAATGTATAGCATGACGGGTTTTCTTACAAAAACCACCCTTTTTACAATCTTCCGGACTTTTGTAAAATCGTTTTTTAGCATAACTTTTGAAGTACTTAACTAAACTACATAATTTTTAATAGCGACTTATGGGACCCCAAGACGGATCGAATGACACCAAAACGGACAAAATCGGTTCAGCCAATGTCGAGATAATCGAGTGACAATTTTTGATCAACATCCCACCACACACACAGACATTTGCTCAGAATTTGATTCTGAGTCGATAGGTATACATGAAGGTGGGTCTAGGAGGTCTAATTGAGAAGTTCATTTTTCGAGTGATTTTATAGCCTTTCCTCAGTAACGTGAGGAAGGCAAAAATCTAAAAAAGTTTTTATTACACTATTCATTTGACACAAAAACAATTCTCTGAGATTTCGGTCATTATATTTTTGATCGATTTGGTGTCTTCGGCAAAGTTGTAGGTATGGATACGGACTACACTGAACAAAATGATACACGGTAAAAATTGTTTTGGTGATTTTTAATTTCACTTTTGTCACTAAAATTAGATTTGCAAAAAAATCTTTTTTATTTTTTTAGTTTCTAATATGTTTTAGGGACATCAAACGCCAACTTTTAAGAAATTTTCAGAACGGAATTTTTAAATCAATTCTACATTTTTCAAAAAATCGAAATATCGGTCGCAAAAATTTTTCAACTTCATTTTTCGATGTAAAATTGATTTTGAAATCAATAAGTACTTTGGTGATATTTTTATATAGTGCACCGTTTTCATGTTATATCCATTTTAAGGTAACTTAAAAAAAGTCTCAGTTATTCATTTTTAAAAATAAGTGTTAGTCCACTTTTGATTTTTTTTTAAATTGCTGAGATGATTCTATATCTTGCTTTTTTTTAAATTTGTTGATACGACCCATAGTTACTGAGATATTGCCATGCAAAGATTGAAAAACAGAAAAATTGATGATTTCTAGGCCTCACACAAACAACCCACCAAACTCAAATTTAAACAATTTTCCCCTGATAAGCAAAATTAATGCTTATAAATGCCGAAAAAAAAATTCCACAACCTGAAACAAATCTGAATGTCCTGACCAAAATTTGATTTTTTTTTTCAATTTCGGGAATTCCCGGTAAAAAATATTAATATTCCCGGGATTCAGGAATTCCCGATTTTGTAACAAATCCCGGCAATTCCCGGGATGGACACACTAGTTGGTTTTCATTCATTTAACATTTTTTAAAAGACTTTATTCCTAAATGTAGAATCAAAATTCCAATCAAAAAGTACCTTACATAAATTTCGATATCGTGCACCATTTTCAAGTTTTCTAGAAACATTTTTTTACAGATTTGTTTCAAAAACATTGAAGATTGAACCAATGGCTGCTGAGGTACAGCCTATGAAAAAAGCAATCAGGAAAAGAGAGGTTTTCTGAACATCACCAAAATAGCGTAAAAAATTTAAGAGACATTAACCCAGCAAATATAGTCCGAATTTCAATGTAAAAATAAGAAATTATCATGAAACTTATGGATCCTTTGAGTTAGAATATTTTCAAAATTTGATGTCAGCCGTAACATTTGATTTAATTGAAAATAAGTGTTGATGGGTTCTATAAAAAAAGTTTTTTTAAGTTTTAGTTGCCACCCTCGATAAGTTTCGAAAGCTCCGGAGAAGAAAAACAATAAAAAAAGAAAAAAAAATCCAGCAGCTCAGCTCACACAGGAAAAGTGGCGGTCCCAAACACAATTAAGCAGAGATAAATTGATTCCGGAATACGGAATTAAGCAAGGGGCTCTGACTGCACGGGTCCCGATCCACGGGGGTGTCTTATTTATTCACATGAGCAACGCCGAGCGGGAGGACCCAGATTGCTTTGAATGTGCGTATTATGGTGATTGTTTTTCCTGTTTTTTTTTTCTTCTTTTTTCCTGTTTCCTCGGAGCTTTGCCGAAGGCTGAAAAATTCCTGATGCAGCATGGGGAAGACCACCGGGAAATTTCACAAGCCACGTGTCGGGCCACGTGGGACGACGATCCGGCTGAGGCTGCTGCTGTTGCTGTCAACATCGTAAATTATTGACTTCACATAAATCAACCGGCGAGCCCGGTACCGCCATTTCAGCCACCGAGAAGAGAAAGCTTTCGGAAGCGTACCGTGAAATAGGCTGTTGCCTCTTTGCTAGACTTCCTTCGTGCGTTCCGATTGCTGGTGAGGCAAGCTCGAAAGTTCACGGTCAGGTGGCCACGAAAATTGGGAGAAAAATCCTGGTGGAAAATGCTTAGAGGATTGAAAATTTGCCTCAAAAACTAAACTTTTAAACATATAAAGAATAGATTTAAATTGAAGTCAAGAAAAACCCCTGCAACATAAAACCATTATTCAAATTTCCTGCGCAACAAACTAACTTTTCTTGTCCACTTTCACTCTTATCGCAAAAAGCTCTGCTCTGCTAGTCCCGTTCACCAGGACTTTTGCATTGGAAAAGTTTCGACGTTTACAACCGAAACTCGTTCCACTCTCTGTTATCAACAGCGTCGTTGGTTCGTTCAATTACCGGAAGGCATCAAATTTCAAACTAGAGAAGGACCAAATTGAGAGTGGCTAAACTCTGTGTCTAGAGCACCGGGAAATGTGTTTTGTCACCAAACGTTCCGTTCAAGTTTTGAAAATTGCTTATTACACAGCTTGAGGAAATTTAAGAAAGAGAGCAGTTCTCTCAAATTTCGGTCATTCCATTTTTTGAATTTTTAATCCGACTGAAACTTTTTGGTGCCTTCGGTATGCCCAAAGAAGCCATTTTGCATCATTCAATTCTCCATATAATTTTCCATACAAATTTGGCAGCTGTCCATACAAAAATGATTTATGCAAACTCAAAAATCTTTATCTTTTGGAGGAATTTTTTGATCGTTTTGGTGTCTTCGGCAAAGTTGTAGGTATGGATATGGACTACACTGAAAAAAATGATACACGGTAAAAAATTTTGGTGATTTTTATTTAACTTTTTGTCACTAAAACTTGATTTGCAAAAACAATATTTAGATTTTTTTAATTTTTGATATGTTTTAGGAGCGTTCTTTTATTACGTAACGCGAAAAATCGGACTTTTAGACCCCTCCCCCTCGTAACAAAATTTCCATACAAATTTTAAAAATTTTGTATGGAGCGTAACACGGCCTCCGACCCCCTCCCCCTTCTGCGTTACGTAATAAAAGAACGCTCCCTTAGAGGACATTAATTGCCAACTTTCCAGAAATTTTCAGGTTGTGCAAAAAATCTTTGACCGAGTTATGATTTTTTTAATCAATACTGATTTTTTTAAAGAAATCGAAATATTGCTCGTAAAAAATTTTCAGCTTCATTTTTCGATGTAAAATCAAATTTGCAATCAAAATGTACTTCAGTGAAATTTTGATAAAGTGCACCGTTTTCAAGTTAAAGTCAAATTCTCTATATTTTGCTTTTTTGAACTTTGGTGATACGACCCTTAATTGCTGAGATATTGCCATGCAAGTGTCTAAAAACAGGAAAATTGATGTTTTCTAAGTCTCACCTAACAGCCCACTATTTTCTAATGTCGATATCTCAGCAACTAATGGTCCGATTTACAATGTTAAAATATGAAACATTCGTGAAATTTTCCGATCTCTTCGAAAAAAATATTTAAAAAAATTTTAAGCGAAGACAAACATTCAATAATACGCCCTTTTAAAGTGTTAGTCTTGGTTTAAACACTTTGAAAATATTGTTTTCGAAAAGATCGGAAAATTTCACGAATGTTTCATATTTTAACATAGTAAATCGGACTATTAGTTGCTGAGATATCGACATTAGAAAATGGTGGGTTGTTTGGGTGAGACTTAGAAAACATCAATTTTCCTGTTTTTAACCCGCCTATTCTTTATGTAAACTTATGTCAAAAACAAAAACAATGACTTTTATATCCCGCCGTCTGACATGCATGATTTCTAAAACCCGCCAAACAAATCGCAGCAAACTGAGTTTTTTTTTTTTTTACTGTGAACAGACACGGACCACTGCGACACTTGCGTATCTATTGTAGTATGATCTGTTCTCAGGTTTTCTGTTTTGCTGCTATACACAGCCTGCCGAACGATCGTCTTCCGTAGCGCTATTGTTTGAGCGAGACAGTTTTTGACGAATTATTCGAGCAGTTGCCCCCTCTCATTCCCCAAACCAATCACTCAATGCCATGCCACACGAGCACGAGAGACCGATCCGAAGACGTGGAGATGAGCGAGATTGAGGGGAAATCTCGTTTATTTTTGACCCATCTAGAGATCGTTACCGATCATATAGCCCAATCTTCAGCTCGAATTTTGCCTGAGAGCATGTGACCGAGTCGAAAGTAGCATTTGAAGCTCTTCTCTGTGTATTGCTGCAGAGTTCTTCAACGCTCAGACTCAGTCGCCAACAGATCGTCCGAGAGATTGGATGTGATGGGTTTTGGGAGGCTTGGGACTTGACAAATCAATTCCCGCAGCAGCCGAAATCCCCTCTCGACCGCCACCTACCCCTTTTGCCTCGCCAGATGGGTTTCAAGCCATCGACCTTCCGCTTACAAAGCGAAACCCGTACCACTAGACCACGGGAGCTCGGCAGCAAACTGAGTTAAACGGATGAACATTTCTTTGTCAAATAAAATTATTTGTTGTTGACTAGTCAAGCATCTCTGCCGATTTTTTAAAATAATAAGTTCGATCCTCCTGAGCCTAGATTTTAGTCAAGGAAGGTTTTTTTTCCTTGTAGAGCCTTTGCACCACCTCGACCAGTAATTAGGAATATTGTGGTATGACCCAGTTTAAAATTTGCGAATCAGTCTGGTCGGCTCAATTGAGTTGAGACGACCGTTTGTTGATTTTGCACACAGTCCCAGTTTGGTTCAATTCTGTGATTAAATCTAGAACTTTGCTGGGCTTCAAACTCCATACATCGGCAGCTTTCAAAAACCCACTTCCAAGAATGGCTAATGTATGTTTATGTTCTGAGGTTTCAGTCTGATCATTACATTAGCTACATGCACTACTTTCAGCCCAAATCTGAATTTCAAAAAAAATATTCCTGAACAGCCGCTGAGCCAACCACAGATAAAACTGACTACGGCAAGCCAAACGATTCTTCATCCAAAAGACTTGTTCGTACGAATTTTGGTGGTTTCAGTATCAGGACTATGTCGATGAGTGTGAATGAGAATGAGAACCGTCCTCAGATATTTTAAGAAGTAAACCAAATCGAATAACTCATAAAAAACAAAGCAAAATAAGAAACGTAGTTTTATTATTAAAATACAACTTATGACTAGGTAGATCACAACATTACAAATCCGAGCGACACAATTCACGTTCACTTGGTCGAGCGAGGAAAGGAGCGTTTTCCAGGGCCTTTTAAGGTGGGATCCGGAAGGCGTTCGCAACGTGCTGCCGTCCCTTTGGCCTGGTTGATGTGTGCTCGGTGACGGCACGAGCTTCCGATGGTTTGGAGCGAAATCATTTTGAAAGCTGTTTAATGAATAAAAACTACCTAAATGATAAATAAAAAAAGCAAAAATATGTACTACTAACCAATCCTTGAACCAATCGCTTGCACGCCCGTCAAAAATTTTCACCAAACTGAAAATTATGTTAACAACACCCAGTTTGCTGCGATTTGTTAGGCGGGTTGTAAAAATCATGCATGTCAGACGGCGGGATATAAAAGTCATTGTTTTTGTTTTTGACATAAGTTTACATAAAGAATACGGCTTAACACTTGCATGGTAATATCTTAGCAACTACAAGTCGTATCAACAAAGTTCATAAAAGCAAAATACAGAGAATTTTCTCAGTTTTCCAAAATATTTTTTCAAAAGTTAGCAAACATGAGCACTGCCCCTGATCGCATAAATGTCCCATATGCATTTTCAACTATTTCGAGTTATTGATGCAGTTTGGTACAAAATTGTGTGCTCTTTCCAAAGAGCCTATAACATCCAGTACTTTGTTCAAGAAATCAGGAGGAAATCCAGTTTTTTCTCGAGAACATAACACGTAGCCTTATGTATGGGACAAACTTTAAATGCGTTTTTCTCAGCTTGCTGTTTTTGCATATGGGACATTTATGCGAACATGGCAGTGCACTAACTTTAAAAAATGAAAAACGGCGATTATTTTCAAAAAAGCCACCTAAAAATGGATTAACATGAAAACGGTGCACTTTATCAAAATTTCACTAAAGTACTTTTTGATTGAAAATTTGATTTTACATCGAAAAATGAAGTTGAAAATTGTTTGCGACCGATATTTCGATTTTTTGAAAAAATCAGCATTGATTAAAAAATGCATAATTCGGTCAAAGATTTTTTGCACAACTTGGAAATTTCTGAAAAGTTGGCATTTGATGTCCTCTAAAACATATCAAAAAATAAAAAAATAAAAATAGTGTTTTTTTTTGCAAATCAAGTTTTAGTGACAAAAAGTTAAATAAAAAATCACCAAAATTTTTTACCGTGTATAATTTTTTCAGTGTAGTCCATATCCATACCTACAACTTTGCCGAAGACACCAAAACGATCAAAAATTCCTCCAAAAGATACAGATTTTTGAATTTTCAAATATAATGTTTGTATGGACAGCTGCCAAATTTGTATGGAAAATTTAATGGAGAATCTAATGATGCAAAATGGCTTTTGGGCAAACCGAAGGCACCAAAACAGTTTCAGTCGGATTAAAAATACAAAAATTAAAATTCTAGAAAAAGACCGATTTCGTGGAGAATTGCTCAAGAACAAAAATTACTCTGTTTTTCAACTTTTTGGTTTTTTTGTATTTTTGTATTTTTGTATTTTTGTATTTTTGTCTTTTTGTATTTTTGTATTTTTGTATTTTTGTATTTTTGTATTTTTGTATTTTTGTATTTTTGTATTTTTGTATTTTTGTATTTTTGTATTTTTGTATTTTTGTATTTTATTTTTGTATTTTGTATTTTGTATTTTTGTATTTTTGTATTTTTGTATTTTGTATTTTTGTATTTTTGTATTTTTGTATTTTGTATTTTTGTATTTTTGTATTTTGTATTTTTGTATTTTGTATTTTGTATTTTTGTATTTTTGTATTTTTGTATTTTTGTATTTTTGTATTTTTGTATTTTTGTATTTTTGTATTTTTGTATTTTTGTATTTTTGTATTTTTGTATTTTTGTATTTTTGTATTTTTGTATTTTTGTATTTTTGTATTTTTGTATTTTTGTATTTTTGTATTTTGTATTTTTGTATTTTTGTATTTTGTATTTTTGTATTTTTGTATTTTTGTATTTTTGTATTTTGTATTTTTGTATTTTTGTATTTTTGTATTTTTGTATTTTGTATTTTTGTATTTTTGTATTTTGTATTTTTGTATTTTTGTATTTTTGTATTTTTGTATTTTTGTATTTTGTATTTTTGTATTTTTGTATTTTTGTATTTTTGTATTTTGTATTTTTGTATTTTTGTATTTTGTATTTTTGTATTTTTGTATTTTTGTATTTTGTATTTTTGTATTTTTGTATTTTTGTATTTTTGTATTTTGTATTTTTGTATTTTTGTATTTTTGTATTTTTGTATTTTTGTATTTTTGTATTTTTGTATTTTTGTATTTTTGTATTTTTGTATTTTGTATTTTGTATTTTTGTATTTTGTATTTTTGTATTTTGTATTTTTGTATTTTTGTATTTTTGTATTTTTGTATTTTTGTATTTTTGTATTTTTGTATTTTTGTATTTTTGTATTTTTGTATTTTTGTATTTTTGTATTTTTGTATTTTTGTATTTTTGTATTTTTGTATTTTTGTATTTTGTATTTTGTATTTTTGTATTTTTGTATTTTGTATTTTTGTATTTTTGTATTTTTGTATTTTTGTATTTTTGTATTTTGTATTTTTGTATTTTTGTATTTTTGTATTTTTGTATTTTTGTATTTTTGTATTTTTGTATTTTTGTATTTTTGTATTTTGTATTTTTGTATTTTTGTATTTTTGTATTTTGTATTTTTGTATTTTTGTATTTTTGTATTTTTGTATTTTTGTATTTTTGTATTTTTGTATTTTTGTATTTTTGTATTTTTGTATTTTGTATTTTGTATTTTTGTATTTTTGTATTTTGTATTTTTGTATTTTTGTATTTTTGTATTTTGTATTTTGTATTTTGTATTTTGTATTTTTGTATTTTTGTATTTTTGTATTTTGTATTTTTATTTTGTATTTTTGTATTTTGTATTTTTGTATTTTTGTATTTTGTATTTTTGTATTTTTGTATTTTGTATTTTTGTATTTTTGTATTTTTGTATTTTGTATTTTGTATTTTTGTATTTTTGTATTTTGTATTTTTGTATTTTGTATTTTTGTATTTTTGTATTTTTGTATTTTTGTATTTTGTATTTTTGTATTTTGTATTTTTGTATTTTTGTATTTTTGTATTTTTGTATTTTTGTATTTTGTATTTTGTATTTTTGTATTTTTGTATTTTTGTATTTTTGTATTTTTGTATTTTTGTATTTTTGTATTTTGTATTTTGTATTTTGTATTTTTGTATTTTGTATTTTTGTATTTTGTATTTTTGTATTTTTGTATTTTTGTATTTTGTATTTTTGTATTTTTGTATTTTTGTATTTTGTATTTTTGTATTTTTGTATTTTTGTATTTTGTATTTTTGTATTTTTGTATTTTTGTATTTTTGTATTTTTGTATTTTTGTATTTTTGTATTTTGTATTTTTGTATTTTTGTATTTTTGTATTTTTGTATTTTGTATTTTTGTATTTTTGTATTTTTGTATTTTTGTATTTTTGTATTTTTGTATTTTTGTATTTTTGTATTTTTGTATTTTGTATTTTTGTATTTTTGTATTTTGTATTTTTGTATTTTTGTATTTTGTATTTTTGTATTTTGTATTTTTGTATTTTTGTATTTTTGTATTTTGTATTTTGTATTTTTGTATTTTTGTATTTTTGTATTTTTGTATTTTTGTATTTTTGTATTTTTGTATTTTTGTATTTTTGTATTTTTGTATTTTTGTATTTTTGTATTTTGTATTTTTGTATTTTTGTATTTTGTATTTTTGTATTTTTGTATTTTTGTATTTTTGTATTTTGTATTTTTGTATTTTTGTATTTTGTATTTTTGTATTTTGTATTTTTGTATTTTGTATTTTGTATTTTTGTATTTTTGTATTTTGTATTTTTGTATTTTTGTATTTTGTATTTTTGTATTTTTGTATTTTTGTATTTTTGTATTTTTGTATTTTGTATTTTGTATTTTGTATTTTTGTATTTTTGTATTTTGTATTTTGTATTTTTGTATTTTTGTATTTTTGTATTTTTGTATTTTTGTATTTTTGTATTTTGTATTTTTGTATTTTTGTATTTTTGTATTTTTGTATTTTTGTATTTTTGTATTTTGTATTTTTGTATTTTTGTATTTTTGTATTTTTGTATTTTTGTATTTTTGTATTTTGTATTTTGTATTTTTGTATTTTTGTATTTTTGTATTTTTGTATTTTTGTATTTTGTATTTTTGTATTTTGTATTTTTGTATTTTTGTATTTTTGTATTTTGTGTTTTTGTATTTTTGTATTTTTGTATTTTGTATTTTTGTATTTTGTATTTTTGTATTTTTGTATTTTTGTATTTTGTATTTTTGTATTTTGTATTTTTGTATTTTTGTATTTTTGTATTTTTGTATTTTTGTATTTTTGTTACCTTGAGTGGTGCCTCGGAGTCGTTGCTTTCGTCGCTGCTGGAGAAGCTGGACGTGGACGAGTACCGGCGGTCATACCACTGCGGGCGACCGTGGCCACCATCGCCCCCTCCCTGGTAGATCGACCCGGTGCTGGTCACGGACGTGGACGTCGACGGCTGCGGACTCACGCAGCGCCGCGCGGAAACTCTGCTCCGGCGCACCGGAATTCGGGACCGGAACGATGCAGACTTCCGCAGGGACGACATCGTGCTGGCATCGTTTCCGACGCTCTGAACTGGGGTGACTTTGGTTGGTTATGCCTCTCCGACGACGGAACTGTGTTGTTGCATAACTTCAGGACGGCGGGAATCTGTGGGTTGGAAAATAACGCAGGAAAATTAAATTATAATTGCAAATAATGCAAAGTGATGAAGAAATGCTTCTTGGAGGTCTGGCTGGTGAATATGTTAAGTTTCAAAGATAAATGGACTTGCAAACCAGAAAATTTATCACATTTTCTCTTAATCTCAAAACAAAGAAAAGCTTTTCCATTGAAAGAAAAGCACACAAATCAAATCCATCTTGATAAAGATTGAAAACAATTTCCACAATGTTCCACCCGCGCGAGGAAAGCAGCATACGGCGGGCTAGATTGGAAAGCTCCCGGCCCGGCAAGAGATGGAAGAAGCGATTAACGGAGTTGAAATTGGCTCGTAATACACTCGGGTGCGAGGTTCCTCTTACTTGCCCTTACGGCGAAAAGCGTTTCTCCATGGGTGCTCTATAGATACGTTTATAGCCAAGGACGGATGAACTTCCGGCAAGCTCTCCCGGGGTGTATTGGGAGGGATAGCTAGATTGATCTGGTCCGCGAATCCACCAAGTAGTAGCGGCAGCCTTGTGTGCGGGGAATAGTTCCAAGGTTTTGCTTTCTGCGTGAGGATGCATTGTAGTGCATTTACAGCATGGACGTAGATGTGTGTAAAAGAAAATAAATATAGGAAAAAGTTATTGTAAACTTACTTTAAATCTTTAGAGATACTTTTTCTTATGATTTGGATTGTTTTTTTTTTTTCATTAATTTATGAAAAGCTATTTGGCTGTGATAGAACTCCTCTCAAATGCACGCCACTTCCCCCTCTTTTCTCGCAGGACCTTGTCGCTTGATCCTAACTTTCAATTTGGTGTAAATGGCTCGTTATTACGAAAATTTCATCCTCCTGTTAGCCCCCAAGTTGGAGTCCCCAAAATTGACGGTCAAACTGGGAATCCTTTGTATTGGCCGAAGCTAAAAATACGCTCTCATCGCTCGATTCTATCCGTATTAAACTATATTCTAATAAAAAGTTGTTTTATGTCGAAGCTACGAAGACGGCAGGATGCACCTCGTCTCTGCACACAATTTTAATAGATCTTTAATGCCCATGTTCACATAAATGTCCCACATGCAAAAACAGCAATCTCAGAAAAACACATTTGAAGTTTGTCCCCCCCCCCCTTTTTGAGGTTACCGTAATCTGGGGTGAATCGGGACTACAGTCTGAATAGGGACAGCAGTTTTTAGACCACTTAAAGCTTTTAAATTTGGAAATGGATGTACACATTTTGTTGGCCTGAGTCTGTTCTATCCGAAACCAACCAGAAAAATCAAAATATTGTGCTCCAACATGGTTAAAACTGCTGTCCCAATTCGCCCCATGTGTCCCGATTGACCCCAGTTTACGGTACGTGTTAAGTTTTCACGAAAAAACTGGATTTCCTTCTGATTTCTAGAACAAAACACTGGATGTTATAGGCTTTTCTGAAAGATCTCACGATTCTGAACAAAACTGCATCAATAACTCAAAAACGATGAAAATGCATATGGGACATTTATGCGATCAGGGGCAGTTCATGTCTTCATCGTAAATTTTATAGTGCAGCGCGTGAAACGCGACTAAAAACCCGATTGATTCCGCTGGGTTTCGGAGCATCCTTTCATTGGAGCAAAAAGCGGGGGATGCTGTAAAACCGGGGAAAATGGGGAAATGATTTATTCATATTTATTGAATGAGAAAATTGAAGTCAGACTCTCTCGCTCCCTCGGAAGAAGTGCCACTAGCTTCCTGGTTCGAATTCCGGGTTTCCCGGAAATGGAAGATTGATGGAAATCGTGATTCGATGGTCGAGAGATAGCGGCCAGCGGTGGACGTTCAAATTATGGGATAATATGCTAATAAATTATTTGCCCTCACTTGCACACAGGGCCAGGTGAAGGAATAAATTTGCGAGCTTTCATCGGTGGGATGAATGAATGGGAGTGAAAAGGTCATCCGGCATTTTACTGGGTAATAAATTTAGTGAACGGGAAAAATGCATTTCTTGAGCATTTTGGTTGGAATCTAGGTTAGGATTGACAATCTCTCGCAAATTTGAAAATGAAGCTATGAAATGAACGATTACTTTTTAAGGGCAAAAATTCGCGAAAGCAGCGATGAACGGGTCGTCGACGGGCTGAGTAGGCCAAAAAAAAACACGATGTATTCGTGATTGAGGTTTTGCAGCGCGACTGTGTTTCAAATGTAGGTGACGCCAAAATGAGGTTACTTGCCTGAAATCGTATGCCTTTTTGCCGGATTGAAGAACAAAATTGATTTTTCTCACGCAGAAAAATAAGGCATATTTGAATCAACAAAACGTTTTGTTGATTTGAAAAACATATTTTTTGTTGAATCAACGCTAAACGTCAAAGCAACTATTTTAAAACAACAAAAGACTTTTGTGGAATCGAGAAAATCAAGGTTTGATTCAACGCAAAATCGGCGTTGATTATATTCAACAAAAATTTTGTTGATTCAAACCTCGTACAGGCTGATTCTACAAAACTTTTTCTGCGTGCATGATTCCCTGCATCGATTTTAATGAAACTGGTTGCAAAGACAATTCTCTAAAGAGAATTTGCAGCAAAGCTAAAAGACTACTGTCGCCACCTATGAACAAATAGCGTAAACCTAAGATTTTTTGAAAAAATGTGTTTTTTCCTTCATAATCAACATTTTTATAAAACTTATGCCGGATTCAGATGAGAAAAATTATTTCCAACAAATTGGTGTACAAGTTTCCAATATTTGTTTGATTTTTCTATGAGAAAACTGTAAATTTAGAAAAAAGATAGTAATTTGGACTATTTGGCAAGAAAATCTGTCAAAAATCAATAAAAATTGTTGTATATACGTAAACACATCTATTATCAACTATTTAACTGGTTATTTCATTGATATATACGGGAAAACTCATTTTATCGTGTTCCAAAACATGTTTTTAAAAGAAAAAGTTCACAAATTTTTGCGCACCCAAAAATTGATGTTCATTATTTTAAAGCAAATTTTTTTTCTCGTCTTTTGCAACAAGTTTCATTAAGATTGGTGCAGGGAATCATTAGAAAAAAGCGATTTTGTTCTTCAATCCAGCAGAAAGGAATACGATTTTTGGCAAGTAACCTCAATTTGGCGCCACCTACATTTGAAACACAGTCGCGCTGCAAAACCTCAATGGTAGAGCGTTGCCATTGTGCGTATTCCGTGTATATTTTGACAGAAGAGCAATTCTCTTTCTCATAGAAAAATCAAACAAATATTGGAACATTGTACACTAAATTGTTGGAAATAATTTTTCTCATCCGAATCCGGCATAAGTTCTGTAAAAATTGATTATGAAGGAAAAAACATTTTTACAAAAATCATAGGTTTACGCTATTTGTTCATAGGTGGCGACATGTGTCTATTAGCTTTGCTGCAAATTCTCTATATAGAAACGATGTATAAAAATTCAAAAATCTGTATCTTTTGAAGGAATTTTTTGATCGATTTGTGGTCTTCGGAAAAGTTGTAGGTTTGGATATAGACTCCATTAAAAAAAATGATACACGGTAAACATTTTTTGGTGATTTTTATTTAACTTTTGTCACTAAAACTTGATTAACAAATAAACACTATTTTTAATTTTTATTTTTCGATATGTTTTAGGGACATAAAATGCCAACTTTCCAGAAATTTCCAGGTTGTGCAAAAATCTTTGACCGAGTTATGCATTTTTGAATCAATACTATTTTTTCAAAAAATCGAAATATTGATCGCAAAATTTTTCAACTTCATTTTCGATGTAAAATCAAATTTGCATTCAAAAGTTCTGTAGTGAAATTTTGATAAAGTGCACCGTTTTCAAGTTAAAGCCATTATTAGGTGACTTTTATTGAAAATAGTCGCAGTTTTAAATTTTTAAAATTAGTGCACATGTTTGCCCACTTTTGAAAAAAATATTTTGGGAAACTGAGAAAATTCTCTATACTTTGCTTTTTGAACTTGGTTGATACGACCCTTAGTTGCTGAGATATTGCCATGAAAAGGTTAAAAACAGGAAAATTGATGTTTTCTAAGCCTCACCCAAACAACCCACCATTTTCTAATGCCGATATCTCTGCAACTAATGGTCTGATTTACAATGTTAAAATATAAAATATCCGTGAAAATTTCCGATCTCTTTGAAAAAAATATTTTAATTTTTTTTAAATCCAGACTAACATTTCAAAGGGCCAAACATTCAATATTACACCTTTTTAAAATGTTATCCTTGGTTTATTTTTTAAATATTTTTCCGAAAAGATCGAAAATTTCAAGAATGTTTCATATTTTAATATTGTAAATCGGACCATTAGTATCGACGTTAGAAAATGGTGGGTTGCTTGGGTGAGACTTAGAAAACATCAATTTTTCTGTTTTTAAAGCTTAGCCTGGCAATATCTCAGCAACTAAGGGTCTTATCAACAAAGTTCAAAAAAGCAAAATATAGAAAATTTTCTCAGCTATTCAAAAATATTTTTTTCAAAAGTGGGCAAACATGTGCACTAATTTGAAAAAATGAAAAAGTAAGACTTTTTTCAAAAAAGTTACCTAAAAATGGCCTTAACTTGAAAACGGTGCACTTTATCAAAATTTCACTGAGATAGGGTAGGGTAGTCATCAATGAGACACTATTGGTTTTCAACTTTCAAAGATTTTTCTCAATTTTTCATCAGCGTGTTTTAATGAGCTTTTTGTTGCATTTTCTTTCTTTTAATGTGTTCTGACATTGACCAAAATATGAGATCGATCCGACATCTACTGCCAGAGTTATTCAACTGTCTCTTTGTAGACGCACTTGGCAGGAACAATGAGACACACTACGAAAATCAAGATTTTTCTAGTAAAACATCATGTTTTTGTATTGTTCCATTGCAGGTAACTCGCCTTAAACATTTTAGAGCAATTTCGCCAACATGAAACTTTAATTAACAAAAGTTATCCTGAAAAGTATTTAAATTTTGTAAAATTCGTATATTTATACCAAATAACTTTGTATTTTTGGTTAAATGAAGTTAAAACTCTATAAATATGCCAAAAATCACTTTTAATTCATGTTTTGAAAGATTTCCATAGATTTTGAAAAATTTAATGAAGAAAAATCAAAGTGTCTCATTGTTACCCATGAGCTGAAATGAGTGGGGAACAATGAGACAGTCCTGGATACTGGGTATATTCTAAATTTTGGCCAAACCTAATGAAAGGACATTGTAGCCCAACTCAATCCCTATGGAACGTCGAAATTTTTTTAAAGAAATATTAGTTTTGGTGTAAATGGCAGCCTACGAGCGAAAAAGTATTTTTTGTCCATAATTTACTTTTACACCCCTGAATCAAACATTTATGAATAACTTTTCAAGGGAGCGTCCATAGCTTAAGCCACTATTATAGCAGACGTGTATCCAGTAGACACACCTTTCCTCCAAATACTCTACCCTACTTTTTGATTGCAAATTGGATTTTACATCGAAAAATGAAGTTGAAAATTTTTGCGACCAATATTCCGATTTTTGAAAAAATCAGTACACCCAAAATTCAGAGTCGAGATAATCGTTCTCTCAAAATTTATTGAGGGCTCAGTGCCAAAATCGATAGAATAATGGTACCAACTCACACCATCATAACAAATGAGTTCATTCGTTAGTTGAATCAATAAATCTCCAACAAGTGTCATACATCGACTTCTGACTTCTCCTTGGTCACCAAGCTGTGGTGGCCGAGGCAGCTAAGTCATTGGATTGGTTTGTCAAAGGTCTCTGGTTCGATTCCCGTTGTCGACACTTTTTTGTTTGACGGATGAACTTTTTTTGCAAATGAACCTCGAGAGAATAGTTCTATCGCCCATCTCGAGCTGTGTTCTCTGCGTCCGTGAATGGTTCCACTATTCTCTCGACTCGAGACCATCATTCTCTCGGACTAGCGCTGCCAGTTTTGGGTGTTTTGATTCAAAAATGCATAACTCGGTCAAAGATTTTTTGCACAACCTGGAAATTTCTGAAAAGTTGGCATTTTATGTCCCCTAAAACATATCAAAAAATAAAAATAATATTTTTGCAAATCAAGTTTTAGTGACAAAAGTTAAATAAAAAATTACCAATATTTTTTACTATCAAAATCCTTCAAAAGATACAGATTTTTGAATTTTCATACATCGTTTCTGTGATGATGCAAAATGGCTTCTTTTGGGCATACCGAGGGTACCAAAAAAGTTTCAGTCGGATTAAAAATTACAAAAAAAAAAAAAATCGAATGACCGAAATCTGAGAGAACTGCTCTGAAGTGCTATCGGGCAATGCAGCTAGGCTTTGGTGACGATATTTGCAACCTAGGTTTCTAGTGGGCGTAGAAATGTAAGAGAGGTCGAAAAAGGATAGAATCAAACAGAGAACATAGATTTGGGTGTAGATTTTTATTCAACGTGATGAATATACTTTCTAAATTCTTGGATATTTTATTGAATTTTTAGTTTGGAGTGTGTTATGATTGTTCGGATTGTTTGATTGAAATAAAAAGACGTTTAATATTTTTTTGCCTATTTTTTGGATGGTTGTATTTTTATTTCAATATAACGCTAGCTTCGTAAACCTAAGTGTGTATGTGTGGGGTTGTTCTTTTGTGTTTGTTTTCAATATAAGAAGATACTTATCGGGTAGTTGTTTCAAATAGATTAACTTACAATGTCGCTGTTGATTTTTT